>NW_026606256.1:1212500-1812500 GCF_029834395.1 Sorex fumeus | reverse complement strand
GCGGGTCAAGACCTCACACAACATCACCGACCTGGCCCACAAGCTCGATTTCTATGACCAGTGGGCAGCCACCTATGACCAGGTAAAGCGGCCCCTGGCCTCGCCGCCGCTCAGCCTGACTCGACTTTTCTACCCATAAAGTGGGAACAGTGAACAGTGAGGCTTGCTTCCTCTCGGATGAAGCGAGAACCCTCACACTCCCTCCAACCTACCAGATGGGGACCAAGATCACTGCCCCTAGAGGGGCGGCTGCCTGGAGGAGGTGGCAGTGTCAACCTTGCCCAGGAACCCCTTATGCCTGGGTCCTCTTCTGTAGACACAGAACACACACAGTCGTGTAGCTGACTCTTGATTAGAGGCACTCAGACCCCCCAAAACTGAGGAGGGGGAAGGGTAGCCGGCTCAGCCCTCTGTCCCCAGGACGTGACCACTCTGCAGTACCGGGCCCCAACCCTGGCTGTGGAGTGCCTCATTGAAGCTCTGAAAGTCCCGCCCTCTGAAGCCCTCATCCTGGACGTGGCCTGTGGCACTGGCCTGGTGGGTGCCCAGGTGAGGCCCTCTCAGGCAGCCACCGGCGCCTGCTGCTCCCAGATGCAGCTTCCGCCTTCCCCAAGGGATAGGCACCTGGCGGGCTTCTGGCCAGCGTGGGCACTGATGGAGTGCCCCCCGCCCTGCCCTCCAGCTGAAGGCCCGCGGGTACGTGCATCTGGACGGGATAGATGGGAGTCCTGGGATGCTGGCCCAGGCCCGGGCCCACTGTGTCTACCAGAACCTCCAGCTCTGCATGGTGGGCCAGGAATCGCTGCCCAGTCCCGAAGGTACGGCCCCCTCGCCCCCGCCCCCGACTCCCTGCACCACACCCCACTTCCTGGAGCCCCCTGTGCGCCTTCCTCAGCTCATCACTGGTGAGGCCCACACGGGTGGCTGTCCTGGTCCCTCCTTCTGGGTGGCCGGTGGCCACCCCCCACATCTGTCCTACACAGGAACCTACGACGCAGTGCTGATAGTCGGGGCACTCAGTGAAGGGCAGGTGCCCTACAGCGCCATCCCCGAGCTACTGCACGTCACCAAGCCAGGTGAGCTGCGGCCCACCCGCCCCACTCTGTCCTCGGACCCCAGTCTCAGGCCTCCCCCCCCACCAGCCTCTGCTGGCAGACAGGGGCCGGCTCCACCCTCCACCCCTCACGGGCCTCCTTCGGAGATTCAGGTCATGGGTGGGGTCATGTCTCGTCTGGCCCTGCTCAGCCCTCTCTCCTTCTGGGCTTCTCGCCTCAGCGACTCATTGGTGCGCATGTCTGTCCCTCCCCTGGCTCAGTTTCCTCAGCTGTGCAATGTGGCAGCTTTGATGGCGCAAAGGACGATGTGCACCTGCTGCCCAGGGCAGAAGAACAGGGGCACGTGGCTCTCCGCCCTGTCCCAGGCTGTGTGTGTCTGGCTCTGACTCCCCCGTGGTAAAGAAGAGAGAGCATGGGGCTGGAGCGATAGCACAGCGGGTAGAGCGATCGCCTTGCACGTGGCCCACCCAGGTTCGGTCCCCCAAGCACCATCAGGAGTGATTCCTGAGTGCATGAGCCAGGAGTAACCCATGTGCATTGCCGGGTGTGACCCAAAAAGAAAAAAGAGAGAGAACAGGCCTCGTTCCTCAGGCCACCATCCCCAAACCAGCGCAACCCAGGAGAGCTCCAGGGTGGACCAGGGCAGTGGAGACTCAGGGCCAGAGTGGACTCGGTGCTCTGGCATGTCTGAGCCCCAACGGGGGCACCAGGACAGAGTTGGGTGAAGTCTCGCTCGAAAGGAGGGCAGGAAGGGCCATGAGGCTGCCATCTGGCTGTTACAGGATCAGGCCCCAGGAAGTCCCCTGGTACCCCGTCAAATCAAGGAGCCCCGGCTTCTCCCTGCCACCCTCCTGCGGGCGGCTCTGGACAGCCTCAAGGAGCTGTGGGGGCTGATGGGGCTGCCCGTAGCCACAGAGGGAGAGAAGGGAACTTGTCCTCCGACAGGAGACACCCTCCTGGCCCAGGCCAGCTGGAATGGGCACAGTCAGGGCCGAACACATGCATATACTCTTTTTTTTTTTTTCTTTTTGGGTCACACCCTGTGATGCTCAGGGGTTACTCCTGGCACTGCGCTCAGGAATTACCCCTGGCGGTGCTCAGGGGACCATATGGGATGCTGGGAATCGAACCTGGGTCAGCCACGTACAAGGCGGACGCCCTACCCGCTGTGCTATTGCTCCAGCCCCTTAACACATGTGCACACACACAGACAGACGTGCACACACAGACATTCACAAGCACTCGTTCAAACGTGTGTGCACATAGACACAGATACACACATGCACGCACACACCAACACAGGTTCATGCACACTCATTCACACGTGTGAGCACACACAGACACAATCAGAGGGAAACACATTTACACCACACACACATGCACGCAAATCCACATTCACACTCCCCTGTGTGCAGACACATCCACGCATGCACACACGCCTGCTCGCCTGCTCTCTCAGCCACAACCCCTTCAGCCTATCTGCGGTGGGATACACTGCCCAGCCTCTGCCTGTTGCACCTGCTCCTCCCGCCTCCTCCTCCAGGAAGCCCTCCACTCTCCCGAGGGACTCAGAGACTGCACAGGGCCTCCTGTCTGTGTTGGAGAATATGAGCAGGGCCAGGCTGCTCCTTCATTCATACCGCCTCCCTCCCATCTCTGCACTGCCAGCCGAGACGCTTACCGGCCCAGAGAGTATGCCCAGGCTCCAAAGTCCGCAGTTCTTGCTCTGAGGGGGTGCCCCCACCATTCAGAGACTCAGCAGGATGGGCGCCCTCCCGGAAGAGGCCTTGCGTTGCTCTCGGCGACGCAAAGAGTGTGGGCAGGGGGAGACCTTGGGTCCCGCGCAGGCTGGTGAAGTCAGGTCCTGGGGGTCAGGTCAAGCCCCACCCCCACACAGGCCGGGGACCTCGGCTCCTGCCCCTCCCCGCTCACCCCCTCCCTCCCCACCAGGGGGGCTGCTGTGTCTCACCACAAGGACCAACCCGTCCAACCTCTCGTACAAGATCTCCATGGAGGCCATGCTGGACATGTTGGAACAGGCCGGGGCCTGGGAGCGCCTGGTGTCCATGCCCGTGGACCAGTGGGAGCTGGCCACATCGGAGAGTGAGGCAGTTTCGGGCCCCTCAGGCTCTCCGGACAACCCCAGCTTCATCTCAGGCATCATATACCTGTACCGCCGGAGCCAGCAGCCCATCCAGGCTCAGTTCCAGAGACCTTGGCCCCAGCCCCGGCCACCGCAAGACTGATGCCAGGCCTGGCCTCTGCTCTGCCTGCCGCGGGGTGGGGGGGTGGGGAGGACCTACCACCCCTGCCCTCCACCCCAGAACGCCTGTCCATTAAAGGAGGCTCAGAAGGGGTAGCGGACACCAGTGCTGTGCATGTAGCAAGCAGGGCGGGGACACAAAGGGAAGGGCCGAGGGTCCCCTCTCCTGGAACCCACGTGGTTGGCATCCAGAGGGCTTTCTCTGATCCTCCCCCCAGGCATCATGGGCTCCCTCACCCCTGACCCACACCCTCACATCTACCCCAGTCACTTTCATGTTCCTGTCCTGACTCAGTTCCCTCTTGTGAAGGGGTTGGAACCCCAAGTTCAGGGCAGGGTGTGGGCAAGGACTGACAGGCAGGATTCCGAGGGGAGGGTGGAGGCCGGCAGGGACAGCCAGCAGGAGCCCAGAGGTGGCCAGACCAGCCTGGCTGCCCAGCCCAAGCTGGCCCCAGCCTGGGGGGGGGGGGACACGACAGGTGGCTGTCCTCTTGGTCTTTGTTCCTTCCCAGGCAAGGTTTCCTGGGCACACCCCAGGTTCCTGTAGTCAGTTTTCCCTTCCAACAAGCATGGCCTTGGACAAGGTGGCGCTGAAGGTCACGGCCAGCTCTGTGTAGTTTCCCAGAACCAGTTTAGTTTGATCTTCCCTGCTGGCCCCCCCTCCCCCAACCCTCTCCCGTGAGAGGCACGTGCTCTCGAGCTGGGGACGGGTGTCCCAGCCCGCCCCAGGTAGAAGAAGCAACCTGACATTTCACAAGTCCATTTATTGTAGAAAATAATAGTGTAACTGCCATGACAAACAGATCTTAAATTACAAAATAAACCGCGGAGGAGGAAGGGGCAAGAGTCCAGGCAGGAGAAGACAGACCCCAACTCCACCCCCGCCCTCCCTGGGCAGGCCATTGACCTTGGCGGGGGACAGCGGTTCCATCCAGGGTGGCCAGTGGCAAGGAGCTTGAAGCCGCCTGGCCCCATCCCTGTGGCTGTGGGGGTGAGGGAGGGGGCGATGGGAAGGGCCAAGGGGGGGGGGGTGTCCCCAGTCGGGCGCCTCCACCACCCTTCACCACTTCCCAAACCAGTCGGTAGCACCTTTACCGTCCCCTCGAAACCCGTCTGTCCACTTTGCTCCCTGCCCTGGAATTCTCCAGGCCAGATACAGTTCAGTGCTCACAGACCCATCCCGAGATGGGGGATGAGGGGGGTGGAGGCCGGCGGCGGGAGGCGGAGTCAAAGCAGGGACCCTGGCCAACACTGCGTGGGCAGGGCACCCACCAGCTCAGAGCCGAAGCCGGAGGGTCCAGCTACCCTGGCCAGCAGGTGCCAGCAGTCCTCGCCCTTCGGCGGAGCGGCCACGGCCCCGGACCGCCCTTCGGGCCCCGCCCCTGGCCACGCCTTTGGGCCCCGCCCCGAGTCCGCACCTCTCGGGCCACGCCCCCGAGTCCGCACCTCCCTGGCCACGCCCCCGGCGCTCCCGGGGCGCCGCGCGCCTCGGTCCATCCGTGCGGCCCGGGGAGGAGCGGGTCCCTCCCGCGGGCGCAGAGTCCCTCGGGAGCAGCCCCGAGCCGGCGGCCGCCTAGACGTAGTTGCTGGCCGGGCCGGAGCGCGCGGCCGAGTACTTGGCCGAGTAGGGCTTGTCGGCGCGCGGCGGGCAGTTGCAGCACAGCAGCGCCCCGCCCAGCAGCAGCAGCCCCGACGCGGCCCAGCCGATGTACAGGCCGGCGCCCATCTCCCGCTTCTGGCCCGCCGACACCAGCGGGTTGTAGAAGTCGCGGATGACGTTGTGGGCCGTCCAGGACACGGGCACCATCACCAGCAGGCCGGCCAGCAGGAACACCACGCCCGCCACGATCATGGTCTTGGCCTTGGCGCCCTCGTCCTCCACGCAGTTGGTGCACTTGCCGCCCACCACGGACAGCAGCACGCCCAGCACGGCCACCACGATGCTGATGACGATGAGCGCGCGCGCCGCCTGCAGGTCCTGCGGCAGCGCCAGCAGCGAGTCGTACACCTTGCACTGCATCTGCCCGGTGCTCTGCACCACGCAGTTCATCCACAGGCCCTCCCAGATGGTCTGCGACGTGACGATGTTGCTGCCGATGAAGGCCGTCACGCGCCACATGGGCAGCGCGCAGCTCAGGATGGCGCCCAGCCAGCCCAGCACGGCCAGCGCGATGCCCATCACCTGCAGCCCCATGGAAGCCATGGCCGGAGGGTGCCTGGCCGGCGCGGGGGGCACCGTCGGGACCTGCGCGCCCGGGATGGGGCTCGGCGTCAGCGGCGCGGGGAGGAGGCCCGGTCCGGAGGAAGACGAAGTCCTGCTCTGTGCCGCCGCGCCTGTGTCCTCTGTCCTGGGTCGAGTCGGAAGCACCTAAGGGCGTGCCAGAGCAGATCTTCGCCCGCGCGAGGTCTCAGGTGCCGGCGGCGGAGCCCTGGGTTATATGTCGGCGCGCAGATGGGCGGGGGCGGAGGGAGGGGCTTCACCCCGGTGACGGCCCTTGACCAGTTCCTCCAGATTCCAGAGCCTGGCCACAAAGGCCCCCCCCCCCCTCCTGAGTCACCCCCGGGGAGCCAGTCTCGGAGGAAACTCCGCGCCCCTGCCCCCAAGTCCTCACTGAGGTCAGCTGGGAGTTAGAGCCCCTGAGTCACCCACCGCCCTGGGCTCTGGATCCCCATAGCCGAGAGCTCCTCCAGGCCGGGCTGGGCTGGGCAGCCCGGGGATGCCGTCCCCCTGAGTTTGGGGGGGGGGTGTCCCTGCTCATCCCTGTATGTTCTCCATGCTGCAGCCTCCCCAGCTGGCCCAGTCTGGGGTCACGCCTTCACTCCCCTCTTCACACCACTGTCCCCCAGTCTCACCCCCCCCAGACATGCTTTGGGGGTGCATTTCCCCCTAGCCCGCCCAGAGCCGGGTGGAGGAAGGGACCGAGGGTGAGGGAGCGGGTCTGGGGACGCTGCGGAAGCCCATGTTGACTCAACCTTTTGTCTTCTGAGCCCTTCTGGGTGCAAAGTCCCCAAGGCCTCCGAGGACCGAGGGACAACCGGCCGGCGTGGGAGCAGGGCACTGGGCAGGGTCTCCGGCTGGGGGGGTGCTGCAGAGGTCACCTCGAATGGGGTCCCCGGAGGAGTAAGGACAGCAAAGCCTGAGGAAAGCGTTTGGGGAGAGGGGAGAGAGAAGGCAAAGGTGTGCAGGTGAGAATCTGGCCCCACCCGAGATTCGGAGCACCAGAACTGGGGCTCCGGCACCCCCAGAAGGAAGAGGACCAGGGGTGATGTGGGTGGGGAACCTGGAAAAAGAGGGTCCCTGTGGAGGGAGCCTTGAGCCTCCAGCTGGCCCTGGGGTCCCGCTGACCCAAGCCTGTGGCCCCTCAACTTCCTGGGCTGAACCGTCCAGGGGGTGGGGGGCCGGGGCCCAGAGTGGCCACTGATAACCCATCTGCCTTTCCACCCCCATACACGGGGAGCCACACCTAGGAACCAGCGCCCTGCGTGGGGCTGGCACACAGTGGGTGCTTGAGGAGAACACGGGCATTCCCCAGCTTCCCAGAACCTCCCCACCCCTGCCCCGTGTGGCGCACACACACAGGCACCAACACAAACAGGCCAGTTTCTGCCAAAGCCACACCTGCAGTTCAGCCTTCTCAGTCCCGAACTGGCTCCCTCGGGACCCGGGGCCTTGGGTCCTGTGCCGGCCACCCCCCTGCCCTTGGCCCCGGGATTCTTCCTGCCTGGGCACAGGTGATAAACTGAGGCCCAGAGAGGGAGACCCCTGAATCCCCCTTCCTGTCATCTGAGCTCAGGAGTGAGGGGGCCAGAGGGCCAGTCCCCACGCCCCTTGCACTGTGCCCGCCAACTTCCTGTGTTTGTTCTGGCCTGCAGCCAAGTGGGGCCCCTGCAGGGGGGCGGGAGGGGAGAGGGGGGCAGGTGGGGCCCCAAAACTTTCCACCTGTGTGAGGGGCAGCCGGGCACACGGAGCAAGGGGGGGTGCGGGGGTGTGAGGGTGAGCTCAGGTGTGAAGGAGTGGGAGGGGTGCCCCGGGGAGCTGCCAGGGACCAGCACCGTGAGGTTTCCTCCAGGAGACCTGGGGCGTGGGGCCGGAAACCCTCAGCCCAGCTTTGACCCTTTCTGACCCCAGCCCTGGGCCTGGCCCCTGTCTGTAGCTTATGGTGGACACTTGACCGCGCCACCAGGCAATCGTCTGCCGCCTGTCACCTGTTCCGGGGACAGGAGGGCAGGCTGGCACCGCCTTTCTCCTTTGGTCTGCCAACATGCATTGCCTGAGTCACGCCACAGAGCTGGGGTGCTGGCCCTGCTCTCACTCTGGGCTAGACTGGGGCCCCCTTCCGTCACCCGCTAGCCCCTCCTCCATCCCCAGTCCAGAGCCCCCAGCAGGGGACAGGTGACAATGTGCAAAACTCTGAACATGATTTGGGACCTAGCACCCAGGGTATCCAGACACACACACACACACACATACACACCCTACATCCCACACACCACACACACATCACACACACCTCATACATCACACACACACCTCATACACCACACACGCCATACACCATAACACACACACACACCATACACCATACACTACACACACTCCACTCCATACACCACACACATCCCATGCACCACACACACCACACCACACACACACCTCCAGGGAGGACGGTTCCCTGAGTTCTCCTACTGCTCCTGGCCAGGGCTTCTGCCCACAGACTCCTGTCGTGGTGTCCAGGAGAACCCAGAGGACAGAGGCACGTGGACCCAGGGAACCAGGACTCCTAGTTCTCAGGGACAGGAAGACATGGCCAGACAAATCAGACCCCCTTCGGATTATCCCTCCATCCCGATTCATAGCAGGCCAAGCAGCATATGGGAGGGAAAGGAGAGCCCTGGTCTGGACGGCGCTGGGCAGAGGCTCAGGGCGTGCGCCTGGGTGCAGGGGTACCCCAGGCACCCTTGGGTGCAGCCCCACACTGCTGACTTCAAAGCACCCTGTCTGAGTAGAGGTGGGGGCCCCGGAACCCCCGGCACTGCTGAGGAAATTCCAGACTCCAAAACATATGAAAACTCCTTCTCCCTGGCGGGGCCCAGACAACGCCCACAGGAGCGCACTCGGGCAACAGGGCCAGCTCCATCCTGTTCTCCCTCTGCGGAAAATGTTTGCTGACACTGAAAGTCCTGGGGTGGGGGGGGAGTGGCCACTCCTGGGGGCTGGACACTGTGCCGCCCAGCTCCCTGGAATGTTCCAGAAGGGAATCTCCTTTCTGAAGCTTATGGTAAAGGCCAAGGGGGCGGGGGGCAGTCCGACAGGCCGCCAGGGACTCTGCCCTCCCTGGTTTGAGTCTGCCTCTCCCAGTTCCCAGGTTGGGCAACGGGACCAAACGCTCCCACATTTCCTCATCTGGGGAAGGAGGTGACGCGGTGTCCTGCCCACACTTGGCGATGCTCCTGGCTGTCCACCCGGTCGGGGGCCCACAGGCCTAAGGCGTCCAGCAGGCCAGGCTCAGGAGAGAAGCCGGGTCCCAGGATGGAGGGGAGCCCTGCTTCCTGCCGTGGCCCCTCCCTCCCGGGACCCTCCTCCAATCCGCCCCCCCCCCCCCATGCCAGCCGCCTCCACCTGGGGTAATGACAGGCCTGGCTACCCAGCCAGGCAAGACTGGCTGAGCTGGTGCACCCCCAGCTGGGCCCCACGTGGGCGAGGGAGAAGGAGGGGTGCCACCCCGGGGGCGTCTCCAGGAGGGGAAATCAGGCCTCCTGCTGCCTTCTGGCTGGAGGCCATAGCCCAGGAAGGGGGGGGGGGGGGGATGGTTCAGAGAGCAGAATGAGGTGCTGGAGTGGGGAGTGTGATAGGCTGGGTGAGAGAAAGCCTCTGCAGGGGGCAGGAGATGAGGGACCAGTGAGCTTGGCACTCTCCTCGAAATAAATAAGGCCAGAGAGGTAGTGCAGGGGCACAGGGGTGCAGAGCCCGGACTGACCCCCGGCACCGCGTGAGGTTCCCCCAAGCCACCTCAGGAGTGATTCCTGAGCACTGAGCCAGGAGTCAGCCCTAAGCACCCCCGGGTGTGGCCCCTGAGCCCGTCAAAACGAAACATCAAGCAGTGAGCACGGCCTCCCAACCCCAGCGTCCGGCTGGAGGCCCAAGACGCCCTGGTGGGGCGGGAGAGATGCTCAGTGCGCCGGTGCAGGCCCAGGGGCCCCCCAACACCCCGGGTTCCCGGGGCAGGGTGTGGCCCCACAAACAAAATAAACCAGACCTATAAAATGCCCCACTTACGCATGACCTTGGCCATCAGCCTGCCCGCCCCCGGGGAGCCTCCCCCCCTCTTCCCCACCTCCTACCCTCGGGCTCAGATCCACCTACTTCCTGCAGGTAACCCTGCCCTCCCTGGACTCGACTTTCCACAACTTTGCAGGGGGTAGGGAGAAGAGAACCTCAGGGCCAGAGAGCCTCTGGACCTTCCCATCTGATGGAAGAGTCAGCCCTGCTCAGCTCCCCCCGCTCCCGCCACCCAACTCAGCTGGGAGTGCCCCTGCCATCAGACACTCTGCCTCCCCCATCAGCATCCAAGGTGGCTGCAGCCAGCCTGGGGAGAAAGGGAAACCGTTTTCTCTCCCAGCCAAGCCCGACCCTGTCATTCCCATCCTGGAGTGAAGCAAGCAGGAGACACAGTCCCCAGGGCCCCCGAGTAATAACAAGGTCAGGGTCACACCCAGGCCTGGCTGCCTCCCAGACTTCTCTTACTTTTTATGGGGCTGTGCCCAGTGGGGGCTGATCAGGCCCAGGGCAGGGGTGGAGCTCAGTTGGGGATCAGGCCCCCAATCTAGACCACTCCCCCTCCCCAGAGAAACCAGCTTTGGCCAGACTCTGGAGAGGAAGACTGAGCTCCATCCATCTGGGAGGCCCGGCTGACTTCCCGGAGGAGGTGACAGGGAGTGGACTTGAAGGTGAGTAAAAGCTTAAAAGCCTAGAGGAGAGAGTTTCCCAGGGGAGAGACAAGTGCAGAAATTAAAGCCGCAAGGGGCAGGGGGCGGGGTGGGTATGCTCGAGGGGTCTGGAGCTGAGCTCAGGCGGGGAAGGGCCCAAGTGGTCAGCCTGGACACACAGGGGCTAGAGGAGCCGTGGACGGGCTTGAGCTAGGGCAGGTCTGGCGAACTATGGCCTGTGAGGGCCACCCTGACCCCCGCTGTGGCTGGTGGATCTGAGCTTTCAGGGGTAGGGACCGAACCATGATCAGCCTGAACCCCGGGGCGTCCACTGACCGCTGATGTCAGGGCCAGACAGAGCCTTGTCGGAAAGTAAAGGGCTGGGGGCCCTGCTTCCTGTCCCCACTCCTGGGGGACCCGAAGCCCCACACCCCTCCCCGGTAGGACACGGGGTGTCTGGTGGCGACTGGCAGAGCGCGGGAGGGACAGAGGCCAGCAGGCGACAGGGACTCCCAGACGGGCCGCCGGTGAGTCAGTGGTAATGAGCCAGCGACAGAGACCCAGAAGCCAGGGATCAGGGTGGCATCTGCCCCTGCCCTGGTGACTCAGTGGTTACATCCCCTGCCCCCTTGGTAGTGCCCCGCCGGCCTCTCCCCTGCTCACGTGTCCCTCCTGTGGATGGGGTGAACAGCACCCACATATCCTGACCCTTGCCCCGGATCTCACCCCTCTGACTTCCAGGCACGCCCTGACCGCACCCTCATCCCTACTGGACCCCTGTTCCCAGCAGTCCTGGCCCACCACCCCCTGGCAAAGGCTCAGGCGCCACCTGCAGGAGGAGGAGCAGCCAGGAGAAGCCAGGAATAGCCATGAGCAGCCATGAGCGGCCAGGAACAACCAGGAGCAGCCAGGAGAAACCAGGAACAGCCAGGACAGCCAGGAGCAGCCAGGAGCAGCCAGAACAGCCAGGAACAGCCAGGACAGCCAGGAGCAGCCAGGAGCAGCCAGGAACAGCCAGGAGCAGCCAGGAACAGCCAGGACAACCAGGAACAGACAAGAGCAGCCAGGACAGCCAGGAGCAGCCAGGACAGCCAGGAGCAACCAGTAACAGCCAGGAGCAGCCAGGAACAGCCAGGAGCAGCCAGGACAGCTAGGATCAGCCAGAAACAGCCAGGACAGCCAGGAATAGCCAGGAGCAGCCAGGAACAGCCAGGAGCAGCCAGGACAGCCAGGAGCAGCCAGGAACAGCCAGGAGCAGCCAGGAACAGCCAGGAGCAGCCAGGACAGCTAGGATCAGCCAGAAACAGCCAGGACAGCCAGGAGCAGCCAGGAACAGCCAGGAACAGCCGTGAGCAGCCAGAAACAGCCAGGAGTAGCCAGGACAGCCAGTAACAGTCTGGAGCATCCAGGACAGCCAGGAACAGCCAGGAGCAGCCAGGAACAGCAAGGAACAGCCAGGAGCAGCCAGGAACAGCCAAGAACAGCCGTGAGCAGCCAGAAACAGCCAGGAGTAGCCAGGACAGCCAGGAACAGTCTGGAGCAGCCAGGACATCCAGGAATAGCAGGACAGCCAGGAACAGCCAGGACAGCCAGGAACAGCCAGGAGCAGCCAGGACAGCCAGGAGCAGCCAGGAACAGCCAGGAATAGCCATGAGCAGCCATGCGCAGCCAGGAGCAACCAGGAGCAGCCAGGAGAAACCAGGAACAGCCAGGAGCATCCAGAAATAGCCAGGGACAGCCAGGAGCAGCCAGGAGCAGCCAGGAGCAGCCAGGAACAGCCAGGACAGCCAGGAAGAGCCAGGAACAGACAAGAGCAGCCAGGAGCAGGCAGGACAGCCAGGAACAGCCATGAGCAGCCAGGAGCAGCCAGGACAGCCAGGAACAGCCAGGAATAGCCATGAGCAGCCAGGAGCAACCAGGAGCAGCCAGGAGAAACCAGAAACAGCCAGGGACAGCCAGGAGCAGCCAGGACAGCCAGGAGCAGCCAGGAGCATCCAGGAATAGCCAGGAGCAGCCAGGAGCAGCCAGGAACAGCCAGGAACAGCCAGGACAGCCAGGAACAGCCAGGACAGCCAGGAGCAGCCAGAAACAGCCAGGAGCAGCCAGGACAGCCAGGAGCAGCCAGGAACAGCCAGGAACAGCCGTGAGCAGCCAGAAACAGCCAGGAGCAGCCAGGACAGCCAGGAGCAGCCAGGAACAGCCAGGAGCAGCCAGGAACAGCCAGGAGCAGCCAGGACAGCCAGGACAGCCAGGAGCAGCCAGGAACAGCCAGGATAGCCAGGAACAGCCGTGAGCAGCCAGAAACAGCCAGGAGCAGCCAGGACAGCTAGGATCAGCCAGAAACAGCCAGGACAGCCAGGAATAGCCAGGAGCAGCCAGGAACAGCCAGGAGCAGCCAGGACAGCCAGGAGCAGCCAGGAACAGCCAGGAGCAGCCAGGAACAGCCAGGAGCAGCCAGGACAGCTAGGATCAGCCAGAAACAGCCAGGACAGCCAGGAGCAGCCAGGAACAGCCAGGAACAGCCGTGAGCAGCCAGAAACAGCCAGGAGTAGCCAGGACAGCCAGTAACAGTCTGGAGCATCCAGGACAGCCAGGAACAGCCAGGAGCAGCCAGGAACAGCAAGGAACAGCCAGGAGCAGCCAGGAACAGCCAAGAACAGCCGTGAGCAGCCAGAAACAGCCAGGAGTAGCCAGGACAGCCAGGAACAGTCTGGAGCAGCCAGGACATCCAGGAATAGCAGGACAGCCAGGAACAGCCAGGACAGCCAGGAACAGCCAGGAGCAGCCAGGACAGCCAGGAGCAGCCAGGAACAGCCAGGAATAGCCATGAGCAGCCATGCGCAGCCAGGAGCAACCAGGAGCAGCCAGGAGAAACCAGGAACAGCCAGGAGCATCCAGAAATAGCCAGGGACAGCCAGGAGCAGCCAGGAGCAGCCAGGAGCAGCCAGGAACAGCCAGGACAGCCAGGAAGAGCCAGGAACAGACAAGAGCAGCCAGGAGCAGGCAGGACAGCCAGGAACAGCCATGAGCAGCCAGGAGCAGCCAGGACAGCCAGGAACAGCCAGGAATAGCCATGAGCAGCCAGGAGCAACCAGGAGCAGCCAGGAGAAACCAGAAACAGCCAGGGACAGCCAGGAGCAGCCAGGACAGCCAGGAGCAGCCAGGAGCATCCAGGAATAGCCAGGAGCAGCCAGGAGCAGCCAGGAACAGCCAGGAACAGCCAGGACAGCCAGGAACAGCCAGGACAGCCAGGAGCAGCCAGAAACAGCCAGGAGCAGCCAGGACAGCCAGGAGCAGCCAGGAACAGCCAGGAACAGCCGTGAGCAGCCAGAAACAGCCAGGAGCAGCCAGGACAGCCAGGAGCAGCCAGGAACAGCCAGGAGCAGCCAGGAACAGCCAGGAGCAGCCAGGACAGCCAGGACAGCCAGGAGCAGCCAGGAACAGCCAGGATAGCCAGGAACAGCCGTGAGCAGCCAGAAACAGCCAGGAGCAGCCAGGACATCCAGGAACAGTCAGGAGCAGCCAGGAACAGACAAGAGCAGCCAGGACAGCCAGGAGCAGCCAGGAGAAGCCAGGAACAGCCAGGACAGCCAGGACAGCCAGGAGAAGCCAGGAACAGCCAGGAACAGCCAGGACATCCAGGAACAGCCAGGAGAAGCCAGGAACAGCCAAGAGCAGCCAGGAGAAGCCAGGAATAGCCATGAGCAACCAGGAGCAGCCAGGAGCAACCAGGAGCAGCCAGGAGAAACCAGGAACAGCCAGGAGCAGCCAGGAATAGCCAGGAACAGCCAGGAGCAGCCAGAAACAGCCAGGAACAGCCAGGAGCAGCCAGGAAGAGCCAGGAACAGCCAGGACAGCCAGGAACAGCCGTGAGCAGCCAGAAACAGCCAGGAGCAGCCAGGACAGCCAGGAACAGTCAGGAGCAGCCAGGAGCAGTCAGGAACAGACAAGAGCAGCCAGGACAGCCAGGACAGTCAGGAACAGCCAGGAACAGCCAGGAGCAGCCAGGACAGCCAGGAGCAGCCAGGAACAGCCAGGAGCAGCCAGGACAGCCAGGAGCAGCCAGGAACAGCCAGGAGCAGCCAGGAACAGCAAGGAGCAGCCAGGAACAGCCAGGAGCAGCCAGGACAGCCAGGATCAGCCACGAACAGCCAGGACAGCCAGGAGCAGCCAGGAACAGCCAGGAGCAGCCAGGAACAGCCAGGACAGCCAGGAACAGCCAGGAGCAGCCAGGAGCAGCCAGGAGCAACCAGGAGAAACCAGGAACAGCCAGGACAGCCAGGAACAGCCATGAGCAGCCAGAAACAGCCAGGAGCAGCCAGCACAGCCAGGAGCAGCCAGGAGCAGCCAGGAGAAGCCAGGAACAGCCAGGAGCAGCCAGGAGAAGCCAGGAGCAACCAGGTATAGCCAGGAATAGCCAGGAGCAACCAGGAACAGCCAGGAGCAGCCAGGAGCAGCAGGAATGCCTAGATTATTAAAATTAATCTAGCAAGAGGGCTGGAGCGATAGCACAGTGATAGGGCGTTTGCCTTGCACGCAGCCAACATGGCCGACCCGAGTTTGATTCCTCCGCCCCTCTCGGAGAGCCCGGCAAGCTACCGAGAGTATCTCGCCCGCACAGCAGAGCCTGGCAAGCTCCCCGTGACGTATTCGATATGCCAAACACAGTAACAACAAAGTCTCCAATGGAGACGTTACTGGGACTGCTCGAGCAAATCGATGAACAACGGGAGGATAGTGACAGTGACAGTGACAGCCAGGAGCAGCCAGGAGCAGCCAGGAGCAGCAGGAACGCCTACCTGCTGTGCTATCACTCCAGCCCCATCCCCATTTCATTTTTATTTTGGGAGGCCATACCCATGCTCAGGGCTGACTCCTGGCTCTGCGCTCAGGAATTACTCTTGCTGGTGCTCAGGAGAACTTATGGGACGCCAGGGATCAAACCCTGGCCAACTGTGTGCAATGCCAGCGCCCACCCCGCTGTGCTATTGCTAAATCACCTTAAATTTCTTTATATAAGACTAAAAAAACAAACCTAGGAAACGTGTGGAGGTGTGTGTGTGTACTGTGAGTGTGTGTGTATGTGAGTGTGTGTATCAGTGAGTGTGTGTGTGAGTGCATATGTGAGTCTGTGTGAATGTGTGACTGCAGGTGTGTGAGTGTGTGTGACTCTGTGTGTGGGAATCTGTGTGAATGTGCGTGTGAGTGCAGGTGTGTGAGTGTGTTTGTGTGTGTGAGTCATGTGTGTGAGTCTGTGTGAATGTGTGACTGCGGGGTTGTGTGTGTGAGTCTGTGTGTGTGTCTGTGTGAATGTGCATGTGAGTGCAGGTATGTGAGTGTGTGTTTGTGTGTGAGTGTGTGTGAGTGTGAGTGTATGTGTGAGTCTGTGTGTCTGTGTGTGAGTCTGAGTACATATGTGTGAGTCTCTGTGAATGTGTGACTGCAGGTGTGTGAGTGTGTAACTCTGTGTGTGTGAGTGTGTGAATGTGCGTGTGAGTGCAGGTGTGTGAATGTGTGTGTGTTTGTGTGTGTGAGTCATGTGTGTGAGTCTGTGTGAATGTGTGACTGCGGGTGTGTGAGTGTGTGTGTGTGAGTCTGTGTGAATGTGCATGTGAGTGCGGGTATGTGTGTGTGTGAGTGTGTGTGCGTGTGTGTGAGTCTGTGTGTATGTGTGTGCGCACATGCACACACAGAGCCTTGCCTCAGCCTGAGAAGCACAGCATCTCAAGCCTGTAGGGTTCGCTCCTGCCCCCACGCTCCACAGATCCAGGGGTCTACACACAGCTTGATGGATGCCTGGCAGGACCTTCCTGCATGCACTGAGAGGACGCCCCATGGAGAGCAGATCCAAAGATGATCACGATACTTGACAGCTGGCCAGATCATCTCACCCAAGGCCACGATCCAGGGACTCACCATCCTCCTCTCCCGGAAGGGAGCATAACACGACATTGCCAGGCTGTTTCACTCGGGGCGCGCAAGAGTGGGCAGGTGAGGCCCCTCCCCACCCCCGGGACCCAGCCCCGGCAGCCAAAAACCTCCAGAACTCGACCTCCACCACATGCACGGCCACTCTCCACACGCCTGGGCTGAGCGTCACCCACGGGTAAACTTCTCCCCGCGTAACACTGCATACCTCACGCCACCCATACTCCAAGAGCAGCGCACCACAATGAATGGGGTTTAAGTACAAGACAACCAATCTTAGAGGGAAATAAGTTTTTCCATGTATATAAACACACAAGGCTCAACCCTTAACAACAAGTAATCTCTCATAGAAGGGCTTAATGGCCCCCTGGGTGAAATACAATAATCTCCCACACTCTCCTCTAATGAAAGTTTTTTTGGGAACATCTTCAGCGGATTATTCATAACAAACAACACAAAATAAATTATTTTGGTTCTGCTTTGGGGCCAGGGTCGGAGTTCGGGATGGAAACATCCAAACTATGGTGGTGGGAAAGTGTAATGGTGTTGGGATTGGTGTTCGAATATTAAATATAATCAGGGGCTGGAGCGACAGCACAGTGGGTAGGGCGTTTGCCTTGCACGTGGCCAACCCGGGTTCGATTCCCAGCATCCCATATGGTCCCCTGAGCACCTCCAGGAGGAATTCCTGAGTGTAGAGCCTGGAGTAACCCCTGAGCATCACCAGGTGCGACCCAAAAAGCAAAAAAAAAAAATTAATCAAATACTGTAAACTACTTTATAAAAATTAAATTAAATTTTAAAAATAAATTAAAAATAAAGACATCATTGTAAAAAACAAAGATATTTGACAACTGAAGCTGAGGTCGGAGCAATTGGACAGCGGGGAGAGCACCTGCCTTGCACACAGCTGAGCCAAGCTTATTACTCCACACCCCAGAGGTCCCCCAGTCCCACCAGAAGTGATCCCTGAGCACAGAGCCAGGAGTAACCCCTGAGCACCAACAGTGTGACTCACAAACAAACAAAAAGCAATTTGACAGCAGCATGGTCTTCGCACAGACCCCCTGCATAGCCACTCCTACCTGCAACCACCAGGGATCTTGCTAAGGTCGAACGGGGAGAGACCTCGCCTTGAGCCCTATCACCCAGGAAATCTTAACAAGAAGTGTCCTTTACACACAAAAAGCGAGCATCTGTGTGAAGGCAGCACCGACATTTATATCCTCACATCAGCAGTTGAACCTGAAAGGAGCTAGGAAGGAGTTAAAATCCTTGCTTGCTTGAATTAACTTGCAAAAATTGCTTTCTGTAAACAGTTCAGCAGCCTTGGGGTTACAAAATTGGATTGAATCCAGTAGATGTGTAAGGTATGGGTTAGGCGTAACTATTTAAAGATAGATAGAGTGTTTTGACCATTCTGGAAACTAAAACTATGTGACTGTAACTCACATAGACTGGGTCAAGATGTTTGGGTCAAGATACTGCAAGAAAAACCGCAAGGAACCTAGCAAAACATGTATGTGCAAAATATGTGGTCTTTGTTCTCAAACTGTATAAAAGATGACCTGTTTCTGAGTTCGAGGCTCTCAGCCTCTGCCCGCTCTTGGGTATGTTGCAGAGCCCCAGCATGCTGGTCTGAATAAAACCCCGCTTGAATTCCTGCAGGAACGTTGTCTGTCTGGTCTCTCCGTGCCTCCCAGGGCTAGGGAACTCCCGACCCCAACATTTGGAGGTTCCACCGAGATCTGAGGACCCTGCCCTAGGGACGCCGGATTGAGCCGCAGGGTAAATCAAGGCACCTTTTTGTTTTTTATTTTGGTACCATATATTCTGTCTATATATTCTGTTTCTCAGATCGGACGTGGACATGTCTTATGTGCGCTCAGTGTTAGACAGACGTGTCAGGAGTAACACTGACCACAGCCCTGGGGGACGCCCCGGTGGTGGAGGAGGACCAGGGACGCCTGGAAGCCTCCTATCTGGTAGACTCGGAGAGTCTACATCTGTTGTGTTGCCCGACCTCTTGACTCTTTCACTATCCTCTTCTGCTCTACAAAGGGAATTGTGCTTGCGTCATTCTTTCTTACAGGTTGTTTAGGACTTTCTGTTCTGCTGAATGGCCAACTTTCCCTTGCGGATGGCCATCTGAGGGGTTAGAGTCCCCTCGGGAGAGGTCAGAGTTAAGGCCAATTTACGGGGGGTTAGAGTCCCCTCGGGAGAGGCCAGAGTAAAGGGGTTCGAGTCCCCTTGGATAGACCTGAAGAAAAGTTTTGCCAAGGAACCATCTCTTTCGTAGATTATTGCTTGCAATTAGGAAATATGGGAAATTCTACATCAGTACCTAAATATTCTCCTTTGGGTTGCTCCTTAAAACACCGGAAGAGCTTCCAAGTAGGTAGTTTAGATAAGGAGTATCTTGTTGACCTCTGTAACACCACGTGGCCTGAGTACAAGTTAGAATATTGGGAAGGATATACAGTGAATGGCAGTTTGCATTACCAGATCATTTTGCAGTCAGATCTTTGCAGGTAACAAAAGAAATAGGATTATCAAAGCAGAGGAGGCAGGAAAATGCAAGATCATGGTACTAGCTCCCTGCCTCAGAACTAGCCTTGACCAAAATATGGTAACATGACCACCTTAGGTTTCAACAACTTTGTCATAGTTTATTTTGCCGGCTTATATCAACAAAAGCACTTTCTTGACCCATTTTTAACAAACAGGAGACTGACTGGTCAGGCTGGGAAACGGGGAGCAGTGTTCCCAATCGGCCAACAGGGCTTCTTTGCCCTGGGGACTGCTCCTTCCTTTTCTCAGTCCATCAGTTTTCTCCCTGCCATTTTTGAAGGGTCAGATCGATCAATCAACTGCAGATGTGTGCACTTGTACATGTGGTCTTTAGTCAGTTCATTGTCTGTCTGTCTGTCTGTCTGTCCGTGTGGAACACTCGAGTGCTGGAACCAGGTTGAAATCAGGAGTAGAAATTCTAGAGAAGTTAGTGATATGCAACCCAGTGATTTAAGAAATGCAGTTGTTTTTGGAACCTGTCAGACAAGGGTTAAAAGAAGAATCCTTGTCAGAAGTTTGCACCAACAGAGAGAGCAGAATTCTCAATCTAAATTTCTTAGTAGAAGAACATTAATGATTATGTGATTAACAGTTGAAACCCTTTTGAACTTAAGAATCTGTACTATCCAGGAAGAGCTGTGGAATTAGACCCTGAAACTAAAGTGAAATAAGAGTTCAGAGAAAGCAAGACCTTATCTTACAAGCCTCAGCTAACTTTAATGAAAAATTAGGCTGCTTTTACAAACTACAGAGGTACAGAAGGCATGAAAATGAAGTTTCCTTATTTTCCTAAACAGTGGCAATTTATAGGATAACAATTGGATTTGTCCGTTCTCCCTTGACACAAGAAGCTAAGGTTTATCAGATTACACCCATCACAGTGCTCCTTGACCATTCTGGAAACTGAAACTATGTGACCGGGTCAAGATGTTTGGGTCGAGATACTGCAAGAAAAACCGCAAGGAACCTAGCAAAACATGTATGTGCAAAATATGTGGTCTTTGTTCTCAAACTGTATAAAAAAGTGATCTGTTTCTGAGTTCAAGCCTCTCAGCCTCTGCTCGCTCTTGGGTATGTTGCAGAGCCCCAGCATGCTGGTCTGAATAAAACCCTGCTTGAATTCCTGCAGGAACGTTGTCTGTCTGGTCTTTCCGTGCCTCCCAGGGCTAGGGAACTCCCGACCCCAACAGAACCAACAGACACAACTACCAGGGACCAGGAGCGGGTTGACCTGCCAGTCTATTAGGGCAATTTGACAGACAGACAGATAGACAGACAGACAGAAAGTCCCCCCAGCATTGCCTGGAGTGACAGAGCCAGGAATCAGCCCTGAGCACCTCCAGGTGGGATCCCTGAAAAAGAAAGAAAGAGAGGAAGGAAGGAAGGAAGGAAGGAAGGAAGGAAGGAAGGAATGAAGGAGGGAGGGAGGGAGGGAGGGAGAAGGAAGGAAGGGAGAGGGAGAGAGAGAAAGCAAAAGAAAAGAAAGGAGAAAGAAAGAGAAAGAGAGAGAGAGAGAGAGAGAGAGAGAGAGAGAGAGAGAGAGAGAGAGAGAGAGAGAAAGGCTGCTTCAAAGAAGCAATCTCTGGGGCTGGAGCCTAGCACAGCCAGGAGGGCACTTGCCTTGCACGCAGTGGGCCTCCATTCGATCCTGGGCATCCCATATGGCCGCCCGAGCACCTTTAGAAGTGGTTCCTGAGTGCAGAGCCAGGAGTAACCACTGAGCATTGCCAGGTGTGGCCCCCAAATAAACAAAAAGTAGTAGTCCAGAGCTTAAGGCTGGTACCTAGCTGGGCTCTGGCCGCCACATCCCAGGCTCCGTCCCCAGGATTCATAGGGTTCCCTGAGGCCCGCTAACAGTGACCCCTGAGCACAAGGCAGGGGTCGCCCCTAAGCACTGGGGAGTGTGGTCCCCAAACACAAAGGAAAAGTAGCACTTAGCACATTCTGGGCTTCAGTACACACAGGCTGCCCGGGCCAGCCCTGCCAGTGTGAGCCAGGCAGCAGGAGTGGTCACTGTACCACTGTATCACTGCCCTCCCATTGTTCATCGATTTGCTGGAGCGGGCCCAGTAACGTCTCATTTTGAGACTTGTTACTGTGTTTGGCATATCAAATAAGTCACAAGTAGCTTGCCAGGCTTTGCCATGCAGGCGAGATACTGGGTTTGCCGGGCTTTCCGAGAGGGGCGGAGGAATTGAACCCGGCTCGGCCGGACTGGCTGTGTGCAAGGCAAACGCCCTACCGCTGTGCTATCGCTCCAGCCCACAGGAGTGGTCACCCCCTACAAATCCCACCTGCAGGAGGGATTCTCTAGCCCTAATGGCACGCAGGGGTCCTCAGGCCATTCTGACCCATGGAGAAGCCCCCTGTGCCCTAAGTCACATCTGCAGGGTCCCGTAAAGTGGTGGAGCCAGAATGAGACCTCACCAGTAGGGGAGACCCCCCCCATAATCAGCGTCAGGCCACCTCCAGTTTACCGAGAGGCGGTAGAATTGAGGACATCACAGACCATATCTTCCGGGTCACGAGGACCCCCCCCCCAGCCAGCTGTGAGCCCAAAGGGACAGGGATGGGGGCGAAGGTGCAGGGACAGAGCAGGGGCGTGGACACCCCCACAATCGCGGTCCCCAACACTGGGGCCGCCCAGAGGGAGACCAACTCCCTGGCCCTGGGCCTGCGCGCTGCCCCGGTGGAAATAGTTCACATGCCACCTGCCCCGCCAGGCCCGCCAGCCCACCCCGGCGTCTCCCTGCCCCCTGGTGTTCATTTGGGGAAACTGCAGCTGGCGGAGGCTGACAGTCACCGGACTGCCCAAAGGGGCCCAGTGTCTCGATTGGGCGAAGGGAGGAGGCCCATGACCACCAGGAGCCGCAGGCGAGGCTCACACATTCTGCATCGGATGGAAAATCAAAGCTGACCCGTGCCCCAGGCAGCACGGGGGTCTCCAGGGAGCTGTAGACTGCAGGTCCAGGGAGCCCAGGAGGTAGTGCAGAGCAAATCCCAGATGTGCCCAGATAGCCGCGGTGGTAATGAGGCACTTCTGCAAGCTTTGGATAGATCCAAAGCGGTCTCATGGAGTGGCTCTGAATGGATGTCTCCAGATAGAAAGCAGAAGGATCAGGGCTGGAGTGATAGTACCACAGGTAGGGCATTTGCCTTGCAAGCGGTGGTCGACCTGGGTTCGATCCCTGGCATCCCATATGGTCCCCCCGAGCACCGCCAGGAGTAATTCCTGAGTGCAGAGCCAGGAGGAACTCCTGAGCATTGCTGAGTGTGACTCAAAAAGAAAAAAAAAAGTGGACGGATCAATGAATACGGGAAAGTGTCGGGCTGGGTCATCTGAGAAACACAAACCAAATCACAGCCAGTGAAGGAGGGAAGTCAGGTGACAGTGGGGCCAGCTGGGACATGCTGCCATGGAGATGATCCAGCCACACAGTGTGGCTTGGGGGGGCCACAGCGATAGCACAGTGGGGAGGGCACTTGCTTTGCATGTGGCTGACCCAGGATTGATCCCCAGCATCCCATATGGTTCCCCAGGCCCGCCAGGAGTGATTCCTGAGTGCAGAGCCAGAAGCACCAATGCGTATGGCTCAAAAATAAAACAGAACGGTCACGGTCCTCCCGTTGTTCATCGATTTGCTCAAGCGGGCCCAGTAACGTCTCCATTGGAGACTTTGTTGTTACTGTGTCTGGCATATCCAATACTCTCGGTAGCTTGCCGGGCTCTCCGAGAGGGGCGGAGGAATCGAACTCGGGTCGGCCATGTTGGCCGCTTGTAAGGCAAACGCCCTACCACTGTGCTATCGCTCCACCAATGCATATGGCTGAAAAATAAAACAGAACATAAGCAATAAATGACCAGTTTTCTGATCCTAGAAATCCCTGAGGAGAAATATCCCAATAGAAACTAGGAAGACACTAACCCCCAGAACAGAAGACCAAGGGCGGGGCTCAGGCCCAGGCACAAGTCCCTGAGTTTGATCCCCAACACCACATGTTCTACCTGCAGCCACCACCATCAGGTGAGTCCATGGTGGCCCCAAGCACCACCCAGGGAGTGTCCTGCCTCACTCCTTCCTCTGCAAGAACACCAAAATGAATGAATAATAGGGAAAGGCACTCACTGTCACTGACAACAGAAATGCAAACGCAGGACCAAACCGAACTCATAGCACAGCCAGGAGGGCACTTGCTTTGCACATAGCAGACCGGGTTTGATCCCGGGCATCCCAATATGGTGCCCAGAGCCCACCAGGAGTGATTCTTGAGCACAGAGCCAAGAGTGATTCCTGAGCATCACGGGGTGTGGACCCCCCGCCCCCTGCAAATGAAAATGAAAACAGTTCTGAGAGAGGAGTTCCAGGCTAGTAGGCTGTTTTTTCGGTTACTCCCGGCTCTGCACTCAGGGATCACTCCGGGAGGGCTCTGGGGTCCCTATGGGATGCCGAGGATCAAACCCGGGTCCCAGCTGTACTATCACTCCGGCCCCTCCCCTGATCGCAAAAGATGTCAACAGGATCCGTATAGTGGGCCACCTGCAACACACTTGAGAATCTCAAGGCCTCTCCTCGTCTTCCCTCCCACACCAGAGTTCATGGACAGAGAAGCTTCTGGAAGCTGCCCAACCCTAGCCAGTTCTGCGCGGTGCCCCGGCAGGCTGGAGGTGGCACCTTACCCCGCCCCCAGCCAGCAAACTGCCTTCCGATTGGTGCGCAGGGCGGGGGGGGGGGGGGGGGACTAGCGGGAGAAGCGAGAAGCGCTGAGGGCCAAGCACGTGGGAAGGGGGCCACGTTCGGTCCGGCCCGCAAGCCCAGGTGTTTCTAGGTGGTGGCGTTGGTGAAAAGAGCAGGAACCCGAGACACCGCTCCCCCCCACCGCACCCCAGCTTGAAGAAGAGTCGTTGGGAATCTCCCGACAGCCCCTGCTGCCCTGCCTCGTGGTGGGCAGGCGACGCCAGCCCCCCGCCCCCACCCCATGAGCCATTCTCAGGGCTTCGACCCGAGGGTCCTACAGGGGCTTCAGGATCGGGGCACTGGACGTGTTGGGGATGAAAGCCCCAGGGGCAGGCGCTGAGCGGTCTGAAGAAGAAGGCATCCCTGAAGAAGACTTCTCTGGGCAGGGGTGCCAGGGTGCCAGGGTGCCCCAGAACCTGGCTTCTGGCCACCAGCGATAAGGCCGCCGTGAAGTAACCGCAGATAGAGACTTATCTTAAATCAACAGTGCCCGCCTGCCCCTTGAAACCTGCTTTATTTGACTGGGTGCTGCTCGGATGGAGATGCGATAAGGCACCCAGCGATCAAATAAACTTCCTGCAGCAAACCACAATGCCCAAAAGGAGAGAGAGGGAGAGAGACAGACAGCAGACAGAGAGGGAAGGAGAGAGATAGAAGGAGAAAGAAAGCACCTGCCATAGATGGGGGGGGGGAGGCAGTGATGGAAAGGAACCTGGGGACCCCAGTGCTAGAAAATGTACACTGGTGGAGGGATGGGTGTTGGAATACTGTATGGCTGAAGTCCAATCATGAACAGCTTTGTAGTGGTCTCTCTCACAGTGATTCAATAAAAAAGTTTTTTTTAAAAAAAATGGGCTGGAGCGATAGCACAGCGGGTAGGGCGTTTGCCTTGCGTGCAGTCAACATGGCTGACACAGGTTCGATTCCCAGCATCCCATATTGTCCCCCGAGCACCGCCAGGAGTGATTCCTGCGTGCATGAGCCAGGAGTAACCCCTGAGCATCGCTGGGTGTGACCCAAAAAGCAAAATAAAATAAAATTTAAAAAAACATTCTGAAGCAAAGGAGGCTAAGGCACCAAGCCCACTGCAGAGGGCTCACCTGGTTCCTAGGCACCCCCCCAGCCCCCACTGAGTGACTTGGTTTCTCTTCCCCCTTACATTTTTCTCATTTTGGCTACCTGAAGAGGACCTTGGGGGCATCAATATCCAGGACTCAGGAGAGCCGGACAGAGAGGAAACCAAGCGAGTTGGGGGTTTGCAGAGAGACAATACACCAGGAGGCATTAGCCTAGCACGCAGCTGCCCTGGGCTTCATCCATAGGGTCCCTGGAGCACCTCTGGGGGAGAGATCCCTGAGCACAGAGCCAAGAGTAAGCTCTGAGTACTGTCAGGTGTAGCTCAAAATGCAAAGTGTGCACTGAGAAAAGCACTGTCCTCCCGTTCATCGATTTGCTCGAGCGGGCACCAGTAACGTCTCCATTGTGAGACTTGTTACTGTTTTTGGCATATCGAATACGCCACGGGGAGCTTGTCAGGCTCTGCCGTGTAGATGAGATACTCTCGGTAGCTTACTGGGCCCTCTGAGAGGAAGGGAGGAATCAAACCCGGGTTGGCCACGTACAAGGCAAACGCCCTACCCACTGTGCTATCGCTCCAGCCTGTGAATAAAGAAGCAGGGAAAAGACAGCAGGATGGGGGGGGGGGGGGGGCGGAGCCACACTCCTTTTCTAGAACACAGGGCTCTGGAGTTAAAAAGCCAGAGAGAGTAGAAAGGTAACGAGAACTAGATCAAGCTCAGAGTCACCTCCAGAGGTGGAGACAGAGAGGGCTGTGCGGGCGCTGAGCCTTCTTCTCTTCCTGCCTCGCACATACAAAACCAACGTGCAGGCAAGGGAGACACCAAGCGGCAGAGACAGGAAAAGCCCAGCCCATGGTCCTTCAGCTGTGCAGGCATGGCCAGGAGACCATAGCTGCCTCTCTCCATCAGGGGTGACTCTGCCTCTCCCCCACCAAGGCCAGGGGCTGAGCCTGGGCTCCCCCCTCCAGATCTCACCCACCCTTCACCCCAGAGGGCCGTAACCCCTCCCCCATGGGGACCATACAGGTCGGGGAGTCAGCTCTGCTAAGCCGACCAGGTAGTAGGAAGACACCCCCAGCCCCCAGGGTGGGTCAGAGGCAGCCACCCCACCCTGCCATCCGTGGGAACCGTCAGGGACTCCCACCTTTCCCGTGGTAATGAGGAGCCACCTGCCCCTCACCCACTGCCACCCCACACTTTTTTTTCTTTTTGGGTCACAACCAGTGATGCATAGGGGTTACTCTTGGCTCTGCATTCAGGAATTACTCCTGGTGGTGCTCGGGGGACCATGTGGGATGCTGGGAATGGAACTCGGGTCGGCCGCGTGCGAGGCAAATGCCCTACCCGCTGTACGGGTAAGGCGTTTTGCTCCAACCCCCAACTGCAACCCCACTTTGAGGGGAGCAAAAGGAGCCTCAATTTGTTTATTTGGGGGAATTGACGTTTACCCCCATTAATGATCAGGGCTTACTCCTGGCTCTGGGCTCAGGGGTCACTTCTTGATTGACTTGGGGGAACCGCACGTGGTGCTGGGGATTGAACCCGGGTCAGCCATGAGCAAGGCAAGTGCTATGGCTCTGGCTCCCAGACCCAGACTCTTGTAGCGGAAAGTCATGAGGAAGCCCCTGCTATGTGCAGAGTCCAAACACCGCAGCCAAAACGGGACGTGTGGATCAGGCCCATGCCTCAGAACAAGAGAAAAATGCACTGATGCCACTGACACTCGGTCCTCATGCTAAGAAGCTGGCAGATCTTGGCCGGAGAGACAGTGTGGCGGGTAGGATGCCTGCCTTGCACATACCACCACCGGTGGTCCCCAAGCACCACCAGGAGTGATCCTGAGCAGAGTCAGAAGTGAGCCCTCAGCATACTGGGTGTGACTCCAAAACTAGAAAGAGAAAGGAAAAAAGGAAGAAATTGAGAGAGCTCACAGATGGTCACACCAGATGACAAAAATGCCAGTTATCGGACAAAGATCATTTCCAGCCGATCATGTGAAAATGATAACGTGAGGTCTGAAGACCGTCCTTGAAGCCAACAGATGAAAACTTCAGTAAAGAAAGCGAAGTTGGGGGCTGGAGCGATAGCACAGTGGGTAGGGCATTTGCCTTGCACGCGGCTGACCTGGGTTCAATTCCCAGCATCCTATATGGTCCCCTGAGCACTGCCAGGAATAATTACTGAGTGCAGAGCCAGGAGTAACCTCTGTGCATCACTGGGTGTGACCCCAAAAAAAAACAAAAGAAAAAGAAAGGAAGGAAAAAAGAAAGAAAGCAAATTTGGGGCCAGAGAGATAGTGCTGGGGTTAAGGCACTGGCCTCTAAGGCAACCGACCTTTGTTCTGTACCACCGGGCACTGCCAGGACTGACCCCTCAGCACAGCCAGGTATGGCCCCAAAACAGAAACATAAAAGGAAAGAAAGAAGGAAGGAAGGAAGGAAGGATAAGGAAAGGAAAAAAAGTAGATACCCCCCAAAGTGAAATTTAAAACTGAAATACAATAACCAAAATACAAGACACAGTGCATAGGCTTAAGAAGCCCAGAAACATCAGCAGGAAGGGGGCCAGAGCGATAGTACAAGGGAGAGGGCATTTGCCTTGCATGCAGTCAACCTGGGTTCTGTTTCCAGCATCTCATAAGCTCCCTGGAGCCCACCAGGAGTGATTTCTGAATGCAGAGACAGGAATAACCCCTGAGCACCAATAGGTGTTGTACACTGCCACAAAAAATAATAACATCAGGAAGAATCAATGAACTGAAGACAAGAACAGAAATGGCCCCAAGGGCAGGGCTGAGCGCAGGCTTTGGCACACATAAAGCCTGTATTTGATCCCTGGAGTCACATGTTCCCCCAAACCCCACTGGGAACAAATCCCAAGCACAGAGCCAGGAGTAACGCCCAAGCACTGACAGGTATGGCCCAAAACACAAAAATAGAAATGACCCACTCTGAACCACAAAGCACAAACAGATTGGGAAAACAAACAAGTCTCAGGAAGCCGTAGCCCACAGCAAAAGATTTGACAATTGTGTCATCAGAGTTCCGGAGAGGAGAGAGAAGGGCAGGACTGTCAGAATTCCTCACAACCCCAAACATGACTGAAAGAAATTCACTAAACCAGAGGGCAATGATGGAAGAGAGAAAGGTGACCCCCAGTACCTTGTATGGTCCTCTGAGCCTCAGAGGAGAACACTCTCTGAGCACAGCGCCTGGCGGAAGCCCTGAGCACCACTGGATGTGGCTCCAAAACCAAAGAAATTAATAAATAAAAAATAAAAGAGGGGCTGGAGCAATAACACAGCAGGTAGGGTGCTTGCCTTGCATGCGGCCAACCTAGGTTCAATCCCCAGCATCCCGTATGGTCCCCCAAGCACCCCCAGGAGTAATTCCTGAGTGCATGAGCCAGGAGTAACCCCTGAGCATCGCTGGGTGTGACCCAGAAAGCAAGCAAATAAATAAATAAATAAATAAATAAAAATAAAAGAGGGAAACAGGCATCAGAAAGAAAACGAAATGGCCGGGGGGGGGGGGGAGTGATAGCCCAGTGGGAAGGGCGCTTGCCTTGCACACAGCTGGCTCAGGTTCGAACCCGAGTATTCCACATGGTCAGGATTTACTCTTGGCTCTGAACTGAGGGAGCACTCATGGTGAGTGCAGGGGACCGTATGGGGTGCCAAGAACTGAATCCAGGTCTGCCGTGTGCAAGTACTCTCTGTACTATCAGTCCGGCTCCAACACAAAAAGCACAAGTATCTTTTACATTAAAAAACTTACAGCACTGGGGCTGGAGAGAGAGCACAGCGGGTAGGGCATTTGCCTAGCACGCGGCCAACCCAGGTTCGATTCCCAGCATCCCATATGGTCCCCTGAGCACCGCCAGGGTAATTTCTGAGTGCAGAGCCAGGAGTAACCCCTGTGCATCGCCAGGTGTGACCCAAAAAGCAAAAACAAACAAACAAAAAAAAAAACCTTACAGCACTGATGTGTTTCTGAATACACAAAGTGGAAATATTTAAGATAGTTGTATTCTAGGGGCCAGAGAGATAGTACAGGAGATAAGCCCGAGGGTCTTCAGGTGGCTCACACCTGTTTGATTCCAGGCACCACAGTTCCTGGGCACTGCCGCCAGGGGTCAGTAGTGAGCACAGAGCAGAAATAATTCTCCTCCGCACTCCCACCCCCTACTTCCCACCCCCACCCAGGAAGGAAGGAAGGAAGGAAGGAAGGAAGGAAGGAAGGAAGGAAGGAAGGAAGGAAGGAAGGAAGGAAGGAAGGAAGGAGGGAAGGAGGGAAGGAGGGAAGGAGGGAAGGAGGGAAGGAGGGAAGGAGGGAAGGAAGGAAGGAAGGAAGGAAGGAAGGAAGGAAGGAAGGAAGGAAGGAGACAGGAGACGGAGAAAAAAAGGAAAAGAAAGAAAAGAAAAGGAAAACAAGAAAGAGAAAGAAAGGAAAGAGGAAGAAAAGAAAATTAAGGTAAAGAGAAAGGAAGGGAAAGGAATGGCTGGGCCAGAGCTATAATACAGCGGGGAAGGCACTTGCCTTGCATTCGGCCAACTTGGGTCCGATCCCCAGCATCCCATATCTCCCAAGCATTGCCCGAAATCATTCCTGAGTGCAGAGCCAGGAGTAATTGCTGGGTGTAGCACAGGAACAACAACAACAAAAAAGTCATGAATGGTGGAAGGGTGAAAGGAAGCATGGGAGGGAGAAGAAAAAAAGAAAGCAGAAGGAAGGAGGGAAGGAGGAAGGGAGGAAGAAAGAAAAAGGAAGGAAAGAAGGAAAGAAGGAAGGAGGAAGGAAAGGAAGAACCACGTAGAGAAAGTAAGAGAGAAGGGCCCCTCCTCCCCACTCTGCAGCTGTGGCAGCCTCTCGATTGTTCTTTCTCCCACTCACGCGTGGTGACCTTGGACAGGCCCTGCCCTGCCCAGTCTCCAGGGCATCCTGGCTTTCTGGTATCGGCCATAAATCTGTGACACTATTTCCTTTGTGTCACTGTATTGAAACTGTGCCTTCAACCAAAGCAATGCTCAGAGTTTCACTTTCCCTTAGGGATTGCTCCATGGTGAAGGGGGACCCTGGGCAGTGCTGGAGGGGGGTGGGGGCTAGAGACCGCCCGGGGATGGTGGCCCCGCCGGCAAGAACGGGTTCAAGTGCTCGGGTCTTCGACCAGCTCCTGGGAAATCTGTAGTCTCTGGACTCAGGACACTGCTTGGCTTCTTAGCAGGTAGCCATCTGTTCACATTTCAGGGTGCAGCGAAATGCAGGTTTTTCTCATAGGACAAGATTGAGCCCATCTTATTATTATTATTATTATTATTATTATTATTAAGGGCTGGAGTGATAGCACAGTGGTAGGGCGTTTGCCTTATAAGCGGCCAACATGGCCGCCCCGAGTTCGATTCCTCCACCCCTCTCGGAGAGCCCAGCAAGCTACCAAGAGTATTCGATATGCCAGACACAGTAACAACAAAGTCTCCAATGGAGACGTTACTGGGCCCGCTCGAGCAAATCGACGATCAACGGGAGGGCCTTACTTCTTCTTTCTTTCTATTAAGTGACAAAGATGTTCATGATTGGGTTTCAGACATACAATGTTCCAACACTCATCTCTCCATCAGTCTCCATTTCCTCCCTATGTCCCCAGCTTCCCCCATCCCACCCTGACTCTATGGCAAACACTTCCCCCCCCCCGTGTGTGTGTGTGTGTGTGTGTGTGTGTGTCTGCCCTATGCTTTGCAATACAGATACTGAGAGATTATCATTATGTTTGTTCCCTTGCCTACTTCCAGCACACAGCTCTTATCCAGAGTGATCATGTCCAACTGTCATTATCATAGTGGTCCCTCTCTGCCCCAACTACCTTCTCCTTCTCCCCCACCACTTAAACGTCTAATCATGGACCAATGATAAAGCCCATCTTGGTCTCAACACTTTGAAAAGAACTCAAGCCTTCACACGTTCTTCTGGAAGTAAGCTAGAAAGCAGAAACAGAGGGACTGGAGTACAGTGGGGAGGGCGCTGACCTTGCCGAAATTGACCGAAGTTCAATCCCCGGCATCCCACAGGGTTCTCCGAGCACTGCCAGGAGTGATCCCTGAGCTCAGGAGTAAAACCTTGTTTACAAAACAAATATGAAAGCAGTAACAGAAATGAAGAAGACCATCCCCCAAATACAAAAACGCAACAAAAATGCTACGTGCAAAGTCAATATTTCTGGAGGCGACAAGGCATTTCTATAGAGTTGATAGCTTTGAAATAAAATTCACATGTCAGTGTGGCCCGAGGGGTAGTACAGCAGGAAGGGTGTTTGCCTTGGGCCCAGTTGATGTGGGTTCGATTCCTGGCATCCCATAGGGTCCCTCGAGCACTGCCAGGAGTGATTCCTGAGTGCACAGACAGGATAACCCATGAGTATCACTGGGTATGCCTGAAAAACCAAAACTAAAATAAACAAACAAAACAATCACAGGTCAGTTTCAAATTGTACTGTAATTTCAGTCATACAATGATACAATTGACATCTCTTCCAGCTCCTGCAGGTCCCTTGCGACCAGAATCCATTTTCCTCTGATCTCCCAGCACAAACATGCAGGGTCTGGAGTTCTGTTCTTGGAGAAACTGTGGGGTCTACTCCTGGAGCACACGACCCACCTGGCATCATGCTTTGCTTCCTGTGGGGGACCTGGAGTGTGGGGGTCTGGGGGGAGTGTGTCTCTTGCCCTAGCTGACATTTCTCTCCACCTACACATATACTGCTACCCAAGTGCACCAGTGGGAGCTATTATTATTATGATTATGTGTTTGATTTTTGGGTTATATACCCAGCGATGCTCAGGACTTACTCCTGGCTCTACACTTAGAAATCTCTCCTGGCAGGCTCAAGGGACCCTGGCTCTGGTCCCTGGGAGATATTTTTATTCACTTTATTGAGATATCATTCACACTGCCCAGAAAGCACCAACTGGGGATTGTCCAGCACTGACTAGGGGATCATTGATTCCAAGGAATGGACAGGGACCAGCTGCCTGCAGGGCAAGAGCCCCGCCCCCTATTCAGCTACCCCCCCCCCCCGCGCTGGGTACCCATTCCCTTTTTTTGGGTGGGGAGGGGAGCCCACAGCCAAAACAAACCAGTGATGCTTAGGGGTTACTTCTGGCTCTGCCCTTGGGAATTTCTCCTGAGGGACTATATGGGATGCCGGGGATTGAACCTAGGATTGAACAGAGCCGCATGCAAAGCAAACACCCTCCCCATCATCCTATCCTCTCTACTATCGCCCTGACCCAATTTTTTTTCCTTCTCTACTTGGCTATGCTCAGGGCTTACTCTTCGCTCTGTGTTCAAGGATCACTGCTGGTGGGGACCAGGGGGACCATAGATCGTACAGTGAATCAAACCTGAGCGGGTTGCACATAAGGCAAGCACTTCACCGGCTATACTATGGCTCTAGATCACTTATTATTTTTTTAACCTGTTCTTGGGGAGCCCAGAACCCCTCCTGGTGACGTGTGGCCTGGTGGTGTGAAGTGGCAGCCGGGTGGGTGTCCACACAGGATCAGAGGCACTAATTAGCATCTCTTGAAGACCAGGTTTTGGCTTGAGCACTTGAACTTTCTCCCTGGCTCTGAGAGAAGAAAGATCAGCTGGGGCAAGAGACATACTCCAAGTCCCCCACAGGAAGCAGAGTGTGATGCCAGGTGGGCCGCGTGCTCCAGGCAGTTTCTCCAAGAACAGAAGCCCAGACCCTGCCTGTTCATGCTGGAAGATCAGAGAAAACGGACTCTGGTCACAAGGGATGGGCAGGAGCTGAAAGAGCTGTCAAGGTGTCTTGGATAGAAGGGTGCATGTGTGTGTGTATGTGTATGTGTATGTGTTTGTGTGTGGGGGGGGTGTGTTCAGGCAAAGGCTCAACTCTGTACTATATCTCTGGCCCCTCTGGGTATTTTTTAACTAATGACCTGCCTGTAGATCAGCTTGATGATTGACATCACCATGGCTCAAAGTCATCCCTCATTGCAATGTGTACAAAGCTTTGTTCCTTGTTGGCAGCTGAATACTATTCCACTCAGCAAACATTTGGATGTTTTGGGTTTTTTTTTTTTTGCTTTTTTTTGGGTCACACCCGGCAATGCACAAGGGTTATTCCTGGCTCTGCACTCAGGAATTACTCCTGGCGGTGCTCAGGGGACCATATGGGATGCTGGGAATCGAACCCGGGTCAGCCACGTGCAAGGCAAATGCCCTACCCACTGTGCTATCGCTCCAGCCCCCTTTTTTAAAAAAAAATTTTATTTTATATATTTTTTTTGCTTTTTGGGTCATACCCAGTGATGCACAGGGGTTATTCCTGGCTCATGCACTCGGGAATTACTCTTGGCGGTGCTTGGGGGACTGTATGGTATACTGGGAATCAAACCCGGTTCGGCTGCGTGCAATGTAAATGCCCTACCCACTGTGCTATCACTCCAGCCCCTGAACATTGTATTTGGTTTCTTGTTTGTTTGCTTTAGGCCTGGAATTTGGCTGTGGGGCCACACCTGGCAGTGCTCAGGACTTACTCTTGGCTCTGTGCTCAGGGATCACTCCTGGTGGGTCCCAAGGGGTACTGGGAATCAAACCCAGGTTGGCCACATGCAAGGCAAGAGCCCTGCCCTGTACTAACCAAGTATTGGATTGGCTTTGCTGTGCACAGGTTTGGATCTCTGCTTAGTAGAGGCTGAGCTCCGGAAGCCGCTGCAGCACCTATAGGCGTTCCTGCTTAGCACCAGCAGGCTGGGGATGGCTCAGTGTCCTTCCAATTTCAGTGTATGTGCTGCTGGGGCTGGAGCGATAGCACAGCTGACCTGGGTTCGATTCTCAGCATCCCATATGGTCCCCCGAGCACTACCAGGAGTAATTCCTGAGTGCAGAGCCAGGAGTAACCCCTGAGCATTGCAGGGTGTGACCCCCCAAAAAAGCAAAAAAAACCAAAAAAACAAAAACAGTGTATGTGCTGCTGAAGCAAGGGGAGGCTGGGGGATGGTTTAAAGCCTGGGGTATATGCTCTGCACACGCCAGCCCCCCATGGGGTCCCCCAACACCCTCCACATGCTCTGCACCTCCAGGCAGGACCCCCAAACCAAAGCAAACACAAAGGCAGCAGATGTGTCCTTGGCCTCCATCCCCCAAGCCCTGGACACACGCGGTGGCATCTGCCTTTGGGTTTAGCCAGCCCCGAAGAGGCAGCATCTCGTTGGGGTTTGGTTTCATGGGGAATGGCCCCCGCCCCCGGTGTGTCCGTATGACCAGTCCATGGCGGGCGTTATCTCTCAAGACGGTCTGTTCTGTTCTTTCGCCATGACTGAGCTGCATTCTTATCTTTGTCACTGACTTGGAAGAACCACACAGATATTATGAGCAAAAAAGCTGGTTGGGGCTGTTTGCCGGGAGCCCAGGTCTCCTCTGCAGAGGAACCTGAAGTTTGGCCCCGGGGCAGCACACCACCTGTCCTCTTGGCTTCTTCTCCTCCAGGCCCTGCCAGCAGGCCACCTCCTGCAGGCTTGTGGTCAAGCACCCTTTCCTGTCTGTCCTCCTCACCACACACAGAGAAGCTGAGGCTCGGGGTAGTACTGTAGCACTGTCCTCCCATTGTTCATTGATTTGCTCGAGCAGGCACCAGTAACATCTCCATCGTGAGACTGTGTGTGTTACTGTGTTTGGCAGATGGAATGCGTTACAGGGAGCTTGCCAGGCTTTGCCGTGCGGGCAGGATACTCTCGGTAGCTTGTCGGGCTCTCTGAGAGGGGCGGAGGAATTGAACTCGGGTCAGCCGGGTTGGCCGCGTACAAGGCAAACACCCTACCTGCTGTGCTATTGCTCGGGGTAGAAACAGAATTTTGCTCTGCCCAATGGAGCAGACAGCCAGCTCTGAGGCGTCACTCGCTCCCATGGTGCTCACGTCTGTTGGCATGCCCCGGCTGTAGAGCTCCATGCTTTTGCATGCTGGAGGTCCGGGTTCTATTCCAGGTACCACATGGACCCCCGATCATAGGGCAGCCCTGTGAGTTGGAAATAGCCCCTGACCACCACCACCACCACATGTGACCCCCAACCAAAAGTAAACAGGACCAAGAGATGTAGAATTTACACGTGGCCCACCCTGGATGCATCCCTGGTACCTCATAATGTCCTCCCCAGAGTGTAGCCAGGAATAAGCCCAGAATACCACCAGGTATGGCTGCCACCAAAATAAGTAAAAATAGGAGCTGGAGCGATAGCACAGCGGGTAGGGCGTTTGCCTTGCACGCAGCCAACCCGGGTTCGATTCCCAGCATCTCATGTGGTCCCCCGAGCACCGCCAGGAGTAATTCCTGAGTGCAGAGCCAGGAGTAACCCCTGTGATTGCCGGGTGTGACCCTGAAAGCATAAATAAATAAAAATGAAAGACAAGACCAAGCAACAGCACAGCAGGGAGGGTGCTTACTTGCACATGGCCAACCCAGGTTTGATCCCCAGCATCCCTTATGGTCTCCCCTCCTCCCCCGCCACCCTCAAGTGCCACCAGGAGTAATTCCTGAGAACAGAACTAGAAGTAACCCCTGAGCATCACAGAGTATGGCCCCCAAACAGAACAGAAAAAAAAAAAAGCTGGAGCCACCAGCCCTGGGTGATCGGAGACTGGGTTGCTCGGGCTCCCCCAGGGCACGCCCCCACCCAGTCCTGGTTGAGCCCTCTGGCCAGGCACTCCCAGCCCTGCCCGGCCCATCCCAACCCGCCCTGCCAGGAACCTTTGCCCCAGCCAGAACTAGGACCCTTCTTCTCCTCCCTTCCTCCTTGCCCGCTGGCGGTGGGCCGTAGGGTTCCAGGCTGCAGGATGGACACGCAGTGATCTGAGAGCTGTGTGGGGACCAGCGAGCCCTGGGCCCACCTCACCGGGGTCTGAGGTGCCAGGGGTGCTGCCCATTACAGACCCCTCCACCTCAGGGACCTGCAGCACGGCCCACGTCTGCCAGGTCTGCCCGAGGGGGCACCAGGCAGGGGCCCAAGGTGTCTGCTTCCTCTATCACCTAAGCACCTCCACACACACCTATGTACGAGGGGATACCATGGGGAAACAAACTGGCAGAGATCTTCGCCCCTGGGGGATCTTCTGCCTGTCCCCATGGAGCTGGCATTCTAGAGCTAAGAGAGAGAGAGACAGCATGAAAATGAAGAAAAATCCAAAATGGGGAAGCTGGTGGTAGACACCAAGGCGAAGACATAGCAGCAAACCGGGCAGGACCGCTGTGGGCCAAGGAGGGGCTGAGATTTTCAACAGTGGGGGCTCAGGACCGATCTCCCAGGAAGCAGAACCCCCAAAAGGCGGGAGGCTGGGACGAGGGAGCAGGCAGACTAGGGGTGCAGTCCAGAGATGCCCTAGGGGAAGGAGAGGAGAGGAGGGCTGGGGGGGTGGGGGGAGGCAAGGCCAGGCCAGGCCAGGTCAGCTTCCCCGGCGCCGCTCTGCGGGGGTCTAAACGGGAGGAGGCACAGCCCAGGTCTGGGGGCAGCCGGGACGTGGCATCGAAAGTTTCTTTCTGCCGCGCCTCTTTCGCCCCTGGGGTCATTAAGGAGGATCCCGGCGCTGACTCGCGGCTCCTCCGAGGGAAGATGCAAACAAGGAAACTGGCTGGGGAAGAAAGAGAAGGGTGGGGGCTCCCCAAGGAGGAGGAAGGGTGCGGGGAGCAGTCCAGCTAAAAGGATCCGGGGGCGCTCAGACGTCCAGGGCCGCGCCCGCCCCCCGCGGGCCGGATCGGGCCGGGATCTGGCTGGATCCGCAGGGACGCGGAGCAGGTGCGCGGCCCGGCGCTCGCGGAAACGGCCCCGGCCACGCCCCCGAGCCCAGCGGCGTCCGGGCGCCCGGCGAGCAGCGGGCAGCGGGCAGCGGGCAGCGCCCCTCCGCGCGCCGCGGGTGTCTCCCACCCGCACCCCATCCCCCGGCCCGCCGGGGAGGTGCGCCGTCCCGGGCGTGCGGACGCGGGGCGGAGGCGAGGGCCTGGCTCGCCCTCTCGGCGCCCCCACCCCACACCCAGCCCGAGCCGTTGCGCCACTCCTGGCCAAGTCCGGCCTCTCCGGGCGCCCGAAGGTGGGAAAAGGGGCCACGTCACTGTCCCCGGGCCCGGCGGAGCTGGGCTCCGCCCCCCGCCCCTGCGGGCGCGCGGGGCCGGACTAGGGCTCACCGGGCCCTGCACAGGGCCAGCGCAGTCGCCGCCGCGCGCCCGCCCGCACAGCCACAGGCAGGTGCCGGGGCCGCCGAGCCGTCAGCGCGCGCCGTCCCGTGCGGCCTCTCCGTGGGCGCGTCCCGCTCCCGCCCCGGCCCGCCGTCGTCCCCCTTCCCCGCCGTCCGTCGAGCCGCCGGCCGGAGCCGGCTCGGGCGCCGCAGCCATGTCCATGGGCCTGGAGATCACGGGCACCTCGCTAGCCGTGCTGGGCTGGCTGGGCACGATCGTGTGCTGCGCGCTGCCCATGTGGCGCGTGTCGGCCTTCATCGGCAGCAGCATCATCACGGCGCAGACCATCTGGGAGGGCCTGTGGATGAACTGCGTGGTGCAGAGCACCGGGCAGATGCAGTGCAAGGTGTACGACTCGCTGCTGGCGCTGCCGCAGGACCTGCAGGCGGCCCGCGCGCTGCTGGTGGTGGCCATCCTGCTGGCCGCCTTCGGGCTCCTCGTGGCGCTCGTGGGCGCCCAGTGCACCAACTGCGTGCAGGACGACACGGCCAAGGCCAAGATCACCATCGTGGCGGGTGTGCTCTTCCTGCTGGCCGCGCTGCTCACCCTGGTGCCCGTGTCCTGGTCGGCCAACACCATCATCCGGGACTTCTACAACCCGCTGGTGCCCGAAGCGCAGAAGCGCGAGATGGGCGCGGGCCTGTACGTGGGCTGGGCGGCCGCGGCGCTGCAGCTGCTGGGGGGCGCGCTGCTGTGCTGCTCGTGCCCGCCGCGGGACAAGTACGCGCCCACCAAGATCGTCTACTCGGCGCCGCGCTCGGCCGCGCCGCACACGGCCCCCAGCACCTCCTACGACCGCAAGGACTACGTCTGAGCCCCGAGCGCGTTCTCCTCGCCGTCCCCCCCGACGGAGGGCAGCTCTTCGGCTAGACTGGGAGAGGCCGGCCGAGCTCCGGGGGTCCCGACGCCGCGGCCGCGGGAGCGGAACTGGGGAGTCCAGGGACCCACCCTCACGGACAAAGGAGCCTCGCCCTTTCGGATCGCCGAGCCGCGGTGGCCGTGTCGCTCCGGGCGCGCTCTCTCGGCGGCGCGCAGCCTCCCACCCCACCCCCAAACCCTGCCTGGCTTGGGCAGGACCCCGCAGCCTTGCAAAAGGGGCCGCTTCGTGTTTTTCAATAAAAGTCTTTTCGTTTTTGCATTTGCGGGCGCGCTTTCTTGTACCCGGCGCGCGCGGGTGGGCCTCCCACCTCCTTGCAGATAGGCTCTGCGAGAAAGGTGGGTCCGGGCTGCCAGGGGGTCACTTAGAGAAGGACAGAGGTGCAGGCATGTGAGCCGAGGCAGACGGCGTGTCTGCTGCTCCTCGGGGTCTCTCAGACCGGGAAGATCCCGATCCAGGTGGCCAAGGGGCCGCGTAGGCACTGCGGGGCGTTCCAGGGACCCCCTTGCCCAGGCTGTGCAAGGACTGAGCTTGGAGCCGGAACCCTGCAGGGGGTCAGCTCGGCTGTTGGGAAAGACCTCGGCCTTGAGCACCTTTTCATAAAAGGAGAACAAAAACAGATTCACTGTTTTTGGTGAAAACTCAGCATCAAAAGTAGAGGTGGGCAACACGGTTTCCCCTAGAGCAGAGGGGGCGGGTGGGGGCCCAGGAGGGGCCTCATTCCCCATCCCCACCCCACCCTGCCCCAGACCCTCATGGGACACAAAGGAGGGACCAGGTGCAGCAGAGACCCAGGTAAATGTTCCGAGAAAAAGACTGGGAAGGATGGGGAAGGTTGGGGGTGGGAGTGGGCAGGAAGAAAGGGGACAGTGCCCAGGTAGGAGGGAAAGACATGGGGGCTGGGGCATGACTAGCAAGGTGAGGCCCAGTAGAGGCCAGGCCCCCGGGACTCCTAAGAGGAGTCCGCAGGAGTCACACACAGAAGGGACGTCTCTGTTCATGTTCTAAAATAACCTTTTCAGTCCCAAGGTTCTGGCAGGAGATGAAATATGGGAGACTATCGACCACCTTAGAGGCTGTCAGCCATCCCTTCCTGTTCGTGCAGACAGAAATAAACTCCAGCTGCCCTGGCCAGGGCTGTTTTGAAGCCGGATGATGTTAATGTCACCCCGATTTCCCACCCCACCCACACACGTACTTGGGCCACTGATTGGACGAGGGTGCCATTTGCAGGGCGACATCAGGTTGGCTTGCTTCCGGACAAACATCTTTGGGCAAGTCTGTGGGACTTCCCGGTGGAGGCGTGCAGGAACTGGGAGGCAGGTAGGGAACACTGGAACTCACTGGGGTCAACCTGGCTGTTGCTAACATACAGATGACAAGCGAAACCAGGAGAAGGGAATGCATGAGGTCAGTTTCCACAAGGCCTTCATTGGTCCAGGCTGTGGAAGTGGTCAGTCAAGAGGAGGCCCCCCGGGGGCAGCAGCAGGCTAGGGAGCAGGAAGGCGTCACTGGTGCCCGAGCAAGCAGCCTGGGGCTGGGAAAGTCGGTGGACCGAGAACAGGACAAGAGCAAGACCCGGCCGCCTCCAAACCTCGCAAGATGAAGCGAGAGAGGGTTCTGCAGTGACAAGATGGAGAGTCGGGGCTGGGGCTGGCAGCGAGTCCCAATCCTTTGTACCCCAAGCTCTCTTCATCCCCCACCATGTGTGTCCCAACATGAGTGTTCACACCTGAGGCTTGCGCACGCACACACACACACACACACACACACACACACACACACACAGAGCACACTCCAGGCCTTTGAGCATCCTGCTTCCCGGGCTTTTGCCCACAGAAAAGCTGAAACTTGGGTCAGAGAGACAGGGGAGGGTACTTGCCCTGGACCGCCACCAACCAGGGCTCAATCCCTAGGGACACATATGGTTCCCCAGCCCCACACGATGTGATCCCTGAGCACAGAGCCAGGAGTCAGCCCTGAGCACCGTTGGGTGTGACTCCCCGCAAAAAAGAATGTTGGGAGCTGGAGCGATAGCACAGCGGGTAGGGTGTTTGCCTTGCACGTGGCCGACCCGGGTTCGATTCCCAGCATCCCATATGGTCCCCCGAGCAATGCATGAGCCAGGAGTAACCCCTGAGCATCGCCGGGTGTGACCCAAAAAGAAAAAAAAGAAAAAGAAAAAAAGAAATGTAGCTGCTGGGGGCAGCAGGGGTGGCACCCCTAGCCCGGCAATGCTCAGAGGAGACCAGGGAGTGACCCAATACCTGGAGTTTCAAGACCAGGGGCCCCCAGGGATGCCCCAGCAGGACTCAGAGGGGCACTCAATGCGGGGGTGACTCTGCTGAACCCCGAGGCTCCCCCAAACTCAAGGCAGCAGCTTCTGTGGTGTACGGGGGGTCGGGGCTGCGCGGAAGGCCGTGCTGCTCCTCCACTAACGGGGACAGGGACAGGGATGTGACGCTGAGGCTCGGGGTCCATCCTAGGGAGAGTCGGGAAATGTGGCTCAGAAAAAGGGGTGAGGCTTACCAAGGAACAGGGGGCTTTGTGGGCTCACTGGGGGCCACAGAGAGGGGAAGAACAAGATGAGGGGAGTGAGCCTCTGCCCTGTCTGGAGTGGCAGTTGGCGGGTGGGCAGAGGGTCCGGGGATCCCTGCCTCTCCGCCTGGCAGGGATGCAGGGAAGTGGGTGGACCAGGAAAGAAATGAGGGGTCCGGGGTCCTCTGTCCCAGAGCGTTCTCCCACAGCTGCAAGGGGGGCCTGGGGGCTCCCAGACTGGAGAATAGAGCCAGTCCTACCCAGCACCCCAAGTCAGAGGGACATGGCCAAGCAGGGACTAGCAGTCTGGCCTCAGGGGAGGACAGGAAGGGCCCAGACTCACCCCTGATGTGCCCAATCTGGAGATAGGAGGTGCCCCACCAAGCCTGCACCCCAAGATGCACACACATCACTTAGGGGATGCCCAAATGCAGCCTTTTGTGGGGAACCTTACTCTGGGGGCTACTCCAGGGCCAGTGCATCTCTGGGGGGCTCCCAGATGATGCTCTCCGAGGCCCGGGTGGCGTGGGGGGGGGGGGGATCAAACAGGCCATTATTCCAGTCCTTCAGCCACTCCCGTCCCCCTTCAGAGCCTTCTGACCCTTTTTAATGAAGGACCATAGTGAGAGGGTGGTCCATGGGGCAGCTGAGGAGGGGCCCCAAAGGCTTAAAAAAAAACAAAACAAGGTCAGTGTAGCCAGGGGCAGTGTTTGGTGTGAAGCCCCCCAGAGCTAGAGGACCCTCGGACAGCCTCGCTTTCCTAGAACAGGCTTCTCTAAGTTTCGCTTGGGAGGCCCCTTCCCTGCCTCCCAAGAAGTTAATTCTCTTATTTTGGGTCAGAAAGGGTGACCAGGTGGAGAGGTCCCTTTCTGGGGGGGGGGGGGGGGGGCGCTGTGGACTCTAGCAAAGGACAGCGAATCCAAGCACATTGCCCAGCTCTGGGCCATTTTCCCACCTGGGTCAGCTGATGCCCAATGCCACTCTATCCCCCACCTTTGCCTTCGGTGGCGCTGGGGCTCACACCCGGCAGTGTTCAGGGTTTACTCCTGGCTCTGTGCTCAGTGTTCACCCTTAGAGGTCCTTGGGGGATCTTATGGCGTGCAGGGAATCGAATCTCAAATCTGGGTCAGCCAAGCAGTCACCTCAGTCACCTCACCTGCTGCCCTGTGTCCGGTCACTCTATTTCCTAATTTACTTAATTCATTTTACTGTTTTGGGGGAGAGGGTGCTGGGCCACACCCAGCAGTGCTCAAAGGCTACTTACTCCTAGCGCTGAGCTCAGAAACCACTCGGCGGGGCTCGGAAGAGAATGTGTGGTCTGGGAGCAAACTGGAGGCACCGAGGCAAGTGGTGCTCTAGGCCCTGTTTGCTCGCTACACTGCTACACTTCATTTCATGTTTGCAAAGTTAGGGATCAGGGGTCAGAGCATTAGTACGGCACATCGGTGCTTGCCTTGCTCATAGACAACCCAGCTTTTTAAATTTAATTTAAATTTTAAAAATTGGGGGGCTCTTTGGGTCATGCCTGGCAATACAATACTCCTGGCTCTGCACTGAGGAATCACTCCTGGTGGTGCTCACGGGACCATATGGGATGCCAGGGATCAAACCCAGTTTGGCCGCATGCCAGGCAAACACACTCCCCGCTGAACTATCACTCCCAGCCCTGATAACTCGGATTTGATCCCCCCAACGCCCTATATGGTTCCCCCAAGTTCCACCAGGAGTGACACCTGAGTGCGGAGCCAGCAGTAAGCCCTGAGTACAGCCAAGTGTACAAGACCGTCCAAAATTTAAAAAAGACCAAAGTTAGGGATCAAACTCAGTGTCTCCCAGAAGGCAGAGGCTCTAGCATTGAGCTAATCCCCACCTGCACTTTTTTTTACTTTTTTCTTTTTTTTCTTTCTTTAAAAAAAAACAAACTGTTCACCCAGCAGTGGGCTCAGGGGTTCCTCCTGACTGGGTACTCAGGAATTACTCCTGGCGGTGCTCGGGGACCATATGGGATGCCAGGGATCGAACTGCATGCAAGGCAAACAACGTCCCTGCTGTACGATCACTCTGGCCCCAGCACCCCCAGTTTTATCCTGATGATCCCTCCCTACAGAAAACAATTGAAACCAAACTGAGCGATTGGAGTAGTAGGGTGATTCATTCCACTGAGTCTCAGTTTCCTCATCTGCAAAATGGGTTATGATCACAGCCCATGGCTGCGTGGAGGATGAGGGGAGATCCCTGGGGAGGGGAGGTCCCCATGCAGCCCGTTAGCCCCCTTCTCAGCACCAGCTCTACCATCTGAAGTGGCTGCTTGATTTTTTTCTCTGACTTCCCCACCAGAAGTTCAGGGGCTCGGTCAGGGGCAGCCCTGGGTTCACACACCCTGTGTGGGCCACACCCGTCTGTGGCACATGGGCGTGTCAGCACGCAAGGAAAGCACCCAGTACAGTCTAGGTGCCGTGTGCCCTGGATGGATGGGGGTTGGCGCGATTGGTGAATTGGGCCAGACGGAAGCCTGGGAATGAGAGAGCAAGGGAGGCGGAGAGCAGAGGGGGGGAGTGAGTCGTGAGAAAGTCCTTGGATTTTTTTTTTTAATCTGAGGAGCCCCCCCACCCCCCCGCCAAGTGCCCCTGGGCCCTGTCCCACCCACCTCCGTTATGCCAGAGACTACCCTGGCCTAACCACACCTATTCCAGCCCTTCCTCTCCCAGAGACCAAAAGCCAAAGTGCTTTATCAAACAAACAGCGTTTATTGTGGCTCCCTCAAGGTCTGCGGCAGGACTGGAACAGACAGTCCCTTCCTCCTCCCGCCCACAGGGGCCCATAAAGGGCACTGACACCAGGACAGCCCTGTGCCGCGGAACAGTCAGGAAAGGCATTGATTGGCGCCCGCTCCGTGCTCACGGGGCACCGGGCCAAGGCACTGTGGGCCTCCCTCTATTAGATCCTCAGGACCCCGCAAGGGAGCCGGTGACTATTTGAAGAACTTGTTTCCACCTGGGCCCACAAGCCTCCCCTGTTTATTTATTTAATTTTAAAAGTTAGTTCACAATATTTGGTGACATTTAATATTCAAACAACCATCCCACCACCATCACACCTTCCTATCACCAAATTCGGGATGTTTCCATCCCAAGCCCCAAGCCCTGTTCCAAAGCACACAAACGAAATAATGTATTTTGTATTCTCTGTTATGAAGAACTGCTGAACATGCTTACAAAAAAGTGTTCATAAAGGAAACAGTGTGAAGACTGTTCTATTTTGGCACGGGCCGTTAAGACATCCTATAGGATATCACTAACATGTTGTTAAAGTTTGGGTGGTGTAAGCTTTGGTATATATATCTGAAAATACGTGTATATGTAGCACTGTCCTGTAGCACAGTCCTCCCGTTGTTCATCGATTTGCTCGAGCAGGCCCAGTAACGTCTCCATTGTGAGGCTTGTTGTTACTGTGTTTGGCATATTGAATATGTCAGGGGTAGCTTGCCAGGCTTTGCTGTGCGGGTGGAATACTCTTGGTAGCTAGCTGGGCTCTCCGAGAGGGGCGGAGGAATTGAACCTGGGTCAGCTGAGTCGGCTGCGTGCAAGGTAAATGCCCTACCCACTGTGCTATCGCTCCAGCCCGTATATATGTATATATGCATCACGATCACGAGGATCACGACCATCCTGTTGTTCGTCAATTGCCTCGAGCCGGCCCCAGTAACGTCTCCTTCGTCCTAGCCCTGAGAAGTTTTTAAAAAGTGCCATATTCAAGGTTCTTTCAGGGTTAGGAGAATGAGACCCATCATTGTTACTGGTATTTGGCATATTGGGTACACCACGGGGAGTTTGCCAGACTCTGCCGTGTGGGCAGGTTACATTTGGTAGCCTGCCAGTTTGTCCAAAGTAAAAATGAGATAATAAGGTGTCGCATTCACGGCCCTGTGCTTCCGGGAGCTGGGTTTTATAGTCTCTGGGTCTTGGCCGTTGATGGGATTACACGGCGCCAGGGGGCCAGTTGGTGGGTGTGACACCTGCCTACTGGAATATGGAGGATCTGGGTGGAGGATGCTCAGCCCCGATCCGAGCAGGCTTGGAGATCTCAGCCCCAGGACCCGCATACCTTTGTTCCTCTGCCAGTACCTTCATGTGTGTGGAGAGTGGTCTCAGCATGGTGGTGGCTGGTTCTGGAGGTCTTCAGCAGCGGGACCCGGGGCTGAGATCTCCAAGCCTGCTCGGATTGGGGCTGAGCATCCTCTACCCAGATCCTCCATATTCCAGTAGGCAGGGGTCACACCCACCAACTGGCCCCCTGGCGCCATGTAATCCCATCAACGGCCAAGACCCAGAGACTATAAAACCCAGCTCCCGGAAGAGAACAGCACAGAGTCTCCTGCCCCCGCGCCTGGCTGTCCTCGCTGGGGCCCCTTGAAGGGAGCGGGTTGAGTTTTCCTCCCCACCCCGACCAGGGCTTCGGCTGCCGAAGACCTCCAGAACCAGCCACCACCATGCTGTATATATGCATATATATATATATATATATATTTCCCTTTATGATTTGTTGCCCACTATCTGGACCCCATCAAATGTGATGTGGTAATTATGGAGAATGGGTAGGGAGTGTCTTTTTTTTTTTAATTTTATTAGTGAGACACCATGAGGTACAGTTGCAGACTTACAAATTTTTGTGCTTGGGTTTCAGTTATACAATGATCAAATACCCATCCCTCCACCAGTGCCCATTTCCCACCACCAGCGGATCCCAGTATCCCTCCCACCTCCCATCACCCCCATCCCACCCTGCCTCTGTGGCAGGGCATTCCCTTTTGTTCTCTCTCTCTTATTGGGTGTTGTGGTTTGCAAAAGAGGCAACGGGTGGCAATCATGTTGGGTCTATAGTCTTATGATGTGTTGCATGGCCACTTTTGCGGCCACGCTTTCCGGGAATATGTTCCCTCATATGTGAGGCTCCACCGAGCATGTGGAGAGAAGCCTTGAGTAAGGCAGTGGTTGGGTTCTGGAGGTTTTCAACTGCCGGGGCTGGGTCTCTTGGGGGCAGGGAGGGCTCTGACCTGCCCCCCTCAAGGACTCCCCTATTTAAAGCCCTTTGCACCTCTGGAGCTAGATAAGACGCTCGCACAGGGGATAAGCCTCTGCATGCGGCTGACGCTGGTTCCATCCCCAGCACCACAAGGAGCCCAGAGTAAACCCTGCAACTCTGCAACTATAATCCTTCCCATCTCCTGCGCCCAAGGGCTCCGAGCCTCCCCGGACACCAAGACCAGCCTTAGGCGGCCCGAGCCCCACCAGGCTTCCTCTGGGTTTTCCCCTAATTGCTCAGTTGTGCCCCCAGTGTCCCGCCCGCGCCTCCGGCCACCTCTGAGTCCTTGAGGTCTGCGCTCTCAACCCTGTGGTCCAGCACGGGGTGTTCTTGCCTCTTGGTGCATTTCCCCCACTTCGCCTCACCCCTTGGCAAACCTAGAGGTCACTCACTTCATGGTTTCATGTCTCTGCCACCCGCCTGTGCCTGGAGAGTCTGGGCATCCAAGGCTGCACGTGGCATAAGACCCCCGAACCCCAGAATCCGCTTCAGCTTGCCCGGCCCCAGGCCCAAACCCCTGAGCCCTGTCAGAGAGGACCCCATGGCTTCCAATCCCCCTTCTCTGCCCTGCGCCTCACAGACACCCCTGGACCCCAGCGATATTCCCTCAAGGAGGCATCAGGATTATGCCCCGGAAGCAGTTGGGAGAAGAAACTGTGTTTAAGAAAGAGGTCAGTCTCAAATCGAGTCTCCAGAAAGTAGGTTTCTAATAGGCAGAGCCACAACGGAGCCAGAGGCAGCACTATGTGTGTGTGTGGTGGTGGTGGGGGTGGGGGCACTGCCTTTGCATGTGGCTGCCCTAGGTTCGAACCCTGGCATCTCATATGATCCCTCAAGGCTGCCAGAAGGAACCCCTAAACCCAGAGCCAGGAGTAAGTCCTGAGCACTGCCAGGTGTGACCCCCAAAACCAACATCAAGAAATAAGATAAAGAGTCTAAAGCAGCAACTAAGAAAGCATGGGCTGAAGAGATAGGACAGCGGATAAGGCATCTGCCTTGCCATGGCTGACCTGGGTTCAATCCCCAGCACTCTATATGGCCACCCGAGCTCCACCAGGAATGATTCCTGAGCACAGAGCCAGAAATAAGCCCTGACCACTTCTGGGTGTGGCCCTCTCCCCACCTTCCCCCCCAAAAAAAAATCAAGAAAGCATTCCATAGCAAAATGAGTCAGAAAGAGAGGGACAGACATAGAAAGATTGCATTCATCTGGGGATCATAAAGTAACAAAATAGGAGACTAACACCCAAGAATAGCAGAGATAAGTACAAGGAGGTTCACTGCATGGCTTGGAGGCCAACTGCACATGCTGGGGGAAAAGGCAGCTCAGATAGAGAAGGGAGCACCAAATAAAGGGTGTTGGGATGATCCTCCCAGGATGGGAGATGCGTGCTGAGAGTAGACTTTAGACCAAACATGATTGCCACTCAATGCCTCTTTTGCAAACCAAAGCACCCAAAAGGAGAGAAAGAACAAAGGGGAATGCCCTGCCACAGAGGCAGGGTGGGGTAGAGGGGGTGGGGGGGAGGGGGGGTTGGGAGGGACACTGGGATCAGTGGTAGTGGAGAATGGGCACTGGTAGAGGGATGGGTTTTCAATCATTGTATAACTGAAACCCAAGCACAAAAATTTGTAAGTCTACAACTGTACCTCATGGTGTTTCACTAATAAAAATCTAAAAAAAAAAAAAACAAAGATTGATATACTGCATGGTTGTACTGAAATATACAAATACTTATCACACACACACACACACGCACACACACAAAGAAAGCATTCCATTTACAATAAAAGCAAAATGAACAGGAATAAGCCTAATCAACAATGTGTAAGACTTGCACACTTAGAACTATAAAAATTACCACTGAACTTTTAAGAAAAACACAAATAAATGAGAAGATGTTCCTTGTTTGAGGATTGCAAAACTTTAGAATTGATAATAATAAGTCCAGACCATCCAAAGTGACCTATAGATTCACTTGACAATTCTTATAAAAATCATAGAAGCATTTTTTTTACAATGGCACTTTTGCAGATATAGACAGATTCATCTTGATATTCAAGAGGAATCTCAAGGGAACCTGAATAAACAAAAAGAAAAACAAATTTGGGGACCCACACGTCCAGTTTTCAAATAATATTACAGAGCTACAGCAATCAAAACAGTGTGGCACTGTCATAGCAATGATCAGAGTCTGGTGAAATGAATGGAGAGACACAAATAAATCCCACACCATGGTGAACAGATTTTCCAATAAAGGTGCCAAGAATGAATCTCTTCAACAAATGGTGCTGGGAAGACTGGAGATTCTCATGCAAAAGAATAAGGTTGAGGGGCTGGAGCAATAGTACATCAGGGAAGACATTTGCCTTGCAAGCAGCAGATCCAGGTTCAATCCTAGCATCCCATATGGCCCCCCCAAGTACGGCCAGGAGTAATTCCCGAGTAGAGAGCCAGGAATAACCCCTGAGCATCGCTGGGTATGACCCAAAAATACCCCCCCCAAAAAAAAGGTTGAATCATAATTTCCTAATAACATATTCAAAAATGAACTCAGGGGCTAGAGAGAGAGTACAGCAGGTAGGGCATTTGCCTTGCACGTGGCCGACCAGGGTTCGATCCCTGGCATCCCATATGGTCTCCCAAGCACTGCCAGGAGTAATTCCTGAGTGCAGAACCAGGAGTAACTCCTGAGCATCGCTGGGTATGACCCAAAAAGAAAAAAAAATGAACTTAACATGGGCCAAAGAGCTAAAACTAGAAAATCCTTAGAAGAAAGTCTAGGGCAGAAGCTACACAACTTTTGGGGGGCTGGAGCAATAGCACAGCGGGTAGGGCATTTGCCTTGCACACAGCCAACCTAGGTTCGAATCCCAGCATCCCATATGGTCCCCCGAGCACTGCCAGGAGTAATTCCTGAGTGCATAAACCAGGAGTAACTCCTGTGCATCGCCAGGTGTGACCCAAAAAAAGCAACAACAACAACAAAAAGAAGCTACACAACTTTAGATCTATCAAGAATTTCTTAGCTATGACACAAAAGACAGTCAGCTAAAGAAAAAAGAGAAACCGGACTTGATGAAAGCATAAATTAGTGCATCAAGGTACTCTAGGGGGCGGAGAGCTGGACCCCAGGGTACGTGCCCTGCACATGGGAGACCAAAGTGCCATCCTGACACCACAAGATCCTGAGCACTGTCTGGAATGACACCAAGCACCATGGGGTGTGGGTTCCCCTGAAAAATAAAGGGCCAGAGAGATAGTACAGTCCACAGGACACTTGCCTTGCATGCGCTGTCCTGGGTTCAATCCACGGCATCACATATGGTCCCCAAAGCATCACCAGGAGTGATTCCCGAGTGCAGAGCCAGGATTGAGCCCTGAACATCACTGGGTGTGGCCCAGAAACAAACAAACAAACAAACAAAAAGGAAAAAAAATAAAGAATTCTAGGGACAACATGGAAGGTCACCCACAGAATCGGAGAAAATATTTTCAAATACTATATCTAATAGCAGATTATCATTCACAGGCCAGAGCAATCACATCATGGGTAAGTCACTTGCCTTGCTCAAGACTGACCTGGGTTCAATTCTCAGCATCCCATGCGGTCCCCTGAGCACTGTCAGGAGTGATTCCTAAGTACAGAGCCAGATGTAACCCCTGGGCACCTCCAAGTGTGGTCCAAAGATAAAAACAAACTAACAAAAAATAAATAAAAACAGATTAACATTCAGAATATGGGACTGGGGAGATGGGACTGGGGGTACCAATTTGCCTTGCATGTGGCCCACCTGGGTTCAATCCCTGGCACCACATTTGGTCCCCCAGAAGTGACCACTGAGCACAGATCCAGGAGTAAGCCCTGAGCACCAACAGGTGTGACCTAAAAAACAAAACCCAAACAAATAGAACTCAGAACATGTGGCTGGAGAGACAGTGCAGTGGATAGGTGCATCCTTGAGAGTGCCTCGCAAGGGTGTGACTCCCAGCACTCCATGCGATCCCCTGAGCCCACCAGGAGTGATCCCTGAGCACAGAGCTAGGAGTAAGCCCTGAGCACTGCCAGATGTGGCCCTGGCAAAAACCATTTTTCTCTTCCCTAAATATATGAAAATCCAAAACTCAGTACCACTACCACAAACAACAACAACAACAACAAAACAGATTTAAGAAATGTTCTAAGGTGGGGCAAGGAAATTACTTCAAAGTCTGGAGACCCAAGTTTGATTCCAAGCACCAAGCTAGACGTGCTCTCCTCCAAAAAGAAAAAAAAGAAAAGAAAAGAATGGAAGGGTAAAAACAGAACAGCGGGAGGGCGAGTGCCTTGCATGCAGCCAACCCAGGCTTAATCCCCGGCATATCATATGGTCCCCTGAGTACTTCCAGAAGTATTTCCTGAGTTCAGAGCCAGGAGTAACCCCTGACCATCTCCAGGTATGACTCAAAAACCAAAAGAGAGGGGCTGGAGCGATAGCACAGTGGTTAGGGCGTTTGCCTTGCACGTGGCTGACCCGTGTTCAATTCCCAGCATCCCATATGGTCCCCCGAGCACTGCCAGGAGTAATTCCTGAGTGCAAAGCCAGGAGTAACTCCTGAGAATCACCGGGTGTGACCCAAAAAGCAAAAAAGCAAAAAACAAACAAAAACAGAGAGAGAGAGAGAGAGAGAGAGAGAGAGAGAGAGATGAAAAAACTTGAATGGACGTTTTTCCAAAGAGGAAAAATGGCCCACAAGGTATTTAACATCACTAATGATTAGGGAAATGTAAATCAAAAGCATAATGAAAGCTGAAGCAGTAGCACAACTGAATGGGATGCACGTTTAGCAAGCAGGAGGTTGGGCTTTGATCCCTGGAACCACATGATCTCCAGAACACTCTCAAGAGTGATCCTTTGAGCACCAAGACAGTATTTTACATTCATTAGGATGGCTACTAGGTAAGATAGTAAAGCAGCAGCGGTCAGGAGGTGGAGGAACTGAACACTGGGCGCTATTAGGAGCTTTTTAAGCGGCCCAGCTACTGTGGGAAACAGTCTGAGAGCAGATTCCTCCAAATATTCCAAACAGGGGCTGCAGTGCAGCTCAGGGCAGAGCACTGGTCTTGCACGTTGGGTTCTCACCTGCAAAATAAATAAATCAATTAAATTAAATTAAAATAGACTCACTGCATGAGTCAACAATTGCTCTTCTTGGTAGCAGTCCAAAAGAACTGAAGTCAGGGTGTTAAGGAGATATTCGCACACCCTTGTTCATGGCACTGTTCACAATGGTCAAGACGTAGAAGGAATGCAAACATTGTCTATAGATAGGCGCGAGGTAACGTAGACAGAAAATGGAACGTGATTCAGCCCTTCGGAATGCAGGCAATTCCCCGAGAGGCTACATATGGATAAACCCTAAGGATATTACGTTAAGAGAAATAAGCTAGTCACAGAAAAAGGACAAATGCTTTATGATTCCACTGCTATGAGTCACCTAGAACCATCCCATTCTTAGGAACAGAAAGCAAAATGATAGTTGCCAGGTCTGGGGGTGGGGATCGTTCTGGTAAATGGGGATAGTCAGATTTACAGGATGAAAGAGTTCTGAATGTTCCCATTACAGCTAAGGGCAGATAATTGACGTGATTGAACGAGACCCCAAGGTTAAGACCGTAAATCTTGCTATGTGTTTTTACCACAATAAAACATTTCTCTGAGGGGGGAGGGGGCTGAACAAATTTTAAAGTTAAGCAAGGAATAGGGAGAAAATATCTAATGGGCAAGTGGTTATTCTATCTCATATAAAGAGTTCCTGGCCCAGAAAGGTAGCACACACTTTGTGTGTGTGAGGTCCTGGGTAACACACACACACACACACACAAAACACACCGAGTTTCCTCAATCCAAAAGAAAATCTGGGGCAGGAGTAATAGTACAGTGGGGAGGGCACCCGCCTTGCATTTGGTCAATCAGGTTCTATCCCCGACATCCCATATGGTCCCCTGAACACCGCCAAAAGTGATCCCTGAACACAGAGCCAGGAGTAAGCTCTGATCATCACCAGATGTGCCTCTCTCTACCCCCATTAAAAAAAAAAAAAGGTCAGTAGTTTCAAAAGAGAAACAATGGGTAAAAAGCACTTGTTCTAACAAATCAATGGAAAGATGTAAAAGTCACTTGAATTTAAAAAATATTTCTCTGATTTCACCAAGATTTTTTTTTTACACATTGCAATGAGTCAGCTTTAAAAACCAGTTGTATTGGGCCAGCGAGATAGTACAGGGGTTAATGCACTTGCCTTGCATAGAATCAACTCTGGTTTGATCTTGGCATTGCACACAATCCCCTAAGCACCACGAGTAGTGACCCCTGAGCAGAGCCAGGAGTATCCCCTCAACACCACTGGATATGCCCCCCCAAATAATAATAAAATTAATGAATAAACAACAACCGTCACATCAATGACTTGTCAGGAAACAGACCGCAAGCTTTATTTTGAAGAGCCTGTGAGAGGGATGAGGTGAGAGAGTGTGGAGGATTTGGTAAAGGAATTGAGCAGCAGGCCAGAGCCATAATACAGTGGGTTAGCGTGTTTGCTTTACCTGTGGTGTATATGGTCCCCTGAACCCTACCAGGAGTGATCACAGAGAGTAGAACCAGAAATAAAGCCATAATCATGCAGGGTGTGGCCCCCAAATTAAAAACAAAACCAAACCAAAACACAAACTATTTAGGGTAGTGATTCAAACATTTTTAGACTGGAGAGACAGTGCAGCTGGTAAGGTGCTTGCCTTGCATGCAGCCAACCTGAGTTTGATCTCTGGCATCCCTGAGCACTCCCAGGAGTGATCCCTGAGCACAGAGCCAGGAGTTACCCCTGAGCATTGCCAGGTGTGGCCCAAAAGACAAGCAAAAAAAAAAAAGGATATTGAGCATCAAGAAATCACGAAACTAACAATAAGACCTGACAGATAGCACAGCACAGCAGCTAGGGTCAACCAGGATTCTATCCTTGCACCACATATGGTCTCCCCCTTACCCTAACACCCCTCGAGGTGTGATCCCTGAACAAAGCAGAGTGTGACACCCACCCCCCAACAGACAAACCAAAAGAACTAACAATGGGGAGGGAGACATATAACTGCTATAAGGCACGAGTTCGATTTCCGACATCACATATGAGCACAGTTCAGGAGTGATCCCTGAGCAGAGAACAAGGAGTAAGCTCTGAGCATCACTGGATATGACCAGGTAGGCAGGAAAGCAGGAAAGCAGGAAGGCAGGAGGGATAATGGGGAGGGGCTAGAGAGATAGTACAGTGGTTAGGGTGTTTGCCTTGCATGTGGTGAACCCAGGTTCAATCACTGCACTGCATGTGATCCCCAAGTTCTACTAGAAGTGATCCCTGAGCGCAGAGCCCACAGTTGAACCTGAACACACCCGGATGTGCCCAAAAACCAAAGGGGGGGAAATAATGGGGAGACCTTCCCACCTTCTAACCTAAAAGCGGTCAAAATAGTGGAATTCTAGCAAGATGCATTTGAACAAAGGCTTTGTCGCAGCTCGGAGCTGTAAGGAGAAGCTGAACCCACCAGCCTCTCCTTACCCAGGAGAAGGCAGTCAACCTCTCAGAAACACCCCAAGGGCAGGGAAAGGGCGAACTGACTCATTTCACCGGCACTCCCATGAGACCCCACGTGAAGAGTGAAAATCAAGGACAGATGAAGACACTGAGGTGTTGTCCTATTTGCCCAAAGTTCACACAGGTACAGAGGAACTGGGCTTTGGACCTGGACAGTCTGGAGGGCTCATGCCTGAGCCAGGGCACCTCTCCACCCCCTGTCTTCCCCTTTCCAAGATTGCAAAGCTTTTTTTTTTTTTTTTTTTTGGCGTTTGCCTTGCACGTCGACCAAGCCAAGTTCGATTTCTCCGCTTGTCGGAGAGCCCGGCAAGCTACCCAGAGTATCTCGTCCGCTCGGCAAAGCCTGGCAAGCTACCTGTGACATATCCGATATGCCAAACACAGTAACAAGTCTCACAATGGAGACATTACTGGGCCCACTCGAGCAAATCCATGAACAGTGGGAGAGCAGTGCAGTGCTTTTTCTTTTTTGCTTTTTGGGTCACACCCGGGGATGCACAGGGGTTACTCCTGGCTCTGCAGTGAGGAATTACCCCTGCAGGTGCTCAGGGGACCATATGGGATGCTAAGACTCGAACCTGGGTCAGCTGTGTGCAAGGCAAACACCCTACCCGCTGTGCTATTGTTTCAGCCCCCTGCGAAGTATATCTTGGCGCCACAATTTTAGGACAGTAATATGACCACTTTCCTTAAAGATGCAAAAATAATATGACCCCCAGCAACTCTATGCCTGGGGCACAGAGTCCAGCAACACACTGAAATACCGGAGGTTGGTTTCTTGCAACACTGATAACGCCCCGGGGAGACTGAGCCAATCACAGTGCGTTGTCTCTTTCCCTGCTCCGTGATTAGTTTATACCGGGCACGTGATAGTCCCAGCCAATGAGACGGGAAGGAAGGTTCGTTTGGGTGTCTCGGGACTGGCTTTACACGTCTGTAATCTCACTCCCGGTTTCCCCTGGATATTGTCCCTTCAAGTGTCGACGTCTGCAATTTTATCAGCTTGATCCCCGGAAGACCTAGAGTCCCAGAAACATTTTTCTCATTGATTGTGGAAGGGCTTTTCTTCCTGCTTAAATTACTTTGGCTTGGGTTTTCAGTCCAAGGGCAGAATAAATTGAAAACCGTGAACAGATAAAGATAAAATGCAAAGAATGAAATACAAGTGAGGCAATCTTGCAGACACATCAAAATCAAACACATCCAAATGCAAGCACATCAAAAGCATCAACATCACAGATCAATAGATTCGGATCTATTTTTTTTGACCAACTGTCAATTTAGAGCTCAGCAACGGAGGGAGGAACACAGGTACTCAGAAGTCAATCTGTAAAATTGACGCGGAGAACCCTATAGGATCAATAAATGGGTTCCCATTCACACACGCACACAAAACATACAAAGCCAAAAATACTGGTGCCAGCAGAGAAATTGTGCAAGGGCTAAGTCATGCTTCATATTGGGGAGTTGGCAGGAATGAATCCCCTCTTCTGAGCATGGAGAGTCCTGAGCACCATTGGATGTGGCCAACACTCCCTCTCTTGAAATACAACCAATCACAGTTATGGACTAAAATTGATTCCTAAGTCTAATTATTAACCATCTCACCACTATTTATGCAACATCTAGAAACCGGAACAGTGAGAAAAACTGATAGTAAGAAATTGTGACTTCCTCCCGCTTCCCTCTCTCTGCTTTTGTGACGAAGGGTTTGCACACACATGTGTTTGATTGTAGTGTTTGAGTTGCTGGACAAAGGTCCTACTTTTTAGTTATAGATTTGGAACACACTTGTTTGTAGTGTAGACAGAAACGGTTCACAGTACTAGGGATCGCAGAGAGCAGAGCTGCCAGGATCGTGCCAGCCCAGGTGGGCAGTACCAGGGACAGATCTTGAAGCCTTGAACTGGTAAGGCAGGTGCTTCAGCCACTGACCCATTTCCTAGCCCAGGGATTATTCCTTTGTATTTTTGGTTTGGGGGCCACACTCAGCTGTACTAAGGCCTTGTCTTACCCTGGCTCTGTGCTCAGGGCAATGCTCAGGGGGCCATATGGGGTTCCCAGGGATTAAACCTGGGTTGGTCCCATGCAAGAAGGCAAAGTCCCCTACCCTGGGGGCTCTGGGCCCCAGGCTTATCCCTTTTTAAAATGTGTACATGCATGGACCAGCTAGGACAGTGGGTAGGGTGTTTGCCTTGCACACAGCCAACCCCAATTCTATCCCCAGCATCACATATGGTCCTCCAAGCACCACCAGGAGTAATTTCTGAGCAGAGCCAGGAGTGACTCCTAAGCACAGTTGGGTGTGGCCAACCCCCCCAAAAAAATAAATAGAAAACATTTGTACATGATACTGTGGTTTAGGGGCTGGAGTGATAGTACAGGGGGTAGGGCATTTGCCTTGTATGCGGCCAACCCGGGTTCGATTCCCAGCATCCCATATGGTCCCCTGAGCACCACCAGGAGTAATTCCTGAGTGCATGAGCAGAGTGCAGAGTAATCCCTGTGCATCGCCAGGTGTGATCCTAAAAGCAAAAATAAATAAATAAATAAATAAAAGATACTGTAGTTTATATTTGAAAAACAAAAGGTTTTTACCTCATAGGGAAACATGACTAAGCTATTGCCTGATAATTATGTACCAAGATGTCTGAGCTTTACTTCCAAATCTTGCCCAGGGTGTAGGGGAAACAAGATAACCCCAAGCAGAACCTTCTCAGAGCTGGATGCCAGGTACACGCGGACGACTCGGCATCTATCTTGCTTCACATATGTTTACAACCTTTCAACGCAGAGCACTGTAAAGAGGTAGCTCAATAATGCCAAGAAATACTTTGCAGAAAGGCCTTCTGCTCTAAGGTTACCAAACTCGGCCCCGCGTATCCTTCCCATCATCACATAACCGTGTTTGCATCTCTCCCGCCTCCAAATGCACACAGACAGACACAAGACCGTTTCCTTGACTTTGTGACTCCAAACAGATACCACCCCATTGCTCTGTTCACCTTTTCAACCTTTTGGTTTCACTTCCTCCCCACTTGACCTCCAGTCGGAGCCTCTTGGCTGCTCCTTCCCCCTTTCTCTGCTCAGCACTGCTCCGGGGCCTCCTTGTCGTTAAGAGACACTTTTATTTTTTTTCTTTTTGGGTCACACCCGGCAATGCACAGGGGTTACTCCTGGCTCTGCGCTCAGGAATTACCCCTGGTGGTGCTCAGGGGACCATATGGGATGCTGGGAATCGAACCCGGGTTGGCCGCGTGCAAAGGCAAGTGCCCTACCCGCTGTGCTATTGCTCCAGTCCCGAGACAATTTCTTTTAAATGAAGCAAGATCTTTTTTTTTTTAACTTTTATTTGATGAAATCAACATGATTTACAAAGTTAGCCATAGCTGAGTTTTAGGAATACAATGGTCCAGCTCCAATCCCAGCACCAGGATCAACTTCCCTCTGCCAGGATTCTGGGTTCCCTCACACACACACACCCTCCTCCAGCATAGTTTTGGTTTTGCTCGAGCGGGCCCAGTAACGTCTCCATTGGAGACTTTGTTGTTACTGTGTCTGGCATATCGAATACTCTCGGTGAGACTTTGTTGTTACTGTGTCTGGCATATCGAATACTCTCGGTAGCTTGCCGGGCTTCCGAGAGTATTCGATATGCCAGACACAGTAACAACAAAGTCTCCAATGGAGACGTTACTGGGCCCGCTCGCGGAGAGCCCGGCAAGCTACCGAGAGTATTCAATATGCCAGACACAGTAACAACAAAGTCTCCAATGGAGACGTTACTGGGCCCACTCGAGCTTATAGTTTTGGTTAAACAAAGTTTACTTAGAACGGTGTGAGGGGGGGGAGAAAGAGAGGAATGGTGAGTCCGGAAGAGAACATGGGCTCCTACAGAGCGGAGAAGAGCAAGCCAGCAAGGACACGTGTTCAAGGGAGAGCGGGGACTGACTGATGGGCCTTTACAATCTCAGGACATTTTGTTTTGTTTTTGTATGTTTGGGGGCCACACCCAGTGGTGCCCCGGGCTTCCTCCTGACTCTGCTCAGGGAGCACTCCTGGGGATCATTCTGGAGATCCTGCACAGTGTCTGGGATCAAGCTGGAGTGGGCCACCCACACCCAATGTCCTGTCTCTCCAGCCCCTCTCAGCATATCTGACAGTTCACATCCTCATCCTCACTTCTGCCCATTTGACTCCACTTACCTTTCCTTCTTCCCCTAACCCTGTCCCTCCTCTCCCGGGCCCTCTCCTTCCTTCCCTGGCCCTCTCCCTTCTTCCCCAGACCCTTTCCTTTCTCCCCTAGCCTTCAACCTGCTCCCCTAGGACCTCACCCTCCTCCCCAGGTCCTCACACTCCTCCCCTAGGCCCTCACCCTCCTCCCCTGGGCCCTCACCCTCCTCCCCTGGGCCCTCACCTTCCTCCCCTAGGCCCACCCCTTCCTCCCCTAGACCCTCACCCTCCTCCCCTAGGCCCTCCCCTTCCTCTCCTAGGCCCTCACCTTCCTCCCCTAGGCCCTCACCCTCCTCTCCTAGGCTTTCACCCTCCTCCCCTAGGCTTTCACCCTCCTCCCCAGGATCTCCCCCTCCTCCCCTAGGCCCTCCCCTTCCTCCCCTAGACCCTCATCCTCCTCCCCTAGGCCTTCACCCTGCTCCCCTAGGCCCTCACCCTCCTCCCCAGGCCCTCACCCTCCTCCCCAGGCCCTCACCCTCCTCCCCTAGGCCCTCCCCTTCCTCCCCTAGACCCTCGCCCGATACCCCTAGGCTTTCCCTTTCCTCCTCTAGGCCCTCACCCTCCTCCCCTAGGCCCTCCTCTTCCTCCCCTAGGCCCTCACCCTCCTTCCCAGGCCCTCACACTCCTCCCCAAGGTCTTCACCCTCCTTCCCTAGGCTTTTACCCTCCTCCCCAGGCTTTCATCCTTCTCCCCTAGGCCCTTCCCTTCCTCCCCTAGGCCCTCACCCTCCTCCCCTAGGCCCTCACCCTCCTCTCCAGGCCCTCACCCTCCTCCCCAGGCTCTCACCCCCCTCCCCTAGACCCTCCCCCCTCCCCCAGTCCCTCCCCTTCCACCCCTAGGTCCTCTCTCTCCTCCCCTAGGCCCTCACGCTCCTCCCTAGGCCCTCACGCTCCTTCCCAGGCCCTCACCCTCCTCCCGTAGGCCCCTCTCACCCTTCTCACCTCCAATCACCTCCAGCTCCTCCACTCACGAAGCTGTCAGAAGGTAAAGGACATGGAGGGCAGCTAGAAATGACGGATATGACGCACTGGGGCAACGCTGAGGATGGGATCGTCCAGCTTCCAAGCCGCTCATTAACCTCTCAGTGACTCAATTCTCCCCCGAGTATTGGGGGTGCCATTTCCGACACACAGACTCTCATTCCCATTCTCAGGGAGGCCGGGGGTGTTGGGGGGCCGGGAGAAGGCTGCAAGGAGGGAGAGGCCATGGCATCCAGTCTCGGGGCCACTGGGACCACAGTGAGCTGCTGTCATTCTGCCTCGGTGGCCCCGTGTCTTGGCACCAGCGACAGTTTTGCCCACTGCCCATGGCCCTGCCTGCCGAGCGAGCGAGGAGTCTGTGTAAACCGTGCCAGGAAGCAGGGACAGCCCCGCCCCCATCCCTGGCAGCAACACCTGCACCACACAGACATTCCTTCCCCAAGGGCTTCGCTTCTTGGAAAACACACAAGGCAGCTTTTCTCCTCCCGCGGCCGCGGCCAGGAGTGCAGAACGATCAATCGGAGAAAGTGGGGGGGAAAGAAGCAACTGGATCAGCAGCTAAATTCACGGAGCGTTTGGAAAAGATGGACGCCGATTTCCACGTCGGGTGAGGAGCAGCAGGCCCCACGGCAACGAGGCAGGGAAGAAAGGAGTGCTGAGATGCCGAGGGGTGGGGGCGCGCGTGTGCCTTTAGGAAGAGTCACCCCCAACAGACCCCAACCTAGGGTGGAGGGGGCAGGAAGGAGCCCCCTCACTTGGCATCCCCCCCCCGGTCTGCAGCACCCACACCCAAGGGCACCCCTGCACCTGACCAGCTCCTCCCTCGCACCCACAGCAGCAGTGCAGTTCCCCACTCCTGCCCTCGCTTTCCAGGGTGGGTGATAACGCATCCACCGGCCAGTGTGGTCCTGTGCCCAGAGCTGCGGGTCTGTGAGCTCAGCCCAGTGTGAACCATGCGATGGATGCACAGGAAGAATGTTTCCAAACACGAGTGCAGGCTGGAGCATCTCTGGCGACTGGTCTCGAGAGGAGCAGAGATGGCCCCGGGTTTCAAATCAGGTCCCTCCACCACCCCCCTGCCCCCACCCCCACTCCTGCAGGCTAAAGCAATAGCAAAGTGGGTAAGGCACTGATATGACTTTGCACTCAACCAACCCGGATTGCATGACCAGCACTGCAAAGGGTGCCCCGAAAAACTGCCAGGGTAATCGCCAAGCACAGAGCCAGGAGTAATCTCTGAGCACCGCGGGGTACGGTCCAGGACCCAAAATGCAAAGCAAATGCACATTCTTTCTACCTCCTGCATCCCCCCAAAACGGAAGGGGCCTTCCCTGGCCCACGTGGAGAATGAGCATGGGAAGGGTCCCAGCTGTCACTAGCAGCAGGGGGGCGGGGGGAACACCCCGTGTGTGAGAACCTGGCTTTGATCCCCTGGCACCTGAAACAAACAAAAAAACCTGCAGAATCTGTGTTAGTGATGAGAATGTAGGGGGGATGGGGCAGTGCAATGATTGGGGGGCGGGGTGCAGAGTCTGGTAGGTTCTGGAGAGGGGAAGCGCGGGAGAAACGGGCTCAGCCTGGAGGATGCTTGGAGGGGAGGCAGGTGGGGGGGGGGGGTCTGGAGGATGCTTGGAGGGGAGGTGGGGGGGGTCTGGGCGGCTCCTGACACAGAGCCCCGGGGGATCAGGTGCACCCACACCGCCCAGGGGCCACCCTCAGCCGCTCTGACGAAAGCGGGAGAGGGCTGGTTGGCGGCGGCAGGAAGGAAGGAGCCAAGGCTCGTGGGTCTGGGGGAGGCCCAGGGGATTACCGGGTCCGGAGGGACGGGCTAGGGCGGATTATAGAAAACAAAGTACAGGCAAGAAGGGGCAGCTGCGCGCGCACTGCGCCACCCGATGATCCCGGAGGGCCGAGCCGGGGGCGGGCGCGGGGGGAGGCCGGGGACACCCCGCGGGACACTCGGGGGTTCTCCGAGCGGCGCCGCCGCCGCGACCCGGCCCCACCCGCAGGCCCGCAGGAATTTGCCCCGCTGACCTCCCCCGGCGCGCTCCGGTCTCCAAGGCGACCAGCCGGGGAACACAGGCCCGATTGTCCCTGCTCAGCGGGGCAGGTGAAACCCCGGCCACGTGACCGATACTGGGCCAGGTGCGGTTACAGGACACCCGCCGCCGCCTCCCCGCCTTAACCCCTGCGCCGCCGCTGGGCCCCCGGCCGGCCGTGACGACATCCCCGGGGCCCTGCGCCCGCCCCAGCCGCGCGGTCCAGCAGCTGCGTCACCTTCCGCCCTGCCCGCCTGGGTCTCAGCGCCCGGGGTGGGCGACAGACACCAGCTTGTCTTCGCAGGGAGGTCAGAGCCCAAACAGCCGCTTCCCACCCTGCCCGCGGCCAGCTCAGCCTCTCTGGGACTCCAGGCACCCCCCCACCTCCGACCGAGAGAGACCCTCACCCATCCACAGCAAGTCAGCTGACCCCTGTGTTCACCAGCTGGGGGAGGCCTGGACCGCCCTGGGGGGATTCCCTCCCCTAACACCCACATTTGCAGCCAGGAGCAAGCACGCACGGGCGCGGGGGGGGGGGGGGGGGGGGGGGTCGGTTCGGAGCGCCCTGCGCTGGGGTCCAGCACTCAGGAAACCCTTAGGCTATCTGGCCCCTAGGTCCCTAGGTCCCCTGTCTCAGGGGACGCCAACAAGCCGGCCCACTGGCGTGGGGTGGGGGTTGGAGGCTGCTTGAAACCATGTTTTAATTATATCTGGTTTCCGAGGACACCGGTGGTGCTCAGGGCTTATTGCCAACTCCACACTCAAGGACCACTCCTGGTTCAGGGTGCCAGGGATCAAACATGGGTCACCTGTGTGCAAGGCAAGCGCCCAACCCACTGTACTCTTTCTCCAACCCTGAAATCACGATTGAAATGCTCCATTCTATAGGAGCTTGGGTAACAGTACAGTAGGGAGAGAGCATTTGCCTTGCATGCGGCCAACCAGAATTCCATCCCTGGCATCCCATATAGTCTCCTGAACACCTCCATAGTGATTTCTGAGTGCAGACCCAGGAGTAATTAGCCCCTGAGCATCGCCAGGTGTGGCCCCTTCTACAAAAACAATACAGAAATACTCCCCTTCTATGTCACCAGCCTCACCTCCTGCCCCTTACTGATCCCCTAGAAACACATGCCTTGATCAGCTCCTCCAAGAGCCTGCCCTTTGGGGCTCTGCCCAGCACAGATGTCCTCAAAATTCCTTTGTGACTATGCCACAACACAGGATCATCCCCTCTGCAGTTTTCTGAAGTCCCAGTGACCCAGAAAAAGCCCTGGGGCGCCAGAGCCATAGTACAGCTGTTAAGGTATTTGCCTTGCATACCCCAGGCTCTATCCCAGCACCCCATATGGTACCCCGCGCCATACTCCGAGCCCTACTGGAGTGATCCCTTGAGCCCAGAGCCAGAAGTAATCCCAGAGCACTGCCAGATGCGGCTCCAAAAGAAAAACGATCCCTCCACAAGCCCTCCTGGGCTCCAGAGAGATGGGTCAGGCATTTATTAGACCTTGGTCAGTTTCCCCCAACTATGCCCCCAGGAAAGGCCAATGCAGGTGCAAGGCCAAGAGAGGGCATTGACCCAGCCGCCAGCTGAACCTTCACCTCAGCCTTGGTTGGTGCCCCGAACCTTTGGTCACTCAGTAAAATTACCATTGCACTTTGCACTAAGAATGTGGCTGTGTGCCAGAGCAAAGCACATGTTTGCCTTGCACGCGGCTGATCCAGGTTCAATCCCTGGCATCCCATATGGCCCCTTGAGGCTCTGCCAGGAGTAATTCTGGAGTTAATTCCTGAGTGCAGATGGCGGCCAGAGAAGCCAGTTCTAACATGATGAACTCTAGCAAGTGTTCTGAGAACACAGAGCAGAAGAGATTAATTTCAATTGCAGAAATCTGAGTTGGATTGGGGAGATAGGCCTCAAGGGCCATCAGGACTGGAGCTCAGGGAGTGCTAGGCAGTAGCAGGCAGAGTCTGAGTGAGGTGAGGAGAGGACCTGAGGTTCTGCACCCAGGCACAGCTCGGGGCACCGTGTGTGGGCCCATTCAGTCTCCAGCACCGTCCCCGTGTCCAAGCTCCATCTGGGTGACACTGGAGTTCCTGTGCGCCCTACAACCTGGGCCTGGGACAAGAGGGTGGCAGCTGAGAGAAGGACGGGCTGAGTCCAGTGGGGCGGGAGGATTAGTGCTTCTTTAAACTGACGTGGGGGCTGAATAAATCATCTGTGAAGGAGTCTGGATTCCGGTGACCACGACTTCTACCGTCCCTTTCGAGCGTGGACGACGTGCAGATAAAGCGGTGCTCAGCTGCGGGGCACGGCGCCTCCGAGGCGGCGCCCCGACGACCCGGGGCCACTCCTGGCTCTTCCCGCGCCGTGCTGGCCACCCGAGGCGATGCGAGAGGAGCTGAGGAACAGGACACCCGCCGCCCGTGGCCCAAGCCCCAGACACTCGCAAGCTGCGGAACCCGTTCCGGCTACGCAGGCGTCTGCGCCGGAAGGAGCTGGGCAGGGCTTCGTGAGGGGCGTGGCCCGGAGGCGCCTAGCCCCGCCCCACCCGAAGGGATTACGTAATGGCGAGGGGCGGGACAAGCTGGTCTCCCGGATGAAGTAAGGAAACCGGAGCTCAAGCCGGCAATGACACGAGAGGGACCGGGACGGGGGTGGAGGCGGAGACGGGGCGGGGGCGTGGCTAGAGGCGAAGGCGGGGTCAAAAGTGAAAACTGGAGGCGGGGCCATCAATGGAGGCGGAACTAGAGGCACGGGCAGGGGGCGGGGCCAGAGGCACGGGCGGAAGGCGGGGCTCGAGGCGCGGGCTGGAGGCGAGGCCAGAGGCGCGAGCGGGAGGCGGGGTAGGAGGCGGGGCTATAAGCGAAGGCGGGAGGCGGGGCCATAAGCGAAGGCTGGAGGCAGGGCCAGAGGCGCGAGCGGGAGGCGGGGCTCGGGGCGGGAGGCGGGGCTCTAAGCAAATGTGGGAGGCGGGGCCATAAGCAAAGGTGAGAGGCGCGGTCGGGAAGCGGGGCCATAAGCGAAGGCGGGAGGCGGGGTCAGAGGCGCGAGCGGGAGGCGGGGCTCGGGGCGGGAGGCGGGGCTCTAAGTAAATGTGGGAGGCGGGGCCGTAAGCAAAGGTGAGAGGCGCGGTCGGGAAGCGGGGCCATAAGCGAAGGCGGGAGGCGGGGTCAGAGGCGCGGGCGGGAGGCGGGGCAAAGGGACCGTTCGAGGACGCGTGAGGCAGCGACTCCCGAGCATGCTCCGCTGGGCCCGCACCTGGCGGCTCCCCCGTAGCGGGGTTGGCCCCTCCAGCCTCGGCTTTCCTCGAGAGCCCGTCGCACTCAGCAGCAGCGGCCGCGGCGGCGCCACGCCGAGGTTAGTCAAGGGCAACTCGTGGGCGCCGCGTCGCCCCTCCCCCCGGGCCGGTCCCTCCTCCCCTGGGCTCGGGCCCCTCCCCCAGCCCGGCCCCCGCCGCTGACACCCTCCCCCGTCCCTGCGCCTTCCCGCAGGCCAGTGCCGCTTGCCTACAACCTTCTGGACGGGGAGCCGACCCTCCCGGCCCTCGTCTTCCTGCACGGGCTCTTCGGCTGCAAAACCAACTTCAACTCCATCGCCAAGGGCTTGGCCCGGCAGACCGGCCGCAGAGTGAGCTTCCGGGGGGCGGGGCCCCCTCTGACCTCCACGCGGGCCACGAGGGGGCTGGAGGGTGGCCGGAGCCGGAATGAAAGAAGCTGGTCTGGGGCCGACTTCATAGCTGACCCAGGACCTGGATGGACCGCAGCCACGCGTGGACCGGCATCTGCGGGCTGCCCAGTGGCCGCACCCTCCCCACCAACTGCCCTGCCTCCCCCAAAGACTGGGGTCTCTCTGGGCTGCTTCTGAGCGCCAACTGGGAGACGAGGCTCCGCTTCCTGGCCTCCCTAAGGCTTGCCGCCCGGCCAAGCCAGACCTTTAAAGATGTGACCACAGGGGCCAGAGCAGTACAGCTGGGAGGGCTTTTGCCTTGCATGCAGCTGACCTGGGTTCTATCCCCGGCATCCCATGTAGCCCCTAAGCCGCACCAAGCGTGATCCCTGAGCACAGAGCCAGGAGTAAGCCCTGAGCACCGCCAGATGTGGCGCAAACAGCAGGAAAGAGATGTACTCACAGGTGCCGGGCCATCTCTTCTTGGGCACACTGACCCTGGGCCCTGTACCTTCCCCCATCCCTCCTTCCACTTCAGGATTTCTCTCCAGGCTCTGGCCCCTCACCCTACCGACCCAGTCTCGCCCCACTGCCCAGGTTCTCTTGGTGGATGCCCGGAACCACGGCGACAGCCCCCACAACCCAGACAACAGCTACGAAGCCATGAGCCAGGACCTTCAGGAGCTCCTGCCCAAGCTGGGCCTGGTGCCCTGCGTCCTCATTGGCCACAGCATGGGAGGCAAGACCGCGATGCTGCTGGCCCTCCAGAGGGTGAGCTCCCGCGCGGTCACCCCAGAGCACCAGGGAATTCTGCCTGACTCCCACAGCTGGTGTCCACGGCCCCCTGCCCCCCACAGCCCGAGCTGGTGGACCGTCTGATCTCCGTGGACATCAGCCCTGGAGAGACCACGGCTGTGTCAGACTTCCCGGCCTTCATGGCAGCCATGAAGGCCATCCGCATCCCGGATGGGTTGCCCCGCTCCTCTGCCCGCAAGCTGGCCGATGAGCAGCTCAGTCCCGTCATCCAGGTACGGTGACCCCCGTCCTCGGGGGCTGTGGCCCACTGGGACCCTTCAAGGGAAGGGTGGCCTCACAGGGGACCCCCAACTGCCACCCCAGGATATAGGCATGCGGCAGTACATACTCACCAACCTGGTGGAGGTGGACGGGCACCACGTGTGGCGGGTCAACCTGGACGCCCTGACACAGCACATGAACCAGATCATGACCTTTCCTGCCCACCAAGACGCCTACCCGGGGCCCACCCTCTTCCTCCTCGGTGGGAACTCCAAGTTCGTGTGGTAATTCTCAGCCCTGTAGGGAGACCGGCGGGGGGTGGGGGTGTGTGCCTGAGAAGCATCCCTGAGCAGGGGCCGTCACCTGACTCCCATCTCCCCCGCCATGTTGTTCTTTCTCCTCCCCTGCCTCGCACCCTTCTCGGCACTGCCCACCAGCCCCAGCCACCACCCCAAGATCCGGCAGCTCTTTCCTCGTGCCCAGATGCAGACGGTGCCCAATGCTGGCCACTGGGTCCATGCTGACTGTCCGCAGGACTTCATGGCTGCTGTCCGCGGCTTTCTGGCCTGAGAGCTGTCCTGGGGCCTGCTCCAGCCCTGCACACAGGCCCAGGCGGGCACCGCGGAGGACATGAAGATACAGAGATGCTCAGATCCTTCCCTTTAATGAGTAAGGTACCGCCCGGCCCAGGGTCTCTCAGCGCCAGTGCCCCCACCGGCCCAGGGGGAAGTGGCCCCGGGGGGCCCTGGCCACTCTGGAGTCTCCGGGGGTCCCCGCAGCTCCCCGGGCCTCGCGCTCGTGCCGCAGCTGAGTCTCCACCTGCCGCTGCACCAGCTGTTGCATGTCTTCCTGCGGGCAGGAGAGCAGGTTCAGGGGCGGCTCCGTGCCCGCCCCCCCCAGCCCCCGGCAGCATGCCCACTCTACCTCCCAGGCCTCCACCTCCTGCTGCAGCCTCAGTTTCTCCTCCAGGACTTCCAGCAACTGGGCCTCCACAGCTTGCAGCCGGGCCCTGCAGCGGTCCAGCTCTGCCTCCACGGCCCGCTTCCTACCGGGAAGGGAAGGGCACTTCGAGGTGGCGGTGCTGTCCTTCCGGGAGCCTCCCGCTTCCCCCACCCCTCCCCTCCCACCACCTCCTCTTCCCCTTCCTCCTCCCGCCCCCCCCCAGCCCTGAGGGAGCCCTAGGCCCCCCACCCCACCCCTGCAGGGTGTTGCCTCTCACTTGGCAATGGCCTCATCGCGTTCCCGCAGGGCTTGGTCCAGCGAGGGCTCAGTCCCAGGGTCCCCCAGTGCTCCAGCCACCCTCCGCTCTGGGCTCTGGCCGGGAAAAGCGATGGGAGCCGGGGTGAGCTCGTCCAGCTGGGTAGCCTGCCCTGGGCCCTTCACCTCGCCCTGGGGCTTGATGCTAGAGCCAGACGTCCGAGGAGTTCAGCCTGTGTCCCCGGCGGCCCAGTCTGCACGGTGCCATGTGAGGGGGTGGCTGGCGTCTGACCCGTGAGCACTGACGCTTTCTCCCCTGATCCCAGGAGGAGGGTTCGGCTGGCTGGGGAGCGCACTTACCCCTCCGGGGCCCCAGACGGAGAGGGAGGGCAGGGCAGTGGGCTGACTGGGAGGCTAATCAGTGGGGTGGGGCTGGAGGACTTGGCCCTTTGCTCTCCTTGGAGGCTGGGTGCCCCAGCAGGCCCCGCCCCAGCCCTCGACACGCCCCCCCCTCACCTGGTGGAAGGGGGTGCTCTGCTGCCATCGGAGGATGGGGAAGGAGGGTCAGGTTCCCCTCCCCGCTGCCCACCAGCCAGCCCTTCCCCGAGTGGGTACTTGGACTGACATCAACACAAGACGACCCAAACAGTGCAGTGACCAGTGACAACGGAAACAGAACTGGTCTCAGCAGGAAGCTCACCAGTGGGGGGGACAATGGGGCAGTGGTGGAGGGAAATGGACGCTGGGAAGGGGAGTGGGCCTGGGCTGGGTCATACGTGAACCCCACCTTACACAGTATTGTCAAGCACGGTGCCATGTCTACAATTAAAAAAATCAAATTTCAAGAAGACAGTCCAACAGAAAACTGAAGGGTGTGCTGCAGCACAGCGGGGAGGGCCTTGCACGCCACTGACCCAGGTTCCGTCCCTGGCATCCTGTGTGGTCCCCCAAGGACCGCCAGGACTGACCCCTGGGTGTAGAACCAGGAGCAAGCCCTGAGCACCACCAAGGGTGACCCAGAAAGAAAATTTAACCTTGATGGGGTCACAGGGAGAACTCCAAGGGCTGGAACTTGGTGCATGTGGGAGGCCAGGGTCCTCAGTACCCCCCGGGTGTGACCAAAAAGGAAAACAAAAGGTTTTGGTTTGGGCTGGAGAGATGGTACAGTGGGGCCGTGGGGAGGTCTCTCGCCTTGCACACACCCGACTACACCCCTCCATTCCCCGTCCATCCCGTTCCCGGCATCCCATATGGTCAAGGATTGCCAGGAGTGAGCCCTGAGAATCACCAGGTATGCTCCCCTCCCCCCAAAATAAGGATGACCCAGTCCTGGTGAACTCGCCCTCTCAGGGCGGTGACCCCAAATTCCCCTAGGATTCCCAGTGGGGGGCGGCACTTGGGTAACCAGGCTTCCCACCCCTACTTTGGTGTGGTATGGGCGCACCCAGACACACCCCCACGTTAAAATTACCAAAGGGACTCTGCCCTGCTGAGAACCTTCGCAGGACCTGAGTGATGGTCCCCCGGGGAGGGCCCTTATCTTGCACGTGACCAACCCGGGTTCAATCCCCAGCATCCCGTAGGTCCCCCAGTGCCTCTAATGAAACCACAGGACTTTCCCTGAGTTGGTGGTCCCCACCCTGTGTTCCTTCAAGGCTGCCCTCAGACCCCCCCAACTGCAATGCAAGCTCTCACCCATCCCCGGGTGCCAGGGGCTCCGTTGTCCAGAGCCTTGTTGCCGGCCGGTCCCACAGGCTTCTGCTGAGTGCAGCAGATTGAGTTCAGGGGCCCTCGGCTACTGGCCCTCTGCGACTAGCTCTCAGCCCAGGCGCTGTTCTGGCTTCTCTGCACACTCCAGGGTTCCCTGCTCCGAGCCCACCGTGGCTAGGAGCCAGGCCACATGCAATCCAGTGGTGCTACCCTCTGGGATGCCTAGAGCTGCGGTGATGTGTGTGATCTGGGCGCCGCCTCCAGGCGTGTGCAAGCCCCGAAACAAATGTGAAAAACCCTGCTGCCACTGGGGACACCAGTCATCACAACAAAAAGGGAAGAAGGGAGGGAGGGAGGGAACAAGGAAGGAAGGAGGGCACAGCAGGAGAGCGTTTGCCTTGCATGTGGCCAATCCAGGTTCAACCTTCCGCATCCCATATGGTCCCCTGAGCACCACCAGGAGTGATTCCTGAGCACAGAGCCAGGAGTAACCCCTGAGCATCGCTGGGTGTGGCCTCCCCCCAAAGAGAGAGAGAGAAGAAACCAATCACTCTGACTCACAATAGTATTCCCAGGCACCTCCTCATTCATGAGTCCCGGAAGTGCTTGTTCCCAGGCCGTTGGGGGAGGGCAGCTGTGCCCTGAGGGGGTCAGAGAACTTGAGGTGGGCTCCAGGGACCACCCTGCACCTCTGAGTGAGGGAAGGATCTGAGCCAGCTTGCCGGAGCAGAGAGAGTAACGGAATTGTCTCCAGGACAAGCCGGCCCCTGGGGAGCCCTCGCGTCCCTCTGCCTGGACGCTTGGCTGGCCTCTCCGCGGGGGAGGAGGAAATGACCTTCCTCAGGCACGCAGGGACTTCCTCCAGCCTTCCCAGACCCTTCCTCCCTGCCCCCACGTGCCACCTGGGGCCGGGTTCCAGGCTGAGAGCCTGAGGGGCGTGGGCAGGGAGACCAGGAAGGAAGGCGAGAGCCGGCGGGCAGGGGTCGCCCTGCTGGGATGGCAAACAGGGCACCCAGCCCTCCAAAGAGGGTCACGGCTGGGCCTCCTGAGGCACTGAGGTGCCACTTGGTGTGCTAATGGCCTCGGGCCCGACTTCCCAGAAAAGTTTGTTAGACCCAGGCAAAACCCACACGCACCTCTCCACACATAGACCACATGGGCACCGTACAGATAACACACACCACACATATGTACCACACACACCACATGCATGTATACACACACCTATATACCACACCTTCACCTCCCGAACACACCACACATATACACACACTGCACACAGCACGCACCACACACAGAACACAAAGACAGACCACACGCCACTCCTCTACCAAGCACACATACACCTGTATACCCTCCACGCACACACATACACACACCTGTATACCCTCCACGCACAGACCACACACACACATACTGCACACCACACATCCCATATAGCACGCAACACACACCACACGGGTGCATACATTAAGTGCACGCTCTCCTCTTGCTCCCTTTCCCTTGCTTTCTCCCTTCCTCTTGGTCCTTCTCCTCTCCCTCCCTCTTGCAGAGTCTCTCTGTCTCTCTCTGCCCATGGCCCACTGCCCTTTCCTGCTCCACCCCCCAGACTGACCCTCTGCTCCTGAGTGAGAAGCCACATCTCCACCAGGCCCACCCCACCACACCTTAGCTCCTCACTCTCAAGGTGTCCCCCCACTAGCCAGAGGGTTGCTGAGGATGGGTGGGGACCTTTCTTTCACAGCCCCTGGGGAGTGTGTGTATGTGTGTGTGAGTGACTGTGTATATGTTGTGTGTGAGTGTATGAGTGTGTGTGTGTGTATGTGTGTGTATAGGGCTGGAGTGATAGCACAGCGGTAGGGCATTTATTTGCCTTGCACACGGCCGGCCCGGCAGAGCCGGGTTCGATTCCTCTGCCCCTCTCGGAGAGCCCGGCAAGCTACCGAGAGTATCTCGCCCGCACGGCAGAGCCTGGCAAGCTCCCAGTGACGTATTCGGTATGCCAAACACAGTAACAAGTCTCAAAATGGAGACGTTACTGGGCCCGCTCAAGCAAATCAATGAACAATGGGAGGACAGTGCTACAGTGCTGTGGTGCGCGCGCGCGCGCACACACACACACACACACACACACACACACACACACACCCATATATACAGGCATGAAAGAAATACCAGCCTCGACCAGAAGGTGGCAGCAGCACCACAACTCAGGGCTGCAATGGCCTCGACTCGCCAGCCTGATGCTGGGAATGAAACCCCAGCGTTTTCATTCCCTGGGCCTCCCATCCACAGTGTTCGTCTGACCCCTCATTTCAAGGGAACGCAGGGCTGGAGCGATAGTACAGCGGGGAGGGTATTTGCTTTGCACTTGGCTGACCTGGGTTTGATCTCATATGGTCCCTCAAGCACTCCAGATGTGATCCCTGAGCACAAAGCCAGGAGTAATCCCTGAATATTACTGGGTGTGGCCCCAAAACAAAACAAAAACACAAAGCAACGATGCTGACTCTGAATGCTGTGTTTATCTACAGAGGGGCACCGCCAGCAGTGCTCAGGGGCGACGCTGGGTGGTGCCAGGATCATGCCCAGGCTGGAACCCCACACAGGTCCCGCCAATGCCATGTCCCTGGCCTGTGGCTGCTTCTGACAGACCCCCAGGCACACTTGGGCCAGCCTTGGAGAATCCCAGAACATTGCCCAGCTGAGAAGGGGTAAACACCTGTCCTGAGTGCAGGACCAGAGTGCATCAGCCTGATAAATAGGGGTGCCCAGCACCCCACAAGGGGCCCAAACTCAGTCTTGGGCAGAGGTGATGTGTGGAGGGGAGGAGTGGACACTAGGGGGTTGGAGTGCAGAGGGAAGGCAGAGCCCTCCCACCAAGGATAGAGAAAGCAATTTACGGGGTGTCAGGACTTCCCTTGGAGCACTGGGGGTCAAAGCGCCAATCTAGGGGGCATAGAGATGCTACTGGGGTGAAGGGGTTCAGGGCTCCGCAGAGCACTGGAAGGGCTGAGGTGGGCTGTGCCCAAGCCTTGGGATGCAGTGACGTCTGGGGACATCCCAACAGCCCGTATCTCCTCCATGCCAGTCAATTCAGGGGCCATCCTCCACTTGGATGGCCCCTGATTCCCAGGGCCCGGACATCATTCCAGTGCCCTTGCTCAGCGCCATCTTTGTCAGGCTGATGGGCAGCTTCCCGCTCCAGCTTCAAGCTTGTTCCTTCCTTTTTTTTTTTCCTTCCACCCCTTTTTTTGGGGGGAGGCTTACGCCTGGCTCTGCACTCAGAAATTACTCCTGGTGGTGCTCGGGAGACCATATGGGATGCTGGGAATCAAACCCAGGTCAGCCGTGTGCAAGATAAACACCCTACCCACTGTGATATCACTCCAGCCTCCTCCTTTCTTTTTGGGGGGGATGGTGGTAGTGGGGACCAAGTGGTGCTGGAAATTAACTAGAGTCAGACAAGTGCAAGGCAAGTGCTTCTGCCCAGTGCTCTCTGCCCCGCCCTGTTTCTTCACACACACACACACACGTGCGCGCGCATGCAGAGAGATAGTCTCAGCTGACCCAGGTTTATTTTTTTATTTATTTTTTATTTTTTTGCTTTTTGGGTCACACCTGGCAATGCACAGGGGTTACTCCTGGCTCTGCACTCAGGAATTACTCCTGGCGGTGCTCAGGGGACCATATGGGATGCTGGGAATCGAACCTGGGTCAGCTGCGTGCAAGGCAAACACCTTACTCGCTGTGCTATTGCTCCAGTCCCTGACCCAGGTTTAATCTCTGGCACTCTAAAAGTTTCCTTGAGCCCTGCCAGAACTAATCCCTGAGCACAGACCCTGAGTACTGCTGAGTATGGCCCCACAAACCAAAGATATTCACACGCAAACACACACATACACATACACACACTCCTTATGTTGAACCCGAAAGTCTCAACCTCCCCCCACCCAAGCCAAGCCAAGCCAATGAGTCTACATTGACTCACTGACCATCCTCCTGTGTCCACCGGGTGTTGAGGAGCCCCCTGGTCTCTGTCCTGGCATGACCACACCTATGTGCTCCTGCCTGCTGCAGCCTGTCCATCGGGCCGATGGTGATGTTCGCCTTATAGCAAGCCTCTTCCTTACAGGATCCGAGGGCTAGTGACGGGACAGGGGCCACACCCGGCAGTGCTCAGGGAATCACTCCTGGTGGTGCTTGTGGGACCAAACCAGGCCTAGTTTGGTAAAACAAGCACCTTCCCTGCTGACCTATTTCTGAAGCCACAAAACCAATCTCCTGCATGCCTCTGCCCTCTCTGCTGCCCAGAAGGATGCCCGTGCCTGTCCCTTGAGCAAGCTCAACCTCTCTGTTGTCCTCCCTGTGGCCCCTGGTGGGGGGGCTCCCCTTGTTTCCAGAACCTTCAACGCTGGCCACCACCAGTATTCCCCTGGTCCCTGAATTCCAGGCTCAGATACACAATGGTCTTTTGTCCCTCCCCAGGGACAACTCAGAGTTAATGTCCAAGCCCTGACTCCAGACTGACCAGCCCCACCTGTCCTCCTTTGTCTCCTGCCCCCCACCTTAGCAAATGGAAACCCCAACTTCCCCAAGGAGCAGATCAAAACCCTCTGCTCAGGCCGTTGTGGTTCCCCTTCTCTCCATGGACGTGGCCATTAAAATAAATTCAGGGTTGGCGTTGGAGCGATAGCACAGTAGGGAGGGCGTTTGTCTTGCACGCGGCTGACCCGGGTTCAATTCCCAGGATCCCATATAGTCCCCCGAACACCACCAGGAGTGATTCCTGAGTGCAGAGCCAGGAGTAACCCCTGAGCATCGCCGGGTATGATCCAAAAAAAGCCAAAAAAAAAAAAAAGAATTCGGGACCTGGGAGGTGACTGGGGTCGAGCACCCGCCTTGCATGTGTGAGGCCCTGTTTGATCCCTGGCACCATCAACATAAGTACAACGTGTCCAAGGCTGGGGAGGAGACTGGCAGCAGAATTGGGTCCTTGTGTGCGTAAGGCTCCGGGTTCAATCCCAGGCAGTACACAGTCCCCTGACACCCAGCACTGCTGGGCCCCAGGATTGAATTATCCTACCAAGTATCACAAGGAGTTGCCCCCAGGTCCCCAAAACAATATTTCGGGACCCCACTATAATTAATCAAGCAAAATAAAGTTATCCAGTATCTGACAGCGACGCCACCAGCGACGCCACTTGTCTCAGTGACCCTGACAATGACATCGGTCTGCTCCCCACCCTGCGCCCTGATAACCAGCCTTGACACCCCCACCCTCAGAAACCCTTCAGTGATTCTGGCCCCCTCAGGGGTTCAGTCCTGAAAGCCCACTTTGTCTCTGGTCTTCTGTCCCCCTCTGGGTTCCTTGACCCCCTTGGGCATTTACCCACATGCCACCTTCTCCGATACCCCCTCCCCAACCATCTCCTTTCAGGGGAAGTCCTCAACAGGCCTGTACCCCACCCCACTCCAAAGCTTCTCCCCTGTGGAGTGGGACTACTGGGCTCACCTCAACTCTCCTGGGCTCTGGGGGAGTTTGTGCGGAGGGACAAAGCTTCACCCACCAAGGTCTGGGCATGTCTGTCCCCAGATGGGCCGTCAGTGGAAGTCTATGCCCACGCGGCACTCTGATGGAGGAGTGAGCGCTTGACCCTGTCAGTACCCCATGAGGCTCCCCACCTCTCTTTTTATTTCTTTTGTTTATTTTTGAGCTACCCCTGGCTGTGTTCAGGGGTTACTCCTGGCTCTCTGCACAGGAATCCCTCCCTGCGGTGCTCAGGGGACCATATGTAGCGCCGGGAATCCAGCCCAGGTCAGCCGCATGCAAGGCCCTACCTGCAGTAGTACCATCCCTCCAGCCCGTGGCCCCCACCTCTGAGCACACCCCACTGCAAGGGCCTGGGCTTCTCCAGGTGCTCCCCTCCCCACACACCCTTCTCTGCCCAGCTGCGGCCTGCCCCTCCACACCCACCTCCAAGGTCACTAAAACTCACCCTTGACCCTGGCGAGTTAAGAGTGGGTCTGTTGGGGGGCTGGAGCAATAGCACAGCAGGCAGGGCATTTGCCTTGCACACGGCCGACCCAGGTTCAATTCCCAGCATCCCATATGGTCCCCCGAGCACCGCCAGGAGTGAGTGCAAAGCCAGGAGTAACCCCTGACCCAAAAAACAAAAAGAGTGGTTCTGTCGGGACTGGACTGACAGCACAGCAGGTAGGGCATTTGCCTTGCACGCGTACAACCTAGGTTTGATTCCCAGCATCCCATATGGTCCCCCGAGCACCACCAGGAGTAATTCCTAAGTGCAGAGCCAGGAGTAATCCCTGTGCATCGCTGGGTGAGACCCAAAAGCAAAAAAAAAAAAAAAAACAAACAGGTATCATCAGGTATCATATACTGTATACCTTTATTCTGCTTGACTAATTATAGGGGGGTCCCCAAATATTGTTTTTAAATTTTTATATAAATGCATTTATGTATAAATGCATTTATGAGAGAGAGAGAGGGAGAGAGAGAGAGAGAGAGAGTGAGTCTGTTCTCTGAGGCTTGGAGGACCTTAAATGCAGAATGGAACTCCAGAACACTTCCCCAGAAAATATTCAGTGAAGGTCCAAACTGGAAGGTACTTGGGGATGGGGGTGGAGAAGGCGTGTGGCGCTCAGGGCCGAGGCCAGTCACAGACGGGGTGTGACTGTCTCTCCTGCCAGACTTTGAGCGCCTCTTGGGCCAGATTTTGCAGGAAAGGAGTGACGGCGGCTGTCAGTGTCTCAGCCTCCTGCCAAGTAGCTAACCTGTGCCACTGTCTGGGAGCCGCGCCAGCCTGGACACACTGGGCAGCGAGGGGGGGGGGGCCTGGCCCAGGGCCACAGTGGCACCTTGGCAAAGTCAGGAAGAAGGTGGGGAATGTTTGGTCTGAGGCCAAGGGGGTCTGGGTCAGGGCAGTGGGGCGTGGAGGCCTTTGGGACAAGAAGCCCACAGGGACTCTGGGACCAGCTGTCACTGCCCCACTCCACGCACATCCTGTGGTCAGTCCCAGCGCTCCCATCAGAGGGCAGGGAGCTGGATCCCACGACCCACTGCCCCAGCTTCTAGATGGAACCCCCAACCCCAGGCCTGGGGCTGGGATTTGGGGACAACTTGCATCTAGTCGTCAGATAGAGAGGGTACTGCCTACTGCAGAAGCTGAGGAAAGGGAAAGAGGTCTGCTCTGGGGCACGAAGGGGCCACCCTGGGGCTGGGTGGGGTGATGGGGGGGGGGAGAGAGAGGGGTGGGCCTCGGGGGCTGGACACCTGAAGGCCTGAAGGGTCCCCGCTGGAGCAGGTGGTTTGTTTATTTCTCTATTATTAGTGGGGGCGGGGAAGGAGGGGCAATAAAATTACATTCTCCCTCCCCCCCAAACTCTGCGACTGAAGACTCGGGGTCCAAAAACACAGGATGTGTCTAACGGGGGGGGGGGGGTTGGCGGAGAAGAGGCTCCGCGGGCCCCCAGTCCCCCGGGTAGGGCTCAGGTCCCGGCGCAGAGGCGCAACAGGAGGCCCCAGCCGGCGGGGCGGGGAGCCGGGGTCCCCGCTCCCGGCGCGGGGCGGGGCGGGGCGGGGCGGGGCGGGCCGGGCGGGGGGCCGGGCCGGGGTCCCGGGGGCCGGGGCGGGGCCGGGCGGGCGCTGCGCAGCCGCGGGGCGGCCTCCGCGCATGCGGGGCTCTCTCGGCTGCAGCCGGCGCCGCTGCCACTCCCGGGAGCATGAAGGACCGAACCCAGGAGCTCCGCACGGTGAGTCTGGCCGCGCCCCCGGCCCGGCCCGGCCCGGCCCGGCCCGGCCCAGCCCGCCCGGCCCGCGCGGCCCGCGCTGCAGCTCGGCGGCCCCCGGCCCGGCGCGGGCGGGATTGCCCGCGGGGACCCCCGTGCCCGGGGTCCGCCCCTCGGACCCTGCCGGGGTCGCGGGCGCCCGGGCGCCTCGCCCCGTTGCCCTGTTGCCCCGGAGCGGGCCGGAGCCGGGGGTCCTGGATAAACTTTTCGGAGCCCCCTGGATTTGGGGAGGGGGCTCGAGGGGCGAGCCGAGGCCGGTGGCGGGACCCCCCGAGCCTGACTCTGCCGCCCCGATCCGGGGAGCCGGTCGGGTGGTTCGTCCGGTCGTGCCCCCTCTCCGACCCTCCTCGCCCACCCTCCCCGCGTCCTCGCGCTGCGCCCCCCCCCCTTCCCTGGGAGCGGGACGCGGGACGCGGGGCCCGGCGGGAAGGGCCGGGGGGGCGCCCCTGCCCGGAGCCCGCCGCGGGGCGCGCCGCGGAACCACGACGCCTGGGTGGGGCCCGGCCCTGGCTCGGGGAGCCGCCCCCGGAGCCCCCGCGCCCTCCAGCACCTGTAGCTGCCGTCACCTGTGGCTCCCGCCCGCTCCCGGCGGGCCCCCGAGGGCCCAGACCCGCCCCCGCCCCGCTTCCGGCCGCCGGGGGCCGCCCGGGCAGACCCACCCCCGCCGCCCGCGCCCGGTCCGACCTATTTTTCCACCTGTGTCTCCGAGGCCCCTGGGGTGTGGCTCCTGGGCGGGGTTTGGGGGAGCAGGAGGATGCACAAAGGTATCGAGTCAGCGCTTGCTCACCCCCATCCCGGGCCTGGCAGGCTCCCCCCTCCAGCCCGCCCCGCAGCTCGAACCCCCTCTCCTTGTGATCAGGGGGGCTGTGCCCTTTGGGATGGCCAGTCCCTGGATTCGGGGGTTGCAGGGAAGGGGACGAGGGGTGCCCGCGTCTAGCCCCGGAGGATGAGTTCCATCGGAGTCCCTGGTGACCCAGCGGCAGCTGACCCGGCATTTAGGGGGCTCTAGCTGGTGGCTCCCGGGGACCCCTCTGCTGCCCCACGCCGGAGACCCCGGTGGCCTCTTGGGGAAAGTTCAAGTGCCCTTGGAGCTTTTGCTCGTGCAGCCCGTCCTCTGTGTTGGCGCCTTTCCTCCAGCGCCCCCCCCCAACTTATTGCAGCCCGCACCCCCACGGGGACTTCACCGTCCTGTCCCCAGCCCCCCAGCTGCCGGCTCTTGCTGGCAGAGGGCCAAGCCCAGAGCTAAACCCCAGGAGGTTTCAAAGGAACAATCACGGCCGAAACAGGCACCCGCCTGTGGTTTCCCTCAGGTTTCTGGGGCCTGTTGAGTCAGAGAGTATCTGATCTCAGCTCCGGGGTGCGGGTGTGTGTCTGTGTGGGAAGCCGGTCATTGGGGGACGGGGCTCTGCTGGGTGGAGAGCGGAGATGACAGCGGTGGCCTGTATGTGGGGGGGGGGGCTTGAGGGATGGCCCAGCAGGGAGGTGCCACCCACCTGGGTTCTATCCTGGCATCCCATATCCCATATGGTCCGCTTGGTACCACCGGGAGGTTCCTAAGCAGAGCCAGGAGAAACCCTTGAGCATCACGGGGTGTGCCCTAAACATGAAAGACAGAGACAGAGAGAGAAATGGGCTTTGCCTGGTTCTTACCCTTGGAGGGTCACCCCCCAGGAGTGAATATGGCAGTCTCATGGACGGCAAGGCTTTCTCTGCAGGCCACCCAGTAGCCTGCCCGTGGGGGCCTTTGGAGCCCTGGGGGGTGGGTGACCAGTTCCGGTGGGGCGCTGCCTGTCCTCCTCTCCCTGCTCTGATGTGAAGCTGGGAAAATCTATAACCCAGTTTCTCGGCATGCAAAAGCAGGAGGGGGTGTCACTGGTCTCCTGACTACTCCACGTTTGGGGGAGCCCTTGACCTCCGAGAGTCGAGCTTTCCGCCCCAGAGCCCTGGGACCCGAGAGGTGCTGCCAGGGCCGGTGTGGGCCCCCACCCCCGCCTCCCCCCGACACCAGCACATTTGGAAGGGAAGCGAGGGAGCTTATTTATAAAAGTCACACTCGGAAGGAGCTGGCGCGTTTCCTCGGAGCTGAGGCCGGCCCAGCCCTGCAGCCGCCTCCAGCCCTGCTCCCCTCAGCGGCTGCCCCTGCCTGCAGGCCAGGCACCTTGGGACCTCCCCACAGGGCCCCAAGCCCCACTGGTCGGGACTCCAGGCTGAGTGATGCCAGTCTCCAGACCCCCCTCGTGCCCCTCCTTCCACGGAGCTGGCCACCCCTCGCCGGGCCTAGGGTGGGTGGGATGGACGTGCTGGGCCCTGGGGACCATGGGAACTACAGCAGGTGGCAGAGGGCATAGAGGTGGGGGGTGGGGACAGCCAGCCCTGGCAGGGGGCAAAGGGGGACACGCAGGGCCCAGCCCCTAGGCTGGGGTGCTCCTGACCCCTGGTCTGAAGCAGGTCTGGCTGGGTGGCCCACCCACCTTTGCCCACCAGTTTTGGGGTTTTTTTTGGCCACACCCAGTGTGACTCTCGGGTGTGAGCACTCCTAGCTCTGTGCTTGGGGCTCGGGTAACCAGATGTGGCCCCGGGGACTGAGTCCAGGTCGGCTGCACACAGGCAGGAGCCTCTCTGGACTATTGCTCCAGGCCCCAGGCTTTTTCTCATTGCCCGGGAGAGACTGGGGAACCCCCCAGGCAGGTTCATGCCTTCAACCAGCGGTTTTGAACCCCACAGTTGACATCAGTGGTGATTCAGGCGTCACAGGTTGGAAAGAGTGCAGGGGGGTGGCGCTGGCCTGGCCTGCAGCCCTACCTTGGCTCCAGCACTGCATAGGGCCCCCAAACACCCCTGGAGTCGACCCCCTCCTGAGCACTGCCCAGTGTGGCCCCAAGCCCCCAAGAAAATGGAAGAAAGCCACTAATGTCTTTGGATCTGTCCTCAGGCATGAGAAGCTCTGAGCTGTGGGTCTTCCTCCTGCTCACTTCCTCTCTAAAAGAAACGCAGCTGGAGCCATAGCTGTGCACACAGCTGACCCGGGTTTGATCACCAGCACCCCAGATGGTGCCCTGCGCTCTGCCAGGAGTGATCTCTGGGTGCAGTGCTGGGAATCAGCCCTTAGTATCATGGGGTGTGGACCCAAAACCCAATAAATAAATTTAATTAAATAAAGAAATGAGACCAGAGGATCTGGAGTAGTCCAGCAGGGAGGGCATTTGCCTTGCACATGGCTACCTGGGTTCAATCCTTGGCATCCTGTATGGTCCTTGGAGCACCACCAGGGGTGATTCCTGAGGGCAGAGTCAAGGTAACCCCTAAGCACTGCCAAATGTGAACCTAAAAAAGAAAGAAATGAGATCAGGGAGACAGGACAGTGGGAAGGCGCTTGCCTTGCACTCAGCTAAGCCCAGAACACCCTGAGCACCGCCAGGAGTGGTCCTTGAGCACAGAGTCAGAAGTCAGCCCCGAGCACCACCAGGAGTGGTCCCTGAGCACAGAGTCAGGAGTCAGCCTTGAGCACTGCCAAGAGTGATCCCTGAGCATCGCCAAGAGTGATCCCTGAGCACAGAATCAGGAATCAGCTCCGAGCACCGCTAAGAGTCATCCCTGAGCACAGTCAGGAGTCAGCCTTGAGCACCGCCAAGAGTGGTCCCTGAGCAGAATCAGGAGTCAGCCCTGAGCACTGCTGGGTGGGGCACAAAACCCAAAGGAAATAAATGAAGGAGAAGAAATGAAAAATAAGAGCAGGCTCGGTGCCACTCTACCCCCATTCCCTTGTGCTGCTATCCTCACACCCAAGACTGGAGCCACCTGCCTGGCTACCCTGGGGACTGCTGGTCCAGGGCTACCAGTGGGGAGAACCAAGGGGAGGTGTTCTTATCTGTAGAGTCTGGCCCTGGGCACCCCTGACTGCCTGCCCTGCGGGACTGCTGGTCCTGCCTTTGATTAGTCACGAAGGAGGAGGGACAGAAACGGTCCTGTGGACAGGGTTTCCCCCCCCCCCCCCCCCACTGAACCCGGGAAGACCGCTCTGGCTCCAGGGGCCCCAGAACCCAGGAGCTTCTGCCAAAGGGGCCCACACTCAGCCAGGGGCCCTGCCTCCATCTGAGGGCTGCTGAGGTGATCGGCCAATGCTGGGACAGTCAGTGCAGTGGACGGTAGAGATGCCACACCCTGGCCCTCAGTCCTGGGAGCCAGCCCTGGGACCCCAGGACACTGTGAGTAGGACCCCCAGGCCCTGGAACCCCAGGACACTGCAGTCTGGGATTCCCGTTCATAGATGTGGGAAAAAAAACCCACCCTTAATGGTCTTATCCCCTCCGTTCATTCTGATTTGTTCTAGAAACTTTATATTTTGGGGGAGAATCCATATCCAGCAGTGCTCAGGACTTACTCCTGGCTTTGTGCTCAGGGATCACTTCCAGGGATCATATACAGTGCCAGGGTCAGCCTTAAGCAAGGAAAGTGACTTACCTGCTGTACTATATCCCTGGTTTCTAAAAACTGTGTTTTTTTTTTCCTTTTTCTTATTGGTGTCACACCCAGCGGTGCTCATGGGTTCCTCCTGGCTCTGCACTCAGGACTCACTCCTGACAGTGCTCAGGGAAACCCTATGGGATGCCGGGGTTCGAACCCGGGTCAGCCACATGCAAGGCAAGCGCCCTCCCCACTGTACTATCTCTCTGCCCCCTCCCCCCCCAGCTGCAGTTGGTTTGACCAAGGCACTGAGGCCAGTCCCTGAGCCCCACACTGGCTGTTGGGTAAATTTGAATTGCCACACTCTGGAGTGGCGGCTCCCAGCCTAGATCTCCGTCCAAACCCAGACGCCAGAGGCTGGAGCGATAGCACAGCGGGTAGGGCGTTTGCCTTGCATGTGGCCGACCTGGGTTCGATTCCCAGCATCCCATATGGTCCCCTGAGCACCGCCAGGAGTGACTTCTGAGTGCAGAGCCAGGAGTAACCTCTGTGCACCGCTGGGTGTGACCCAAAAAGCAGAAAAAAAACCCAGACGCCAGTTCTGCCCTCCAGAGAGAGTGCCCCGTGTGTGCTGCAGTCCTGGAGGCCACAGCCTGCGGGTGGGCAGAGACGATGAGTCGAGGGTCTGGCTGAGGCTGCCCGTGGCCCTGGCCTTGGGGTCTTGGACCCCGGTGGGGGGCTGTGCCCGCCTGGAGGGCTCAGCTCTGTGGCTCAGGCGGAAATGGCTCCTCGAGGCGCTGAGGCCCGGGTGGGCCCGCGGGGGAGGGGGGCCACCTGGTAGCTGCCACAGGCTCTTGTGGAGCCGGATTTATTTTAGCTGCTGGGGGAGGAGGTGTGATCCCTCAAGGAGAGGGGGCCCCTCCCGACTGCCTCCCTCCCGCGCGCTCCCCACCAGCCCCCTCTCCTCCCGGCCCCCACTCCAGTGGAGCAGTCAGACCCCAGGAGCCCCCGCACAGCCCTTCCGGAACACGCTGTGCTCCCCCCCTTTTCTCGGCTTCTCCCTCCAGCCAGCCTCGCTGTCCTAATTTCTCAGCCCAGCAAACATCCCGGAGTTTGGGGTGGGAAAAAGGGGAACAACCAGTCCAGGCCAGACGCAGCGCCCCTTCCCCACTGAATGGGGGAGGCCAGGGGCTACTGGGTGTTCCGCCCCCGACACCTTTGCCCTGTGCATGCTTGGTTATGTGTGCTGAGGATGGGACCTGGGCCCCTGCGTGCAGAGGGTACTCTGCGCACTCAGCCCCTGCCGCTCCCTGCATCTTTGGCTTCAGCAGGTCCGGGCCAGTGGACAAGAGTCACTACCTGCGAAGCCCTTGGCCACGGCACCCACTACAGGGCTACAGGGCGCTGGCACTGAACCAGGCGGGCGTCTTGGAAACAGGGGAAGTCAGTCCCCTTTTCTCTGGGTTACTCCTGGGGTGGGGGGTTGGCGGGGGACGGGACCCGAGCCTGAGATCTTAGGCCGGCTCCCAAGCTGAAGGCCATGTGGATCGGCCGCTGAGCTCAGCTGCGGGTCCCCGTGGGGACTGACACGCAGGACTGGCACACTTGCCTGGGAGCCCCGGGTTCCACCCCTGCACCTTTTGGTATCTTGAAGAGACAGTCATACACAAAGCAAAACAAAGCATGAAAACAAAACTGGCAAGGCCAGGACCAGGGAAAGAGCTCAAGGGACTGAGTAGGTCCTGGGTTGTACCCCCAGCACCTCTGAAACCTGGCCAAGTACCAGCCAGAAGTGGACACTGCTCCCCCCTCAAAATAAGGGACTAAGGGCTGAAGCGATAGCACAGCGGGTAGGGCGTTTGCCTTGCACACGGCCAACCCGGGTTCAATGCCCAGCATCCCATATGGTCCCCTGAGCACTGCCAGGAGTAATTCCTGAGTGCAGAGTCAGGAATAACCCCTGAGCTTCGCTGGGTGTGACCCAAAAAGCAAAAAAAAAAAAAAAAGGGACTGTCAGTGAGACTCAGGGTCTTTGGGGCGGAATTACCACATGTCCAGTGTCCTGCCTGGGGTCTGGGTGCTCAGGGCCACCTCAGGGCAGAGGCAAAGCTCACCTCAGGCCGCAGCCACAGGCTGTGATAAGTAAAGGCTTGCTCCCCTGGATATTCCAGAGGGGAATGGGGGTTGATGGCAAGGCCCCAGGGTCTTGCCTGGAGGGGGCTGTGTATCTGTCACCTGGCAGTGTCCCCAGCTCGTCTCTGTGGCTAGGAGTGGCTGCCCGCTCTGGGTGGATGTAGGGCACAGGGTCCAGGGATGCCGGAGTTCTGCTCACATGTGCCCCCCACCCTCATGCAGGCCAAGGACAGCGATGATGACGACGATGTCACTGTCACTGTGGATCGAGACCGTTTCATGGATGAGTTCTTCGAGCAGGTGAGAGTGGTAGCAACCTCCATCTCCCTGCCCCCCTGGCAGACACCCCCCCAGGGTGGCCTGGATGGGCCCCACCTGTCTCTGCTAAACCCTTTTGAAGCTGCAGAGAGTGAAGCCGAGGGGAGCTGGGCCCCTCCCGTCATCCCTGTCCCTGAGTCCCTGAGCCTTGACTGCAGCCTGCCTGGGGGGCCTTGGAGTCTCCCCCTGACCCCCTGCCTTGGTGTGCAGGTGGAGGAGATCCGGGGCTTCATCGACAGCATCTCGGAGAACGTGGAGGAGGTGAAGCGGAAACACAGCGCCATCCTGGCCTCCCCCAACCCCGACGAGAGTGAGTGTCCTGGTCTGGTGGGGGACCCCCGGCACCCCTCATGCTAGCTCAGTGGGGGAGGCCTCTGGGGGAAGCCTGCAGAGAATCCCCTGCCGGGAGGGCACTTGCCTGGCACCCGTCCAACCCGGGCTCCATCCCGGTATCCCGTAGGGTGCTCTGAGCCTCCAGGAGTCATCCTGGGCGTGCAGAATTCAGAAATACAATAGGGAAAAAAAAAAGGAACAAGACTCTGACGAGAGCTCGAGTAAACAATAATAAATACCGTCTGTACGGATTTTTAAAAAGCAGATACAGTTGTACATATGGAAAGCATAACATTCAGTTTTGGACTTTTAGGGACAAAAGACGAAACTAATAGATAAATCACATCAGAACTTGTGCATGAAACTGTAAATAATTAGAAAAACACACCCCTACAAAGTGTTTTTTTTTTTCTAAAGTGAGTCCCAAATGAAAAAACAAACAAAGATGATAAACAGTTCTGCAACCCCACCCGGGGACACCCCCCCTCCCCAGCCCCTCCTACCCCCAGCTGGGGCTTCCTGCTTAGGTCCCCTGGGAGGTGGGCGGGGCCGGGAGACTAGTCCCGCCCGTGGGTGCGGGGACTGGCTGCACCCCTTTCTCCCGGGAGAGGGAGTTGTCTGGGATCCCCAGGGGCCGGCAGCCCGGCTCCCTCTCCTGGAGAGCAGATGGCGGCTGTGAGGCGGCAGCACAGTGGGAGGGCAGAGTGGCCGAGCAGACCGCGCTTCCGGAGGGAGCTGCAGCCCTGGCACTGGCCACGCGGACCCCGGAGCCGGGCATTCTCCGGGCTCCAGGAAGTCACCGCGGGCCCCGCCATCCACACGCCCAGACAGGACTGCTGGGGGCGAAGGCTCCCCGTGCTCCTGCTCCCCTGGACCCATGCCCTGACACCTACAGTCAGTGGGACCAGTTCATAATCGGCCCGAGCTCAGCCAGGAGGGGTGGCCGGAAGTTCCTGCCGTGCGCTAGGTGCCCGGGCGGGTCGCGGGAAGGGGCAGTGGGGGACGCAGTCGGGGAAGTTGGCAGCTGCGAGCGAGCGGGCTTCCCGGCCAAGGCTCCCTGTCGGCTCCTCTGGGGGCTGCCATCCGGGCTGGGCTATTTTGGGTCTGAGCAAAAGTGGCTGAAGACGTCAGAGCAGCTGGGAACCAAGTTTTTCCTTTGTTGGGTGGAATGAAGCGCCCTCCTCCGCTCCCTGAAGCCCCCCACTCGCCTGGTGCACGTGCCTCTTGGGAGGGATCTCCCAGGGGTGGCCCTCCTGGCTGGGTTGCCCAGGCCCCCGGGGAGCCGAGGGTGTGCAGAAGCTGGGAGCTGCTTTCGTTTGTGTGTCTCCCTCTGGGTGTGGCGCCCTGGAGCTGGGGATTATAGATGCGCACCCCCCCCCCCCAGGGAAGCAGGCTTGCTCCCACTTTACCAGCCAATCCCTCTTTCTCAGAGTAGGGAGAATGGGGCAGCGGGTTCCCCCCACCCCTGCCTCAGGAGCCAGTGAGACCACACCCCCAGGTGCTCCCAGCTCCCGGCCACCTCATGGGCGCTGTGCCCCAGTGGCCTGCCCATTGGAACTTCTCCATCAGCGCCCACCCTCGCCAAGAGCCTCCTGGTTCCTCAACCCCCCCTCCCCCCCCCCTCCAGTACTCGCTGGGTATCCAGCAGGTGCATCCTCCTGGAGAACAAGCTCTGAAGCTCTGTCCCCTCCCGGAGTTGAATGAGCCTTTAGAAGTGGGGAGCTGGCTTCTGGCTCCGGCGAGGGGCCCCACTGGCGAGAGTGGGGGGCTTCCCCCCTCAGCCCCCTGCAGCCATCAGGTAATGCTGGGTGAACCCACATCCACCACTTCAGCTCATGCAGGGACCAAGTAAATGTTCCCCAGTGCCAGCTCCAGCATCACCAGCTGCTCCACGGTTGTCTGCCTTAAATTTAGACCCATCTGTTATCTGCAGGGGGTGGGGAACCTCGAGGAAGGAGGCTTCACTTCCTGGCTGGGGATCGCAAGGCAGGCTGAGTGCCTTACCCCAGGAAGGAGGGAAACCCGGGGTGTCTCCCCGCCACTCCACACTTGTCTGCCTCCCCAGAGACGAAGGAGGAGCTGGAGGAACTCATGTCTGACATAAAGAAGACTGCCAACAAAGTTCGCTCCAAGTTAAAGAGTGAGTCTGGGCGCCACGCCTGCTTCCTCCAGGCAGCCCACGGGGGTTTTTTCCAACTCTGAGCAAATCCGTGGGATTTTGCTCCCTTAACAAGGGTGCCAGCAGATGCCCAGTCTCCACAGCTACTCAGATGGGTCCATTTGTGCCATGCTTTGGACAGGGCCTTGACCAGATGCTCAAGACATGCTCCTGGAGTGCTGCTAGCTAGGGTACCGCCCGCCCTCTTAAGCTAAAGAGGGTAAAAGGAAGTCCAGACCACCAGCCCCCACCCAGAAACCCCCACTGGGAACCGATGTGCACACAGCAGGCGAGGCACGCCCCGTTGCTGGGTGCTCAGCCTTCTAACCCTGCGCGTAGTATGTGGGTGTCTCACACCCGAGAGCGCAGGTGGGCGGGCCTTTGCCGGGAGGGGCTTGGTGGCGCTCGTCCTGGCCCTAGCGGGCCCCCGAGGTCTCGTGCAAATCCTGGGGGTGGCAGTAGGCGGCAGTGGCGAGTAGGGCAGCCTCGGGCTCAGCAGCCGTCGGTTCCTCCAGGCATCGAGCAGAGCATCGAGCAGGAGGAGGGTCTGAACCGCTCGTCCGCGGACCTGCGGATCCGGAAGACGCAGGTACGGACCTTTGGGCCGGCGGGGCGGGGACGGGGGCTCCGCCCCCGTGGGCGGGGAGGGGGCGGGCCTGATGCCCCACCACGACCCCCGTCTCCACCCCGCAGCACTCCACACTGTCGCGGAAGTTTGTGGAGGTCATGTCCGAGTACAACGCCACACAGTCCGACTACCGCGAGCGCTGCAAGGGCCGCATCCAGAGGCAGCTGGAGATCAGTAACGAGGGGCGGGGCCGGGTGGGCGGGGCTATGTCTGATGGGCGGGGTCAGGCTGAAGGGGCGGGGCAGCCGCTGCCTCTCCGGGGGTCCTCTCGGCTCACTGCTTGCTCTGGCTTCAGCCGGCAGGACCACGACCAGTGAGGAGCTGGAGGACATGCTGGAGAGTGGCAACCCGGCCATTTTTGCCTCCGGGGTGAGAACGGACGCCGCCCTTTCCACTGGGAATCCCTGGGCAGGGGCTGTGCATTGGGACAGCTACCTGGCAGTAGATTTCAGAAAAGGTTGAGCTGTCCAGTGAGGCCAAGTAGCCACACGGAGGTCAGCTAAGTTAGTGGCAAAGGGAGAAGCAGACAGACTTCTGCCTCCGGATCCCTTCCAGTGGGGCCTGCTACCTTACTACCCTTACTGCACGGGTCAGGACCCTCTGCTGGACCCTGCCCCAGGAGGGCTTCTGAAGGTGGTAGCAGTTACACAGTCGGAGGGGAGGGAAGAGAATTGGCGGGAGGGTGGGCAAAGTTTGGCCCAGTCGTGGGTCCTTGGGGTGCTGTGCCGGGCTCTGTATAGTGGTGCTGAGCAGCTGTGAGCCAAGGGCAGATGTGTTCATAGCCCCACCCCACAGATGGGAAATCTACCCCCAAGAAATTTGCAGACGGGCTGGAGCATAGCACAACGGGTAGGGTGTTTGCCTTGCACACGGCCGACCTGGGTTCAATTCCCAACATTCCATATGGTCCCCTGAGTACCACCAGGAGTAATTCCTGAGTGCAGAGCCAGGAGTAACCCCTGTGCATCTCCAGGTGTGACCCAGAAAGCAAAAAAAAAGAAAAATTGCAGACAACCAGGAGGAAGTGGGGAGGGTTCAAGGCCTGCTTCTGGAACATTCTGCCCAGGCCATGGTCGGTCCCAGCTGCCGTGGCCTGCCTCTGTCCTGGTCCTCTCCCCCCGGGTCCCAGCACAGAGCCCTACGCCATTCCCCAGATCATCATGGACTCCAGCATCTCGAAGCAGGCTCTGAGCGAGATCGAGACGCGGCACAGTGAGATCATCAAGCTGGAGAACAGCATCCGGGAGCTGCATGACATGTTCATGGACATGGCCATGCTGGTGGAGAGCCAGGTACACACCCCTGGCAGGACACCCCAGTGCCCCACCCCCACAGTGTCCCCAGCCCTCCTCATCCCCCCCAGGGCTGAACTAACCCTTCCCATTTCTGCCCGACATGCTGCCCTGCCGGGGAGGGCCTGAGTGTCCAGGTAACCAGCCACCCTTTAGAAACTACCTGACCCTTCTCTGCATGGCTCTGCTTGGCCCTGCATGGCCCCAGCCCCCCACGCCCAGCTCGCCCTGTCTGTTGCCAATGGTTTGTCTCATGGGCACTGTGGATCCCAGGCAGGCTTAGAAGTGACCCAGACAGCGGAGGGCCTGCTCCCTGGAATGCATGTGAGTTTGATGAAAGGGCCGCAGCAGGGAAGGACAGAATGTTTTCTCTTGTGCCAGGCCTAAGGCAACTGTTCAAGCTTCTCAGACTTGGAAAACGAAACACCCCAAAATCTTGCGGCATGCCCATTATGTTTCCCAGTTCCCAGAGATTAGTGGGTGGGTGGGTGCCACTGAATTTATATTCCTTTTTTGGTTTGGGGGGGCCCATACCTGTTGGTGCTCGAAGGCTACTCCCTGCAGTATTCGGGGACCCTGTGCAGTGCCAGGGAGCAAACCCAGGCCTTGTGCATGCAGGACATAGGCTCAGCACATTGAACTCTCTCCCCAGCCCTGAACTTGTTCTGTTTTTTTTTTTTTTTGACCACTCCCAGGGGTGCTCAGGGGTTACTCATGGCTTTAAGCTCAGGAATCACTCCTGGAGGGGCCAGGGAACCATATGGGATGCTGGGATCGTATGGGATGCTGGGATCGAACCTGGGTGTGCCGCATGTGAGACAGGCACCTTGACCACTGTACTATCACTCTGGCCCTGTCTTTTGTTTTGTTTTGTTCTGGTTTCTGGGCCATACCGGACAGTGCTCCAGGGGTTACTCCTGGCTCAGCATTTAGGAATTACTCCCAGCATTGCTCAGGGGATCCTAAGAGATGCTGGAAATCGAATCTAGTTGGCGGTGTGCAAGACAAGTGCCCTCCTCACTGTGCTATCGCCCCAGCCCCATGAACTAGCATTTCTAATAATCTCAAGGGTGATGCCGATGTACCTAGGCCAAGGGCAATGTGTGGAATTACACCAGGATAATGATGGCGGCCACTTTGAATGGGGTATCCTGGGAGGGCCTCTCTGGGACGAGAGGGCTGCCAGGCTGAGGGTCCAGCCATGCCAGCCCAGTGGCTTGTTTGAGGAGCAGGAGGGAGGTCTGTGGTGGGAGGGCAGATAGCACAGGATGGGGTGGGCGTCTGAATGTCTTCTAGGTTTCAGGGTCTTGCAGGACCAAGTTAGGAAGCAGGTGGGATGAGGAAGCTTCTGCGGCCTGCCCTGGAGAGTGCTCCGTGGTGGGGCTCAGAGCAGGCTCCAAGGGAATAGAGTGACGGGAACCCTTACATCTGGGAAGGTGGAGCCGGGGGTTCCCCATGGTCCCCTGGTTCTGGCCCAGCCCTGGCTACCTTGCTTTCCTGTCCGCCACTGGGCTCCGCGTGGCCCCCACCCTGCTCCCCAGCCTGCACAGTCCTTTCCCTCCCCAGACGGGCAGCTCTGGGGGAACAGTGGGCGCTGCCTCGGATCTGGCCTGGAGGGCATGGGGGAGAAGCCCCTGCCCATCCTCATGTCCCCTTCTCTCTCCAACCTTAGGGCACTTTCACAAAGCCCAATCCTGAGAAGTCCCCCACCTTACTCCGAGGGGCTGCCCCCTGGAGCTCTGGTGGCCCATGGCCCTGCAGGGGGAGATGATTGACAGGATCGAGTATAACGTGGAACACTCGGTGGACTATGTGGAGAGGGCTGTGTCGGACACCAAGAAGGCCGTCAAGTACCAGAGCAAGGCTCGCCGGGTCAGTAGCCCAAACTCTGAGCCCCCCTAAACTGTCCACTTTGCTCAGAACATTCAGCCCTCAGTGTTCTGTCCAGAGCAAAGCCCCTTCTCTGTCGTGTGGTCATCCGTAGCCCTGTCCCCTGGACTGAGCCCCCATCTCTTCCCGGTGCAGAAGAAGATCATGATCATCATATGCTGTGTGATCCTGGGCATCATCATCGCCTCCACCTTTGGGGGCATCTTTGGTTAGACGCCACCCGCCTGCCATTCCTCTGGATCGTCCACCCTGAGTGGCCCCTGGCTGCTGCCTCCTCCCTGCCTACTCCTCCCCGCCCCTGCCACTGGGCCTTTGCCCCCGCCTGCCTGAGCCGTTGTGTGCATGATCGTGGTGACCGTGTGTGTCTGTACAGAAGAGGCGGGGGCAGCAAGGGACAGCTGCAGGGCCTGCCCATGCCCCCTCCTCCCAGGCAGGGCTGCCCTGGGTTCATAAGTCCCCTCCCTGCCCTTTGTTCTCCTGACCTACCCCATCTGCCTGTCCTCTCCAGCTGTCCCCTGGGGACCAGCTGGCCACATGGTGCTGCTTTTCAGGTTGGGGGGGGGGGTGGCCCTGAGACAGCCCAGCGCAGCCTCTACCAGCCCAGCACTGCCAGGGAGGCTCCACGTCATGGCCAGGTGGCTGCTGACTCCTTTCCCTGATGGGCAGAGACCCCTCGGGCAGCCTCCATCCCCTTCCCACATTCCCACGCTCCTGGGAGCAAGCCCTTGGCCCTAGGCCTGGTCCCAGGTACCTTGGAGGGGACTGGAGGCCCCCAACGGCCACTCCGTGAGGCTGGGGGAGAGCACCTCTCCCAGTAGGCCCATCGGGTCCTCAAGCCATTGTGTTGCATGTTTGGGACAGTTTGGTCCCTGCTCTCATACTCTCGGGGAAGTCACTGTAGCCTGCAATCCTGTCCTACCCTCGCTGTCCCCCATCAATGTGCCACGTGGGTGTCAGGTGTCTCAGATGCAGTATTCGGCAGCCAGCCAGGGAGGGGCTCCTCTCCAGCATCTCGGGGCTCCCCACAGAAGTGTGCCCCCTCCTGTTGCGGCAGGGAGTGTGCATGCGGGTGCATGCAGCAGGGGGTCGCCGGGGCCCCACTTTCCCTCCGCTTTGCTCCTGCAGTGACTGTGACCTCTGTCCGTGTTGCCTTCTTGAAAGCTACCCCGCCCCCCCCAAACCCCCTCACCAAAGGTCTCGGGACAACCAGCTGCCCATTTTGTGACATTTTTATGTAGAATAAACATTTGTATCTGTACCTGGCTGAAAATGTGTCTTAGGGAATAAGGCTTGGAGCCTTTGGCCTTCATGCCCCAGGAGGCTGATGGGTCCGATAACACAGGGGGTAGGGCGTTTGCCTTGCACACAACCAACCCAAGTTCAATTCCCAAAGCAAAAAAAAAGCACAGCAGGAATGCACTCCAGAAGGCCCAAGAGCAAGCCCTGTACATAGCCCACGGAGCGTGCCTCAGGTGCAGTCCCCAGCCCCACCTCAAGCCCGTGCACATCCGAGTGACCCCAGTGGCCCCCACAACTATCCAAAAGGGACTGAATTCTACTCAGGAAGCCAGAGGCTTCTGCACAAGCCCAGGAAGACTGAAGGTGAAATATGCCAGTGCCAGAATGCAACCAAAAGTGTTTATTGCTTTTAAACAAAATAAAGTGCTCTCAGAACTTTTTTCTCAAAACATTTAGAGAAAAAATAGTTAGAACTTAGAACTTTTCTTGAAAACTTGTCTTAGATCCATGGGAAAAACGGGAACTTGGATATGGGAACCTTCCCAGATGTGTGGCCCCTCAGGAGGGCCTCCTGCTCTGCTCAGAAGTGGGGTCCGCGCCTGCGGCCCGTGTATTGGGTGTCAGGTCGGACTTCCCTGTGGCAAAAAACAGGCGGCAACACAACACAATGTTTCAGGAAAGAGAACTGGACCCCAGAGCCCCCCTCATCCCAGCCTGTGCCCCTGGGGACTCACCTGCCCTGGCGTCGGCGGCGCGCCTTCTTCTGCAGCACCCACTGGCGGGTGTTCCTCACCATCCAGCGCCTGGTCATCCTGAAAGGGACCCTGCACGGACACACGGCTCAGAGGCTTGGCCTGCCCTTGGGAGGCAGGACTGCGCTCAGGTGAGGCACACCAAGATGCACCCTCAGGACAGTTCCCTACTGGGCCAGTGCCCACTTGGAGCCTCCGTCTATGGAGCAGAGGCGGGGGCCATGCTACTTCTTGGCAACTGAAACCAGACCAGCTCCCTCAGGACTTCCTGGCAGGGACAGGGAAGGCGGCTACCACTACTCGATGTCCTGGACTGGCAGAGACCGTGACAAATGTCCCAAACCACTTCCAACCCAACAGTCTAGCTCAAGACCGCTCTGATCATGACTGCGGGCCTGACCAGGCTCCGCCACAGCTCCATGGGACCAGGTCCTGACGTGGAGCCTGGGCAGTCAGAACCCAAAGCGTTCCCAGCAGAAGGCACAGCACAAGGGTAGTCAGCCTCCTGAGAAACCAGCCTCAAAGACCGAATGCCCATTCCTGTGTGTCTCCCCAAAACTGGTCCCCAAGTGTACTCAGGGACTCAGAGAACCAAGAAACACACCTGTGACTGGGGGAAGAGACAGTGCTCCCAAAAGGAAGGGGTTCCAGAGTGACATTACAGAAGGGAGGGTGCTTGCCTTACATACAGCCAATCCGGGTTCAACCCCCAGGATCCTGTATGTCCCCAAGTACCCTCCAGGAGTCATTCCTGAGCACAGAGCCGGAAGTCATCCTGAGCACACTGGGTGCAGCCCCAAAATAGAAACAAAAATAGAAAAATGCTGACCAGAGATGACAGGACACAATTCTGCTGCCACGACAGGACAGGTGAAAAGGCCAAGAAGGTCCACACTCTTTGCAAACTCAGCGAGGAGGCTTAACAATGCGGGGGGGGGGGGGGGGGTCGTAAAAACGAGAGTGGAGTAGCTGTATGAGAGGATGACACGGATGGAGGAAAGTGGGTAAAAACCAAGAGCTTTGACAGTCACACACCTCAGGGCAGTGTGACGCACAGAAACTGGATGCACCAAGGTCACCACCCCAGAGTGAAGGGCAGTGTTGGGGCTCAAAGCAGACAGCTGGAAGGAGGGCCAGGCCGGGTCAGCAGATGCTTGAGGAGCAGCAATCAGGAGTCTAAGGTGGGGAGGGGGGAGCAGGACAGTGGGGGGAGGCCAGGGGAGCGAATGAGGCAAGGCCAGCCCGAGGACAGAGATGGGGAAACCAGAAGAGTAGGAGGAGACTGCAGTAGAGTCCAGCAGAGGCACACACCCAGAGGACAACTGCAGGGGGGGGCCAGAGACGAGGCCCCTGGAAGGTGATGACTGGTCCAGCCCTCAAAGAACAAAAGGAGCGTTCCTAAGCCCAGAGCTCAAGTCTGTGCTGATGGAAACGGCCCAGGGCAGTGAGGGAAGAAGTCACCACAGTCAGGTAGGCCGAAGGACCAGGACGTGGCAGAGATCTTCGAAAGGAACCAGCCTGCCAGCCATGGCGAGAAAGGGGTCAGGCTGAAGGTTGTTACCTGGCCCGGGAGCCAATGTAGTTCTAGGGTGCTGGTGGGTTCTGGACCAGCCACAACCACTACTAAATCCTGCCAGACAGAGGAAGCAAGGACAAAGGCACTGCTTGCAGCCCCCCCCCACCCCCCCGGCACACACTCCACTTCTGCCACTGAGGCCCCAGAGTGGGCAGCCCCAGGAGGAGGGGTGGCAGACAATTCTTGGATGCGTTTGAGGGATTTCTCTTAAAGCTCCGTTTCCAGGGGTTGGAGTGAGCAACAAGCTGGAGCACGTGCACGCTCTGTCCTCACCCTGAGCCCCCCTGCCAGCAGTCACCCCTAAGCAACCCCAGCACCCTCCACTGGAAAAGGCACTTTCAGTGCGAAGCAATTATTTTTCTGACAAGGGGCAGCAGGCCAACTGAGCTTCTGCCTTGTTTGGGCAACCCCCTTACCTCCCAGTCACAAAGGAAGACTCCACGGGGGCCTCCTCAGCCGCCTCCTCAGCCTTTGTGTCACTCAGCCCCTGTAGGAATCAAAGTGCTCATGTTTGACCTGCCTGCTCCACCCCACAGGGCTAAGGGGGACCTAGGCCCCCAGCCCAGAGAGGAATCCAACGGACACAGGCCTGCCAACTCACCTGTGGCAGGAAGGTCGAAGGTCCAGAAAAGAGACAGAGGTAGAACCTGAAAGAAGGGCAGTGAAGGCCTGGCTCAGTCCGCTGAGTGACAAAGGGATGGAGCTCAGCGGACAGCAGTGGCCTAGGTAGGGGTTTAAACCCCAGCACTGTGCCCCAAAACAGCGAAGAAAGCCTGGTGGGTGAACCATGACCTCAGCCTCCTGGGAACCAAGCCGGCACCTCCATCCCCTCGGCTGTAGGTCACGGGATGCAGGGCCCTGCCTCTACCGCACCCATGACTGACTTACTTCTTAGCTCTGGCGCTGTTGGGGTAGTCCACTACGACGCCACCAGTGAAGCCAGCCTTGGTGGCCTGCGCCGTGATCAGCTCCAGCTGAAGAGACAGTGCAGGGGGGCGGGGAGGGGGGTCAGTAGGGAGGCTGGGGAGAGGGTGGCAGGCAGCTTCCCCTGCACCCCCCTGGAGACCCTAGGATGGAGCTGACCGAGGCAATTCTGAAGCCCAATAGCCTGAAGAAGCAGCCCAAGCTGGACCCAACCCTGACAACCAACTACACCATGGGGTTGGGGTAGAGTGGAGATGGCCCCTGAACAGGCAGTTCCCTCCATCCTCATGGGCTTTCTAGCCCCAAGATCAGTGTTCCCGTGTAAACTGCAGGAAGTGAAAGTGGCAAACAGGAGAAGGGGAGGAGTCAGGACTTGCTCCACAACCACTGGCCTGTGGTTCCGAGGATGAACCTCCCTGTTCTTAAACTTTGTATGTCCTGGAACAAACTGCTGCTGTACAGGCCAGGGCGATAGTCGAGTTAGCCCTGCCAACATGGGTTTGATCCCCGCCATCCCATATGGTTCCCTAAAGCACTGATAGCAGTGATTCCTGAGTATAGGGCCAAGAGTAACCCCCTGAGCATTGCCAGGTGTGGCCGCAAAATAACAGAAAACAAAAACCCCATGCCCTCCTGATGTTCTCAGTGTCACCCCCCTACCTCCTCCCCATCCCATTTATGAATCTGGCTTTGAGTCTATACCCTCTCTTTATCCACCTGGTCAGTCCACTGGACTGCTCTCCCTCCACACCCCCCAAGCAAAAACCAAAAAAACACCATCAGGGATGTGGTGCTGGCCACTCGGTCCCGTGCCCGGTCAGCACCTGGAGTCTTGCTCCTCCTGAACAGCAGGTTCTTACACTGCTTGCATGCTGCCCCTCTTCCCCCGCGCCCCCCCAAGAGCAAGGGGCTCACCTGCTCTGAGGTCTCCGGGTACAGCTGCAGGACGGCTCGGGCTCCCCGTGCCTGTAAGCAAAGGAGCTGAATAGGCTACGCCGAACGTGTCCCCCCAAATGCAGATGCACAGGTTCTTTGGGTAACAAGTACAAGAAGAAACCCACCCACCTCCCCCACCCCCTGCCCACTATCAGCAATGACTATGGCCCCCAAATTGTAAGTTCCTGAGGGCAGCAAATGGCGCCGAGAGCTGGAGCACTTGCCCTGCACAAGGTCAGAGCCCTGGGTTCACTCCCCAGCACCAACTGCACAGGGCCCTGAGCACCCAGTATATATGGGCCACCCCCTGGAAAAGCTGTAAGAAAACAAGGTCCCAGGAAAGGTCCATGGACGGTTCCTGAGTGGATTCTTGGTTCCACAAAGAACTAGGGTACATCTGAACAGAAAGCAGACAGAATTTTCCAGGGAGAGAGTGAGTTCAACATCGAAGTCATCAGAACTTCAGCACCCCGAGTAAGAAAGAAACCCAACTTGGCACCAGAACATGCAGTCTGTGGAAAGAAGCCACCCCTGAAAGCGGGGCACAATGGGGAGCCAAGGAGACCGACAAATAGCTGCTTCCAGGCTGTGTGCCCTCCCCCTAACCTCCCCCACTGTGGTTCTTGGACTACACCTGGCAGTGCTCAGGGCTTAGTCTTGGCTGAGCACTCAGGGATCACCCCTGGGGTGCTCAGGAGACTCTACTGGGTGCCAGGGATGAAACTCAGGTCAGCAGCATACAAAGCAAGCAATTTACCTACTGAACTATCACTCTAACCTCTCAAATTCACTTTTAGAAAAATGTGAGAGTCTGCATCAGCACCAACATGGGAAGATAAAGCTCACATAGGAGCTCAGCAGCGCCCCACGCCTGCAGCAGGCAGTCAGAAGTGGGAAAATGTGAGTTGGAGCGTCAGGATGGGTTGCTCAGAGAGGGATTCTTGGTCTAGCTGAACGCCACCATCAAACTTTCTAAGTTTTGAATTGAAACAGACCAAGCCATAGGAAGATCCCACCATCCCATTGATGTTCCCACTGGTGTTCCTTGGACACCTCCACTTCTGCAGGGCAGCAAGCAGCCAGGTTAGGGGCAAAGATCTTCCACTTACCAGAACCGAATACAGAGAAGAAAAAAAGCAGTACAGGCGCTTGACGGGATTTTCCGACTTCTTGTTAGCAGTACAGAGCCACTGCAATGCAGAAATGCTGCAAGGGGGAAGGACCAGGTCAGAATGGAGACCAGGATCTCTCCCCTTCCCTTCCTGCGGCATGAGTGATCGACCCACTGCATAGCACAGGGCCCCCCCCGCTGTTGACAACGCACTTTGTTCTTGTGTGCACCACCCCACAAGTCTGGAAAATTGCGTGCAAGTGTGGCCTGAATCAAGATCCATACTGCCAGTCTACAGAAATGCTTCCGGGGGGGGGGGGGGGGGGAGCGACAAGGCAAAACACCCAGCTGAACTCAAGGGTTACGCCTGGCAGTGCTAGTCATCAAAATTACATCAGTCAAGTCCAAGGCTAGCACTTAATGCTCTGTACTATCTCTCTGGTCCCTAACTTCTTTTTAAATAATACTTGGTGATGCTCAAGGATTACTCCAGGCAGGCTGGGAAAGGGTGGGGGGGTGGTTAGCCACATGGAGTGCTGGTGACTGAACCTATGTTGGCTACTACAGGCAAGGAAAGCACCCTACCTACTGTCCCATCACTTTGGCCCCTGTCCCCAATTCCTGAATCCCCCCACCTCCTCCATGGCTCTTGTGACAGCACAGAAGCCGTGTGGTGCCTGCTGGGCTCATACACATCAGATTGTGGCGTTCGCCCATGTGGCCAGTGTTCACTGGGCTTTGCTCTCCAGTTCAGCACTCACTCACCAAGGGTCTCACTCTCAGCAGAGGTTACAGCTGTGCTTCAGGCTACACTTTCTGCACAAGTTTTCCAGCCGCAGCATTTGTGCCCTTTTCGTGGAGCCTAGGCCGGCTGCCCTACAGCCGAAATTCACTGCAGAGGACAGCAGACCGCAGAGCTGCCAGGACTGCACTGAGCACATGTGGCAGACCAGGGAGTGGAACACGTGTCCTCAGATTTGCAAGGGCAGTGCCCCAATTGCATTAGTCCTACAATCCTCAACTCCGCTTCTTGTCTCTGCCGTGGATGCTGGTCCTCCTCCCATGATCAAAACTTCCCAGTATGTACGAAAGTCATTCGCTCACTCCTCTCCTCAGTCACTTCCTGTGACTGCATCTCGAATCATTTCCAACCTCAGCAGCTCTCAGACATCCACGTCTCTCGTGTCAGCACACATTCTTCCCCCAAGTGCCAGTGTTTCATCCTCCCTCCAGCCACTGCTTTGACAGTTCTCACAAACCACCCCAATTGCCTCCAGAAGCTTCCTCTCGTTTCTTCTCCAAATCGGGAGTTGGGGCCATGCTTAGTGGCAGAGCAACTGCTTCCACCCGCACACAGCTCAGGATCCCTGTCATCATGGTCCTTGTCCCCACAAGTGTGCAGACCCTGGCATATCACGACCAAATGGGCCAGGGCCACACCAAGGGGAGGGCGACCAGTAGGCAGCACAGCAAGTCTGAGCCCTGGACAGTATAACAAAGGGCAAAAGGAGAATGAGCAGGAGGAAATTCCAGGACTAGAGCTAGGATGTTTGCTTTGCATGTGGCCAACACAATTTTGATTCCCAGCATCCCATAGGCTTCCTTGAGCCCAAGGAGTGATTTCTGAACACAGAGGTAGAAGCCTCGAACACCACTGTGTGCCCCCCCAAAAAATATTCAGAGCTAGAGCCTACACTTCACATGCAAGAGCCCCACGAGCAATCCCCAGGGCACTGCCAGCAACAACCCAAAACACCCTCGTTGAAAATGACTCAAACCCCCAAAAGAGCCACCTACAGATCTGACCCTGTCACTCCCCAGGAACTACTGAACTAAGTTCAAACTGAGAAGAAAAAAGTCAAAAATCTTTTGTATTATTTTAAGTTTATGGGTCACACATGGTGGTGCTCAGGGATCACTCCTGGGGGGGCTAATGGGACCACACAGGGTGCCAGAGATTAAACTTGGGTTGCCACATGCAAAGTAAATGCCATACCAGCTTGTTCCATCTCTCAAGCCCCCTCTATTTTCAATGTTCTAAAAGGTTATCAAAATAAACACTTGTTACAAGCTCAAAATTTGGCCATGACAACTCAGAATAGAATCTTAAACAATTAAGAAATTGGAGCAATCTAGACCATTTTTCTATTGAGATCCTGCAAAAAGGAAATAATATGAGACAGCCACAGAACTCTCCAATGCATTATGGAACCAAGGTGACTCCGAGAGGCTTAGAAGACCAGCCACACTGTGAAAAGCAGCCCTGGTGCTGAACAGGTGTCAAGCCACTTCATAATACAAAATAAGTAAATAATCCCACGTATTTGGGAGTCTTGCTCCTACACGCTATACTTAAAAGTCTTCAGATGTACAGACTGACATCTCCTGTTTGATGATTGGAAATTACCTTACCTATGGGACTAAATCTCCAAGATGTGCCAACACTTACCTGATACAGCCATCAAAGGTGCCAGGTCTAAAGGGGATGCCCTGGCCCATGTCCCCCAGGAACACATCTCCCTCAACTTCTCTATCCAAAGCTGCATCTACATTGAAAAAGAAGAACACGTCAAGGGGAGACCACCTATATCACTGCTTCCCAGGCATGAAGGGCTGAGGACCAACTCACCAAGCATGGCGGAGCTGATATCAAAGCCCACCCAGCAGTGTCCCTCATCCGTGAGATAATCTCCGCTCAGGCCGGTCCCACAGCTGGAAGACAGTCAAACCAGAAACTCAGGACATAGAAAGATGCTCCACTGCACAAACAACCGGGAAGTGGGTCTTGGGATCTTACCCAACGTCCAGAAGGTAACAGGGCTGATCCTCAGGCAGGCAAAGGAGCTCCAAGGCTCTCCCGGCCATAGTGGTCTGCACATCAATCATGCGCGAGCTTGAAGAAACACAACCAAGCAACAAAGGAGTGAACACAACACTCCCAAGGTCCTCTCTGCAGTTTAACAAACAATTATTCTAGTGTGGGCCCAATAATCCATGTGAGTGCAGCGCTGTTAATTTGCAGCCGACCCAGGTCTGATCCCTGGCATCCAATATGATCCCGAGAACGGCCAGGAATAATTCCTGAGTGTAGAGGTAGGAGTAACCTCTGAACACCATGGGGTGTGGCCCCAAAATCACACCAATTAAAATTAAAAAAAAATTTTCCCCACACATATGACCAACACATTATTTTTCCTTTTCTTCAAGCTACAGAAACGCAAACTAGTTTTCCTGAGCGACTATGGTCACAGGACTATGGTTACAGCATACTGAACGATCCTGTCGTTAACAATTCTTTTTGCACGGCAGTTGCTTTCGCCACTGAACTGGCTGTGTTTTTTCTCTTTTTTTTGCGCGTTTTGGGTAACACCCACGGTGCACAGGCGTTACTCCTGGCTCATGCGCTCAGGAATTACTCTTGGCAGTGCTGGGGGGGGGGGGGGGGAGGAGAGACCATACAGGATGCTGGGGTTCAAACCGGGGTAGGCCGCATGCAAGGCAAACGCCCTACCCACTGTGCTGTCGCTCCAGCCCCCTGTAACAATTCTGAACCTGTGCACGCTATTTATCAAAATGCCAGAAAAAAAGACGTCAGTGCGGTGGGGTGGACATTTACTTTTGCACACGGCCAATCTGGGTTCCATCTCTGAATCCCATCCATATGGTCCCCCCAGCACCCCCAGGAGTGATCCCCCGGTGCAGAGCAAGGAGTAACCCCTGAGCACTGTTGGATGTGACTCCAAAATCAGCGTGCGCGCACACACACACACACACCTCTGACACACACACACCTCTGACACACACACACACAGCTCTGCTACAAAACCAGAGATTGTCGCTCCCACCTCTCCTCTACACTGAACAGGAGGGAGAGTTCTCTGGGGAAAGCAGGAAATACCTGGCTCCCGCGCTGTCGCCCGGAACCGGGGCTTGGGAGTGACCGACACCCCCTGTGAAACTCTCAGGCACCACGCGTGGCTTGGGGGATCCGGGCTGATGGAAGTCGGGGTACGGCCGGGAACAGCCTGCGACTAGTTCCGAACCCCCATAGCAGCACCGTCCCCGCAACGGACATCCGCGGGCTCTGCCGCCTCCCCACTGGCTGGGGCGAGCGGCCCCCTCCTCCCCTCAGAACCCCACCTTGAAGCAGACGCCGCCGCCTCAACTCCGATTATCGGGGTGCACGGAGTCGAGTCGCTCAGCGACAAGTGGCTTCAGAGGAGCCCTGGTGGAAAGAAGGACCCGACCCGCTGCCTTCTCCCCCGCGTCCCCCCACCCCGACGCGGCTGTTCTCCGAGCCGCACCGGCCCCCGCAGCCCCGCCACAGCCACTCACTTGCGCATGTATTTCCGGGCTTCGCTCTCGTCGTAGAACTGCGGGGGAAAAAAGAGAGAGAAAAAAGTTGAGAAGAATCGGGGATGCTAAGCCGCTGAAGCGGCGGCGGGAAGGGGGTTTCTCGGGCCGCGAGCCTCACCAGCTCCGGCGGGCCGCCGAGCTCCGGGCGTCGTCCGCGGCCAGACATCTTTCACTCCTCCGAGGCACGCCGCTCGCCGCCGAGCGCCCAGCGCTCCCCTTATATACAGTCGGCGCCCCGCACGCCTCGGAACACGCATGCTCCACCCGGCTCCCCGCCTCCTCGCTCACGCCATTGGCTAGGGCGCCGAGGCCCGTCAAAGCACTCGCGCCTCCGATTGGCCGCTGCGCCTGGCCCCGCCCGCTCTACCCATTCAAGATGGCGGCCAAAAGCGATCTGAGGTGGCCGCGGCTGTTCCTGTGGAGCCTGTGGCGGACTCGCGGGGTCGCGCCGAGCCCGGCCGGGGCCTGGGGCCCCGAGGCGCGGCCTTATTGCCCGGGCAGCGGCCCCTCCTCGCGCACGGCGCTCTATGAGCTGCTCGGCGTGCCCTCCACCGCCACGCAGGCGCAGATCAAGGCGGCTTACTACCGGCAGAGCTTCCGCTACCACCCGGATCGCAACGCGGGCAGCGCGGAGGCGGCCGAGCGCTTCACGCGCATCTCCCAGGCCTACTTGGTGCTGGGCAGCGTCACCCTGCGCCGCAAGTACGACCGCGGCCTGCTCCGCGACGAGGACCTGCGCGGCGCCGGCGTCCGGCCCTCCCCGGCGTCCTCCGCCGCCGCCGCGGCCCACGCGCCGCCGCCGCCGCCGTCGTCGCCGCACGCCGCCGCGACCCCCCGCGGCCAGCCGGCGCCGGGCGGCGGCCGCCCCATGTTCGACTTCGACGCCTTCTACCAGGCGCACTACGGGGAGCAGCTGGAGCGCGAGCGGCGCCTGCGGGCCCGGCGGGAGGCGCTGCGCCGGCTGCGCGAGCAGCGGGCCCAGAAGGGCTTCGGCTGGGAGGACACCCGCGACGCGGCGTTCCTGTGCCTGCTGCTCGCGCTCTTCATCCTGCTGGGCTTCCGCGTCTAGGGCCGCCGCCGCCGCCCCCCGAAGGGGGCCCGCACCCGGGGCCTTCCAGAATCTACCTCTCCTGGGGTCAGGACGCGGCGCTGCGCAGCCCCCCCGCCCGGCCCCAGCCCGCCCCTGAGCGTCCCCCGCCCGCCCCGCCCCGGAGACCCCGCGGACGAAGAAGAGGGCCCGAAGCCCGCACGGGTGGCCGTCAGAAGTTGCCTTCCTGATGGGGTGCGGAATGCTGGACCCCCCCACCCCGGTGTCCAGGGTGGCTAGGCGCCGGGCACCTCACCTCCGTTGATCCTGCCGGGCCCCGGGGTCGTAACCGCAGAGCGTGCCATGTGACCCGTTTATGGGCTGCCAAAAAATAATAAGAATCATGAAAACGGGGGTTTTGTCCGAATATTGTGTTTCTGTGAGTACCCCAGTCCATGTGGGGGAGCCCCCAGGCGGATTGGGATGGGGCTTCGCCGCAAAAGCCTACGGCTTATCCGTGGTCAGCCGGGCTCGGCCCCTACCCCTCTGCGGGGATCACATGGGACTCGGAAAGGTCATGGGATGTTCCCCCGCACCCACGTCCCTAGGGGAGATTGCCTGGGGTCTGTCTCCGGGCTCTGATTCCGATGGAAGGGGGAGGCCAGGCAGCGGCCTTCCAGTGGGATTCCCTTCGATCCCCACTCACTGAGCCACGAGGATCCCCAAGTGCCCTGGGCACTGCCAAACCTGGCCCTCAAGCAAAATAAAAATAATAAACATGAGGTTGGCAAGTACAGCCCTGGGGCCATGCTGGCCTGGTCATTCCATACCAGCCACTGCCAAGTATGGGCATCTTCCGGAAAAGGGCGGCGACCAGCGATTCAGGTCTGAGTGACCCACACGGTGCAAGCTCTCCCCTTTAACTCATTATAGACCCTCATTAAGGTTGTTGGAATTTGGGGAGCTGATGAGCTTGTGTAGCACGTGGAAGCACATGGTTGAATTTCAACACCTTACTTGGATCCCCGAGGCTTTAATCCTGTATTTTAAAGCTTGCTAAGCCCTGAGATGGCCTTCAAGGCCAAAGCTGTACCCTGGGATGGGGTGGACATCGGCAGTTGGGAGGTGATGGATGATGTTGGGACTAAGTAGGAAACATTTTTTTGTTTTGGGGTCACACCTGGCTCAAGAGTTACTCCTGGCTCTGCACTCAGAAACTATTCCTGGCTTGAGGTGCCAGGGATTTAACTGATAGGCCATATGCAAGGCAAGCACCCTATCCACTTTATCTCCCTCAGTGGAAAACTTTTGCTAGAGATGTGTCACCAAGTCTCATGGCTAAACAAGCAAGTGGTATATCAATCTCGATTCCTGCACTCACTTTTTTGTGCAAATAACTTGTATAAATCAGAGTAAGCCCCACAGCAAGTACAACTGTAGTTGTCCTTCAGTGTATTCGACCACCCTCTCAGCAGTGAGACACCAGTCAGTATTTGAGGTGGGAAACTGCATGACTCAGATCTACCTACTTCAGGAAGCCTGGATTTGGGGGCAGGGGAGGGTATGTACTTTTAAAAAGAGCATTTAACGCAATTATGTTTCATATTGAGGGAGCAGAACATTCTGTTCTTGCAATTCCACTACAGAGACTGCTAAATGGAGTTTAGTAAAATGTCCATTAGTGAAATATACTAGTGAAATGTACCTTAGTGAAATATACTAGTGAAATGTACCTTAGTGAAATATACTAGTGAAACGTTACTTAGTGAAATATACTAGTGAAATGTTACCTAGTGAAATATACTAGGGAAATGTACCTTAGTGAAATATACTAGTGAAATGTTACTTAGTGAAATGTACCTTAGTGAAATGTACTAGTGAAATGTTACTTAGTGAAATATACTAGTGAAATGTTAGTGAGATATTTAGGGAGTCAGTGAAATAATGTAGGGAATTAATGAAATGTTCAGAGACCTTCAACCACAGACAAGTCTGCAGACAAGACTGAGTTAGAAAATTGCTAGAAAAATGTCGAGGTTCAGGGGCTGGAGAGATAGTGCAGCCAGTAGGGCGCTTGCCTTGCACGCTGTGACACCACATATGATAGCCAGGAGAGATCTCTGAGTACAGAGCCAGGAGTAACCCCTGAGGAATTGCCCAGTGTGGCCCCAAAATCAAGACAAAAAACAGAGGTGCCAGTTTGTAGAGCAGTCTTTACAGCTGGGAGCTGTCTGGAGCTTCTTGGCAGAAATGTATCAAGTTTATTCTTCCTGGAGAAGATTCTTTGGGACCCCACCTGGAGACGTAGGTGAAGTTTCAGGTGGGGGAAGGGTCCAGGCAGGGACATGTCTGGGTCATTACTTGCAACTCCAGAGGGTAGAGAATATGAAGTTTATTAACCTTTCCAGCTGGAGAAATAGTACAAGCTGAGCACATCCTGTGTAGGAGGCCCAGTTCCTCATACCTCATGACCCCCCAACACTACCAGAAGTAACCTATGAGCACAGATTCAGGACTAGCCTCTAAAGTACCACTGCATGTCACATCCGCCCCCCCAAAAAAAAAGAGAACTAAAAAATTCAAAAAAACGTTTTTTAGGGAAGGGCCACACCTAGAGGTGCACAGTGGCTATTCCTACCTCTGTGTTCAGGGATCACATCTGGTGGGGCTAAGAGAACCACATGGGGTGCCAGGGGTCAAACCCCGGTTGGCTGCTTGCAAAGCAAACACCCTACCCTCGTACCTCCAGCTACAGGATAAAACTTTTAAGTATAGATTTTTGGGGAATGTTTTGTTTTGAGGGCCACATCTGGTGTACTCAGGGGATACACCTGACTCATGCTTGGAAATTATTCCTGGTGGGACTTGGGAGACTAGATGAGATTCGGGGGTTTGAACCTGGGCCGCCTGCCTGGACAAGCACCTCCCCACTGGCCTATTGCACTGGGCCCTCAAGCTCCTCATCCTCTGCCTGTGTGCAGCGCCGCTGTGAATCAAACCATCTCACCACTGTCTTTTTGGGGGCGGGGGGCTCCCTTCAGTGCTGGGGCCACTGGGGCTATATGGTGGTGCCCAGGTATGGAACCTGGAGCCCTGCTGTTATAATGCCGTTGGAGTTCTCACACCACTCCGGGTTGTTGGAAGGGGGGTACTGCCTTCATCTTTTTTCTTTTCTTTTTAACTTTTTAAATTGTTTTGGCCACACCCAGCAGAGCTCAGGGATCACTCCAGCACAGTTCAGGGGACCATATGGTGTGCCAGAAATCAAACCTGTGCAAAACAAGCACCCTCCGCATGGTGCTGTCCCTCCAACCTGTTGCTAGTCTTGAAGCATGTGTGTTTCTTAGCCTGCCTTGTCGCCTCTAGCATTCGCCCCGTTAGACCTGGATGAGTGCTGCTTCATGATGATAAGGCCTTTTTTAGGTGTGCCAGAAGCAATCAGAGAGTCAGACCACTGCCTGAGTGGACATTCCTGGGCACCACCATAGGACAGTAGGTAGGTGCTCATGCCACCGCCAATATGAGGTGTTCTGAGGAGCGGTTGGGTTTTTGCGTTTTTGTTTTTTGGTTTTTTTTTTTTGCTTTTTGGGTCACACCCAGGATGCACAAGGGTTACTCCCGGCTCATGCACTCAGGAACTACTGGTGGTGTCAGGGGGATCATGTGGGATGCTAGGAATCAAACCTGGGTTGGCCACATGCAAGGCAAATACCCCACCCGCTGTTCTATCACTCCAACCCCAGGAGCGGTTGGTTTTTTGATTTTTGTTTGTGCCTCCCAAGTAATGGCCATTCCAGATACTCAGCCCAGTGGGTGCTGCTGGTCCGTTGGTTTGGGACTGCTGAGGCTCCACCCGCGGTGCTGGGGTGGGGGGTGGGCATGAAGTGCTGGTGTCGGACTTGGAGCCCTGATCATGTGTAGCTCACACTCCAGTGCCTTGATGTCTCTGACCCTTGGCACAGTGTCTTGCTGGGAATTGGGCCATGTCTGGCAGTGCTAGGGGACTGTTCTCTTGCCTATTTGTTCATAGGTTGCTCCCAGTGATATTTGGGGGACCATGTGGTGCTGGGAATCAAACCAGGGTGACTGCTTGCAAGCTAACCCCTTACCCCCGTACTATCTCTCTGGTCCTGATTAGTGTTATTTCATATTTTTGTTTTTGTTTTGCTCGTTTTGGGGGGAAGTTGGAGGGATGCTCTGAGCTTACTTGTGGCTTTGTGCTCAGGGATTACTCCTAGCCCTAAGCTCAAGAATCACTCCTGGTGGTGCTCAGGAGACCATCTGGGTTCAGGTGCCAAACCCAGGTCAACTCTGCAAGGCAAGCATCCTTCCTGCTGTCCTATTTCTTCAGCTCCCTTAGTGTTTTTATATTATTTGTTTTGGCTCTTTGTGTCACACCTGGTGATGCTCAGGGGTTACTCCTAGCTCTACATTCAGGAATCACTCCTGGTGGTGTTCAGGGGACCATATGGGATGCTGGGGGATCAAACCCAGGTTGGCAGTGTGCAAGGCAAACTCCCTACCTGCTTTACTATCGTTCTGGTTCCAGGTTTTTTATTTTTAACTATGATTTCCAATACTGTTATAGATAGGGTTTTATACAAACCACATTCTAATACCCACCTCTTCTGCTAGTGTCTCAACCCCCACAACCCCCGTCCAATACCCCTGCCTTTAGTAAATTCAGTTTTGTAGAACTGTTCTTTTGTCATTTATTATTCCCCTATTGTGCTTTATATCCCATATACGAAATATCATTCTGTATCTGTCCTTCCCTCTCTATTTTCAGGGGGGGGGTTAGTGGCAATACACCTGGCAGTGCTTAGGGGATTATGTGTTATACCAGGGATCAAACCCAGACTGGCTGCATGCAGGCAAGTGCCTTCCTGACCCGCTGTACTATCCCTCCAGCCCCTCTCCTGAATGACTTCACTCAGCGTGACACTCTGCAGATCCATCCACGTAGCAACAAACCTCAAGATTTCTTTTTTTTCTTACAGCTGGATTCCATTATATATTTTCAGTTACTGGACCCGGTCATCTGTTCTTGGACACTTAGATTTTCTCCAAATTTTGGGCTCCTATGAATAGTGCTGCAATGAACATAGGAGTGCAGTTGTCCTTTTAAAATGGCGTTTGGGGGCTATTGACAGGACAGTAGTTAGAATGCTTGCTTTGCATGCAGTGGGGTTCGATCTTCACCATCCCATGGTCCCCTCTCCATCACCAGGAGTGGTTTCTGAGTGCGGGTCCTGAGCATCACTGGTGTGGTCACAAAACAAAACAACAAAAACCTTGAAGTCCACTCTGCTGGAAGGCGGAAAAGTAGACATAACTTAAGGTCATGTCAACAGCAAGAAAGACCAGCCAGTCTACAACACCCAAATCTCACTTCTCCAAAGACCGTGTTAACAGGTAACTATGGGGGAAAGATTAGTGATGTCCCTTGCTGACCAGGACTCATAGATAACCCGGAATAGAAGATAGGTGTGTGGTAGAGGTGTGAAATAGTTCAGCAAAGGGAAGAGGCAAAGATATGCTCTGGCTTGGGGGCTAGAATTTCTTGGGAAGGAGACATAGTACAGCAGGTAGGGCATTTGCCTTGCGTGCGGTCAACACAGCTTCAATCCCCAGCATTCCATATGGTCCCCTGAGTTGCACCAGGAATGATTCCTGAATGCAGAGCCAGGAGTAATCTCGATCATTGCTGGGTGTGCCCCCTCCTCCCAAAACGTTGGGGTTGGATCAATAGAACAAGTGGCTAAGGTGCTTGCCTTGTACATAACTGACTGGGTTTCGATCCCCAGCATTCCATATGGTCACCCGAGCACTGTCAGGAATAGTGCCTGAGTGCAGAGCCAGGTGTAACCTCTTGAGTAAAATCGCCAGGTGTGGCCCAAAACCAAAAAGAGAAATGGTGTTTGGGGCTTAGTGTAGATGCCAAGAAGTGAAATTGCTGGGCTGTGTGGAAGCTCAATTCTTAGCAGTTTTCTTTCTTTTTATTTTTTTATTGAATATTTATGAGATAGAGCATTACAAAGCTGTTCATGATTGGGTCTCAGTCATACAATGATCCAACACCCATCCCTCCACCAGTGTACGCTTCCCACCAGCAACCAGTGCTTCCTGTTTCCCTCTCATCATCCTCCTGCCTCCTGCACCCTCTTCTCCGCCCCTCCCCCCAGCTTGCCTCTACAGCGGACAGTTTTGTGCATTATAGTTTGCAATACAGGTACTAAGAGGTTTGTTCAAGGTGTTCAATATTTTTATCAGGAAGGTAAGGCTGGAGTAGTTTTTTTTTTAACTGGGTGGCAGCTTTGGGGTGTGGACATCACTGCAGAGGCTGGACGTACAGGGAAGTGGGGGAAGGTAGTCCATCCTGGAAAGCCTGGCGATTTCAGTCACAAAATCTGCATACCCAAATTTTCAGCAGATTATATCTCAGTGAGGTCCCCGTCCCAAGATGGTGGAGTCTGGTGGGGGCACGGTGATGATTTTAGATTGTGGGAACAAGTGGCTACCAGGATCTTTGCTTGGGCAGGCACCAGCCTGATCTGCCCCCTCCAATTTACCCTGGCTTTGCATGGGTCCAAGTTTAACTGCAGCTTTTTTTTTTTTCTTTTTTGGGTCATACCTGGCAATGCACAAAGGCTACTCCTGGCTTTGCACTCAGGAATTACTCCTGGCAGTACTCGAGGGGACCATATGGGATGCTGGGAATTGTGTGCAAGGCAAACGCCCTACCCGCTGTACTATTGCTCCAGCCCCTTAACTGCGGCTTTTGATCTCTTTTAAGATTTGTTTATGGGTCTCTGAAGCAAGGCTGATAAATGAGCTTGTGTAGCTGAGCTGGAGGTGGTTTGTGGGCGTGGCTCCCACATACCTAACTTTCAGCCATTTAATTTCTCAGGAAACTTAGTCCTGAGTTGTTGAAGTTCAGTCACAGGCACAGTAGCAATTTTGGAGTATCAGGAAGCCCGAAGGCACCATCAGGCAGTTGATGCACTCACCCCGTGTGTGGGTACAGGTTGACCTGCTGGTAGCACCGCACCCGCTCTTGGCGTTTTTTTTGTTGGTTTTTTTTTTTTTTTTTTGTGAAACACCATGAGGTATAGTTGTAGACTTACAAATTTTTGTGCTTGGGTTTCGATTATACAATGATCAAATACCCATCCCTCCACCAGTGCCCATTTTCCACCACCATAAATAAAAATTCAATTTTAAAAATAAAAATGAGTTTCTGAGGGCCGGAGTTATCGGTAGTACAGAGGGTAGGGCATTTGCCTTGTGTACAGCAATCTGGGATCAATCTGGGATCAATCCTTGGCATACCATATGGTCTCCTGAGCACCTCCAGGAGTAATTCCTGAGTACAGAGCCAGGAGTGACCGCTGAGCATTGACGAATATGGCTGAACCCCCCCCCCCCAAAAAAAAGAGAAGAAAGAAAAAGAAGATAGGAGTGGGAGGCAGAGAATACTACAGTGGGTAGGGCCTTGCACATGGCGAACTGGGTTTAAACCCCAACATCCCATATGGTCCCCCAAGCCTGCCAGGAGAGATCCCTATGATTGGAGCCTGAAGCATCACCATGTATGGCCCAAAAAAACAAAACCAAAGCAAAATGAAAGATAGAAAATAAGATGGGGGAGGGACCAAAGATATAATACAATGGGGAGGGCGCTTGCCTGCATGTGGTCAACCTGGGTTCAATCCCTGGCACCCCATATGGTGCTCTGAGCTACCAGAAGTGATCCCTGAGTGCAGAGCTAGGAGTAAGTGAAAAGCACCACTGGGTGTGGCCCAAAAACCAAAATAATAATAATAATAATATGGAAGCTGGATCAGAAGCTAGTGATTTCTAAACAAGGTCTTGAAACTGCAGATCCAATGGGTTCCATAAAAGGGTGGGAATTTGCCTTTTAAATCATTTTGGGTTCAGTTTTGTCAAAGTATTTGTGGTCTGGGACCATTCCTGTACATTCCTGGATGGTGCCCCTGGAGTGGCTTCTCTCTGAGGACAGCCATCAAGCACATTTGGGGACAGAGATAAGTGGGAGGGTGTTTGCCTTACATGCAGCCAACCTAGGTTCAATCCCGGACATTCCATATGGGCCCCCAAGCACCACCAGGAGTAATTTCTGAGCACAGAGCAAGGAGTAATTCCTGAGTATCACCGGGTGTGACCCCCAAACAAAAAGAACAGTCCTGGATCACCAGAGCCTGGAGACTGAGTTCTAGAAGGCAGGTAAGAACATCAGGGCCAGAGCAACAGGACAGTGGGGAGGGTGTCTGCCGTGTTCGTGGCAGACTCAGGCTCGATCTTGGCATTCCATATGGCTCCCCAAGTCAGACACAAATGATCTCTGAGTGCAGAGCCCAAAGTAATCCCTGAGCGTCACCAGTTGTGGCCAGAAACAAACAAAAACAAACAAGGAGGCTGGAGGATAGTGCTGCGGGTAGGGGCGTTTGCCTTGCACTAGTACAGCGGGTAGGGCATTTGCCTTGCAAGTGGCTGACCAGGTTCAATATCCGGCATTCCATAGGGTCCCCCAAGCACTGCCAGGAGTGCAAAGCCAGGAGTAACCCCTGAGTATCGCTGAGTGTGACCCAAAAAGAAAAAAAAAAAAAAAAAAAAAGGAAGGCCAGGCTGCCTGAAACATGCCAGAACATTCTATGTTCCTTCAAGCAGGGAGAATAATGAACTGCATTAACCGTCGAAGCCTTTTCCCTCTGCCCAGCACGGGGTACCCTTCGGTCTGGTGATGTTGCTACCATCTGCTTCAAGTCTTTTCAGCGTGGGCTGAACAGAAGGGCCTGGTTCTCTAGTGTCTGCCGTCTAGAAGCTGCTTCCTGCCTCACGGTAGCCAAAGAAGTTTCAGACATGCCCCACCTTTCACCTTTGGCCATTCCTTTTGTATGTGACCTTTGGGTCACATACACAAATACAGTCTGGAACCATAGAATAGCAGTAGTAGCTAGCCTTGCATGCAGCCAACCCAAGTTCGATCCCTGATGCCACATAAGGTCCCCGGAGCCCTGCCAGGAGTAAGCCTGAACACCACCAGGTACGCACCCCATCCCACCCCCGAAAAAAAAACAAAAAGCAAGAAAATACACAAAAAAATTACAAAGAAATCTGAAATGGGTTGGAAGGTAGTTCAGTGGTCAGGAAAAGCATGCCACGGAGACTTGTTTGATCGCTGACACCCCGTGGCAGTGCTGGGGCCTACCAGGATCATGTCTGTACCCCGTCCTTGGGCCCAAGCACTGAGATGCAACCAGTTGTTTGAGCATCACTGGGATTGGCTCTTGGGCCCCTGAGCACTGCTTGGAGGCTCCCCCGTACAAACCCCCAGAATGGTGACTGTGGTGATAGCACAAGGGGCAGGATGCTTGCCTTGCATGCATGCAGTGGACCGGCGTTTGATCCCAACACCTCAGTTGGTCCCCCAAGCACAGCCACCTGTGGCTCAAAAATAAAAACAAAGAAACAAAATGTGCAAACAACCCTAGTATGGCCTGGGAGGGGATGGGGGCAGACGGGGAGAGGCCTGTCTGCCCAGGCACGTCTGCCCAGGCAGTGCTGGGAAAGCAGGAAAGTTTCGCTTCCTCCCCTACAGGCATCCTGGAGGGCCCCTCAGCCTCCAGCAACTCAAGTGCTGGGGGTGGGGCGATGGAGACCAAGGAGGAAGGCTGAGGGAGCGGTGCGCAGGGACTGCCAGAGCTCTGGCAGCATACCACAGGGAAACTGGTCATGACTAGGGGCTCTCGGGCTCAAATGGGCCAGTCCTCCAAACCCTGAAAATCTTCAGTGCTCCCTGTCATGCGGGTGCAGATTGATAGTCCTCTTTCAGGAGGGACACCCTCTCCCTCCAGAGAGAGCACAGACTGGGGCGTCTGTCTGGACACACAACACACCCCGTGGGAAACAATACACACGCACACACACTCTGAGAAGTGGTTACACACACACACACACACACTCACACGCCCCACCCATGGGAAGTATACACACACACACACTCTCTGGGAAGTGGTTATACACACATACACACACACATACACAATCACCCCCCCACCCGTGGGTAGTTACACACACACACACACACACACACACACACACCCTGTGGCGAGTAGTGAACACATGCATGCATATGAACACCCAAACACACATACACATACTCTGTGGGAAGTGGTCACACACATACACTCACACCCCGCCCCCCCGTGGGAAGTAGTGAACACATGTGTGCGTGTGGACACCCAGACACACAACTCCCATGTAGGATGTAGTTACACATATACACACCCTGTGGGAAGTAGTTACACACACCCTGTGGGAAGTATTGAACACATCCATACATATGCACACCTAGACACACGACACACACACCTGTAGGAAATAGTTACACAAACACACACCCTGTGGGAAATAGTGAATACATCACACACACACACATATGAGATGTGTCCACGCTTCCCATCTCCATGATTCCATCCGAACTGTGAGCCGCTCCCATGGGCTCCAGAGCACTGACTGTCCCTCTCCCTGCCTCTTCGCCAATCGCCACCTGTTAGACTTGACCCAGCTGCTCTGGGGCTCCATCTCTCCCCTGTTCTTGTCCCCAAGGGCTCAGTAAAGCCAGAGGCCTCCTGCCACACTGGCTGAAGGCGGCTACCTTCCCCGGGGCAGACGTGGGATCTCGAATAGGGTCCGGTGCAGGCGCAAGGCCTGCAGAGCCTGGGAGATGGTGGCATGCATAGACGAGAAGCCACGAAGCGGGATCGAGTGGACCTTCCAGCCAGGAGTGCCGAGCCGGGAGTGACTGGGAGAAAGGAAACCAGGAAGGGCTTCATGGGAGAGGAGGCAGCGGAGCCGGACTTTGACAGGGCCGAGCGGAAGCAAGGGCCTCTGCCAAGGCTGTGGTTCCCAGGCGCAGAAAGGAGGCAGGCAGGAGTCCTCATCATCACATTTATTGACGGCCCCTGGGAGGCGGGGCTGGGGACAGGACATACAAAGACAAGGACCTGCTTTCAAAAAGGTTCCATTCTCGGGAGACAGGACAGAAAAATACAGGAGGTCTCCCGAAGGCCCACTCTCGCCTGCACAAGCCCCGGCCTGCCTTGCCCCAGGCTCTGAGCGCTGAGCACGCGTGGGGAGATGGGGACCCCCGCAGCTGGGCTGGGGGAAAGTCGGCTTGGGGGGGCGCGGTGCAACACACGCCTGACGCCTTGGCATTGTGCGAGCCCAGTGGAAGGGCAGGGACCTGGGGGGAAACAGAGGCAGGACCCCCTGACCCCCCACCCCTGGGGCGACTGCCAGGTGACCCTCCTCCCCAGCTCAGCCTCCAGGGCCAGGGCCTGCCTGAGGCCAGGGGGAGGGGCCTGCCCCTCCCCCCACCCAGGCAGTGGGGGAGGAGGAGGAGGAGCCTCAGGTCAAAGTTTGTCTGGACCCCCCATGGGGGGGCCACCCACTGGATCCTACCGGTGGGGGGGCTCTGGCTGCGAGGGCCGGGGGCTCAGCAGAGGAGCGGGGCCCAGAGGGCACCCCGGGGAGCCCTTCAGGGGGGGCGCTGGGCGGGAGTCCAAGGGGGGCAGGCTCCGGGGCACCGCTGGTGGCCCCCGGGCAGCCCCGGTGGGCAGGACGGCTGCAGCAGGGAAGGGTTTTGGGGGGTCAGCAGCGGCAGGGGGGGCGGGCTGGGCAGAGCGCTCACGGCGCCGCAGGATTTCCTGCAGCTTCTCGGCCTGGGTCCTCCGCAGGTGGGCCAGGGCCCGGCCCCGCTGGAAGGCGGGCAGGAAAGCCTCCAGGCTCTGCTCACCCAGCAGGAGCTGCTCCATCTGCTCCTGCAAGACGGACGCACAGGTGGGGAGGGGCCCCACCCCGACCTCTCCCCCCTCACCTGAACTGCAGGTCCACTGGTGACCATGACCCTCCTCCTGGCCACCCTGGGGCCGTGCCCCACCCTTGAGGTCGACCAGATGCCTCTCAGGGCCAGCCCGCTTCCCTGAGTAGCTGGTCCCCCAAGTCTGGCAGGCTGCAGTGGTGGGACCCCCCCAACCCATCCCGCGGGCTTCCTGGCAGAGAAGGGTTCTCTGTGGGACCACGGGGGGAGGGAGGGGGACAGCTGCCACATGGGGGTGTCCCTCCCTCTCCCTCGCCCCCAGCTCTCACCTCTGCTTCCTGCTCGGCTTCCTCCAGCTCGGCCTGCAGCCAGCCCAGGGCGCAGTGAGGGCTCCAGCGTTGCATGCTATCATCTGCAGGGGGGGAGTGGGGAGGGGTTCAGGGCGCAGGGCAGAGGCCAGGCCTGCTGCCCTCACTCACCAGGTGCAGGAGCCAGTTACTTCCTTCCCCCTCCCGGGGACCTCAGTTTCCTCACTATGCCCTCTCCACGTCCCCTAGTCCTGGCTGCCCAAGAGGAGGCAGGGGCTTCGTCTCCTGGGGTGCCCCAAGGCCCGTGGGTACCGGGCCCGCTCTCCCTCACTGCCCAGGACCCCCGCCGGCCTCTCTGACCGACCCCGCTCACCTCACCCGGGCTTCCCTGCGGAGCCCCAGCCTGACTTGCCCTCCATGGCTCTCCCGCAAACCCTGCACCCCAGGCTCCCGCTGGGCCGCTCACCCAGCCTCTGCAGCTTGTCTGCACAGCTCTCGGCCACCTCGCGCAGTTCCTGGTACTTGATGGCCAGGGCGGCCCGGCCCATCTCCAGGCGGGGCCGCAGCGCCAGGTTCTCCTTGGCCAGCGCATAGTTGGAGGCCAGACAAGTCTCCCGCTCCAGCTGCAGGCCCTGAAACTGCGGGCAGAGACGCCGGGCTCAGCGAGGCCCGGCCGGCACCCGTGTCCACCCCAGGGCCAGGCGGGAGGCCACCCCAGACCTGCAGGCAGCGGAGCCCACCCAACAGGTGGAGAGCTTGGGGGGAAGCCGGCCCGCACACCCTCTTGGAGCAGGCCTCAGTTTCCCCTGAAGGCCAAGTGCACTGCCGGGCGCCCCGTCCACCCCACCGGCCAGTTGTAAGACTTCACGAGGCCGACTCGGAAGGCCTCTACAAATGTTAGTTAATTTTTAATTTTTCAATTAATATGTCTGCTCAGGTCCCCGAGGGAGGGGTCCCCGCCCTCCGCTGTCCCATTTTCCACGCTCGGGCTGTGGCCGCTCGTTTCAGGCCTTTGTCTCCTTCCTCCTCAGGTGCTCCCCAGGCCCCAACTCCGCGGCCCGGTCCCCGCCCGGCACCCGCCTCCGGGGGGCACCTGCTGTTCCTCCCACACCCCCCTCCTCTGCCCTCCAGTGGAATCCCCGCACCCCCAGAAATACACACCCCCTTTTCCTTCTTCCCTCCCCCTTGGAGCGCGCAGCTCGGGGGGCTGCCTGGCGCTGGGAGAGCCCTTCCTGCCCGTTGCCAGGAGGGCCGGCCGCCCCCCCCGCGGCCCCCCGAGGGCGCGCGACCCTCCATCTGTCCCCGGTGGGGTGCACCTGCCCCTCCCGCCCCCCGGCGGGCCACAGACACTTTCCCTTTCTGCTCCCCAGCCCAGCCCGCAGGCAGGCGGCCAGCTGGGGCCTATCTCCCGGGAAACAGACAACTTTCTCCGGCGGGGGCCTGGGCGCGGGTCCCGTCCCCAAGGGGCGACACGAGCCCCCCCACCCACCCCGGGCCCCCCGGAGGCCGCGCCCCCCGCCCCCACCCCCTCGGCGGGGCCCCCCGCCGCCAGGCCCCCCGAGCTCCGCCTCGGGAAGGCGCCGCCTCTCGGGCCCTCCAGGACGTGGGTGGGCGAGCCGGGCCCCCCGGCCGCCCCCGGCCCCCCGGAACACGGCTCGGGGCATCCGCCCGGGGACACGCCTCGCGGCCCTCCCGGGGGCGCGGGCTCCCGCCGGGGTCCCCGCGCCGCCCGCCCCGCGCGCCCCGGCCCGGCCCGGCCCGGCCCGGCCCGGGCGCGGGTCCCGCAGGCCGCGGCCCGGCCCCCCGCGCCCCCGCCGGCCCCGCGCTACCTTCCTGCTGAGCCGCACGATCCGGTCCAGCTTGGGCTCGTCCTGCAGCAGGTCCCGCAGCTGCCCGGTGCTCAGGATCCCGAAGCGCCCCGGGCTGCCGGGCTCCGGCCCCGCCCGCGCCGCCCGGGCCCGGTACATGCCGCCCGCCCGCGCCCCCAGCTCGGCTGCTGGCTCGGCCCGCTCGGCCCGCTCCGCCCCGGCTCCGCTCCGCTCCGGCTCGGCCGCGCGCCGCCGCCAGGGGGCGCCCCGCCCGCCCTTAAAGGGGCCGCGGCGCGGGGCTGCGGGGCGGGGAGGGGGCGGGCCGCCCCAACCCGCCCTCCGCCGCCGCCGTCCTTCTCCGAGGCCGCGTCCCTCGCACCCTTCCCGGCCGTCTCTCGCCACGCCCCCAGGCAGACAGAGCGCCCCCCGCAGGCGGTCCCCCTCTGTGGGGTTCATTTCACGTCCCCCCTCCCACCCCAGCCCGCCTTGGCTTCGCGCCACAATTTTCTGAGTGTTAGATGGGCCCCCCCCCATCTCGGACCGTGCCCTGCCCGTGGACAGGCCGTGCACCTTCAGAGCCTCGGTTTACAAGGCTGGAAAATGGGGTGAAAGGGGCCGGAGCCATAGTACAGCGGGTTGCCTTGCATGTGGCCAACCCGGGTTCGATTCCCAGCATCCCATATGGTCCCCTGAGCACTGCCAGGAGTAACTCCCGAGTGCAGAGCCAGGAGCAACCCCCGTGCATCACCCGGTGTGACCCAAAAAGGAAAAAAAAAAAGAAAAAAAGAAAGGGGCCGGAGCGATAGTACAGCGGGTAGGGTGTTTGCCTTGCACGCGAGTGACCTGGGTTCAATCTCTGGCATCCCATATGGTCCCCCAAGCACCGCCAGCGGTAACTCCTGAGTGGAGAGCCAGAAGTGATCCCTGTGCATCGCTGGGTATGACCCCCCACAAAAAAGGCAAAAAAATAATGGGGTGAAGGGCACAGTGCCTCCCCCACATGCTGCTAGCCTGAGTTGGGGTTCCCCAGGAGGAAACCACCGTCCAAAGTCACAGCCCAGGCCCGGAGGTGATAATCTGGGCCTATTTGACCCAGCAGTGTCCAGAGTGGTTGAGTTCCCAGGAGGAGTAATCTCTGCCCTGGGGGGTGGTTCTGCCCCAAAAGCCCCTTTCTCACTCAACTGACTCTAGGGCAAAGAGAATTCCGGGTATCAGTGCACCCGAACTTCCTTTGCCACTGTTCCTTGGAAAGTCAGTCACTAGTCTAAAATCAAACATCCATGTGCCAGCTGGTGCCATTTCAACACCCTGCTAAGGAAGCACGGAGTTAGGACCAGGGCAGTTGGGGGGGGGCTTGCAGGAGTAGGTGACGCTTGAGTGGGCTTTGAAGGATATCTAGGAGTTCTGAGACAACACTGAATCCCAGGCGGGAGTGACAGTACAGCAGGGAGGGCGTTTGCCTTGCACGCGGCTCACCAGGGTTTGATCCTCGGCATCCCATATGGTCTCCCGAGCACCGCCAGGAGTAATTCCTTAGTATGGAACCAGGAGTAACCTCTGAGCATTGCCTGGTGTGACAAAGAAAGAAAGAAAGAAAGAAAGAAAGAAAGAAAGAAAGAAAGAAAATACTGAATCCCAAGAGAGCGCTATAAACTGAGGGAGGAAAAGGGGGATAGTGGAGGCCAAAAAAAAACTGCCCCATGGGGCTGGAGCAATAGCACAGCCGGTAGAGCGTTTGCCTTGCACGCCGCTGACCCAGGTTCGATTCCCAGCATCCCATTTGGTCCCCTGAGCACCACCAGGAGTGATTCCTGAGTGCAGAGCCAGGAGTAACCCCTGAGTATCGCCAGTGTGACCTTTCTCTTCCAGCCCATCTCCCTTGCGCACGTATCGTGTTTGAATGTCTCTGTGTCTCTTTGCTCGCCTGTTTTCTACTCTGGAGAAGCCTGTGTTCTGGCTTGAACACACCCTTCTCCCTTTCTCTCCTCTCAAATCTCCCTAAATAAGTTTTTATAGAACTGGGGCCTAGAGAGATAGGACAGTGGATAAGGCATTTGCCTTGGGTTCTATCCCCAACATCCCATGTCGTCCCCCAGGCCCCAGCAGGAGTAAGTCCTGACACTGCTGAGTGTGACTTAAAAATAAAAACAAACTAAAAAAACCCCAAACTCAAAACCTATCTTACTTCACAAAAAGACAAAAACAAGAGCCTGATCAATAATACTGCGGGGAGGGTGTTCACCTTGTATGAACCTGACCAGAGTTCGAGTCTCGGCATCCCATATGGTCTCTCAAGCACCGCCAGGAGTAATTCCTGAGCACAGAGCCAGGAGTAGCCCCTGAGCACCCCAAAACAAAATAAAACTGTCCCAATTGAGCCTTAGCACACTGGGCCTGGGAGGACTATGGGAAGAAGGGGTGGGCAGACAGGAGGCAGTGAGGACTGCACTCCCGTTCCCGCGGTGGCTGGCATTCAACGCTCTCATTTTGTAGTCATTTGGAATGCCACTACCTCCAGGAAGCCCTCTCCGTTTCTAGGGATTGGCTTGTGTGCTCTTCTGGGCCCACACTGTCTCTGGTGTCCCTCACCACAGTTCTGGGTGTCACCACTGCCAACGCCAGCTTCCGACTGTGATCAGGAAGTCCCCCGCCCTCCCGGTTCGCAGTGATCATCCTGGGGTCTCCTAGAACCTTCTGCCCTTCCCCCTCTGGGTTGCAAACCTTCACCCTAAGCTTCCAGGAAAATTTGATGGAGGCTCCTGGTCTGTTTGGCCCCCCTAAAACACCAGGGCCCCTTGTCGATGGTCTACAAGTCTTCCTCACATCTCGTCCCTCCAAAGCCTCACCTGACACTTCTGGTAACAACCCCACTGCCCGTTACTTGCACAAGCTTCTGTCCCCTGGGTTTGCTCTGCCCATGCTCCGGCCCTTGTCTTCTCTCTTCATCCCAAAGCCAAGTCGCAGCCCCAACGGCCACCAGCCCCGCCATCAGTCACCTCTCTCTGCATCTCTTTCAGTTTTGGTTTCTGCCCTATTTGGGGGTACACCTGGCAGTGGTCAAGGGTTGCCCCTGAAGGTGTGTGTGGGAGTCACACCTGCCCTTCTGCACGCCAAGCAGGAACTCCAGCCCCTGGAGCGATTTCTCAGGCCCAAGTTTCTGCCTTTAGATTGGCCCCTGGGAACCAGGGGTGTCCCAATAGGTGTGACCTGGGTCTGGTTCTTGGCGCCAAAACAAAAGACCAGAGTAGTTTGCTGCCCGTCTTTCATGCACATCCCAGTGTTTGGAAGAGGGGGCTGGAGCGATAGCACAGCGGATAGGACGTTTGTCTTGCACGCGGCCGACCCGGGTTCCCATATGGTCCCCCTGAGCACGGCCAGGAGTAATTCCTGACAGCATGAGCCAGGAGTAACCCCTGAGCATCGCTGGGTGTGACCCAAAAAGCAAAACAACAACAAAAACAACAGCACAAAACAAACCAGTGTTTGGAAAAGGTTTGAGTTTTGGGAAATGAGTATTTGAGTGTTTGGAGGCAGTTGAGGTCTCCCCAATTCTCATGTTTGAGCTCTACCCCACAAGATGATGGGATTTTGGGGTGAAGGAGGGGTCCCCATAAAGGTTAATTTTATTTTGGGGAGTCTTGGGGCTACACCCAGCAGTGGTTAGGGCTCCTGCCTGGCTCTGTGCTCAGGGTTCACGCCTGATGGGGATGTATGTGGTGCCAGGGATTGAACTAGGGTCAATCACATGCAGGGTCAATGACTTCCCCCAGCACCCCTCCCCCCCCCGCCCCCCTCCCCCCCCCTCCTATCTCTTGGTACAGGATCCCTGTCCTTATAAGGAGAAAAGGAGGGGCGCTTGCCTTACCTTCCATCCCAGCACCCCAGATGGTCCCCCAAGCCCCACCAAGAGTGAGGAGTAACTCCTAAGTATTGCAGGGTGTGACCCCAGAACTGAGGGGGGAGGAAGGTTAGAGGGAGAGGAAGGGAGGGAGAGAGGGAGAGAGAGGGGGAGGGAGGGAGGGCGGAGACCAGAGTGCTCTCTCTGTCCCCTCTCCCCAGACGATGTGAGGACGCAGCCAGCCCAGGAGAGAGCCCTCAGCACAAACCAAATCTGTCATCCGCACTTTCGTCTTGGGGGGGAATTTTGATGGTGGTCTGGGGAGATGGTTCAAAGGGCCAGAGAGCCTGTTGGGTGCCGCACACGGCAGCCCCAGTTTCCGCCCTCAAGCCCCCATGGTCCTCTCAGCCCTCAGTTTTGTGGCAGGAGGCTGCAGGGACTCAGGTCAAGCCAGGGCTGGGGGCCATTTCCTCAAGTCCTTGTTCTCTCAAAAGCCGAACTGTGAACCCCGAGTGAGAAGCAGCAGCTGAGCACTGAGGCAGGAGCTCACAAACACCTGCGGACATGGAGCTTTCCTAGTTCTGAAGTAACAGAGTTAAAGGTAACGTTAGCACAGCCCGGCTGGCCTGCCTGCGGGGTCCAAAGGGAAACCAGGGACAGGGCGCTTGCCTTGTATGGTTGAGCCGAGGGTTCAATCCCCGGGCACCCCATATGGTTCCCCAAGCCCTCCCAGGAGTCAGCCCTGAGCAATGCAGGGCGTGGTGCAAAAAAAAAAAATGAAGAGGAAATAAACTGTCTTTGGGGCTGGCTGTGAAGCCCAGAGCCTGGCTGGTACCTTTAAGAAAGCTGTTTTCGGGGCTGGAGCGATAGCACAGCAGGTAGGGCGTTTGCCTTGCACGCGGCTGACCCAGGTTTGATTCCCAGCATCCCATATGGTCCCCAGAACTCCACCAGGAATAATTCCTGAGTGCAAAGCCAGGAGGTAACCGCTATGCATTGCCGCTGTGCATTGCCCCACCAAAAAAAGCAAAAAAAAAACAAAAGCTGTTTTCCTAAGGTTGGGTGTCCCAAAACTCCATCCGAGATCCCCACTACAGTGGGACCCCAAAACCATGCCCTTTATTTTTATTTTTTTTAATTTAGATTTTTATTGGTGAAACACCATGAGTACAGTTGTAGATTTACAAATTTTTGTGCTTGGGTTTCTGTTATACAATGATCAAATACCCATCCCTCCACCAGTGCCCATTCTCCACCACCACGGGTCCCAGTATCCCTCCCCCACCCCACCCCCTCATCCCACCCTGCCCTCTGTGGCAGGGCATTCCGCCTTGTTCTCTCTCTCCTTTTGGGTGCTGTGAAATCATGCCCTTTAAGCCACAGCCTGTCCACTGTCCGTAAAGCCGGTCTGACCCCAACTCCCTTGAAAAATCCGACTGGACCCTCCTCTAACCGAACTTCACAGCCACGACTTTCGCCGAAGTGAAACCTGGCCTTCCTGCCAGTCCCCTACTGGTCGGGCACGAAACCTCATCCCCTGCCTCATTTCTGGTCACAGCGTGACCAGAGCCCAGACAGCCCGGAGAGGTCAGCCGAAGCTGGGCGTCAGCTCACAGCCAGGAGCAGGGAGAGGGATGGGGACAAACCGAGGGACACGCAGAGCTTGGGACAGCTGCCACGCAGTCGTGCTCAGCCCCTCTCCCTGGTGGGGGCAGGACAACGGCCCCCAAGAGTCTGCATCCCAAACCACAACGGACGACGTGTTTCTTTTTTTTTTCTTTTTCTAAATTACTTAATCAATTAATTTTTATTAGTGAATCAAAGTGAGGTACAGTCACAGACTTTTGTGCTTGCGTTTCAGTCATACAATGATTGAGTACACATCCACCAGTGCCCATTCTTCACCACCACCAATGTTCCCAGCATCCCTCCCACCAGCCCCACCCCGTTCCCTCCACCCCACCCCGCCTCTGTGGTACGACATTCCCTTTTGCTCACTCTCTCTCTCTCTCTCTCTCTCTCTCTCTCTCTCGGTGTTGTGGTTTGCAATAGAGGCATTAAGTGACCATCATGTTTGGGTCTATAGTCTACTTTCAGCACACATCTCCCATACCGAGCGGGTCTTCCTAGCACCCTTTACTTGGTGGTCCCTTCTTTATCTGAGCTGCTTTTCCCCCCAGCATGTGAGCATGTGAGGCCGGCTTCTAAGCTGTGGAGCAATCATCCTCCTGGTCCTCATCTCTACTATTCTTGGGTTGAACTTGTTTCCTCTGTGGCGAAAGGAACTTGACCAATCTCTGAAGAGAAGAACCGAGCTGGAGAATATTCCAGGCCACTGGGGGCCCTGTGAGACCCAAAGGGCCTGAGAGGAGGGAAATGGAGACTGGAGAGAGCACAGGAGGTAGGGGTGCGGGTTTCGCACGCACAGGACCCTTAGTCCATGCTCAGCAGCACAGATCCCCTCCCCAGGACCGTGGGTCACTCCAAACCTCTGAGCGGCAAGTGATGGCTCCTGGCACCACAGGGCCTGGGGCGTGTGGAACCATCGACCTGGAGGCAAGTATCACTCCCGCATGCCCTGAGCACTGCTTGGGAGTCTCTTACCCTGAAAGAGGGAAGCAGAAGGGTCCAGATCAAGGAAGTGGATACTCGGAGGAGGGCAGAGTTGGAGTCAGGGGGGAAAACGTGGACAGCGTCCCTGGCGGCAATTCTGCAGCCACAGGCCCAGAAATGCTGCAGCCTCTAGAAAGCAGACAAGGCGAGGAAACGCACTTGCCCCTGGAGACTGGGGCAGTGTGGCTCGGCCAATTCCTAGATTTCAACCCTCTCGAGCCCATTTGGATACAGGCCACCCAGGAGTCTATGATAATGAATGTGTGCGGGTCTCAGCCACTGACTGGGTCATTTGTCAGAGCAGTGCTAGAAATTTATACAAAGGGCTGGAGCCACAGTACCACGGGGAGGGCGTTTGCCTCACATGTGGCTGACCTGGTTTGATCCCCAGCATCCCACAGGGTCCCCCAAGTCTGGAAGGAGTGATTCCTGAGTGCAGAGCCAGGAGTAAGCCCTGAGCACTGCTGAGTGTGAGGAAGGAAGGAAGGAAGGAAGGAAGGAAGGGAAAAAGGAAGGAAGGAAGAAAGGGAAAAAGGAAGGAAGGAAGGAAGGAAGGAAGGAAGGAAGGAGGACGGGAGGGAAGGAAGGAGGGAAGGAAGGAGGGAAGAAATAGAGAAGGAGGGAAGGGAAGAAAAGAAAGAGAAGAGAAAGAAAGAAAGAAAGAAAGAAAGAAAGAAAGAAAAAGAAAGAAAGAGGAAGGAAGGGAAAAAGGAAGGAAGGAAGGAAGGAAGGAAGGAAGGAAGGAAGGAAGGAAGGAGGGAGGGAAGGAAGGAGGGAAGGAAGGAGGGAAAGAGGAGGGAGAGAGGGAAGGGAAGGAAGGAAGAGAAAGGAGGGAAGGGAAAGGAAGGAAAGAGAAGAGAGAGATAGAAAGAAAAAAGAGGGAGAGAGGGACCGGAGTGATAGTACAATGGGTAGGGTGTTTGCCTTGCATGCGGCCAACCTGGGTTCAATGCCAGGCGTCCCATATGGTCCCCCAAGCACCGCCAGGAGTAATTAATTCCTGAGTGCATGAGCCAGGAGTAACCCCTGTACATTGCCACGTGTGACCTAAAAAGAAAAAAAAAAGGGAGAGAAAGAAATAAAAAGAATGAATGAAAGAGAGAAAGAAAGGCAGGAGGGAGCGGGGGAGGGAAGGAGGCAGAGAGAGAGCCGGCACGAAGAATTGCCGGGTGGTGGCCTGTGGGAGTGGGGGACTCCCTGTGTGTGCTGGGGTCTCTCTAGTCTCCACACCTGGACATAGCTCAGTGTCGAGTGGCGAAGGGGCAGGTGGCCTTCAGTCACGGGCTTGTTCTCTGGAGGCGGCTGTGGCACCGGCCAAGGAATTCTGCAAGCCGGCGTGGGGGGTCACGCCGAGCGTCAGCGCAGCCAGGCTGCACTGCTGAGGGACAGGGTCAGCGAGGCCAGGGGGTCCGGCCAAGTTCCTGAGTGCAGCCCTCGGGGGACTGTGCAAGCTTGGCCTTCGCTCGCAGGCACACACTGGGATTCTCATACCTCCCCCACCCCCAACCTCTGTCTTTGGGGTCAGATACGCTCCAGGGCTACCCCTGGCCCAGTACGTAGGGGCCACTCCTGGTGGTGCCGGGGGACCATGTGTGCTGGGATCCGAGTCGGGGCTCCTACACGTGAAGCCTATTCCCCATCCCTGCCACCTCTCTCCCACCCTGCCCACTCTGCCCTATTCAAGCTGCCTTTGAATATTGCTGCAAAAACACTAACTAGACACAAGTGTTTTGTTGTTGTTGTTGTTGTTGGTTTTTTTTTGTTTTGTTTTTTTTTTTTTGCTTTTTGGGTCATACCCGGCGATGCTCAGGGGTTACTCCTGGCTCATGCACTCAGGAATTACTCCTGGCGGTGCTTAGGGGACCATATGGGATGCTGAGAATCACACCTGGGTTGGCCGCGTGTAAGGCAAACACTCTACCTGCCGTGCTATCGCTCCAGACCCTAGACACAAGTTTTTAGCTGGACATGTTTTATTTCTCTTGGTTCTCTATCAAGGAGTGGGGATCCTGTATGGTGAACTTTTTTTTAGGGGGATGTACCTGACGGTCCTCAGGGCTTGTCCTGGACCTGTGCTCAGCAATCACTCCTGGCAGGACTCAGGGGACCCTCTGTAGTGCCAGGAATGGAACCAAGACTGGCTGCATGCCAGACACAGGTCTCACCCCAGCGCTATTTCTCCAGCTCATGATCTGAGTTAATTTTGTGTGTGTGTGGGAGAGAGTGTTGAGCCACACTAGACAGTGCTCGGGGATCACTCCTGGTGGAGCTTGGGAAACAACATGCGGAACTGGGGAACGAACCAGAGCCAATCACATGCAAAGCAGGAGCCGTCAACCCTCGCTGCTGCTCTGCTGAGACCTGCGCATTCTCCAGGCCCATGGAAACATCCCTTCGCCAGTTTGATGATGTCCAGTTTTCGCCTATTCTGTAGCTTGTCTTTTTTAAAAAATTTTTATTAGTGAAACACCATGAGGTACAGTTTTAGACTTACAAATTTTTGTGCTTGGGTTTCAGTTACACAGTGATCGAGAACCCATCCCTCCACCAGTGCCCATTCTCCACCACCAATGATCCCAGTATCTCTCTCCTCCATCCCCCATCCCACTCACCCTTTGTGGCAGGGCATTCCCTTTTGTTCTCTCTCTCCTTTTGGGTGCTGAGGTTTGCAAAAGAGGCACTGAGTGGCAATCATGCTCGGTCTATAGTCTACTTTCAGCATGCATCTCCCATCCTGGGAGGATTCTCCCAAGACCCTTTATTTGGTGCTCCCTTCTCTATTCAAGCTGCCTGTTCCCCTAGCATGTGCAGCTGGCCTCCAAGTCATGGAGTAAGCCTCCTGGTACTTATCTCGGCTATTCTTGGGTGTTAGTCTCCTATTTTGTTACTTTATGTTCCCCAGATGAATGCAATCTTTCTATGTCTGTCCCTTTCTTTCTGACTCATTTCGATTAGCATGATACTTTCCATGTAGTACCACTTGTATGTAAATTTCATGACTTCATCTTTTCTAACAGCTGCATAGTACTCCATTGTGTAGATGTACCAAAGTTTCTTTAACCAGTCATCTGTTCTCTGGCACTCAGGTTTTTTCCAGATTCTTAGCTTGTCTTTTTTTTTTTTTTTTTTTCTTTTTGGGTCACACCTGGCAATGCACAGGGGTTACTCCTGGCTCATGCACTCAGGATTTACCCCTGGCGGTGCTCAGAGGACCATGTGGGATTGCTGGGAATCAAACCCGGGTTGGCCGCGTGCAAGGCAAACGCCCTACCCGCTGTGCTATTGCTCCAGCCCCGCTTGTCTTTTTTTCACTTTCTTGGTGGTCCTCTTTGAAGTACAAATGTTTTCATTTGCTTGTCTAATTTATCTGTTTTTGTTTTGTTTGTGTTTTGGCATCCCGGTTAAAGAAACCTTTTTAGGGGACTGAGGGGGGCACACTCAGTTCTGCTCCAGGATCACATTTGACTTTCACTCTGTGCTCAGTGATCATTCCTGGCAGGTCTCTGGGCTCTACATGAGGTACCAGAGACTGGACCAGGGTCGCCTGCGTGTCAGGCAAACAACTTCACTCCTGTTCTGTACGGTCGCACTGGCTCTCCCAAGTTTTATTCTTTGCCTGTACGTATCCAGTTCCCCCAGCACACAGGCACAGCTATTTAAGAGTCTGACCTTACAGCTCAGATAGAGAAGGGAGCGCCAAATAAAGGGTGTTGGGAGGATCCTCCCAGGATGGGAGAAGCATGCTGAAAGTAGACTATAGACCAAACATGATTGCACTCAATGTCTCTTTTGCAAACCACAGCATCCAAAAGGAGAGAGAGAACAAAAGGGAATGCCCTTCCACAGAGGCAGGGTGGGATGTGGGGATGGGGGGTGGGTGGGAGGGATACTGGGACTAGTAGTGGTGGAGAATGGGCACTGGTGGAGGGATGGGTATTCGATCACTGTATAACTGAAACCCAAGCACAAAAATTTGTAAGTCTAAAATGTGTAAGCCTCATGGTGTTTCACTAATAAAAATTAAAAAAAAAAAAGAATCTGACCTTAGGTGGGCTGGAGACACAGGACAGTGGGGAGAGTGTCTGCTTTGCACACAGCTGACCTGGGTTCGATCCCCAGCATCCATATGGTCCCCTTGAACACTGTCAGGAGTGATCCCTAGTGCAGAGCTAGGATTGAGCCCTGAGCACTTCAAGTGTGGCCCCAACCACTCCCCCCACCCTCCACACACACACACACAAAGAATCTGTGCAGTAGCTGCACAGAAACAGATAAATCCCAGTCCTTTCATTTTCTTTGTTACACTCCCATCTTTGGTCTGGATGAGGCTGTCTTTTCTTTTGTTTTTGGGCCACACCCAGCAATGTTCAGGGGTTCCTCTTGACTCTGCACTCAGGATTCATTCCTGGCAGTACTCAGGGGACCAGGGATTAAATGCCGGGTTGGCCACGGGCAAAGCAAACGCTCTACCCGCCGTGCCGTGGCTCTGGTCCCATGATGTGGCTGGCTTTTATTTTGTGTATTTGCGAGCGTACACATTGCTATTTGTTTGGGGGGCACACCTGGTAATTCTAAGGGCTTACTCTTGGTTCTGTGCTCTGGGATCATCCCTGGTGGGGTTTAGGGGACCCTATGGGGTGCCTGGAATCCAACCCAGCTCAGCTGTGTACAAAGCAAGTATCCAATCTGTTGTGCTATCTCTTGGGCGAATCTGTCCCCCAAGCCCAGAACTGGAAGCTTCCAATACCTTATATCTGGCGCTCTCACCTAGACTGAAGCCTGGCACAGTCACACCCCACCCCAGCACACACCCCCTTCCAGAGTGTGAAGCTTATCAGTCACTTGTTTTTTGTTTGTATGTTGGTTTTGGGGGCCACACAGACTTTGGGGCAGCTTCTGGCACATTGCTGAGGGTCGCTGTCACTGCTGGGGATCAAACACATTCCAGGCATGTACTCCAAAAATCCTTGAATTATCTCCCCGAATCACTTGCTTCTTTATTTACTCTTGGGGTTCTTGGGCCATACCTGGTGATGCTCAGCGCTTATTCCTGCTCTGTGCTCAGGGATCACTCCTGGCAGGGCTCAGGGCACCCTGTGTGGTACCACGGATTATGGTACCAAGTAAGCTACCTGCATGCAAGGTAAATGCTCTAACCCTGTACCATCACTCCAGGCCCTCACTTGCTTTTTTAAAAAATAGCTTTATTTAGGGGACTGGAGTGATAGTACAGGGGTAGGATGCTTGCCTTGCATGCGTCTTACCTGAGTTCCATCCCCGGCATCCATGTGGTCCCCTGGCACCCCGAGGAGTAATCCCTGAGAGCAGAGTTGGGAGTAGCCCCTGAGCATCACTGGGTGTGACACCCCAAAATGCTTTATTGAGATAAGTCACATATATTTCAAGTCACACATATGTCAAGCTTACAGTTTGACATGTTTTAGCGTAAGTACTAACCTGTCACTGTCACTGTCCTCCCATTGTTCATCGATTTGCTCGAGCAGGCCCAGAAATATTGTGAGACATGTTACTGTGTCTGGCATATTGAATACATCACGGGTAGCTTGTCAGGCTTTGCTGTGCAGGCGAGACACTCTCGATAGCTTGCTGGGCTCTCTGAGAGGGGTGGAGGAATCGAACTCGGGTCAGCCATGTTGGCCGCTTGCAAGGCAAATGCCCTACCCGCTGTGCTATCGCTATGAAACCATAATCAAGGTTTTAGAAACTAACATCAAGACTGTGTGTTCACCATTGCCCACCCCCATTCCCATTAGGTCCTCTATAATTCCTCCCTCCACACCCCACCCAACTCCATCTCCCAAAAACCTCTAATCTAATTTCTTTCTTTCTTTCTTTCTTTCTTTCTTTCTTTCTTTCTTTCTCTCTCTCTTTCTTTCTTTTTTAGTGAAGAAAAATAGTTTTTTTTAATTGATTCACCATGAAGTACAGTAACAAAACTTTGATGTTTGAGTTTCGATCATAGTCATCAAACACCCATTCCTTCACCAGTGCCCGTTTTCCACCACCAAAATCCCCGGTATCCCCCCCTTCCACACCTCCCCCCGCCTGTGTGGCAAACAATTTGCACAACACTCTCTTTCTCAACTTTAGTTATCTTCAATATTTTGAGACCATTCCTACCACCACTCAAACCTGCTAAAAGCAATGCTAGACAATGTGTTTTGAATTGCTCGTTATGGATATAATATAATGTCGCATAGTCGTGAGAGCTGCCATGCGCTCTAAGAATTCTAAACTTTTTTTTTTTTTGCTTTTTGGGTTACACCTGGCAATGCACAGGGGTTACTCCTGGCTCTGCACTCAGGAGATACTCCTGGCGGTGCTCAGGGGACCATATGGGATGCTGGGAATTGAACCCGGGTCGGCTGTGTGCAAGGCAAACGCCCAACCCGCTGTGCTATCGCTTCAGCCCAGGAATTCTAAACTTTTAATAATTAGGATCTGAAGAAATTGCTGCAGCAAGTTGCTCGGGTCCGAGATTCATTTGTGTGTCTCTGGATCGTGGCCGTGTGGGAGTTTAAGTAGATGGTGGCCAGATGTGGCGTCATCTCAGAGTCCCATTGGGGCAGGGAAGGAGAAGGGCTCGCTCCTCCCCTGTCCCGTGAGGCTTGGGATTTGCCGCCACCGCCACTCATACCTGGAGTTTCTCTCTGACTTCTAAAAAATGTCGGCTGCCGGAGTTCCTAGAGGGCAGGTGGAGGGACAACACCTGTCCCCGTCTGGAGCAGCCCAGCGGAAATGGCCTATTGCGAAGTCCAGGGCCATCTCTGCACCATGTTGCTTGGGTCTGAGATTCGTTTGTATGTCCAGAAAAATAGTTTTTTTTTCTTTTTGGGTCACACCCGGCGATGCACAGGGGTTACTCCTGGCTCTGCACTCGGGAATCACTCCTGGCAGTGCTCAGGGACCCATATGGGATGCTGGGAATCGAACCCTGGTCGGCCGTGTGCAAGGCAGACGTCCTACCCGCTGTGCTATTGCTCCAGCCCCCAGAAAAATAGTTTTTATTGAATGAAATGTACTTAGAAAGACGTGGGGGAGAGGCTGGAGCAACAGTACAGCAGGGAAGAGTGTTTACCTTGCATGCGCTCAACCAGAGCTCAATCCCCGGCACCCCACACGATCCCCAGAGCCCCACCAGGAGTAATTCCTGAGTACAGAGCCAGGAGTAACCCCTGAGTACAGCAGGTGTGGCCCAAACCAACCAAGGAACAAACAAAAAGTGTAGAAAGACGTGAGGGAAGAGAAAGAGAAGACTACATGTTCAAGAGTCAACAGGGGCCTCTGCAGCGTGGAGAATGTCAGAAAGCCAAGACTTGTGTTCAAGGGAGAACGTGGGCCAGGAGAGCAAGTCTGATCTGCTGTCATAATAGTTTAATGAGATTTTTCTAGAAGCTTCCAGTGAGGTGTGGGCTGGGCCATGCCCAGCAGTGCTCAGGAGCTATTCCTATTTCTGCACTCAGGAGTGACCCTTGGGAACCCATACATGGTGCCTGAGATTGAACCCAGCAAGGCAAGTGCCTTATCCCAGTCCTTAATCTCTCCAGCTCAGGGGCTGGAGCGATAGCACAGCGGGTAGGGCGTTTGCCTTGCACGCAGCCAACATGGCCAACACAGGTTCGATTCCCAGCATCCCATATGGTCCCCCGAGCACCGCCAGGAGTGATTCCTGAGTGCATGAGCCAGGAGTAACCCCTGAGCATCGCCGGATGTGACCCAAAAAACAAACAAACAAATCTCTCCAGCTCAGATTTTCTAAAAGCAGACATAAATGGACAATTTTGGGGGGCAGTGAAGGGAAGCGTTTCTTTCACTCAGAAAATGACGAGGGGGCTGGAGCGAAAACGATAGCACAGCGGGTAGGGCATTTGCCTTGCACATAGTCCGATTTGATTGGTTTGATTTCCAGTATTCCATATGGTTCCCTAAGCGCCGAATAATTTCTGAGTGCAGAGCCAAGAGTAACCCCTGCGCATCGCCGGGTGTGACCCAAAAAGAAAAAAAAAAAAAAAGAATAGTGACTGGTAATGACTGGGGGGCCGGGTTGATAGGACAGTGGGGAGGGTGTTTGTCTTGTACGCAGTTGACGTAGGTTCGATCCCAGGCATCCCACAGCCCCCCCCCCCCCCCCCGCCCCAGCCCCACCAGGAGTGATCCCTGAGCACAGAGCCAGGAGTAATCCCTGAGCACTGCCGGGTGTGGCCCCAAAACAAAAGACAAATAGAAGAATGTCTGTGCTGTCCTCGGCACCTGCATATTACCGGGGACTGAAGCCAGGCCCTGCGACCAGCTTCCCTCCGCACACAGAGCCTTGCGTCTGATTGCACCTAGGTTAGAGCTTTGCAAATGAAGCTGAGTGAGTGTTTGTGGTCTTTGTCTGGGTGGCTCCTTCCGTTTCCTCCGATGAAACACCAGGACAGAAATGGTGACGAGAGACAGTCATGGAAAACTGTTCCACCCATTAGGGAAAAAAAAAAGGCTCGCCAAATTTTTTTTTAAATTTTAATTGTTTTTGTTTTGGGGCTACACCCGGTGATGCTCAAGTCTGATTTCCTGGCATGATGCTCAGGAATTACTCCTGGTGGTGCTCAGGTGACCATATGGGGAGCCGGGGGTCGAACCCAGGTCAGCTACGTGCAAGGCTACCTGCTACCTTTGCCCCTCCAAACTAACTATCCTCCCAGCAGCGTCTGAGTTCCTTGCCAACACATTTCTGCAGGCAGCCTTTTTTCCTTTTTAATTTGTTTAAAACAAAAACATAAACTGGGGACCTTGGTGGTGGGAAATGTACCCTGGTGAAGGAACATCGCATGACCCAATCACGAACAACTTTGTAACTGTCGTTTTAATGATTTAATAAAAAAAGGGATCACTGTCACTATCACTGTCCTCCCATTGTTTATCGATTTGCTTGAGCGGGTCCAGTAACGTCTCCATTGCAAGACTTGTTGTTACTGTGTTTGGCATATCAAATACGTCACGGGTAGCTTGCCAGGCTTTTGCCATGCAGGCGAGATACTCTCTGTAGCTTGCTGGGCTCTCTGAGAGGGGCGGAGGAATTGAACCCAGGTAGGTCGAGTTGGCCGTGTACAAGGCAAATGCCCTACCGCTGTGCTGTCGCTCCAGCCCCTTTTTGTGACTCAATAAAAAAAATATTTTTTATTAATTTTGTGACTCAATAAAAATAAATTTTGTGACTCAATAAAAAAAATTAAAAAATCAAAATTGAAAAGTTGGTTCTGGGGGCTGGAGCAACAGCACAGTGGGTAGGACGTTTGCCTTGCATGTGGCTGACCCAGTTCGATTCCCAGCATCCCATGAGCATTGCCAGGAGTGATTCCTGAGTGCAGAGCCAGGAGTCAGCCCTGAGCATTGCTGGGTGTGACCCAAAAAGCAAAAAAAAAAAAAGTTGGGTCTGGAGAGATAGTACAGTGGTAAGTATCTACCTTGCACCCAGCGGACCTGATCTGATCCCTGTCACTGTATCTCCTTGAGCCCGGTCAGGAATGACCCTGGTGCAGTCGGGTGTGGTTCAAACCCAAGAAAAAAGAAAAAGAAACCTCGTATTACTGGAGCCAGGGGCTGGTTTGATGGAGTGATGTAAGTGTCTTCCTGGCAGGAGGGCGGGACCTTAAGTTCCATCCCTGGTGCTGAGTGCTGAGTTCGAGCCGAGCACATCTGCTGTGTGCCATCCCAGCGGCACAAACGGTTCCCACCACACTGTAGCTGGGTATGTGCCAGGGTCACCACGGAAAGGATGTGTCCCATCCAACACTGGAGCCAAGCTCTGCGGGACATCACACCAGAAAGCCACAGAGGGAAGGCAAGGAGGGAAGGAAACGGGTATCGATTAGTTAGTGAACTGGATGGGCAAGTGAAATGACAGCACGTTGGTGAATCAGACCCAGCAGAGCAGGGTACTGCACCCCCATCCAAGGCAACTAACGGCTGTATCTGGTTCTTCATGGTTTTGTTTGTAGGTTATTATTTGCTTGTTGTTTTTAATTCACCTACATGTAACTGCATACACCAAAGGTCAGGAACCCCGTGGGGTGTTTCATCTTTTTTTTAAAAAAACTTTTTTATTGAGTCACTGTGAGACAGACCATTACAAAGCTGTTCATGATTGGATTTCAGTATTCCAACACCCATCCCTCCACCAGTGTACATTTCCCAGGGCCCTCTGCCATCACCCCTGCCCCCACCCCTCCCTGCCTCTATGGCAGGCGCTTTTCCTCTCTCTCTCTCTCTCTCTCTCTCTCTCTCTCCCCTTTTGGGCATTGTGGTTTGCAATATTGATACTGAAAAGTTATCAAGAATACCCCTTACCCACTTTTAACCCTCAGATCTTGTCCAGTGTGATCATTCCCAGCTATTATTATCTTAGTGGTTGGTGAGTTTCATCTTTAAGTCTGTATCGAGCGGACTCTTTTCATTTTCTTTCTTTTTTAATTTCTTTTTCTTTTTTGCTTTTTTGGGTCACACCTGGCGATGCACAGGGGTTACTCCTGGCTCTGCACTCAGGAATCACTCCTGGCGGTGCTCAGGGGACCATAGGGATGCTGGGAATCGAACCTGGGTCGGCTGCGTGCAAGGCAAACGCCCTACCCGCTGTGCTATCTCTCCAGCCCCTCTTTTTTAATTTCTTGGGCTCTTTTTTTTTTGGCCACTTCCCAGCAATCCTCAGAGGTTACTCCTGGCTCTGAACTCAGGAATTATTCCTGGCAGTGCTACAGGAACCAATATGGGGTGCCAGGGATTGAACTTCGACTGGCCACATGCAAGGCAAACGCCCTCCTCATTGTACATCCCAATGTGCTCCAGCCCCTCACAGCTGTATTTTTTATTTTGTTTTTGTTTTTTGCTTTTTTGGGTCACACCCGGTGATGCTCAGGGGTTATTCCTGGCTCATGCACTCAGGAATTACTCCTGGCGGTGCTCAGGGGACCATATGGGATGCTGGGAATCAACCCAGGTCGGCTGCGTGCAAGGCAAATGCCCTACCCACTGTGCTCCAGCCCCACAGCTGTTTTTTTAAATATAGTTTCAAAAAGAAAAAGCGAGGCCAGAGAGACAGTACAGTGGGGAAGGCACTAGCCTGGCACTTGGCTGGACTCGGGTTTGCTCCGTGGCCCTGCACGTGGTACCCTGAGCAGCACCAGAGGTGATCCCTGAGCACAGAGTCAGGAGGAAGCCCTGAGCACTGCTGGGTGTGACCCAGAAGCAAACAAGCAGGAAGAAGAAAATGACTCAGGACAGGGCACATGCTTAACAGGCCGGAGCACATGGTCTGGACGAGGAGATGCAGCTTGGATCCCAGCACTGCTTAGTTCCCTGAGCACTGTGCTAGGAGTACCCCAGGATATGGGTGTGTCCCAAAGCAAAAACAAAACAAACCAAAAGCTTCATCTTGGGCCAGGGAGATAGGACAGCAGGGAGGGCACTTGCCTAGCACGTGGGGGATTCAGATTCAATCCCCGTACTCCAGGAATGATTCCTGAGTGTAGAGCCAAGAATAAGCCCTGAGCACCACTGGGTATGACACAAAAAACAGACCAACAAAAACCCAATCCCAGCCAATGTTGAACAAAATGATGCTACTCCAGGCCTGTTTTGCTTATATGTCAAATCACTTTAAAGTCCTCCATTTCCGGGACCATTGTGGCGGAATCTTACAGCATTTACTTTGCATATGGTCGACCCAAGTTCAATCCCCAGCATCCCCCTAAGGGTCCCCCAAGCCCCCCTGGCGTAACTCCTGAGTTTAGAGCCAGGAGTAACCCATGAGCATCACTGGGTGTGACTGAAAAACAAAACAAAAAAATTAAAATAAATAAATAGAGTTCCCATTTCCAGAGCAGGAGAGATGACTGAAAGGGATGGGGGACATGTGAGAGCCCCAGGTTTGATCCCAGAGGTGCAGAGTCCGACCCTGAGACCGCTGGCTGTGACCCCTCAAAAAATTAATAATAGTAATAATAATAATAATAATAATGAGGGGAGAAAGCACAAGTTTCAAAGCTCATGCCCTATACGCAGGGGCCCCAGTTGCATCCCAGATGCTGTCTGGTCCCTCAAGCACGGCCAGGAGCTACCCCTGAAAGCACCCAGCCAGGAGCCCCCAGCACAGCAGAGTGTGGCTCTCAAACGAGAAATATATTAGCTAATGATCAATAAGATCGCAGTTTCCATGAACCCAGACAGCATGAGAGAGAAATGAATGTTCAAGAAACTGAGGCCGTGGGTCGTGGAGTTATGTACATTGTCCGGCAGCAAAAAGCACCAGATCACGCAGCTCCAAAGCTGTTCCCCAAGGCGGCTCCCGCCCAGTTCAAGCACCGCAAAAATTAGGCACACCACACACACACATACACACACACATACACGCACACACATGGACACACACGAATGCATGCGCTCACATGCAAGCACACACACACAAACACGCACACATGCACACACACGCACACACACGCATGCACATACATGCTCACCCACACGCACAAACGCACACACACACATGCATGTGCTCACGCACCCGGACACACACACAAGCACACACACACATGCACGTGCTCACACACACATGCATGCACTTTCATGCGGGCACGCGCTGCACACACATACAAACGCAGATGAGCACGCGCACGCACACATGCAGAGGAGTGCACGCGCAGACAAACACGTGCACACACGCGTGCGCGTGCACACAAATGAACACGCGGTGTACAAACTCACCCACATGCACACAAGCGCGCACAGGCATCGAGTCCCTGATGTCCTCGCTGGAGTCGGTTTGGATCCAAGATAGCGAGACAGAAGCTCAGAGTTCACAGCGCCAACCCAGAAACGCACACACAGGCTTGGGGTGCTGGTGGAAGACGATGCGGTGTCCTCCTTTGCTCCCTTCTTAGGATGCCCACCAGAGTATCGGGGCGTAGAGCAGCACCCTGAACAACTCTGGGCCTCTGCGGGGCAGGCCCAGCCCTCCACCCACCATGCTGCACCCCTGGCAGACCTGGATGGCTGCAGAACAGACAAACCAACAGGAACCAGCCAGTCTCCTGGGACATCACTGTCACCCCCCTTCTTGCTGCTCTGTCCAGCTGCCCGAACTCCACCAGGCTCTCCCTGGTTCCTCCTCCCTCCACCCCACCAAGGGCCACAGAGGCAGCCTGGGAAGCAGCACCCCAACCTCCTGCCAGGGTAAGGCCCCTGAGTCTTGGGTGTGGCACTGCATGGCTCAGTCTGCCACTGGGCACCTTGACTTTTCCATGGGGGTGTTGGTGGGATGAACCTCGGGAATGTGGGCACCAGCGAGAGAGGGATATTCATGGCATATTTGTTCATGGGGTGTTTGTTCATGGAGTGTTCGTGGGGCTAGATTGATAGTACAGTCGGTACTTGCCTTGCACTTGGCAAACCCGGGTTTAATCCCGGGCACCCGGGCACCCGGACTCCCAGAGTACAGTCAGGAGTAAGCCCAAAAACATAAAATAAAAGAGAGAAACAGAGAAGTATTCAGGAAAGTGTGGGGTTCTGGGAGGGGTTCACAGACTCAAGGAGGTCAGGGAGAGGGAACAGGAATGGGGGAGAGCAAGATCAAAAAGAGGGGCTCAGGGGTTGGAGCGATAGCACAGCTGCTAGGGTGGTTGCCTTGCACCTGGCCAATCCGGGTTCGATTCCCAGCATCCCATATGGTCCCCTGAGCACCGCCAGGAGTAATTCTTGAGCGCAGAGCCAGGAGTAACCCCTGTGCATTGCCAGGTGTGACCCAAAAAGAAAAAAAAAAGAGGGGCTCAGGGAGGAGGGGTGTTGCCGAGGCGAGGGCTGCTGGCTTGGGTGAGGTGGTCCTGGTGGAGTGGGTGTCGGGTGGGGCTGCTCAGGGACAGGGAGGGAGGTTGGTGCGATCCTTGGGAAATGGGGGTTCTTACAGAGGGGGAGAGCCGGTCGGGTGACTGCCTTGCACCGGGCTGAAAGAGTTTGACGGGATCCCCAGCATCCTGTACAGTCCCCAGAACCCGCCAGGAGCGATCCCAGAGCGCAGAGCCAGGAGTAAGCCTGGAGCACCACCGGGTGTGATGGAAAATTAAAAATAAAATAAAATAAAATAAGCGGGGGAAGGGGGATGCGGGCAGAGCGAGGAGGGCACAGCGGGGAGGGCACTTGCCTCGCACTTACCTGAATCCCATCCCGCAGCCCAAGCGGTCTCTGGGCCCATCGGGAGTGACCCCTGAGCATCACCTGCGTGAACCTAACTCTGAAACCACACGACATAAAAAGAAAGCAGCCCAAAGCGCTGGCTCCGGAGTGGCGAGGGGAGGATGGTCCGGGGCGACGTGGGCGCGAGGGGCGGGCGCCCAGGAGGGCTGCGGACACCAGGAGAGGTTCCGGGCAGCCCCTGCCCCCGCCGGGACCGGCCCACACCTGGCTCCTCCCTCTCGGACCCAGCCCGGCGGTTTGGGAGCGGGTTAAAGGTTAGCGGGCACGAGCGGGGCTCGGGCCGCGATTGGCAGGCGCGGGCGCGGCGGGCACGGGCCACGGCTGCGCCACAGCCCGCCGAGCTGCCGGTCGGCTGCCGCCCACGTGCAAGGCATAGAAGGAGGCACCGGTCAAGGGGCAAAGGGCCCCCGGGGGCAGCGGGCGGGGCCGGCAGCGCCCGCGTCCACGCCCGCCGCTAAAAGGCCGGGCAGCGCACACGGAGCGGCGCACGGAGCCCTCTGCCGCCGCCGGAGCGCAGGTGCGCGGAGCATCCCGGGGGCGCGGGATCCCCACCCGCACGTCGCGCCGCGCGGAGTCCAGGTGGGCCGCAGGGGACGGGGGCGGGGGGAGCGGAGCATCCCGGGGCGGGGGCGCGGGATCCCCACCCGCAAGTCGCGCGGAGTCCAGGTCGCCGGAGGGGACGGGGTCCGGGGAGCGCCCGGGGTCTCAGCTCGCCACCTGTCCAGTGGAGAGGGCGGGGTGCGCTCCGTGAACACCCCCAGAGCCGCACCGGGGCACATCCTGCCTGGTTCCAGGAGCAGATGTGGGGAGAAGAGAGGTGTCCCCGGGCTCTGAGCTGGGGCAACAGGAGGAACTGAGGGCTCCCGTGGAGTTGAGCGTGGGCTCCGGGATGAGGGAGGACGGGGGGGGGAGGGGCCCAGGAGCAAATGGTTCAGGTGGACCTGGGGGAGGGGCTCTGAGAACCCAGAACTCATCCCTAGGAGTGAAGGTGGGACCAGCAGAACGGGGTGAGGAAGTGGGGAGAGGGCTTCTGGAAGCCTGGTCTGGGGGCCCAGGACTTCAGCCCCCCACTCTGGGCTCAGGTTTGGGCTGGGTGGAGGGGTCCCGGGACTTGAGTGCGGCTGCTGTGGCTGTGTGTCCTCTGGCTGCTGCCTCCCTTCTGGGCCTCTCCCCGGGGCCTCCTTCCCAGATCCCACGCCAGAGGCAGCGAAGAACCGGGGGAGACAGTGGCCTGCAGAGGGGCAGCTCAGCTGGGGCCAGCCCTGGCCTCCCTCTAGGCCTCAGCCACCTCCCGCACCCCCAGATCCAGGAGAGGGTCCAGAAGAGGGTTCTGGGGAGGTGTTAGACTTGGGAACATCAATGAGGAAGTGAAGAGCTGGGGGAACCCCCTGCTCAGCCTGGGGCCCAGGGACCCCTTGGAGGGAAGTGGGCACAGAGTCTGGGGGTGCCCTGGGGCTCTGGACTGCCCTCAGTCCCTGAAAGAGGGCAGAGCGGGGGTCCGGGGCTCCTCCCGGGTACAAGATAACTGGGTACAAGGTCCTCTGCTGCTGGTGGCCCCTCTGGGGGTGACATTTGTCATCTGAGGGACGTGGACACAGGTAGGGGAGGCAACTTGGGGGTCCTATGGTCTCAGCTACGCAGACTTGGCCCCTTTAAGAAGATGCTCCGGGATGCCCTGGCAGGTGCCAGGGGCTTCAACAGAGACTGGGGGAGCAGGGGTCCCTGGACTCAGGGGGGCTGGGAAGAGGGGAGGAGCTGAGATGGGGGTCTCCGCTGCAGTTTTACTTCCTGATCAGCCCTGAGGAAAGGTTGGTGAGGAGATGAGCCCAGAGAGGTGAGGGCACTGACTCAAGGTCACACAGCCTGGAAATCCTGGGACCAAGATTCAGACCCAGCAGCCTGGGAACAAACCACTCCTGTGGTGGCCGGTCTCGCCCCAGGCCCTTGTGCCCCTCCGGGGTAGCCTCAGCAGGCACAGGAGGGGCACAGCTCCAGCCCATCCACGTGAACCCCTCTTCTCAGACACATGCTGAGCTAACCCGGTGCAGGAGATCCCCCAAAAATCAGGGGGCACAGAGCTTTCTCCAGACTCAGCCCAGAACAAGGGTGCGCCTCCTGCCTGTCCTGAGAGGTGGCACACCTGGCACGGGGACTGGGGAGGGGTTCAACTGGCCCCACTCCAGCCCAACACTCCCTCTGGTGCCGGGCAGCTCTGGGGCCCCATCACGCCCCCACCCACCCAGTTTTGTGATCTGGTGAGGATTTGGCTTCCCCGGGGCCCCCTTTAAGTGTCAGCCCAGTGGGGTTCATGGTGGGCAGGAGCTGGTGTGAAGAGCCGCGACAGGACAATGGTGCGGGCACCGACCCTGCACACTGCCAACTGAGGGCCCATCCGAGTATCCCAGGGACTCACCAGCACTCAGTCCTGAGCCCTGCAGGTTTTGCCCAAAACCCAAAATATTATAAAAAGAGCTGGTAAGACCCTCAGAGCTCCCCAATGTGGGGGCTTGGGGGGTCCGGACAGAGATCACATTGAGTTTTGGGGGGCATTTTCCAGCCCTGATTGCCCAGTGAGGTGACTTGCAGACACACGGAGGCTGGGAAGGCAGAAAGGAAGGGAGGGAGGGAGGAAGAGAGGACCAGGCTTGAGGGAGGGTAGCCGTGGGGCACCCCGGAGGTGGGCTGGCATGTGTGCACGTCCTCAACCTCCCACGGGCCATGGGGAATGTCACTTGTGCTCCTTGCACCCCTTGTCTGGACCCCTGTGTTGTGGGGGTCACTGTCACCGTGGGGTGGGGCTTGCTCAGAGCTGGGCACGGGGGTGGGGGCGGAACCAGCCCTGGGATGCATCCTTGCAAGGCAGGTGCACCACCTGCCACGCTCTGCCCACGCCAAGGGTTCCTTGGGGCCCTGCTGGGTGTGCACGGGGTGGGAGGTGGGGGGTCCCATGTGGTGCTGGGAGCAGACCTGGGCGCCCTGCCCAAACCTGCCTCAGCCTGTCTTGCCCTGCTGGGCATTGGGGAAACACTCGTCAGTGCTCAAGGCTGACTCCTGGTGGCCCAGACAACAAGGAGGGTGACCTCGAAGGGTCCCCGGAGCCCTGCCGGGAGATGTGCCTGTGACCCCCCTGGGGTGTCGGGGGGCCCACCCAGGATCAGTCTCCCCGCGGGATCATCTCACTCCCACACGCGTTTCAGGGGCAAGAAAACCAAAACTCCAAAGGAGGCTGCAGGCAGCCCTGCCTGCGGGGTCTCAGCCTCCGAGGGCCCTGGCACCCCCAGCCTGGACAGTCATTCCAGCCACCAAGGCACCTGCTGATCAACTCTCCAGCGCCCCCAGTAGGCTGGTGGTGGACATGCAGCTCGGGCGCAGAGAAAGGGGTGCACTTGGCCCCTCAATTCCTCCCCAGTCATCTGCCTGTTTCCTCTCTGAATGACAGTGGGAACCCCGTTTCCTCGGGATGGAGAGAAGGGAACACCCCCCAGTCATTCCCAGAGAAGGACCCCGTTCCCCAATTCCGCATCCCTCATCTGGGGAGCTGGGCCCCCGTTTCCTTGTCCGTAGCAAGGGGTGGCTCCGTTTTTTCACCTGTGTGATGGGATCTGGACCCCCGTTTGCTCACCTGTAGAATGGGGGACTGGGCCCTGTTTTCTTCTTCCTAGATGGAGAGCTGATTTGTTTTGTTTTGCTTTTGAGATCACACCCAGCAATGCTCAGGGTTTACTCCTGGCTCTGCACTTAGGAATTACTCCTGGCAGGTCCAGGGAACTATATGGGGTGCCAGGAATCCAACCCGTGTTGGCCGCGTGCAAGGCAAACGCCCTCCCCACTGGACTAGAGCTCCGGCTCCTAAATGGGGAACTGAGACTCCACTTCCTCATCTGTAGAATGGGTCGGTATCTGCGCGGTAACTGCCTCCTAGGCTCTCCCCCAAGTCGGGGGGCAGCTGGTGGGAACTGGGAGCCCCTGGACCCCTGTTGCTTCTCTCGAGCAGTGGGGCTGGGGACTGTGGCTGGACAGAGAGCCCAGAGCAGCTGTGTCCCCGTGTCTCTCCTGGTGTCCGCCAGCTTCCTCCCGCACTCCCTGTCATCTGGTAGGTGACTTGGAGGGGACAGCCTCTGGGCCGGCAGCCTCTGGGCCCTCCGGAAGGTCCTGCGTGGCCGTGGCCAGCAGATGCTGAGGCTCAGATGTGGGCAGTGCTGCTGATTAACCGCTGCCCGCAGGTGGCCGCCGGCTTGCAAAGGGGGAGAAGCAATGGGCCCGTCTGCGCCTTTCCGCACCTCTGATTGGGCGCCCACCCTTTGTGACCTGCGGCGGGGTATCCTGATGGGACCCCCACATGCACTCAGGCCTGCTGCAGTCCGCGGTCCTCCACACCTTGGGTTCCGAGCACGCCTTTGGCGAGCTGATGACTCCTGCGGGGACTGTGTGGTTTGGGGGTGTGAGTCCCGAGAGTGTCATTGGGGGCTGGAACTTTCACCCCCAACGTCCATGTCTGGAGCTAGGATTGGAGCCGCCAGAAAGTGTGTTCGTCTGCCAAAGGGCAAAGATGGCATCAGTGGTGCCCGTGTGACCAGCTGAACTCGGGGAGGGGGTGACGGCGGGCCCCTGCACAGACTGTGAACCCCAACCCTGCCCTGTGCCTCCCTTTCGTCTGCCTTTCCTGAGCGCTTGAGTCCGTTTTGATAAATGGATTCTGAGCCCTTCTAGCAAGTTCTGGAGACTGAGCTGGGACTCATGCTGTCCCTGCTGGGTGGCGGGGGGTGGGGTGGGGCTGGTGACAGCCTTGTCATTGGGCTCCCAGGGGGCCAGACTCGTGGGCCCACACTCCTAAGCCGCATGATCACAGCCGTGAGAGGCAGTGCGGGAGCGTGTGAGCTGCCCCTGTATGCAGGGCGGCCTTGGCACCCATGGGGAGGCAGACCCAGCTCACGGCTCGCTCGCTCGAGTGGACACTGCCTCCAGGCTAAGAGAGGGCGGCAGGTGTGTCTCTCGCCTGTGGCTGACCCGGGTTTGAATCCCCAGCATCTCATATGGTCCCCCAAGCGTGGCCAAGGGCCACTCCTGAGCACAGAGGCAGGAATTGCCCCTGAGCACTGCCTTGTGTAGATTTAAAAAAAGGAAGGATGGATGGAGGAAGAAAGGGAATGAAGGAGGGAGAGAGGAAGAGAGGAAAGGAGGAACGGAGAGAGGAAAGTTGAAGGGAGGGAGGGAGGGAGGAGAAAGGAAGAGAAGGAAGGAAGGAAAGTCGGAAGGAAGGAAAGAAGGAGGGAAGGCAGGAAGGAAGGGAAGAAGGAAGGAAGAAGGAAAGAAGGAGGAAGAAGGAAGGAGGGAGGAAGGTTGGCCTCCTCCAGGATGACCTCTGTCCCTGCATGCTGGAACTCTGGCTTGCCCTTCTCCCCGGCTGTTCACAGCACCCCAAGAGTTGAGGCCCAGAAAGGGTTGGTGCTTGCCGAGATGAGACTGTGGATGCAGCAGCCCCTTGGGATTCTAGGAGGTGGCGGGGAGGGGAAAGGGGTTTAGGCTGCACCTCTGCACCCCCCATGTTTTTTCTGCTCTCCTGAGACCTTTCCTCCCCCCACTCTGGGGCTCCTCGGGGGTTGAACAGGGGTTCAGATACTCTCCCCTTTTTCTTTCCGTGCTTTTGAAAGGATTTTTTTTATTGAATCACCATGAGATAGTTACAAGCTTTCTTTTTTTAAAATTTTTTTATTTTATAAGTTACTTCACAATATTTGATTACATTTAATACTCAAACAGCAATCTCACCACCATTATACCTTCCCACCACCAAATTCAGGATGTTTCCGTCCCAAGCCCCAACCCCTGTCCCAAAACACACGATCACGATTACGATCATCCTGTTGTTTGTCGATTTCCTCGAGCAGGCACCAGTACCGTCTCCTTCTTCCTAGCCCTGAGATTTTAAAAGAGCCATTTCAGTGCTCTTTCAGGATTAGGAGAATGAGACCCATCATTGTTATTGGTATTTGGCATATTGAGTACAACACGGAAAGATTGCCAGACTCTGCCGTGTGGGTAGGATACTTTTGGTGGCCTGCCAGGTTCTCCAAAGGAAAAATAAGATAATAAGATGTCGCGGCCGCGCACTTCCAGGAGTTGGGTTTTATAGTCTCTGCGTCTTGGCCGTTGATGGGACCAACCTGGCGCTGGTAGCAGCTGGTGGGTGTGACGCCTACCTACTGGAAGATGGGGGGTCTGGGTGGAGAAGGCCCAATCCCAATCTGAGTAAACTTGGAGACCTCAGCCCCGGGACCCGCATGCCTGGGTTCCTCTGCCAGTTCTTTCATGCATGAGGCCCGTACGGACGTGTGGAGAGTGGTCCCAGCATGGCCGTGGCTGGCTCTGGAGGTCCTCAGCTTCTGGGTCTCTGCTCGGGGGGTGGGGGGGAAGAGAAACTCAACCCTCCCCCCTCCAAGGGGCCTCGGTGAGGACGGCCAGGCGCGGGGGCAGATGACTTAGTAAAGAATAGTATAGTATAGTATAGTATAGTATAGTATAGTATAGTATAGTATAGTATACTAATGGGCTGGAGCGATAGCACAGCGGTAGGGCGTTTGCCTTGCATGCAGCCAACATGGCCGACCCGAGTTCGATTCCTCCGCCCCTCTCAGAGAGCCTGGCAAGCTACCGAGAGTATCTCGCCCGCCCGGCAGAGCCTGGCAAGCTACCCGTGATGTATTCGATATGCCAAACACAGTAACAACAAAGACTCCAATGGAGACGTTACTGGGCCCGCTCGAGAAAATCGATGAATAAGGGGAGGACAGTGACAGTATACTAATAGTATTACTATACTATATAGTATAGTAATACTATATGTGTAAACTCAAACAAAAGAATATATTTTGTATTGTCTGTTATGAAAAACTGCTGAAATGCTTACAAAAAAGTGTTCACATAGAAAACAGTGTTTTGGCAGGAGCCATTAAGACATCCTATAGGATATCACTAACATGTTGTTAAAGTTTGGGTGACGTGAGCTTTGGCATTTATGTCTGAAAATATGTATATACGCATATGTATATATTACCATCAGTGATTTGTTGCCTACTGTTACAGTTACAAGCTTCCATGTTTGAGTTACAACCATGCAATGATCCAACCCCCATCCCTCCACCAGTGCACATTCCCCACCACCAATGTCCCCAGTATACCTGCCCTTTTCCACCCTCCCCCTCCCCCCATGGCAGACAATTTCCCAAACTCTCTCTCTGTTTTTGAAAATTATGGTTTGCAATACAGATACTGGTAGGTTATCATGTTTGGTCCCTTATCTACGTTCAGCACACATCGCCCATCCCGAACGATTCCTCCAACCATCATTGACTTAGTGGTCCCTTCTCTATCCCAGCTGCCTTCTCCCCAAGTTCATGAGACGGGCTCCCAACTATGGAGCAATATTCCTGGCCCTGTATCTACTGTCCTTGGGTGTCAATCTCACATTATTTATTTCATATTCCAAAAATGAGTGCAGTCCTTCTAGGTCCCTCTCTTTCTGACTCATTTCATTTAGCATGATACTCTCCATGTCCATCCACTTATAAGAAAATTTCATGACTTCCTCTCTCCTAACAGCTGCATAGTATTCCACTGTGTAGATGTACCAGAGTTTCTTTAACCAGTCATCTGTTCTAGGGCATTTGGGTTGTTTCTTTCCAGATTCTGGCTATTGTGAACAGTGCTGCAATGAACATATAGGTACAGATGTCATTTCTACTGTGTTTTTTGTACCCTCAGGATATATTCGCAGAAGTGGTATTGCAGGGTCATATGGAAGCTCAATTTCTAGTTTTTGAAGGAATGTCCATATTGTTTTCCAGAAAGGCTGGACCAGTCAGCATTCCCACCAACAGTGAAAGAGCGTCCCTTTTTCCCCACATCCGTGTCAGCACTGGTTGCTTTTGTTCTTTTGAATGTGTGCCAGTCTCTGTGGTGTGAGATGATATCCCATTGTTGTTTTGATTCGCATCTCCCTGATGATCAGTGATGTGGAGCATTTTTTCATGTGCCTTTTGGCCATTTGTAATTCTTTTTTGAGGAACTTCTGTTCATTTCTTATCCCCATTTTTGATGGGGTTGGAGGGTTTTTCTTGTATAATTCTACTAGTGTCCTGTATATCCTGGATATTAATATTAATCAGATGGGTATTGGGTAAATATTCTCTCCCATTCTGTGGGCTCTCTCTGTCTTTAAGTCACTGTTTCTTTTGAGGTGCAGAAGCTTCTTAGTTTGATGTAGTTCCATTTGTTTATGTTGTTTCCACTTGCTTGGTCAGTGCTGTTTCATCCTTAAAGATGCTTTTAGCTTCAATGTCATGGAGGGTTCTGCCTACCTTTTCCTCCTTGTACCTTATGGATTCATGTCTAATGTTGAGGTCTTTTTTAAAAATTTTTATTAGTGAAACACCATGATGGTATTGAGGTCTTTAATCTACTTTGATCTGACTTTTGTGCCTGGCATTAGACAGAGGTCAGAGTTCATTTTTTTGCAGGTAGCTATCCAGTTTTCCCAGCACCACTTGTTGGAGAGGCTTGAAAGGGTCACTTTTACCCTGCTTTGAAGATCAATATGCAAGTAGTATACAACTTAAAAAATGTTTTTTGGGGGGCCGGAGTGATAGCACAGCGGGTAGGGCATTTGCCTTGCACGCGGCTGACCTGGGTTCAATCCCCGGCATCCCATATGGTCCCCCAAGCACCGCCAGAAGTAATTCCTGAGTGCAGAGCCAGGAATAACCCCTGAGCATTGCTGGGTATGACCCAAAAAGAAAAAAAACGGATTTTGTTTGTTTGGGGGCCACACGCGGCAGAGCTCAGAGATCATGCCTGGCGGTCTTAGGGGGCCATATGTGGGGCCGGGGATCAACTATACTATCTATCTGGCCCTTGAATTTTTTGTTTGTTTGTTCGGGGGCCACACACAATGTTGCTCAGGACTTACTTCTAGCTCTGTGCTTAGGAATTACTCCTGGTAGACTCGGGGGACTACATGGGGTGCCGGGAATCGAACCCCGGTCAGCCATGTGCAACCCTGCCGTGCTATCGCTCCAGCCCCTGGATTTTTGTTGTTTTAATTTTTGGTGTTTGGACCACACCTGGCAGTGCTCGGGAGCTGTCCCTGGCCCTATGCTTAGGTGAACCCTGGTGGTCCCGGGGATTTGAACCTGGGTATGGGAGGTGTGACAAGTTGCCTTAACCTCTGTACTATCTCTCGGTCCCAGATGGATTTGTTTCTTCTTATTTTTGGCCCACACCTGGCAGTGATCAGTGGTCACTCTTTTTTTTGTTTTGTTTTGTTTTGTTTTTTGCTTTTTGGGTCACACCCAGCGATGCACAAGGGTTACTCCTGGCTCATGCACACAGGAATTACTCCTGGCGGTGCTCAGGGGATCATATGGGATGCTGGGAATTGAACCCGGGTCGGCCGAGTGCAAGGCAAACGCCCTACCCGCTGTGCTATCGCTCCAGCCCCTTGGCTTGGTACTCAGAGGGACTCTGAAGTGCTGGGGATGGACCCCCGGGCCTCCCCGTGCAAGGCCAGTGTGCCAACCTCTGGACTTCCCTCTCTAGCATCGCAGTGAGGTTTTATTGGGGGGGGGGGGAGTACACTCTCAGCGGTGCTCAGGACTTACTCCTGGCTCTGTGTTCAGACATCCTTGCTGGCAGGGCTTAGGGGATGCTATGGGGTGCGGCGGATCAATCCTGCATTGGCTATGTGCAACGCAAGCCCTTTCTGTAGAGCTGGCTGACTCAGATTTGTTGGTTGGGGGGTGTGGGAGGAAGGAAGCAGATGGAAAGGGGTAGGGGTGGGCTGAGGGGGTTCCCAGGGATGGATGAGGCCCAACTCAACCCCACGGATACACCAACACCCCTGCAGCAGCACCCCTCCCCTCCCCCAGTCCATTTTTCCCCTCCCTACCTCTGCCTCCAGCCTCTAGCTCTCCAGCTTGGGCCGGTGCCCCAGGTGGGGTCAGCCCGGGTGCAAACCTTAGCCCAGTTGGTGGCAACCCTGGACTGTACACAGGATGCCATCTGCCCTTCACTGCTCTCACACGAGCCTGAGCACGTGTGGCCCCTCGCTCACCAGGCAGTGCTCTTGTCTGCATGGGCTTTGCAATGTGCCGGCCGCCCGACAGGCTAAGGACCCCTTTTCTTATCTTCAGTCTATTTTGTTGGGTGGGGGCTACACCCGGCAGTGCTCAGGGCTCACTCCTGGCTCTGAACTCAGGAATCTCTTCTAGTGGGCTTGGGGACCCGATGGAGTTCTGAGGATTGAGCCCAGGCCATGTGCGAGGCAGTGCCCACCCTGCTGGACTGTCTCTGGCCCCTTTTGGTGTTTAGCTTCGCCAGGACAAACACATCACTAAATGCAGTAGAAATGAGGGGTGCAAACCTAAACATTTACACGGAAGGGCTGGAGTGATAGCACAGCGGTTAGGGCGTTTGCCTTGCATGCGACTGACCCAGGTTCGGTCCCCAGCATCCCATATGGTTCCCCGAGCACCACCAGGAGTAATTCCTGAGTGCAGAGCCAGGTGTAACCCCTGTGCATTGCTGAGTGTCACCCCCCCCAAAAAAAAGCCAAAAAAAATCCCCACCATTTACACGGAAAAAAAATGGATTTAGGCTTTTATTATTCTAATGAACAATATTTTTTTTGTTTTTTTTTGGGGGGGGGTGTTGGGCTACACCCACCAGTTCTCAGGAGCTACTCCCAGCTCTGTGCTCAGGGGTCACTCCCCAAAGCACCAGGGTGCTGGGGACCAAATACGGGTTGGTCACATGCAGGCAGGCACCCTCCCCGCTGTGCTATCTGTCCAACCCAATACGTTTATTTTCCCATTTTCTCTACTCTGCAGTGGATAAAACCCATCTCCCAACTCCCAACTCTCAAGTTCTGAACATGTCACCATGCTAAAGGGCCCATGGCCATTGCAACCCATAGTGTTGCAATGAATATCGGAGCACAAATGTCTTTCCGGAAGAGGTTTTGGACCCCTGGGGGTTGGTGCCCAGAGGTGGTGCTATGGAACCTCAATCACTTGGGTTTTTTTTTTAATTAGTGAAACACCATGAGGTACAGTTATAGACTTATAAATTTTTGTGCTTGGGTTTCAGTTATACAATGATCAAGTACCCATCCCTCCACCAGTGCCCATCCTCCACCACCGTGGGTCCCAGCATCCCTCCCATCCTCATCCTCCCTGTCCCACCCTGCCTCTGTGGCAGGGGATTCCCCCTTGTTCTCTCTCTCTTCTTTTGGGTACTGTGTTTTGCAAGAGAGGCAGTGAGAATCACTCGGGTTTTTGTTGGTTGGTTGGTTGGTTTGGTTTTGGGGCCACATCCGGTGATACTCAGGGGTTACTCCTAGCTCTGTGTTCAGGGATCACTCCTGGCAGTGTTCGGGGGGGAGGCTATGGGATGCCGAGGATCAAACCTGGGTCAGCCAGTGCAAGGCAAGAACCCTCCCCACTGTTCTGTCACACCATTTCCTCCATTTCTAGTTTTGAGAGAAATGTTCATATTGTTTCCAACAAGGTTAAGCTACAGTTTGTGATTTTTTATCCCCCTGCTCTGGACCCTGGTCTAATGCTTTCTAGAAAAGTCTAGAAAAGTCCATTTGGGAATGTTCTCAAAATGATATCTTGGTGCATCTTAGTTTCCCTGGGGGATTCCTTCACTCGTCACCATCTGTCACCAAGGTGACCACAGCTGCTCCTGGATGTTGGTTCTCTCCAGTGTGGCTCTTCCCGGGTTTCTCATGTCTCTTGGTCAACGTCTGGGTGGTTTCTCACTTCCTGCTGGTAAGAAGCTTGTCACAGGAACACGGCAGAGCCCCGTCCCCGAGTGGCGCAGTATCTGTGGAGCCGCTGTGTCCCAGCCCTTGGACGTATGTGGGACATCCAGGGGATGTTATGTGGATGCCCGCTGGGCAAGCCTGACAGGTAAGCGTTCCCGGGCAGGAGCGGCCTGAGTCCTTTCCCCTGTGGGGCGAGGCTGCAGCGGGTTGGCCGTGTTTGAAAGCCAAACCCCTCCTGGCTCTTTGGCCTTGGGCAAAGCCTCTTTCCTGGTCTAAAAAATGAGGTTGAAAATCCCTGGCTCAAGGCTGGACAGACGCTCCATGGGCCGAGCGCAGGCTTTGCACGTGGGAGGCCCAGGTCCCATCCCTGGCATCTCACTGCCCACAAGAGCACCGGGAGCAACTCCCAGGCTCGGAGTGAGCTGAGGGGAGCCTCCTGCGATGGCCAGGTGTGGCCTCCAAACAAAAGTCAAACAAACTAAAAGCCCAGGCCTGGGGGCCAGAGCGAATAGCACAGCGGGTAGGGCATTTGCCTTGCACACAGCCAACCTGGGTTCGATCCCCATATGGTGCCCTGAGCACCGCCAGGAGTCATTCCTGAGTGCAGAGCCAGGAGTAACCCCTGAACATTGCTGGGTGTGACCCAGCAAGCCAAAAAAAAAAAAAAAAAAAAAAAAAAAAAAGCCCAGGCCCCTTAGTGAAGGTTCTGTGGAGCTGGGGAGGTTGTGTTTGGATGTGTTTTCTGGGTTCAGCTGCCATCCGAGCCACTCCCCAGAATCTGTTTGCCCTCCTACAAATGGTGATAAAAGCACTCAATTCCCACAGGCAAGAAGAGGGCCAATAAGTAGAATAATAGACACAGTGCCTCTTTCCCCCCATTGAGCTTTATTATGCATAATTATAAAACTCACCCTTTCTCAGTAAAGAGTTCAACATACAAAGTTGTGCATCTATAGCCACTAAAAAAAAACAATGTTCTGTTTTGTGGTCACATCCTGCAGTGCTTGAGGCTTACTCTGAGCCCAGGAAGCAGTCCTGGTGGTAGCTGGCGACCATCTGTGGTGCTGGGAATTGAACCTGGGTCGGCCATGGGTAGGGCACTGGCTGTACAATCTCTTCATGGCTCTGACAATTATATTGGACATTTCCATCGCTTCAAAAAGTGCCAGGAATAAGGGGCCGGAGCAATAGTACAGCAGGTAGGGTGTTTGCCTTGCACGCGACCCACCCGGGTTTGATCCCTGGCATCCCAAGCACTGCCAGGAGTAATTCCTGAGTGCAAACCAGGGAGTAATCCCTGAGCATCCCTGGTGTGACCCCAAAAGAAAAAAAAAGTGCCAGGAATGTAGTTCAGCAGTAGAGCACTTGCCTTGTGTGTGTGACACCCTGGTTCGATCCCAAGCACCACTACAGAAGAAACTTGGTATCCATTTGCATTTCTTATTGACCCTCACCAAGCTGCCAGCTGCTCCCAGGTATGAGAAGTTCTGAATCTTGGAGCTGGAGAACACGGCTGACATGGTTTGATCCCTGATATCCCGTATGGTCCCCCGAACACACCAGGAGTGATTCCTGAGCCAGGAGTAACTTCAGGTGTCACGCCAAAGCAAAACAAAAAAAATTTTTTTTTCCCTTTTTGGGTCACACCAGTGATGCTCAGTAGTTACTCCTGGCTCTGCACTCAGGAATGACTCCTGGCAGTGCTCAGGGCACCTTATGGGATGCCAAGGATCGAACCCAGGTCAGCCACGTGCAAGGCAAACACCCTACCCACTGTATTATTGCTTCATCTCACAAAAAGTTCTGAATCTTGGTTTTTGTTTTGTTTTTTTTTCTTTTTTGGGTTACACCCGGTGATGCACAGGGCTTGCTCCTGGCTCTCCACTCAGGAATTACTCCTGGCGGTGCTTGTGGGACTATATGGGGTGCCGGGGATCGAACCTGGGTTAGCTGTATATAAGGCAAGTGCCTTCCCCACTGTGCTGTCACTCTGACCCCTGAATCGGGTTTTTTGAAACAGTTTTCCTAATGGTTCCAGGGAAGGGGCTCTGGGCCACGCTTCGCAATGCTCCAAGAACTACTCTCAGCTCTGGGTTAGGGTCTGGGGATTGAATCAGGGTTTGCCGCATGCAAAGGTCTCCATATTTTTAGCTTTTGCGAAAATGGAATACCTTTTACTGGACAGATCTATAATAAATTGTCATCGTTGTGTATGTGTATGGGTGATATGTCCATATAATATAGACAGATGATTGAGAAAGAGCTAACTGATACAAGATAGACAGACTGACCCAGAGAATGAACATAATAGAGCAAAAACTTTCATTCGAAGATGCCCTTTGGAGGAAAAAAGTCCGCAGCATGTAATTCGGCTTGCAGCCAGTGCGCCACCTAGTGGGAGAGAGTAGCAAGCGCTACTGCTGCGCACCTGCCTCCGGAGCCTCACAGAAAGCACCTGGGCTGGGAAAATTCCTGGAAGACATTGGTCTGCAGGGGGCGCTCCTTTTTTTTCTTTCTTTCTTTTTGGGTCACACCGGGCGTTGCGCAGGGGTGACTCCTGGCTCATGCACTCAGGAATTACCCCTGGTGGTGCTCGGGGAACCATATGGGATGCTGGGAATCGAACTCCCGGCCAGCCGCGTGCTAGGCAAACACCCTACCGGCTATGCTATCGCTCCAGCCACCTGCAGGTGGCGCTTCTTGTGTGAGCTTGGGGTGCAGAATCTGAGCATGAGGGCTGAGTGAAAGGAAGGGTGTTGGCGTCAGGGGCAGGCTGGCGGGGACAGCCAGGTGCTCCCACTCCAGTCGGGACCTTGGGCAAGAGCAGATCTCCACAAAGTGAGAGGGGCTAGGTAGAGGGGGGCCAGAGGCTGAGCGGGCCGGCTCCCCAGAGATGCAGGGACACAGGCACCCTGACTGGCTTGCTCCGGGCACGTGCCAGGCACCCCAAATTGCCAGCTGGTTGGACTTCTGGAACTTGGCATCCGAGGTGTTGGTAGTGTTGTGGGTGATGGGGCTCTTCTCAGCTGGGAACACATTCGCTTAGACAAAAAGCAGAGCTAGATCAGGAGCTTGAAGCCTGCGCTCAAGGCCCCAGCAAGAGTGGGCATAAAGACCTTTCTAGGAAAAAGTGTAATTGGTCAGAGCCCGAGAAGAGATAGTACAGGGGCTGGAGCAATAGTACAGTGGGTAGGGCGTTTGCCTTGCACTCGGCCTACCAGAGTTCAATCCCCGGCATTCCATGTGGTCCCCCAAGCACCGCCAGGAGTAATTCCTGAGTGCAGAGCCAGGAGTAACCTCTGAGCATCGCTGGGTGTGACTCAAAAAGCAAATGAATAAATAAATAAATTAAATTAAAAATGAAAAGAAGAGATAGTACAGCAGGCAGGGTGCTGGCCTTGCACGTAGCTGACCCGGGTTCGGTCCCGACACCACTTATGGTCCCCGAGCACCACCAGGAGATTCCTGAGTGCAGAACCAGGAATCAGCCCTGAGTAGCCCTGGATGTGGCCCCAAACATAATAATAATAACAAGCACTGTCCTCCCATTGTTCATCGATTTGCTCGAGCAGGCCCAGTAACGTCTCCATTGTGAGACTTGTTGTTACTGCGTTTGGCATATCAAATACGTCACGGGGAGCTTGCCAGGCTTTGCCGTGCAGGCGAGATCCTCTCAGTAGCTTGCCAGGCTCTCTGAGAGGGGTGGAGGAATCGAACCTGGGTCTGCCGGCTCAGCTGCGTGCAAAGCAAATGCCCTACCCGCTGGGCTCCAGACCAATAATAACAACAACAACAATAATAATAACTGGTAATAATAATAGATGCTGGGAAAATTTAGTCCCAGGAGAAAGCTATGTTTTGTGGCTTCCTGACACTTGTACAACATGGTGCAGCTCTGAATGCCAGGGGAAGAATGGTCTTAGTGGGGCTTTAACCTCCAAAAGTGCTCTCAGGCCCTGTAGAGACAGAAATGATGCGTCGCCCTAGCTGGTCCAGATGATGGCCAGGGAAGGTGGATACATGCACGGAGTAAAGGTTACCCTACAGAGAGACCCCACCTCCCATATGCAAGCACGCTGAACCTCAAGATTCCTCTGAGCATTTCTCCTGGGAGACTGAGCACTGCGGGGCTGGAAGCACGGAGAGCTGAGACTTAGAACCTAGAGTGATGACAGCTGCGGAAACCCAACTTCACAGTTCGGCGATTTGGTGACGGGATGAGCTGCCCAGTGATGCAGTTCCTCAGGGTAGCTTGGAATTAGCAGTTGAGGGTGGATTAGCCCAGGGGGTTGGGGGTTCAGCCAACACCAGTGCCTCTGAAGCTAGAAGGCTCTGCTGGGGGGGGGGGGGACATGCTCTCCACCCCCACACTGACCTTAGGTCTTCTTAACATCACACCCCCGACTCCCAGCGCTCCCCCAAGTCCCTGGTTGCCCTCTGTGGGCACTCAGGGCAAGAACAGTTCCTGCACAGAGCCAGAGGGTATGGGGACCCCCCAAAGGCCCTTTATTTATTTCTTTATGTTGGTTATGGAGTGTTGGGGATCAAACCCAAGTCAACTGTGTGCAAGGCAAGGGCCCTGCCTGCTATACCATCTCTCCGGCCCCCTCTGGGGAGGTAGACAGGTCCCCCCAAGGAGGCAGGTTGCAGAGGGAATCCAGAGACCCCCCGCCAGATTGTTGCGCATGGGCAGGAAGAATGCACCCCCAGGAGAATGACCAGGAGCAGTGGGAGGGAAACAGCTGGCCCTTTGGAATGCAAGGTGACTGCAGGAACAGGGCACCTGGCCAGGGGCAGGGGTGGGAGGAGACGCCTTAGGGGATCCCCTGGGCACCTCCTGGGGTGCTGAGGACGCTGCCCTTTTGGTGATGGGGAGCCATGTGACCCCACCACGGAAGGAAGTGCTGTGTGGCACTTTCCCGACTCTCCTATATCCCTCTGGTGCTCCCACAGCCCTGAAAAGCCAGGACAGCAAGCCTTGGCCCCCTGACCCCCTCCAGGCTTGGCACCTGCCTCTGTAGACACAGGGCCTTGTCACTATCTCCAGTGGCCTCCGGTGCCCCCGCTGAAGTGGCGATGAGCCCCCAGCTTTGGAAATGGTCATTACAGGAAAGAGGCCCGGAAGCCCCCACGAAACAGCTATGCTCAGGGCTAGGGGACAGCGACCACAGCGCTGGACCAGGAGGATCCCAGAGCAGCCAACAGCCTTGGGGCATGCGCAGGGGATGCCAAGGACCCACACCTTGTTGTATCCTGTTACACCACCTGGGTACCCCTGTGCAAGGGGCAGCGAACTCCGAGGGGTCACTAGGGGGTCTGAGGCCGGTGTGAGAACCCGGGGAGGTGTGTTGTGAGGTCGCTGAGAGGGGCCCAAGTGAGTCTGCAGCTCCCTCGGGTCCGGGAAGCCTAGAAGCACGGAATCCGGGCACCGAGGTGTTTTCAGAGTCACGCGTGAAGGACTGATCGCTGACATCTTCGGAGTGGGAGCGGCTCCAGCCAGGCCCGGGGACAGGAAGGACAGGAGGAGGGAGTTGGCGGCTGGGGTGGACTGACGGAGACCCGGCGACCCCCTTCTTCCAGTCCGCGGGCTCGTGGGATTGGCGCCCTGCGCGCTCCCCGGGCTCCGGTATTATGTTAATGAGCCGCGGCCCGCGGGAGCCACGCCCCTCGGACGGCCCGCGGGGCGGGGCTATGCTAATGAGCCCGGTCTGGCCCCACGAGTGGCGTCCGCCGGGGCCCCGAGCCGGGACGCGGTGGCGGCGGCGGCGATGGCCATGGCCGGGGCGCTGGCGGGGCTGGCGGCGGGCTTGCAGGGCCCGCGCGTCGTGGCCGGGCCGGACTCGGACTCGGACACGGACTCGGAGGACCCGAGTGCCCGGCGCGGCGCGGGCGGGCTGCTCCGCTCGCAGGTCATCCACAGCGGTCACTTCATGGTGTCGTCGCCACACAGCGACTCGCTGACCCGGCGGCGCGACCAAGAAGGGCCCGTGGCGCTCGCTGACTTCGGGCCGCGCAGCATCGACCCCACACTCACGCGCCTCTTCGAGTGCATGAGCCTGGCCTACAGGTGAGCGGCCGCCGGCCACCAGCCTGGCGCCCCTCGCTGCCCCCGCGCCGCGCCCTCCCCCGCCGCCCAGCCCAGCGGCCCCCGACGGCAGCGCACCGGGGACCTTCCTCGGCCCCCGCCCGACTCCTCGGGACCCCGCGGAGATGTCAGGACACCTCTGGCCGTCCCGCCCGGCCCGCCCCGCGCCGGCCACCTGCCCAGCTGGGCAGCCGGATCTAGAAGCAACCTCCACCGCGCTCCTTGCGCCCGAGGTTGACGGAGCGATGGACACGGCTTTGCCCCCCAGACCCCCGCAGACACCCAACCTCAACTGCCGAGGCCGGCTGTCCTTGGCCGGCGGGGGGGCGCCGCGCGCGAGGGTGCCCCAGCATGGGTGGGGACTCGGGCCGCGCGCGAGGGTGCCTGGGCCGGACTGGGGACGCGGGCAGCGCGCGAGGGTGCCCGGGCAGGAGTGGGGACGCGGGCAGCGCGCGAGGGTGCCCGGACACAGGTGGGAACTCGCGCGCAAGGGTGCCGGGACCGGGCGGACTCGGGCCGCACGCGAGGGTGCCCGGGCGGGAGTGGGGACGCGAGCCGCGTGCTAGGGTGCCCGGGCACGGGTGGGGACTCGGGCCGCGCGCGAGGGTGCCCGTGAGGCCGGGACTCGCCTGTCGGACCCGCCGCCCGCGCGCCCCGGGACCCCGGCAGGGCCCGCCGCACCGAGCACCCGCCGCGCCCGCTCCGCGCTCGGCGCCCGCGTCTCAGGGGAGCGCGCGAACCGGGGTCTTGGCCGGGTGCCCTGGAGCAAAGTTCCCCGGAGCGTAGGGGCCAGGATAAATTATCAACCGAAAACTGGAGGGGAGCGAGGGGGATCGGCCGGCCTTGATCTTTCCTCTGTGCAAATATTCCTCTTCCTCCGCGGCGTCTCCGGCTCTTCTGAAGCCGCCGGCTGCCCGGCGGCCCTCGCGGCGCTGGGAAAGTGGAGCCGCGGCCCGGCCCGGGTGGGGACGGCGGGGAGCGCTGTCCACCCCCCGGCGCGGCCGCGGAGCCGCGACCCCATTGGCTGCAGGCGATGTAACCTTGGCCCACTTGCTCTGGCCCGGAGCCCAGGTCCTGTTGCAACCCGATCACCCAGGGCTCCGGCCGGCCCGCTGTGGAAAGTTCAAATTCCCGGGGCCTTGCTCCCTCCCTCGGACTCCACCGGCCCGCCAGCCTGGGGCAGGGCATCTAAGGTCCCCCTTCGCTGGAGGCCGGGCCCGCACCCCTCCGCCCACGTTACCCAGGTTCCTCCCCAACTCCCACTCACCCCCAACCTCCAATTCCTGCTCTTGAGGCCTGAGCGATAATATGACTGACCTGGGTTAGTGCCTCAGCACCAATAGGGTCCCTTGAGCCAGGAGTCAGCCCTGAGCACCGACTGCTGGGTGTGACCACCCCCCGAAGAAAATCAAATTTCGGCTCTTTATTCTTCAGACCCCTCCTCCTAACTGGACCCTGTCCACCCACTACCCCAGAACAAGAGTGACCAGAGGACTTGGGGACAGGGTTAGGAGATGACAAGGTGGGGGATGGCATACACCCCTCCCCCCCCAAAAAAAAGACTGGCTGAGAGTCCCTGAAGGTTTCCCAGAATCTCTAGGCTCAACTAGATGATCAGTTTTGCTCCTCAAGACCCTAATTATAGGCATTTCTTATAATTAGGGAGGGAAGGCCAGGGCTCCCCAAAAGAGTGGTGGCAGGGGCTGGCCAGGCATCCAGAGGTGCTGGGGAAACCGGGTCCCCAAAGCCGTGAGGCGTGGCAGCTCCCCTCCCAGACAAAGAACCCTGATCCCGGCTCAGGGAGATGCTTCTGGAAGCTTCCAGAAAACCCTTCATCTCCCTCTCAGGAAATGTCTGGGGTGTAGAGGAGGAGGTGGGGCGTGCCCACACTGCAGGTGTGTTTATGAGGAGGAGGGGCTCACGCGTGTGCTCCTGCGTCCGTGCATTTCTCAGTGGGTGCCTGGGCACTTGCCTTCCTCTCTGCCCGGGGGGCCTTCAGGGGGAAGTTGGCAGGAGCCGATTCAGGAACCCCCCCAAGGGCTGGGAAAGAAGCCCTGGTGGCCCTTGGCTGCTCGGGTCTCCCCACTGGACAGATGGCGCTTATCTCTGGTGATGGAGTACGTTTGGGTAATGAGGCCTGCCCTGCCCTGGGGGTGGCCAGCCCTGGCACCCAAGGCAAAACACGGGAGCCCAGAGACCCGGGAGGGGCGGCCGAGGACCAGCCCCTGGCAGAACAGGCAGGCAGCAGTCCCTACGGAGCAGACCCCGCTGCCCACATGAGCAAGGCAGGAGCGGGTGGGGGACTCTGTCCACTGCCCTGTTTGAGGATCCTGAGGAGGGAGGAAGGGACCCCCAGAGGCTGAAGCGGGGGCCGGGGGGGGGTGCTGTCTGGACTTCTGTGAGGGGCCATGCTCTGGGTGTGGCTTCCTTGGGCCACCATTGCCTGGGACAGACCACCAGCTGGGGGTCCCTGCACCGCTGAGATAGGGTGCTGGCCACCACCCCACCCCTGCATCTCACCTGCCTTTCTGGGACCTGGATGACTGTCAGAGAGGGCCGGGCCCCCTCGCCCTTGGGTGGTCCCAAGGGAGTGGGCAAAGGCTGGGGAAGGGTGCCCCAAAACCTTCCTGCCCCCCACCCTTCCCTGGGCCAGTGGAAGGGAAGGGTCACAGATCAGAGAGGGGGGGTTCGTGCCTCTGCCATCTGGCCTGGGCCTCAGAAAGAGGTGGCCCAGGAACCTTCTGGATGACCCATCTTTCACCCCCTGACCTGGGCTCTGGGGAAGGTGGAACCTGCAGTCTCCCCAGAGATGAGAGGGTCGGGGGTGCGCAGGGGACTGAGAAGGGCCCCCCCTGCCGGTCACTGACCAGCCCCGTCTCTCTGGCAGCGGGAAGCTGGTCTCCCCCAAGTGGAAGAATTTCAAGGGCCTCAAGCTCCTCTGCAGAGACAAGATTCGCCTCAACAACGCCATCTGGAGGGCCTGGTACATTCAGTGTGAGTGGCCCCCCACACACACCCCGCGGGGTCGGGGCGACTGCAGCCAGCAAAGGGCCACTAGAGACCCCCCCCCCGGCCCCCACAGTGGCTCCACCCATAGAGGATCTTGGGGAATGTGTCCCAGAAGGTCCCTGAGGCTGGGAAGGGGCCCCAGGCGCCCCTGGCAGGATGAGGGGGCAGATCCAAGTCATTCGACCCTGTCGGTGCCATTTGGGGTCTCTGAGGCCAGTGGACGGCTTGGCCGTGTCATGCTGCTTAGCCAATCCCACCCTTTTTTTGTTTTTTGGCTTTTTGGGTCACACCCAGCGATGCACAGGGGTTACTCCTAGCTCTGCACTCAGGAATCACTCCTGGCGGTGCTCAGGGGACCATATGGGGTGCTGGGGATCGAACCCGGGTCGGCCGCATGCAAGACAAACGCCCTACCCGCTGTGCTATCGCTCCAGCCCCAATCCCACCCTTTATAACCGGGAAACAGGTCGGGTCCTGGCTGGCCTGGCCCACCCGCCCCCCACTGACAATGCACTGACCCCTTAAGCCCACTGGAAGGCCCCAAGCCATCTGTGGAAGAGACTTTGCACAAGTCGCCTAGAACTGATCCTGGGGCTGTAAGGGAGCCAGAGAGGAGGGCGCTGGCCTTGCACATGGCTGGCCCGGGTTCGATCCCTGCACCTCAACGCCAGGTGTAGCTCCCGAACCGAAACAACTCTTTATTATTATTATTTTTAATCCCTTTCTGTCCTTTGTCAGCTGTGTGCTGCAGGCAAGTTGGCTAACCTCTCTGAGCGTCTCCATACACACAGGCAGGCCAGGCGTCCTGCCTGGGATAGGGGCTCCACATGACCGGCGTGAGCAGGACTGGCCTGGTCAGTGCTGCTGTCCCTGCGACCAGATCACAGTTGTTTATTGGTGGGGGCAGACCTTTTGGCCCCTCCTCTTCTCCCCAGCCTTTTGATGGGATCGCAGAGGGGAGCCACCGCGCCCGGCCCGGGGGCCCTGGGCTGGGACCTTGCCCAGCTCAGTCAGGTCCTGCTGAGGGATCAAAGGTGGGGCTGGCTGGGGACATGCAGCCGGAGAGCACAGACGCGGTGTTCCCGGCCTGGCCGCTGGAGCCCAGCCAAAGTCCATGTGTCCCTCTGTCCGGCTCAGAAACCCCAGCGGGAGGCGCCCACCTTGTATCCCGGCACCACCAAGGTCCTCCAAGGAGGTGGGGTCATTCCTGAACAGCCCCGTGTGGGCCCCAACGCCCCCAAGTAGTAGGACCCCCAGAGGGCCAGAGCAAACTCTGCAGGCTGGAGGCCCTGGTTCAGTTCCCGCCTCCAGACGCCCCCCACCCCCCAGCCCCACGGGGTGTGACCCAAACCAGACCCATAGATGCACACGACAGAATGGCCTGTATTCTCTCCGGGGGGGCTTCTTGCCAGTTAGGGGGGCACTAGTGAGCAGACCCCGGTAAACACAGCTTTCTGTCTCTCTCCAGCTGCATCTGTAACTGTTTTGTTCATTTATTTCTGTTTGGAGCCACACTTGGTGGTGCTCAGGGGCTGCTTCTGAGCTCAGGAATTCCTCTTGGCGGGACTCGGGGACCATATGGGATGCTGGGAATTAACCCCGGGGCTGTACTATCACTCTGTCCCCTGTTTCATTTTTTTTATAAAACGGATTTTAGGTAGAGTCATAGCATGGAGGGCATTTGCTTGGCACACAGCTGAGCTGGGTTCTCCGAGCCCTGCCAGGAGTGATCCCTGAGTACAAGCTGGGTGTGGGCCCCCCAATATTTTTTTCAATTTTAAAGATTTTATTTGGGGGTTGGAGAAGATAGTACAGCAGGGAGGGCGCTTGCCTTGTATGCAGCTGACCCAGGTCCAATCCTTGGCACTGCAGGTGGTCCCCCGAACCCCACCAGGACTGATCCCTGAGCACAGAGCCAGGAGTAAGCCCTGAGCTCTGCCAAGTGTCGCCCCAAACCAAAACAAACAAAAAATATTTGAATTTGTCATTTGGGGGTGGTCCACCTAGTGGGCCTCCGGGATGACTCCTAGCTCCATACTCCGTGGTGATCTCTGGCGATGCTTGGGGGAGGATGTGAGCTGGGCAATGAGGGTTGCCGCATCCGGAGCAAAAGACCTGCCCTCTGGACTGCCTCGCGGGTCCAGTGTCCCTTAGATCTTTGCCTCTCTGTCCTTGCTGCTGTCGGCCACCGCTTTCCCTCTGGTGAACCACAGTTTTGTTGTCAGTGTCCAGCGGTTTATTTTTAATCTATTTTGTCCATTCACCTACTCTCTTTTCTCATTTTCCACTTCTGGCTCTGCACTTAGGAATTACTCCTGGCGGTGCTCAGGGGACCATATGGGATGCTGGGAATCGAACCCGGATCAGCTGTATGCAAGGCAAACACCCTACCCGCTGTGCTGTCGCTCCAGCCCCTTGTCTTCCCCTTCTTCTTTCTTCTTTTTTTTTGTGTTATAGGGCCAGCTGTGCTCAGGCATCACTCAGGGATTACTCCTGACTCTGTGCTCAGGGATCACTCCTGGTAGTGCTCAGGAATCCCGTGCAGCACTGGGGATCAACCCCTGGTCAACTGGTGCAAGGCAAAAGTGTTACCCACTGTACCGTCTCTCCTGCCTCAAATTTTACTTTTTATAGTTAATATTCCACTGTGTGTGTGTATATATATATATATATGTATGTATGTATCATGTCTTCATTATCCAATCATTGACTGATTTACACGTAGACTGTTTCCATAGTTTATCTTCTTGGGGGGCGGTCAGGGGGCATACCTGGCAGTGCTCAGGGCTTACTTCTGGCTCTGTGCTCAGGGATTAATCCACTCCTAGTTTGTGTCAAGAAACTGTATGGGGTGTCAGGGATTTAACCCGTAAGAGTCCTGTGCAAGGTAATTGCCTACATGCTGTGCTATCTCTCAAGCCTCTTATCTAAGTTTTTGTTTTGTTTTGATTTTCAGCTATGCTCAGGGCTTGCTCCTGGCTCTGTGCTCAGCGATCACTCCTGGTGGGGCTCAGGGGCCATGTCGGGTGCCAGGGATCAAACCCAGGTTGACTAGGTGCAAGGCAGGCACCATCTCTCTGCCCCACCCTGCCTGTGCTCAGTAGTGCTTTAGTGACGCTGTGATGTAGAAAACTGTAGGATCAAGCTTCACTCTTCCTGGGGCCAAAGTGATAGTACAGTGCAGTGGGTAGAGCGTTTGCCTTGCATGCGGCAGACCCAGTTTCGATTCCCGGCATTCCATATGGTTCCCCGAGCACTGCCATGAGTTATTCCTGATTACAGAGCCAGGAGTAACCCCTGAGCCTTCCTGGGTGTGACCCAAAAAGCAAAGAAAAAAAAAAAAAAACTTTCCTCTTTTTTTTTTTTTTTGCTTTTTTGGGTCACACCCGGCGATCTCCTGGCTCTGCACTCGGGAGTTACTTCTGGTGGTACTCAGGGGACCATATGGGATACTGGGAATCGAACCCGGATCGGCCACTTGCAAGGCAAATGCCCTACCCGCTGTGCTATCTCTCCAGGCCTGCTTCCCTCTTCTTACGAGGCACCTTAGATGGGGCATGTCTGGGTCATATGGTATTTCCAATTTCAGCTTTTGGGGCAGGAGTAAGGGGGTGCTCAGAGCTGACTCCTGGCTCTGTGCTCAGGGATCTCTCCTGGTGGGGCTCAGGGGACCCTCTGGGGTGCTGGGGATCGAACCCAGGTCAGCCACTTGCCAGGTAAGTGACCTCCCTGCTGTATTTTCGCTCTGGCTCCGGTTTCAGCTTTTGGGAGGGTCTCGAAGCTGTTGACTTTTCTTCCCCCCACTCCTGTGCCTGCTCGTGACGTGACACAGCAAACCTGTGAGCTGCGACCTGGCTGTGGCCATGACTGCATTTCCCTACAAAAGAGGGGCCAGCACTTTTTTCTGTGCCATTGGCATTCTGTGTGTCCTCTCTGCGGAGGTGTCCAGTCACATATTCTGCCCATTGTTTGTTTATCAGATTGGGGACCCTCCCTGAGGCTGCTCAGGCGTATCCCCAGCGCTGCTGGGACCCTGTGAGGCCAAAGATCGAACTTGAGGCTGCAGAGTGCAAAACTGGGCTCCAGCCGCCTGCGCTGGCTCCTGTCCTGTCCTGTCCTGTCCTGTCCCCCTCCTATATATATTTTTTTTACATTGAGTTGCTTGGGGCTGGAGCAATAGCACAGCGGTAGGGCGTTTGCCTTGTGTGCAGCCGGCCGGCAGAGCCGGGTTTGATTCCTCCGCTCCTCTGGGAGAGCCTGGCAAGCTACCAAGAGTATCTCACCCTCACGGCAAAGCCTGGCAAGCTCCCCATGATGTATTCCATATGCTAGAACCAGTAACAACAAGTCTCATGATGGAGACATTACTGGGCCCGCTCGAGCAAATTGATGAACAACGGGAGGACAATGCTACAGTGAGGTGCTTGGGTTTTGTGTCACTGGTGAGTTGATCGACTTCCTTCTCTCCTTTGGATATGAAAGCCTTGTCACACAGTGAGCTGCAAATACCTTCTCCTGTTCCTGTTGAGTTTTCCATCCTGCTAATATTTTCTCTCACACCAACAAACATTTTGACGACGTCCAAATTATTGATATATTTATGATTTATTTCTTTTTTCTCCTTTTTTGCTTTTTGGGTAGGGTTTTGCCTTGCACGTGGCTGACTTAGCCGACCTGAGTTCGATTCCTTTGCCCCTCTCGGAAAGTCCGGCAAGCTACCGAGAGTATCTTGCCCGCACGGCAAAGCCTGGCAAGCTCCCCGTGACGTATTCGATATGCCAAACACAGTAACAACAAGTATCACAATGGAGACATTACTGGGCCCGCTCGAGCAAATCGATGAACAGCGGGAGGACAGTGCTACAGTACTACAGTGCTTTTTGGGTCACACCCGGAGATGCTCAGGGTTTACTCCTGGCTCCGCACTCAGGAATTACTCCTGGCGGTTCTCAGGGGACCATATGGGATGCCAGGGATCGAACCCGGGTTGGCTGTGTGCAAGGCAAATAAATACCCAAATACTATCACTCCGGCCCCTATTTCTTTTTCTTGATGTATCAAAGTTTACCATAGTGTTAAAGTCAGGGCTTGGAAAGAGTCTCTAGCCCCCAGGCACCGGGCCGACCCAGGGGTTTTTGTTTATTTTTGCTTGATCTATACCTGACAGTGCTCAGGACTTACTCCCAGCTCTGCACTCAGGGCTCACTCCTGTGGTGCTCTGGGGTCCTGGGGATCAAATCTTGGTCCCTTGCTTACAAGGCAAGTGCCCTGTACTATCTCTCTGGCCCCAGGCAGATCCAAGTTTTTTTTTAATTAATTATTATTATTATTATTATTATTTGCTTTTTAGGTCACCTGGCGATGCACAGGGGTTACTTCTGGTTCTGCGCTCAGGAATTACTTCTGGAAGTGTCAGGGGACCATATGGGATGCTGGGACTCGAACCCGGGTCGGCTGTGTGCAAAGCAATACCCACTGTGCTATTGCTCCAGCCCCAGGTCCAAGTTTAATCCCTGAGCACAGAGCCAGCAGTAAGCCAAGAGAAGTGCTGGCTGTGGCCCAAAGCTCCACCCAAAATAGTATCGGGTCATTTGTTTGTTTATTTTTGGGTCTTGGGCCACACCCAGCTGTGCTCAGGAATTGCTGCTGGCGGGGGTGCCGGGGATCAAACCCAGGTCTGCCACTTGCAAGGCAAATGCTCTCTGCTCTGTACCCTCACTTGGGCCCTGAAGTCATTATTTTATAGTTGTTGAGCCACTAGATGTGATGCTTCCCGCAGTGTTTCCACCCCACGCCCGGCGCCATTGATGACGCCTCAGGTTCCTAGAGGGTCCCTTTCACTACTCCTTTCCAACCCTTGGGTCAGCGGGATCACCTGGAGTTTCTCTTTGACTTTCTGACTTGCTCCTCTTAGCAAGACGTCCTCAGTCCAGCGGGGCTGAGCAAACTGCAAGTTCTGTCTTTTCTCTCAGCTGATTAACATTCCTTTGAGCATATCCACCCCCGTGTCTTTATCCACTGTGGAACATTTGGGCTGTTTCCAAATCGTGGTTGTTGTAAATAGTGCAGTGAACATAGCATATCTCCAACTATTTTTTTGTTTTGGTGTGTGTGTGGGGGGGGGGGGGTTTGGGTCACACCCAGAGATACACAGGCATTACTCCTGGCTCTGTGCTCAGGAATTAGGCCTGGCAAGTTCAGGGGACCCTATGGGGTGCCAGAGATCAAAGCCGGGTCGACTGTGTGCGAGGCCAATGCTTGCCTTGTACCCGCTGTGCTATCGCTTTAGTCCTGACAACTATGTATTTATTATTTTGGTTTGGGGGCCAGGCCCAGCCATGCTCAGGGCTTACTCCTGACTCTGTGCTCACAATCACTCCGGCTGGGGCTTGAGGAATCATGGGGGGTGGGGGGAGGGTGGGGATCGAACCCAAGTCAGCTGTGTGCAAGGCAAGCACCTTCCTTCCCTTCCTTCCTTCCTTCCTTCCTTCCTTCCTTCCTTCCTTCCTTCCTTCCTTCCTCTAGATCTGGGCCCCTAGGCCGTTTTGCCTGTATTCATCTCCCCACCCATGAGCAGGAGTATCTTTTTCATTTCCCAATCAGTGGCTGTACCCTCTCGTGTTCTGTGGTATGAGGGTCTGGCAGTGCCCAGTGAGTTGGGTGCTCCCAGGGCAATGTTCTGGGGTGGGGGACATGATGCCAGGGATGGACTGGGGTCGGGGATCTAAGTGGGAGGATTCAGAGTGTGTGACCGGGTAGAGGCCCTCGCCCCCCTCTGCAGCCCTTACGTGAGTCCACAGCATTTTCTGTTTTTTTTTTTTGTGGGGGTCACACCCAGCGATGCTCAGATGTTACTCCTGGCTCTACACTCAGGAGTTACTCCTGGCGGCGCTTGGGGGACCATATGGGATGCCGGGGATTGAACCCAGGTCGGACGCGTGCAAGACAAACGCCCTACTCACTGTTCTATGGTTCCAGCCCAGTATTTTCTTTATATGATCAGGCCCTGAGAGGTTACGAAAATGTGCCTGGCTGAGTGGGGCAGCCAGGGAGGGTGTCGGGGGGCAGGATTCTATGCTGGTTGACGATGACGAGACCACTGTGGACCCCTAGTACCACAGAACACCAGAGGGAATGGCACTGATTGGATAAATGGAAGGAAAGATTCCTGCTCATGGATGAAGAGATTAGTTCTTAGGGACCAGGCGACAGAGCGAGTCTGACAATGGACTGAGACCAGCGATGAAGAAAGAAAAGGGTGGGGAGGCGGAGCAATCGTCCAGGGAGGCCGCTAGCCTTGTACCTGGTCCACCGGCTTCGATCCCCGGCATCCCGTGTGGTCCCCCGAGCACCGCCAGGAGTAATTTCTGAGTGCAGAGCCAGGAGTAACCCCTGAGCATCGCCGGGTGGGACCCAAAAGCAAACAAAATCAAAGCCAGGGGTGGGCTCAGGGCCTTGCGTCTGCCGAGTGCTCCCTCACTGAGTCTCCCGCCGTCCACTGTTTCCGGTCCTTCTGCCTCAGCATCTTCTCACTGTGGGGCTCATTCATTTCCTGTGTTAAATTCAGCCCGAGGATATTCATTCTTTGTTGTGCTGTGGGGCCGTTTTTTCTCCTTTCTTTTTCCTCACTCATGTTTTCTTGGTTTCCGCGTGTGCTTGGTTGATTGGATTTTGAGCAACCCAACCTGCAATGCTGCGGGCTAACTCCTGGCTCTGTGCTCAGGAATCTCTGCCAGCGGTGTCCCGGGGGGGTGGGGGCGGACTTGGAGCAATGCTGGGGATCAAACAGGACCAGCCATGTTCAAGGCAAACGTTAAACTTCTACTCTCCGGCCCCTTCCAAGTCACGTGCAGGAATGCAGCAGCCTCTGGGTGCTGATGTCACCGACACCCAGCCTGACATTTTTCATCATTTGAGGCTTATTTGAGGCTTCCTGGCCTTCCCTGGTTCCCCTATTTCACGGCTGAGCGAGCAGCCGAGGTCCAGCTGGTGAGTGGCAGCTGTTCAGGGCCACGGAGCAGAGAAGGTGACGGGGCGGGCTGGGGGCGTGTGGTTCTCCACCCGTGTCCCATGCTCGCCGCACGTGCTCTGCTGGCTGCCTGCCGGTGCCCAGTCAGGCCCCTTCTCCCCAGAAGCCAACAGGGAGACAACCCCGTGTCCCTGCAGAGGACATTTCTGAGCCCCCCAGGTTCCTGCCCAGGCAGGAAAAAACTCTTGAGCAAGCAGCTGGAAGGACCCCAGGTTCTCAGGCGGGCAGAGGGGGGTCTGGGGCAAGGTCTAGGTGGCCCCACTGTGCGGCCTGGGGAAATTCCTCAGCAGTCGCCTGGGCTGAGACCTGCCCTTCTGTGCAGTGGACAGAGCCCGGGGCCTCTGCCCAGGTGTCGGGGAATCTGGCACTGGTCACGGGAGCAATTGAACAGGACCGTCAGGACAGCGGGGAGGACGCTGGCCTTGGACAAGCCCACCTGAGTTCAATCCCGGCACCCCATATGGTCCCCCAAGCCCCATCAGGAGTGACCCCTGAGCACAGAGCCGGGAGGAAGCCTAGGGGGCAGAGAGGTAGTATAGCAGGGAGGGCGTTTGCCTTGCATGTGGTTGACCCGGGTTCAACCAATGGCATGCCATAGGGTCCCTTGAGCCCCGCCAGGTGTGAGTCCTGAGCCAGGGGCACAAGGAGGGGCACAAGGAGGGCACCTTGCTAGCAGCTGCTGGGCTGGTATCGTGACCACAGCGCCAGGGGAAGCAGTCGGGGGGCAGAACCCCCCCCCACCATATTCCCCACTTCCGTGAGCCCCAGGTGGGAAGGCTGACCAGGAAGGGGTGAGCCCCCTCACCTCTCACCCCTCGCAGGCTCCTACCCCCCACCCGCATCCTACCCTGGCCCGGCAGTCTGAATCCGTTGAAGACATGGCACCCAGGGGACAGAGGGTCCCAGCATTAGCTTGGGTTCAGTGGGTGCCTTCTCCTCCCCTGCCTGGCTGGGAGCACCCTGGCCGGGATCTGTCCAGAACAGGCTCACCCCATAAGCCCCCCAACCCCAGGTCCCTGGGGGCTGTCCCGAGAGCATCCTGGAGAACTGATGCGTAGGGGCATGCGAAGTAGGGGTGAACCCAGGTCTCCCTCCTACCCCTCCAGGGTTTAAGGGGAAGCAGGGCAGTGAAGGGCATGAGACTGGTTTGTCAGGGCACAGGGGAGGGAGAGCTGAGGGTCCAGGGTGTGGTCTAACCAGGGCGAGCGCTGGGTCCCTGGGAGAGACCAGGCAGTGCCAAGGAACTGCGGCGGGCCACCCAGCAGACAGTGGGCACACCTGCAAGGTTCCGGGGGCCAACAGGGCTTTCCCAGGGTGACCCAGAGGAGGGACACCTAAGGCTGACCAGATCCAGGGTTTGAGGCGCTCACCCTGAGTGTGCTGGACCCCAGTTCATGTTCCTTGGAGCACTGCAGGGTGCAGTTCAACCCCCCCGCCCCATTCCCCTGGTTTGCACACGACAACCAGGATTCTATTCTCCACATCCCATATGGTCCCCCAAGCTCACCAGGAGTGGTCCTGAGCACTTCTGTGTGTGGGGGGGGGGGGGCAAAAAAAAAAAAGAAAAGAAAAAGATCATTGGGAAGCACCAAAGTGGACCGGAAGGCTTCCTGGAGAAGGGGGCACGGAATGCCGGCAGGATTTCCCGAGGAGGTCCTGTGTCCGAATGAAAGCGCAGCTCAGCTGCCCCTGTCCTGCCTCTAGATGTGGAGAGGAGGAAGAGCCCCGTGTGTGGCTTCGTGACGCCCCTGCAAGGACCGGAGGCTGATGAGCACCGGAAGCCCGAGGTAGCGGCGTCCCTGCACGGGCCGTGCTGGAGGCGCGGGAAGGGGCGCGGGGGGGGGGGGGTGCGCAGGAAAGGCCAGGCCCTGAGCCCGGGGGCTGGGGTCGGCCCTGAGCCCTCTCGCCCCCCGCCCCTCCCGGCAGGCCGTGGTCCTGGAGGGCAATTACTGGAAGCGGCGCATCGAGGTGGTGATGCGCGAGTACCACAAGTGGCGCATCTACTACAAGAAGCGGGTCAGTGGGGGCCCCGGGGAGGCCCCTCCGCTCCCCCTCCCCGACCCCACGACGGCCGCCCTGGGTTGTGGGTGGGGGGCGACCACTCCAGACCCCGCCCCACTGAGACCCGGGCCGACAGCGCCACCTGGTGGTCACTGGGGCTCCTCGCGGCCCCCGACCTGCCAGGATCCCGCGGGTCTTGGGGAGCCTGGGCTGGGGGCGATGGGGGGGGGGGCGTAGTAAGGGGCCCAGTGGCCTCCTCTGTGTCTTCCTGCAGCTCCGTAAGTCCAGCAGAGAAGGGGATCTCCTGTCCCCGAAGCAGGTAGGTGGACCCTGGACGTGGGAGAATTGGCAACCCCTCCCGGGGTGTGCCTGGGAGGGGGCAGTGTGACCCCCCCCCCGCCTCTGCCTGACCGAGCCCCCCTCCTTGGAACCCACAGCGGTGAGAACGCCGACTGTTGGGCAGACCGGGCCAGTCCTGGGAGACTGGGGGCAGGGAGGGTGGACGCCCGGTTTGCAGACCTCCACCCTCTGCCGGCGTGAGGGGAGTGGGTGGAGGGGATGGTCCAAACTCCGGGCAGCAACTGGGGTCCACCTGAGAGGCAGCAGGGGCGCTGGCCTCTCCGTGTTCCCGGGAGGGGCCTGGGTCCCGCGGTGGGGTGCGCATTGCTGGCGTTTGCTGAGGGCTCCACACACAGGTGGAGGGGGGCTGGCCCCCGCCGGAGCGATGGGAGCACCTCTTCTCCAGCGTGGTGCCCGTGCTGCTGGGGGGCCCCGAGGAGGAGTCCAGCGGGCGGCAGCTGCTGGACCTCGACTGCCTCCTGTCCGACATCTCCGACACCCTCTTCACCATGACCCAGCCCAGCCCTGCAGCCCTGCAGCTGCCCCCCGAGGACGGTGAGGGTCTGTGGGAGAGAGGGCTTCGGGCAGCCCCTGCCCACTACTCCTCCTCCCTCAACTGCTCCCGGTGTCCCCACTGCCCTCCAGCCTACGTGGGCAACGCTGACATGATCCAGCCTGACCTGACGCCACTGCAGCCCAGCCTCGACGACTTCATGGACATCTCAGGTGAGGCTGCATCCCCGCCTGCCCACCGGGTGGGGCACAGGGCCAGGGGTGAGCCCCGGGGGGCCCCCTCAGAGGGCAGGGGTGGCTCCTACCTGGTCTCTGGCATGGTCTGGCTTTGGGTGAGCACAGGGCTGAGCAGGGACAGGGCCCGGGGGCACAGGGCAGGGACAGGAACTAGGGGTACAACTGCTGCAGACGCTGGCACCCTCGGGGAGGCCGTGGACGTCCCTTGGGGACAGGGACTTGAGTGACTTTCATTTTACACATACTTCATCTTTATTTTATTTGAGGGTTTTTCTTGGGGGGGGCACACCCAGTGATAACTCAGGGGTTACTCTTGGCTCTGCACTCAGGAATCATTCCTGGCAGTGCTTGAGGGAGCCTATGGGATGCCAGGGATTGAACTTAGGTTGGCCGCATGCAAGGCAAACACCCTCCCCACTGTGCGATAGTTCTTGCCCCCATATTTAATTTTTATTTTTATTTATTTTTTTTTACTTTTTGGCTCACACCCAGCCATGCACAGGGGTTACTCCTGGCTCATACACTCAGGAATTACTCCTGGCGGTGCTTGGAGGACCATGTGGGATGCTGGGAATTGAACCCAGGTCCGCCGCGTGCAAGGCAAATGCCCTCCCCACTGTGAGATCGTTCTTGCCTCCATATTATTTATTTATTTATTTATTTATTTGGGCTGGAGCGATAGCACAGCGGTAGGGCGTTTGCCTTGTGCGCGGCCAGCCTGGCCGAGCTGGGTTCGATTCCTCTGCCCCTCTCGGAGAGCCTGGCAAGCTACTAAGAGTATCTCTCCGCACGGCAAAGCCTGGCAAGCTACCCATGTCGTATTCAATATGCCAAACACAGTAACAAAAAGTCTCAAAATGGAGACGTGCAAATTGATGAACAACGGGAGGACAGTAACAGTGATTTATTTATTTATTTATTTATTTATTTACTTTTGGGGTCCCACCCGGCGATGCACAGGGGTTGCCCCGGGCTCATGTACTCAGGAATTACTCCTGGTGGTGCTCGGGGGACCATATGGGATGCTGGGGATCGAACCTAAGTCGTCCGCATGCAAGGCAAACGCCCTACCCGCTGTGCGATCGCTCTTGCCCCCATATTTCATTTTCAAACGGTAAACATTTTCACGTTTAATTCTTCTCTCTCCTTCCCTCCATCACTTCCCTTCATCACTGGTGTGTTGGCAGCGACCAGGGCTGCGCCACGCCTGGCCACAGTACTCAGACAATCCTGGCGAGGGGCCAGCAGTTCCCAGGGGTCCCCGCTGCAGTGCTCACACACATGCTTCTCGGAGTCTCACGCCCGGGCCACCCCACGTTGTCCTTGTGCGACTCGTGGCTCTGGGGGATTGGAAGTGGCTTTCAGCACTGAAGACCCTGGACAGCTGAGCTGTCTGCCAGGTGCGGTGTGTATGTGGGGCCCAGGGATTTGAACCTGTGACCACATGTTTTGCAAGGCAGGCTCTTGGAGCCCCTCTGTTCTCCTTCCAGAACCTTTTAGTTGATTGTTGAAATGGTCAGCTAGGGGTCAGAGAGCTAGCTCTCACAAGACCTGAGCTGATCACGGCACAGCGAGATTCCCTGACCTTTCCAGCCAAACAGAATAAAATGAAGTGGGGCCTGGAGCCATAGTCTGGTGGGGAGGGTGCTGGCCTTGCACACGCCCAACCTGGGTTCAATCCCTGACACCCCATAAAGTCTACAGAGCCCACCAGGAGTGATCCCTTAGCTCAGAGCCAGAAGTCCACCTTGAGCATCACCAGGTGTGGCCCTCCCCAAACAAAACAAAACAAAACAAAACCCAAAAAAGAAAAAATAATTGTCTGAAGAGTGTTTCCAGGGACTGGAGCGATAGCACAGCAGGTAGGGTGTTTGCCTTGCATGCGACTGACTCAGGTTCGATTCCCAGCATCCCAAATGGTCCCCCAAGCATTGCCAGGAGTAATTCCTGAGTGCAGAGCCAGGAGTAACCACTGTGCATCGCTGGGTGTGACCCCAAAGCAAAAAAAAAAAAAAAAAAAGCACACACTGGCAGAAGGAGTGGCAGGGTGGACCTCGGGGCACAATCCCTGACTGGCCACTTATCCCTGGGGCTCTGGCTTCCGTTCACCGTGGCCCTCTGCCCTGGGCTCCCTGAGAAGGCCGGGGCTTCATTCTAGAAAGTTGTGCTTGGGGCTCGGGGGCAGCTCAGCGGCAGAGCTCCTCCTGGCCGGTGTTAGGCCCGGGTTGCAGGCCCTGGCCCCTCAGAAAGTCACGTGGTGTCCCTGTGTCTGCCCTGCCCTGGAGGGCCAGGCTCCGTGCCGGACACTCGGAGGGACGTTTTCTCCCTGGACTTCCTCCCTCGCCCCTCTCGCTCGCTCCCTCACTTGCACCCTGCAGATTTAGGAGAACAGCTCCTCGTGCTTTTAGGGCCCCGGAGGAGCCGAGCTGGGAGCCAGGCAGACCCTGGGCTTCAGGCCCTGGAGTCAATGAGGGTCTCCCTCCACCGCTTCCCCACAGGGTGGTGAGCCTGTCAGTCAAGAGCTAGGGCGGGGCCTCGAGAATGAGGAACCTCCCCCACCCTGCTGAGTCCCGGGGGCTGTGGGGTCACAGCGCTGATGGCACTGCCCTGGGAGCAGAGTAGCCTGGGCGAGCAGCAGTCCCGGGTGGGCACGAAGGCCCCTGCTACAGGTAGGAATCCCTAGCCTCCACCTGTCTCCAGCAGGAGCTGGCAAGGAGCTGGCAACTGCTTCTCTTCATCAGGGGCTGCTGGGAGCCGGGGCCATGGCTGTCTCTAGCTGGGGCTGTGGGTCCCAGGAGGGGCTGGTGTGCTGGGGAGGCTGGGGGGACCCCAGGGTTGTGGCTTGAGGTCTCCAGAGCCCCTCTCTTGAGAGGAAGCCCAGGGAGGGAGCTGGTGGGGGTGCTGGGTGGAGAGATAGGAGGAGGGTATGGGGGCTTGGCCAGCGGGGACCGAGTCTCCAAGGGACTCTGGACTCAGGCAGGGCAGGGGTACAGACCAGCCTGCGAACAGGGGCCAGCCGAGCCAGCTGAGCCCGGGGGTGGGCAGTGGGGGAGGAGGAGAGAGGGGGCACTGTAGGGCCTGACCACACTCTCTGCCATCAGCCTCTCTAGAAGGGGGCGCAGGACAGACTCATGCACACACAGAACCACATACTCGCACACAGACACACACGCACACATGGATGTACAGACACAGACACAGAACCACACCCAGACACACAGATACAGAGACTCACAGACATATAGGCAGAGATGTGCACCTACAGAGCCACACACTCACACATAGATACACACAGACACACACTGACTCACAGCTCCACACAGAGACAAATACACAGGTCTCCAGACACACATAGACGCACTTATAGACACACATAGGCACATGCGGACATAGAGGCACACACACACGCCTACACGTGTACACGCAGATGTGGGCCTGTGTCAGGCATGTGCCTGTCCAGGTCCTCCCATGTAGACAGCTCCAGACACTAGAGACACGGACCAACAGACAGACTTAGAGACTGAGGCTGCAGGTGACGCCCCAGGAAGGGGGGTTATATGTTGTCGCGATGCTACAACTGGGGTCACCCACAGACAAGGCAGGTGCCACCCCGCACCGGGTGGAAGCTTTGCTCTCTGGTGTTTTCACGGGGCTGGGCCGGAGCTCCGTCCGACAGTGCTGTGCTTACTTAGACGCGGGGTTCTGGGGTGCGGGTGATACGGCATGGGGTTGGGTCCACGTCCTCCACGCACACCTTCCAGCTGTGCTCCAGGTCTGACCCCAGCTGGGCTCAAGGCAGCTCCTCCGTGCCACTCCGAGTGCCTTCCAACGTGACCACTTTTAGAGAGAGGCCTGACCCTCAGGGCAGGGCAGGGCGTGCCTGTGAAGGAGTGGGGGGTGGGGCTGCCCGTCGAGGTCCAGGCCAAGGTCACAGGGCCACCAGGGTCAGAGAAAGGTGCCCGGAAGGGAGCGGGTGGCGGGTGGCACCCAAGCCCGGGATGTGGTCAGGCCACAGGCAGCCGCTTCCCAAAACCAGAATAGCCCAGGTCTTACACAACCGCACCCCAATCTGGCTGCCCGCGCCAGCCCTCGCCAGCGTCCAGCACCCGCGTCCTCCCCGGCACTGCCCCCTGGTCCCTGCTATCAGCCCCAGAGCCCATCACAGACCCACTGTGTCCCAACACCCTGACTCACCCGGGGCGCCTCCCACCCCTCCCCTTCCCCTTCACCCCACCCTTCCCCGCTGACCTCCTCAGTCATCCCTTCTGTGACCCCAGCAGAGCAGAAAGTAAGTGTCCAGGCAGACCTAGGGACCCAGAAGGAGGTGTCCAGTGTGGGCTCCTGGGAGAGGCACCCCCAGATCTCCCACCTACGCCGGGAGTCTGGCGGCGTCTCCTACGTGAGACAGACTCTGCTGGTTTCACAATTCCTGGGGAACCCCCCTCTTCCTCACCCTAATTGCACCCCCCACATGTCTGAATCACAGATTTCTTCACCAACTATCGCCCCCCACCCACGCCCACGCCGTCGAACTTCCCGGAGCCCCCCAGCTTCAGCCCCATGGCCGAGCCCCACTATGGCAGCGGACTCCTGGGTGCTGAGGTGCCCCCCGCCCCCCCGGCCATGGCCTACCTCTCAGGGCACCACGGTCTGCAGGTGAGCTCACTGCCCTCCCTGCTCAAGTGCTCAGGGAGAAAGAGCCCAGGGCACAGAACTGGATGGGACGCAGCCAGCAAGGCACCCCCAGGGCTGGGTCGCTCATTTGGGTGCAGAGTTTCTGGGGAGGGGGGTGGTCCAGAAGACCTTGCTGTCCTGAGTGGATGGGCTCTGGGTGTGTTTTGAGGAAGTTGGAGCCTGCATTTGATGATAGGATGATAGGACTCCAGGACCAGCTCCCAGGTCCAGTGCTCCTCCGAGCCCTCGTCTGCTCCCAGGCTCCGATGCCGGCTTCGGCTCCTGACACCCCTGGCTCCTGGCCACGGCAGTTTCTCTAGTTGGACAGCCCAGGCAGTGATGGCCCAAAACTGAGCAAGGGAGGGACGAGGGGATGGGTGGATGGACATGTGTGCGAGCAAGGAGGGATGTGTGTGGTAGGTGGAGGCAGACATGGACACAGGCTGATGGCAGGTAGAGCCGGGGACTTTTGGTGGCTGGAGGGGTGGGCTGTAGACAGAGCCTGGTGTGAGAGGTGGGTGAGTAGCTAACGGATGGATTGGCGGTGGGTTATGAATTTGCCAGTGGGTGAATGAAGTGGAGTTGAAGGTGCGGATGGTTGAGGGTGAAGACCTGGAAGGCCGGTGGAGCTGGGCATGTGAACTAGGTCATAAGGGAGAGAACACCGCAGTCAGTGAACGGGCAATGATGGATGGAGGAGTTAGAAGCTGGATTTGTGGGTGGATGGGTGGATGGAAAGATGATAGGTTGGTAGATGGGTGAATGAGTGGGGGATGGATGGCTGTATGGGTAGCTGGATGGATGGATGACTAGGTGAGTGGATGGATGGGTGCATGAGTGGATGGATAGATGGATGGATGGATCAGTGAGTGGATGGATGGATGGATAGATGGATGGATGAGTGGATGGATGGATGGATGGATGGATGGATGGGTGAGTGGATGGATGGATGGATGGATGGATGGATGGATGGATGGGGTGCATGAGTGGATGGATGGATGGGTGAGTCAATGGATGGATGGGGTGCATGAGTGGATGGATGGATGGATGGATGGATGGGTGGGTGGGTGAGTCGATGGATGGATGGGGTGCATGAGTGGATGGATGGATGGATGAGTGAGTGGATGGATGGATGGGTGAGTGGATGGATGGATGGGGTGCATGAGTGGATGGATGGATGGGCGAGTCGATGGATGGATGGGATGCATGAGTGGATGGATGGATGGATGGATGGGTGAGTCGATGGATGGATGGGGTGCATGAGTGAGTGGATGGATGGATGGATCAATGAGTGGATGGATGGATAGGGTGCATGAGTGAGTGGATGGATGGATGGATCGATGAGTGGATGGATGGATGAATGGGTGCATGAGTGGTTGGGTGGATGTATGGATGGGTGCATGAGTGGATGGGTGGATGGATGGATGGGTGTATGAGTGGATGGATGAATGGTTCAATGGTGGGTGGATGAGTGTTGGATGGATGGGTGGGAAGATGGAAGAGTGGATGGGTGGATGGATCAATGGATAGATGGCGGGAGGCTGGGTTGATGAACAGATAAATGGATGGTGGGTGACAGATGAACAGATGATGGGTGGGTGGGTGAAGATGGTTGGTTGGAGGACTGCATGGAGGGTAGGAAGCATATCTGGCCCGTGCCTGAACAGGCTGTCCCCCCATTTAGAGTCTCACAGCTGAGCTGCCCTGGGACAGGGCTTCTTCCTCAACTCAAGACCAGGTTTTCTGAGGGACCAATAAGGCCAGCTTTCTCCCCATTTTGTCCCCCCACCCAGGCTCAGAGCAGCTGCCCTGTCCCCCTGGACTCCGGCGCTTTCCTCAGCTCCGAGTTTCTCCTTCGGGAAGACCCCAAGTCCAAGCACCCACCTGTCCCACTCCTCCACTACCCGGCCCCCGACAAGGGGCCCTGCCTGGAGCCCTGCGCCCCCACCCGCTTCAGGCCCCCAGCCCCGCCCCCACCCCCTGCTTTGCTGCCTGAAGAGCCGGTTTTCTCGCCCAGGTTCCCCTACCCAGCAGTGCCCCCCACCCCGGACTTCTCCCCACTGCCGGCCCCCACAACCTTCGCCCCCACCCAGCCGCTGCCACCGGGCCCTGGCCCCACCCCAGCCCGTTTCCCGCTGGACCGTCTCTCCTCGGGCTATCCCGAACCTCCATTTGGGCCTCATTTCGCGGTGCCCCAGGGCGTGAGACCCAGAGGCAAGCCCCCCGCCCAGAATCCTCGGGGGCGGAAGCCCAGTCCCCCCACCTTGGCCCCTGCCACGGCCAGCCCCACCGCGGGCAGCACCAACCCGTGCCTCACGCAGCTGCTGACAGCAGGTGAGTCTGGACAGACGGCGGGTGGACACGGCGCCCCTGACTGGAAGGGGAGGTGAGGCGGGGTCCCGGGGGTCCCTCACTGTTCTGTCTGTGCACAGCCAAGGCCGAGCAAGCCCTCGAACCTCCCCCGGCGTCCGGCGCCCTTCTCCAGCCCCCAGAGTCCCCGGTAAGGTGGTGGCTACAGTAGGGAGCTGGGGTGCCCCCCGGGGCTGCTCCCGACTCACGGCCCCTCCGCACGCCCCGCAGAAAGCAGTGCCTGACGCCCCCTGCGCCTTCTTCCCATCCACCCTGGCGCCCGCGCCGCCCCGACCCCCTCCGGGCCCGGTCCCGCGGGCCCCACCCCGGCCCCTCGTTGTCCCCAAAGCTGAACGGCTGTCGCCGCCGGCGCCCAGCGGTAAAGACGGGACCCGGGAGTCGGGCGGGAGGTGCGGCGTGGGGGGGCCGGGGGCCACGTTGGGGGCCCAGGCGGCAGGAACCGGGCAACGGGATCGTCTCCCTCGTGTCCTTCTGTCCGTGGGTCTGTCTGTTCCAGCCGCAGGAGGCGAGCGGCGGCCGTCTGCGGAGCTCAACGCGCTGCCCGGTCCCGCGGCGCCCTTGGGCGCGCGCCTCTCGCCCCCGCACCCGGTCCCGAGCCGGGGCCGGCCCGACAGCCACAAGGTGGGCGCCCTCCTCTCGCCCCCCAGCGGCCCCTCTGCCCGCGCCCCGCCCCCGCGCCGTCCGCGCCGCCGGGGTCCTGCTGCCCGAGCCCCTCGTGCTCCCGGGGTCTTGCTGCCAGCGCCCCGCGCGCCCCGCGCGTCGCCCACCCCCCGGGGTCCTGCTGCCCGTGACCCCCGCTCCCCCCCTCGCAGCCCGCGGCCCCGGGGTCCTGCTGCCCGCGACCCCTCGCGGCCCCGGGGTCCTGCTGCCCGCGCCCCTCGCGCCCCCGGGTTTCTGTTGCCCGCACCCCTGGGGTCCTGCTGCCCGCGCGCGCCGCCCGCGCCCCTTGCGCCCCCCGGGGTAATGTTGCCCGAGTCCCCGGGGTCCTGCTGCCCGAGCCCCGCGCGCCGCCCGCGCCCCCGGGGTCCTGCTGCCCGCGCCCCCCGTGGCCCCGCGCTCACGCGCCCGCCGCCCGCGCCCGCAGACCGAGAGCCGCCGCATCACGCACATCTCGGCCGAGCAGAAGCGCCGCTTCAACATCAAGCTGGGCTTCGACACGCTGCACGGGCTGGTGAGCACGCTGAGCGCGCAGCCCAGCCTCAAGGTGAGCGACAGAGCCCGCGGCGGGGAGCCGGCACGCCCGGCCGCCCGGCCGGGGGCGGCCCCTGAGCCCCGCGTGCCCGCAGGTGAGCAAGGCCACCACGCTGCAGAAGACCGCCGAGTACATCGCCATGCTGCAGCAGGAGCGCGCCGCCCTGCAGGAGGAGGCCCAGCAGCTGCGCGACCAGATCGAGGAGCTCAACGCGGCCATTAAGTAGGTGGGCCGGGGGCGGCCGGGCCCCCCAGAGCACGGAGCGGGGGACCGGAGCCGTAGTCGGGCGGGGAGGACGCCAGACCCAGGTTCCATCTCCGGCATCCCGGGGCTACCCCCCACAGCCCGCCTGGAGAGATCCCTGAGCACAGAGCCAGGAGTAAGTCCTGAACATCCCAGGGTATGGCCCAAAAGCAAAAAAAAAAAATTTTTTTTTTTTTTTTTGCTTTGTGGGTCACCCCGGCGATGCACAGGGGTTACTCAGGAATTACCTCTGGCAGTGCTCAGGGCACCATATGGGATGCTGGGAATCGAACCGGGTTGGCCGAGTGCAAGGCAAATGCCCTACCCGCTGTGCTATTGCTCCAGCGCCCCCCCCCCCAATTTTTTTAAATGTTAAAGAAGATCAAAGCACCTGGAGGGGGGTGCTTCACCTGTAGGGGTAGGAGCCCCGGGATCTGTACCCCAGCTCTGAGCTCTGCCCGCCAAAAAGAATCCCTCTGGAAAGTGCCCTATAAAAGTAAGATGAGGGGACCAGAGCCATAGGACAGTGGGGAGGGCACTTGCCTTGCACACTGCCGACCCAGGTTAAACTACAGGCATCCCTAGAGCACCAGTAGGATTAGTTCCTGAGTGCAGCCAGGAGTAACCTGTAACCCGGGAGCACTGCTAGGTGTGGTCCCCAAACAAAACACAAACAAATAAATGAGTAAGGTAGCAGAGTTGGAGGAGCAGTGTGGGGGGTAGGGCACCTACTTTGCACGTGGCTGACTTAAGTTCAGTGCCCAGCACCCCACATGACCCTCCAGGCCCCATCAGGAGTGATCCCTGAATTGGGTCAAGGAGGAAGTTCTGAGCACCACTAGGTGTGACCACCTCCCACTCCACACGCACACACCAAAAGAAAACAAAACAATAAAAAAGACAAATAAAAGTCAGGTGTCCTGCGCTGTCGAACAGCAGGGAGGACGCTTGCCTTGCGTGGGGCTGATCCAGGTTCGATCCCCGAAATCCCATATGGTTTGTCAGTACAAAATGTTAGAACTTGATGAATTGACTTTTTTTTTTTTTTTGGCTTTTTGGGTCACACCGGACGATGCACAGGAGTTACTCCTGGCTCTGTACTGAGGAACTACTCCTGTCCGTGCTCAGGGGACCATATGGGATGCTGGGAATCAAACCCAATAGGGCGAGTGCAAGGAAAACGCCCTACACACTGTGCTATCGCTCCAGCCCCCCGATAGATTGTCATTTTTAAATAAATTTTTTAAATAAATTTAAAAAATTAAAAAATAAAAGGCAGTGCTGGGGAACTAGCTGGAGAGGCTCACACTCAAATACTTAACGTGCTTCCAGGCACCCAGGAGTAGCTTCTGACACCCCCCCCAAAAAATAGGAAGGACAAAGGGCTGGAGAAATAGTCCAGGGGGTAAGGCATTTGTCCTGCTTGTGACCGACCCCCTTTCAATCCCTGGCCCCTCATAGACCCCCCTCAAAGTACCACCAGGGGTGATCCCTGAGCACAGACCAAGGAATAATCAATGAGCACTACCAGATGGGGCTCCCAACCCCCCAAATAAGTAAACAGGTGGGGGGTGCTGTGAGCTCTGGGCCAAGGACCTGACCTGAGCCCTGCGCCCTAGTTTATGCCAGCAGCAGCTGCCCGCAACGGGGGTGCCCATCACACACCAGCGCTTCGACCAGATGCGGGACATGTTTGACGACTACGTCCGGACCCGCACACTGCACAACTGGAAGTTCTGGGTCGTATCCTCCCGGCTCTGGTGGTCCCGCAGTGGCTCCCGCTAGCCAGGACGAAGAGCTGTCCCCGGGGGTGGGGGTGGGGGTGGGGGGACTGGGAGTGAAGGAAAACTGAGGAAGGGGCTTCTTGTTCTGAGGCCCCAACTTCCTTCCTTCCCCCAGTCCCCATTACAGGGAGTGGCTAGTTTGAGGGACAGGCACCCTTAGAGGGGACAGTCTCTGGTTCCCTTAGATAGTGCCATGTTTGTCTCACTGGGACAGGCCGCCAAGGTATGGAGACAGCTGCTGTCCAGGAGGAGGTGTGGGGCATCAGAGTGGCCAAGATGGGACAGCCAGTGAGGTGGACACTCCTGGCTGGAAGGGAGGGTGGCCAGAGCAGGGTGGGGAGGTCCGAGGTTCCACCTGGCCAGGCCCTTCCCCTGGCCTCAGGGCTCTGGGGTTCCCCCCCCTCCAATCCTGCTCCTTGACTGGGCCGCAGTTCAGTATTCTCATCCGGCCTCTGTTCGAGTCCTTTAACGGGATGGTGTCCACGGCCAGCCTGCACAGCCTCCACCAGACCGCGCTGGCCTGGCTCGACCAGTACTGCTCTCTTCCTGTCCTCCGGCCAAGTATGCATGGGTCTCCCCTGCTCAGACACCTGGCTTCCCCCACCACACCTCTGAGGTTGCCCTGGTGACCCCCAAACCCATGGAGCCTGAAGCCTTGGGCCTGGCTAGTGGGGGTCTCACCGGAGTAGCCTCTCGGGAGAGCCCGCTCCCAACAGAGCCAAGTCATCTGTCCACTCCCCGTGACCCCCGGGTGCTCTGGGCACCAGGACACTTTCAGATTAGGCACTAGGGGGTGACAGTCTTGCCAGGTCCCCCCCAGGAGAGAGCTAGAGCCCAGAGACACTCCCGCCTCTCTCCCCCCAGCCGTGCTGAACTCCCTCCGCCAGCTGAGCACGTCCACGAGCATCCTCACGGACCCCGGCTGCATCTCGGAGCAGGCCAAGCGTGCTGTCACCCAGGGCTCCCCGAACAAGCCTCTATAGACGGACCCGGCTGCGGGCCTCAGGGACAGCCTCTGCGTACCACCCTCTGGCCCAGGCCCTGGCGGTGCCCTCTCCTGTGGGTTGAGCTCTGGACCAGCCTTCCCCAGCAGTCGCAGCTGCCAGAACTCAATACTCCTGCCCCCATGGGCCTCCATTTTGCTGTCTGCCAAATGGGGAGGAACAGCTTCTGCCGGATGTTGATCTGAGGCCTGGGGGAAGGGGGCAGCCTCTGGCTAGCAACTCAGGGAAACTTCTTGAAGGAAGGGGGAAGAAGAAGACGGTCCTCCTTCCTTCCCCGTCACCCCTCCTCCCCAGAGGTGGGGTGCCAGCCAGTTTCTGAACAGAGAAGGGGCTAAGGAGGTTCCTTCCTGGGGGCAGAGACCGCAATGCACTGTGTGTTTTTTGCACATGTCAGACCCAGGTTTGATCCCCAGAACCCAGCACACCCAAGCTCCAAGCTGGGAGTAGCCCCTGAGCACCCCCAGGTGTGGCCCCAAAACAAAACAAAACAAAAACAAACCAAAGAGGTGATTCCCTCCCTTGGTGTTTCTGTGCTAACTTTGAAGGGGTGCGGGGTTGCTGGCTGGCATCACGGTGGAAGGTCAGAACCCCATCTTCTCTTGTGCGTGGATGTGTGTGTGTGCATGCGTGTGCGTGTGTGTGCGTGCGTGCGTGCATGCGTGTGTATTTTGTAAAGAATTCTTGACCAATAAAAACAAAAACCCAGCAAGCTGTTGGCAGTGGGAGGCGAGAGACCCCTAGTTCGGTCTCTGATCAGAATCGCTGGGAGGTTCTGAGCTGAGATGCAGCAGATCAGCTGGGTCGGAACCCTGGCAGCAGCCTGGTCCACACCATTGAGCCACCAGATCTGCAGTGCCAGTGCCATGGCAGGGAATGGCCGCTGGGCTCTCTGAGCACGGCTGGCGTCCTGGAGAGATAATCCTGCTTACTCTGCATGCCGCTGGCATGGGTTCAGTTGCAGGGCCCCCACCAGGAGTGAGCCCTCAACACAGCTGAGTGTGCCCCCGCCAAACAGATAAAAGGTGAGATACTGCTATAGTTAAGACAAGAACAGGTGATGCAGGAATCTATGGTAGATTCAACTAAAATCAACAAACTGGGCTTCATCCCCGGCCCCATATTTACCCCTGAGCCCCACCAGGAGTGATCCTTGAGCACAGAACCAGGAGTAGGCCCTGAGCACTCCTGGGTGTAGACACAAACCCCTCCAAAAACAACAACAAAAAAAACCCTCAAAGGTGGGAAATATTCAGCGGGGAGGATCAGGGTAGCCATGCCTCTGGGGAGGAGGGAGAGACTGCTTGGGTCCAGTGCTCGCTCCCATCCCTGGGAAAAGGACAGCACCCTGGAAATCCTGCTTGCCCTTTGGCCAGGAAAGATTCAGAGGCGCTGACCTGATTGGAGAAAGGCAGAGCCAGGACCAGTACGCATGACAGGGTCTTACTTATGGACTCATCTAGAAAGATGTTAAGGTCAGAGCAATAGGACAGCAGGGGGGGCACTGACCTCCTATGCAGCTGACCCAGGTTTAATCCCCAGCACCCCATATGGTTCTCCAAGCACCTCCAAAACTGCTTCCTGAGTGCAGAGGCAGGAGGAAGCCCTGAGCTTAGTGGGTGCAGCGCCCATCTCCCACGACCAAAAAACAAAGGCTGCTGCCTGGTCATGAGCTCCCCAGATACAAAACTCAGGGAGAATGGTCTGGGTGACCCTACTGCGTCCCCTATAACCTCCTCCCTGAAGAAGCACCCCCACTTTCCGTCCCCTGGCAAGCGCCTGACTGTGCCAGCTCCCTGCTGGGAACCCCATACTCTCCCCCTGCTCCGATTTCCCCAGACCCACGGTACAACAACAGCATGCCCAATGGGGACCCTTCTGATTCCTTCTTCTGAGTGTTCCTCACCTTTCTTTTTTGAGGGTCACCAGTGCTCAGGCAGCCCAAGGGCCACACAGGTGACACTCTACCTGCATGAGGTTCAACGTGCAGCCTCCAGAACATGGCAGGGCCCCAACCCAGTGGTGCGTGGGGTCATCTAGACCATACCAGGCAATGCCATGCTGTGGGGAATTGAACTGTGGGGCTAGCATGTGCTCTAGTACATGGAGTCACTCGCTGGCCTAATCCCTACCTCGTGTGTATGTGTGTGTGTGTGTGTGAGTGTGTGTGTTACTTTGGGGCCACACCCAGCATTCTCAGGGCTTATTCCTGGCTCTGCATCCTGGAATCTCTGGTGGGGTTCGGGGGACCATATATGATGCCAGGGGTTGAACCCATGTCAGGTGCATGCAAGGCCCCAGCCCTCCCTGCTATATGCTCACTCCTCTAGCGCCTCCCACAGCAACATGGCGTGGGAACCACAGCACGGTGTCCAAATCAGGAAGCTGGCCTTGAGGACAGTCCAGAGGATTCCAAGTCGGCCTGGGTTGGCCACGTGCAGAACGAGTTTCCTACCCGCTGGACTATCACTCTGGGACTCTACCTACTTCTTCACCTCCAGGAGCCAAAACAGAACCCATGAATTCTGAGACTGTACACAATCTTCCCCTTTCATACCTGGTCTCCCACGTGCCCCCATCCCCCAAGAAGGTTCACTCTGTGCCCTCAGCCCCAGGCAGGTCTGGAGACCAACCGAGATGCCAGGGGTTAAACCTGGCTTAGCCATGTGCAAGGCAAGCACCTTCCTACCTGCTGGACTCTCTCTCTCCAGCCTCCTGTTTTGTCTCTAGAAGGTGAAGAGAGCAGTTCACAGTTGGGCCTATCATGCTAAGTAAATGGAGGAGGAAATGTCCCCAGGGTGCTCTGGGCACCTCCTCCTAGCCCTCCCCACCCCACTCCCCAGTCCTGTCAACACCAGGCTCCTCCAACCAAGGCCAAAAGGGAAGGAAGTGAGGCCCCTCCATTTGTTCTCAGACTGGCTCTGTTTCCTCAGCAGAGGTTGCGGGTGTGTCTGTCTGTCCAGCCTCCACACCAGCCTGTTTCCTGAAGGCTCCACAAAGGAGACTCCGTGGTGGGGTGGAAGGGTGGAAAGTTCTGGAATCCAGATGCTCGTGTTTTTTTTTTTCTCCCCCCCTCCGCTTTATTCCAATGCTGTGGTTTACAACGTTGTTCTTGATGGTTTATTACAGGCATTCACTATCCCGCCACCCGTTACCTTCCCTCCGTCACTGTCCCCATTTGTCCAAGCATCTCTCAAGCCTGCCCTTGTAAGCAGGTCCACAATTTATTTTACATTGCTTGTAATCACTAAATGGCTACTGGAATGATAAAATAAGTAAAAGAGAAAGTGAAAATTATCTCTTACTCTGGGGATGGGCTGGAGTGATAGCACAGCCGGTAGGGCGGTTGTCTTGCACGCGGCCAACCTGGGTTCAATTCCTCAGTTCCTCTTGGAGAGCCCGGCAAGTTACCGAGAGTATCCGCCCACACAGCAGAGCCTGGCAAGCTCCCCGTGAAGTCTCACAATGGAGACGTTACTGGTGCCCGATCGAGCAAATCGATGAACAACGGAAGGAAGGACGGTGCTACAGTGCAGTGTTACCCTGGGGACATTAAGTCCTTGTCTGAGGGTTTACTGAGCTGCTGTTTGTTGAGCCTTCTGTGTTAACTTTTTTTTTAGTTGTGCTTAGTTGGCTTCTATGTTACATCCCATCCAATGTGGTGTGCTCCTACTGGGATGTTAGCATTGCTGAGAGTGGAGCTGTCCAGAAAATCTAGAATATTTAGCTGGGCAGTGAGCTTAAGATGGCAGTGGTGGTTGAAATGTGGATGTCACTGCTAGGGCTTCCAAAAGTGCAAGGGGGGTTGTGGGGGAGGCCGCTCACCCCAACTTCAAAAAGACCTGGAGTTTTCAGCCAAAATAAACCCAGCCGTACCTTAAATTTCTGCAGGCAAGCAACTCTGTGGAGCTCAGTTGTGAGGCAGTAAAGTCTTGCCTGAGGCATGGCTGCAGTTTCTGGGGTGTGAATGTGGCTGTCGAAGCTTTGGTAGGGCAGGCTGATCTGCTGGCCCACCCCCCTCCCAAGATTGCCCTGGAGGTTTCAGCTGGCACTGGGGGGATACAGAAATTTTTGCAGTTAGTTGATCTCTTTTGAGATTTAATTATGAGTTTCTGGAACAGACAGGTAGGTGAGCTTCCTTGGAGTAACAATGCTGTGACTTCTCGTAGCACTAGAGCTGGGCACCCCCAGCAGAAATGTTCTGGAAAGATCCTTCTCTCAGCCAGGAGTGCTAATCCTAAATATCCCTGCCCTACAGAACAGTTCTTTTTGGTGTACTCTGAATACTCAGTAGAGTCCTCAATGCCAGCTTCCTGGTTTGGACATCATGCCCCGGTTCCGAACCAGCTGTGGGTGGCGCTGCAGGAGAGACAGTAGAGTAGGGAGGGCTTCAGCCTTGCATGCGGCTGACATGGGTTCAATCCGTGGCATCATATATGGTCCCCAGAACCCTGCCAGGAGGATCCCTGAGTGCCGAGCCAGAAGTAAGCTGAGTACCACCGAGTGTGGCCCCAAGCCCGCAAACAAAATGGGGGTGCCTATGATGTGCACATGGAAACTTCCTATTTAGCTTTGATTTAGGGCCACACCCAACATGCCTTGGGGACCAAATGCAATGGGGCTCGGAGGAAAAAAATGCGGTGCTAGGGCTCGAACCTAGGTCGACGATACTGTACTACCTACTTCTCGGGCCCCCACCAGTAAATTAAGGATCGACAGAGAACACAGATCTGGTTCCACAGGGCCAGGGTTTTGTTTTACTTTTGGGGCCACGTCCGGAGGTGCTCAAGAGTTTTACCCCTGACTCTGTGTTCGGGAATCACTCCTGGTGGGGCTCGGGGGACCGTATGGGGTGCCGGGGATCCAACCAGATGGGCCAGGTGCAAAGCAAAAGCGCTAGCCTCTGTGCTATCGCTGAGACACCGGGCCCAGACAGTTTAGATCTCAACGGTCAGGCCCCATCCCCCCAGGTCCAGCTCAAGACACGCCCATCTGCCAGGCCCCGCCCCAAAGCTCCCCAACGGCCAGGATGCGCTCAAGACACTCTCATCGGCAAAGCCACGTCTCCAAGGCGCCCCAACGGCGGTTGCGCGCAAGGCACGCCCATCTGTAAAGCCCCGCCCCCGAGGCGCCTCACCGGCCAGGCCGAGGTCAAGACACGCCCATCCGCAAAGCCCCGCCCCTGAGGCTCCCCAATGGCCAGGCCCGCTCAGGCCCCGCCCCCATGGTTCTCTTTGGGACGGGACCCGCCCCTCGGGAAGCCCAACGGCCGGGCCGCGCTCCGAACACGCCCATCTGCAAAACCCCGCCCCCAAGGCTCCCCAACGGTCAGGGCGCGCTCAAGGCACGCCCATCCAGAAAGCCCCGCCCCTGAGACTCCCCAATGGCCAGGCCCGCTCAGTCCCCGCCCCCATGGTCCTCCCAACGGCCGGGACCCGCCCCTTGAGAAGCCCAACGGCCAGGGAGCGCTCAAGACACGCCCATCCTCAAAGCCCTGCCCCCGAGACTCCTCAACGGTCAGGCCCCGCCCCCAGGCCCTCCCAACGGCCGGGCCCCGCCTCTCGAGGCGCACTAACGTCCCGGCCCCGCCCCTTGGGAAGCCCAACGGCCGGGCCCCGCCCCGGCGCGTGCGCGGCCCCGCGGAAACGTGCGGGCGCCCGCGGAGCCCGAGGCTGAGCTGGCAGTGGGGCTGGCCACCATGGAGTTGCCGCAGACGCCGGAGCTGATGGGGCTGTCCCTGCTGCTCGGGCTGCTAGCTCTGATGGCCACTGCGGCGGTGGCGCGGGGATGGCTGCGCTCCGAGGAGAAGTGCCGCCGGCCGGCCGGTTAGTGGGAACGGGCGGGCCCGGGGCGCCCCAGCCCTCCTGCAGCTCGGGCCTGCGGGGTTTGTGCCGGGGGATCCCCCGAGCTCGGTTTCTCGTGTTGTGAAGTGCCGCCCCGCCGGGCTGGTCGCGCCCCTTGGGCGGGACGGCTTGGACGCCGGGTCCCCCGCGGCCGCGCTCGCTGCCCGAGGCCGCCCCGGGGTCTCTGAGCCGCAGCTTCTCCCCCGGGCGGCCACGAGAAGCTCGAAAACGCCCAAGTGCCCTCGGGTTTTTGAAGGCGCGGCGGCGGTGGGGACTCATTCATTGTAGCCGCCCCCCCCGGATGTGCGGCCACGTGTACCGTGTGCCTGCCGGACGCCTGCCAAGCGCAGGAGGTCTTCCTTTTGGAGAGCCCACTCCGGGGAGGGAGAGGATCCCGTTACCGTGCTGGTGCAAAAGGAGGGTGATCAGTTTCTGGGCCGAGGAACCGGCTGGAAACCCGAACTCCCGGGGTGGGCGTGGTCGGCCCGGCCTCACTTCCTGGGGACCTGGAGATCTGTACCTGGTTCAGTGCTGCACGACGTCCCCGAGGCGGCTAAGCGAGTGGCTGCGGGGGTGCTTGCAGGGCTGGGGATCGACCTGGGGCTCTTGCACGGAAAGCCTGTGCTCCTGCCCTTGGGAACCATCTCCCCCAGCGCTTTTTCTTTCTCCTTTGCGGGTAGGTCCAGGAAATGGACCCTGAGAGTTGGGGAACCCCAGCGGTGGAACCTGGAAGTATAGACTTCTTAGAGTTTGCCAGGGAGCCAAGAAAGGACTATTTCCTGGCAAAAGTCGAATGAAGACCAGGAGCCCTGAAATGGCCTTTGCTTGGATTGCGGCCAGGGTTGGGTGATGATGACCCAGCGACATTCTATAATAACGTTTGTGGGAGCTGGGCGCCCAGCAGCCTTGCCCTGCCAGCCTGATGCTTTGCCAGATTCTTAGCTATTTGACGCAGAAGAGTGGGTGCCTGAGACTCATCCCTCTGTGTGCACTGGGGTTTCTCTGAGCCTCTGATGATTGTGCACTGTCCTCCACTAGTCCTTTTGTAGACATTATCCAATACTCCCAGCCGCTTTTAAGGCCCAGAGCAACTAAGTGACTTCCCCGAGGCCGGGGGCTGAGGGCCAATGTCCCCCTTCATCAGGCTGTGAGGCTACTCTGCCAACACCAGCTTGGAGAAGACACCGTTGAGGTTTATGAAGGTGCCATGTGGGCTGCAGACCCGAGCACCCTCATCCAGACCGCTTTATGACAGAGACACAGTGCAAACCAGGCTTGGTTCCAGAGCCTTTGTGTTGCCGTTATCTGCTGCCCCTGCTGTCCTCAGCGCCTGGCCAGTCATGGGAGGCCAGTCAAGAGTGAGAGCCCAGGGACTGGAGCAATAGCACAGTGGGTAGGGCGTTTGCCTTGCACGAGGCCGACCTGGGTTCGATTCCCAGTATCCCATATGGTCCCCCGAGCACCGCCAGGAGTAATTCCTGAGTGTAGAGCCAGGAGTAACCTCTGAGCTTTGCCGGGTGTGACCCAAAAACCAAAAAAAAAAAAAAAAAATAGGAAAAGTGAGAGCCCAGGTGTCCCAAAATAGAGGAGGTATGGCTAATGGGTGGGAAAGTTAGATATGACAAAGGTGGTGAAGTGTCATGTATGATACCCTATTTGCAACAGTGCTGTAAACCACAGAGTCAAAACACATAAAAAAGAGCCTCTCCTAGAAGCAGACTGGTGAGTGGGGCGTTTGCCTTGTACCCGGCCGACCCGGGTTCAATCCCCGGCATCTCATATGGTGCCCTGAGCACTACCAGGACTAATTCCTGAGCGCAGAGCCAGGAGTAAGCCTTGAGCATCGTTGGGTGTGGCCCCAAAACCATTTAAAAAAAAAAATGAGGATGGCTGGGTGACAGTATCTTTCTTTCTAGACCAGAAAGCCAATGGGGTGCCAGTGTCAAAGTCTGTAAGTTCCAAAAAGCAGAAGCAGCAGTTGCGGGGTCGCAAGGAGAAGCCCCAGCAACACAACTTCACCCACCGGCTCCTGGCTGCAGCTCTGAAGGTAGGGGATGCCCACCCCACACCTACAGGCAGAACCCAGTGGGGAGGCCTCGTCCTCGCCCTTTCCCAGGCCCATCCCACTGTGTCAGCTTCCCTGTGCGGCTGCTGGTTTAGGGGGTCCCGTTCACTCTTCCTGCACCCGTCCCCCTAGAGCCACAGCGGGAACATCTCTTGCCTGGACTTTAGCAGCAATGGCAAGTACCTGGCCACCTGTGCCGATGACCGGACCGTCCGCATCTGGAGTACCAAGGACTTCCTGCAGCGGGAGCACCGCAGCATGCGCGCCAACGTGGAGTTAGACCACGCCACCCTGGTGCGGTTCAGCCCCGACTGCAGGTGGGACAGGAGGGAACCCCAGACTGGGGACCGTGTTTGGGGGGCAGGACGTGGTGAGCAGTGTGCACTTGCAGAGCTTGGGCACCGCCCGGAGCTCCTTGGAGGACTCTGCCCTTCCCCTGCCTGGCCGCAGCTCTGTGAGTCGATGGCCGACACCTGGCCTCCAAGTTGGTCTTGGAAGTGTTGCACCCAGGCGTTGCTCAGGGGTTACTGCACGCTCTGCACTCAGGCATCATTCCTAGTGATGCTTGGGTGACCTATGGGATGCCGCGGATCAAACCCAGGTTGGCTACGTGCAAGGCAAACGCCCTCCTTGCTGTGCTGTTGCTCTACCCAGGCCACAGTGCAGTGATTTGTAAACCCAGGGCTGGAGCGCTTTGAGGCCTGTCTTCAAGCGACTTCGAAGAGATTTGAACCCTGGGGTGGTGGTGGGGAGGGGCGGTTTGTTAAGTTAGAAGGTGGGCAAGAGGGATGGCAGGTGCAGGTCTTTTGAGGGTTTTTTTTTTTTTCTTTTTGGGTCACACCCGGCGATGCTCAGGGGTTACTCCTGGTTCTGCTCTCAGGAGTTACTCCTGGCGGTGCTCAGGGGACCATATGGGATGCTGGGAATCAAACCCGGGTTGGACGCATGCAAGGCAAATGCCCTACCCACTGTGCTATCACTCCAGCCCCTTTTGAGTTTTTTGTTGGTTGTTTTTTTTTCTTTTTGGTTTTTGGGGCCACACCCGGTATGCTCAGGGCTCACTCAGGGATCGCTCCATAGGGGAACTAATGGAATGCTGGGGATCGAACCTGGGTGCCTCCCCTGCTGACCCAGCTCTGCAGTCCTGTGATTATTCTTGAAGCTAGCATATATCCACGGAGGGCCTGTGTGACCACGTGAGTGACCGTGTTTCTGCCGCCCGTCTCCAGGGCCTTCATTGTCTGGCTGGCCAATGGAGACACCCTCCGGGTCTTTAAAATGGCCAAACGAGAGGACGGGGGCTACACTTTCACCGCCAGCCCGGAGGACTTCCCTAAGAAGCACAAGGCCCCCATCGTCAACATTGGCATCGCTGACACAGGTAGGGGCAGCTGAGGGTGGGTGGCACGCGCCCAAGGGGAGGGGACATGGCTCTCCGGGTAACTGTGTCCGTGCTGGCTGGAGGTCTAGGATGGAGGCTAAGGCATTTTTGCCTTGCGTGCCCCAACCCTGGTTTGCTCCCTGATACTGCGTAGGATCCCCCAAGCACCGCTAGGTGTGCCCACCACCCAAAAAACTTGCAAAATCAATACTATGCGTGTGGCCTGAGAGAACAGCGGGTAGGGTGCTCGCCTGGCACAGGACAGACCCAGGTTCTACCCCCAGCTACCTATATGGTCCTCTGAGCCCACCAGGAGTGATCCCTAAGTACCCGCAGGTAGGGTTCCCAAACCAAAAATAAATCAGAGTCAGTGCTGCACCCGAGTTCCAGCAGTGCAGGGGGCCGGGCTGAGTGCAGGCTGTAGTGAGTTTGTCCTCAGGGTAAGCCCGGCTTGGAAATGGAGGGGCGGTCAGGGGACTGGTGCCCCTCAGCTCACGGCCCTTCTTGGCCCCCAGGGAAGTTCATCATGACTGCCTCCAGTGACACGACCATTGTCATCTGGAACCTGAAGGGCCACGTGCTGTCAACCATCAACACCAACCAGATGAACAACACATATGCAGCCATATCCCCGTGCAGCCGGTGAGAGCGAGGGTCAGCGGCTGGGTTTCCTCATCACTGGGCTTCGGAAGGTCAGGGTGGGGGCCGTTCTATCTTCTTTGGTCACACGGAAAAGCCGAGGTTGTGTGTCAAAGGTACTTAGGGGCCGGAGAGAGCATGGGGTATTGGCGCTTGTCTTCCATGTGGTCCATCTTGGTTTATTGATTTTGTATTTATTTTGTTTTTTTATTTTTTGGGGGGTCACACCCAGCGATGCACAGGTGTTACTCCTGGCTCTGCACTCAGGAATTACCCCTGGCAGTGCTCAGGGGACCATATGGGAGGCTGGGAATCGAACTTGGGTTGGCCGCGTGCAAGGCAAATGCCCTACCCGCAGTGCTATCACTCCAGCCCCAAATATTTTGGTTTTTTGAAGTGGGGCACACCCGGTTACGCTCGGGGTTTACTCCTGACTCTGTGCTGAGGAATTAAGCCTGGCAGTGCTCAGGGGACCATGGAGGATGACAGGGATTGAACTGAGGTCAGCCGTGTGCCAGGCAAACGCCTTCCCCACAGGACAATCGCTCCAGTGCCCCCAACCTCAGTTTCATTCCTGGCACCATGTTTGCTACCCTGAGCACCAACTCAATGAGGCCCCCAGGCAAAACTTAAAACTTTCTGGGTCAGGAGAGCTATCCGAGGGGTTCAGGTGCTCGCCTTGTACACAGCTGGACCCAGTGCAGTCTCCCGCAGCACCGTGCATGTCCTCCAGGTCCCAGCAGTATGACCCATGACCACTGCTGTATGACCTAGGACCACTGCTGCATGTGGCCACCATCGCTCCCGCCTGAAAAATAAAGAAAAAGCATTTGGCGCCCTAAGACAACTTTCTTTTTTAGTTGGGGTGGTGGCCGTATTTAGTGGTGCTTAGGGATCCCTCCTGGCTAGCTTGGGGACCATATGGGGTGCTGGGGAATTCAACCCAGGTCAGCCCATGCAAGCAAAGTCCCCTCCCTGCTGTAGTATCACTTCTGCCCTAAGACAACTTCTTCTACTTATGACAGACTTTTAGTGGTTTTTTTTTTTTTTTTCAGGGGATAGGTGGGTCACATCCAGCTGTATTCTGGGCTTATTCCTGGCTCTGTGCTCAGCAGTTTCTCCTGGCGGCCCAAGGGACCCTATGGGATGCCAGGGATCAAATCAAGGTTGGCCATATGCAAGGCGAGCGCCCTCTCCGCTGTCTGTTCGCTCTGGCCCTGCGTTAGTGGGTTTGCAGGAACCCAGTTCACCTTAACGGGAGGCCTTACAAGGAGCCTTGGTTACCCGTAGGTTTGTGGCTTCCTGTGGCTTCACCCCTGATGTCAAGGTGTGGGAAGTCTGCTTTGGGAAAAAAGGCGACTTCCAAGAGGTGGTGCGCGCATTTGAGCTCAAGGGCCACTCTGCGGCTGTGCACTTCTTTGCCTTCTCCAACGACTCACGCAGGTGAGTGTGTGTCTGGGCTCCTCGGTGCTCTTCTGCCCCCCCGCCCCTCTGTCATCAGCGTGTCTTGTCCCGTCGGTGCGTGTCATCATGGCCCCCCCCCCACCCCCGCAGTTGAGCCCTAGAGCCAGGCCTTTCCCCGCTGCAGGATGGCCTCTGTCTCCAAGGACGGCACATGGAAGCTGTGGGACACAGACGTGGAGTACAAGAAGCAGCAGGACCCCTACCTGCTGAGGACGGGCCGCTTCGACGAGGCCAGCACCCAGCCCTGCCGCCTGGCCCTCTCCCCGGACGCTCACGTCTTGGCCCTGGCTTGCGGCAGCACCATCCGCCTCTACAACACGCGCCGCGGGGAGGAGGAGGAGCGCTTTGAGCGGGTCCACAGTGAGTGCATCTCCGACTTGACCTTCGACGTCAGCGGGCGCCTGCTGGCCTCCTGCGGGGACCGGGCCGTGCGGCTCTTGCACAACACGCCCAGCCTCCGGGCTGTGGTGGAGGAGATGCAGGGTCTGCTGAAGCGGGCCACCAGCGAGAGCACCCGCCAGCGGCTGCAGCAGCAGCTCTCGGAGGCCCAGGAGGCCCTGAAGAAGCTGGGCGCCCTGAAGAAGTGAGAGTCGGGGCAGGGCAGGGAGGCGCTGGCCGCCGCTGCCCCCCCCCCGGCTGGCTTCCCAGGGACTCCCCGGCTGGAAACCATCTGCTGGAGCCTTTGATGTGTTCGGCGCTGGGCCCACTCCTCTCTCCTTTGTCTGCTGAAGTGACTCTTGCCCGCTTAGATTTCTCTTCTTGCTGGTTCACCTCTGGCCTTACAAAGGTGCTTATCTTTCTCTGAGACCCCCAGGGGACGAGTCAGCTTCCCCGGGGCCATGGAGGCTGGCGAGGAGAAGAGCCATCACCTGATCTCTGACCTTACGGTCCTATACCCTGGCACCCAAAGAAGTTTGTTAACAGTGAAGGCCGAACCTGGGAGGACCTGGGTAAAGACCAGCACTTGGGCCAGCAACTAACTGGGAGGGAGGTTTATTTCCCAGGTCCAGAGCTGGCGGGGGCAGGGGGCAGGTGGGATCAAGGAAGGGCTCATCTTGCCAGCCACCGCTCCCAGCTCCTTCCAGAAAGTATTGAAGGCTTTTGATCTGTACCTCGATTTCCTTATTTGTAAAATGGAGACTCATTTTCTGTGATCACCGTACAGAGACGTTGTGAGTAGAAAAGGCCCTAAACTTAGAAAAGTAGCAAAGAGGAGGGGGTCGACCCCGTACCCGTCTGTCCCATGTCATGAAACAAGAGTGGACAGTGTTGCTGGGAACAGAATCACAAGCAGATGCCTCCCCGGGGAGAGGGAAGGCTCTAGGATTCCATCACACAGTCTGTAGCAGGCTCTGCTTCAAGGGGTGCACAAGGGCGGGTTCCCCGCTTCCAGAATAGAACCCATTCGAGGAGAGCGGGCTGGTTTCCGGAGAGATGAGTGAGCCGAGAGGTTCCATCAGACACAGATGAGAGAAAGGCCTATTTCCCTGCTAGTTTCTCTATTGCTCCAGAAAATTCACTGGAAACTGAGGCAGTGAGTGTGACGTGCGCACGTAGCTTGGATAGGAGGTTAGTATTTCGGAGATTGACTGGACAACCGGTTGGCCGTGGGCCAGAAGGGAGATGAGGATTTCTGGCAGAGCTAAGTCTAGACACAGTTGATTCGTCCAGAAGCAAATTCTTCTCACTCTAAAACCAGCACCTCCCGAGTCTTCCTCAGCCCTTCCAAATCTTTGCGTGAGCCATAGCCTTGGAATTCTCCAGACTTGTTCTCCCGGCATCCTCTGCTCATATCCTGCATTATTTCCCAAATCTGCTACTTTGCTCCACTTTTCCTGTCCCCTGCCTGTCCTGAGTCACTGTCCCCTACTGAACTGCAGAGCAGCTACTTCACTGCTCTCCCTCCTCACCCTGTGCAGTCACTGTCCTCGGGGTAGGCCAGATGGAAGCCAGAGGCCGTCATTTCAAAGGCTTCCCATCACACTTAGAATAAAACCCAAAATCCTCACCCTGACCGCCAAGCTCTGGTGTCTTCCTTCACACCCAGCAGTGTGTCGGGCTTGTCCCCGGCTCGACGCTCAGGGATCCCTCCTGGGGGCTCAGGGAACCATATATAGTGCCAGGGATTGAAGTTGTGTCAGCCATGTGCAAGGCAAACGCGCTACCCACTGTGCTCTCTCTCCGGCCCCTTCCTCTAGATCTTGTTCCCAGGTGGCCCCCAGCACAACCCTTACTGCTCTCCCTTCCCCCAGGTCAAAGTTGGTCCTAGCCTCAGCCTAGCACCTCTGCTCTGCTGTTCCCTCTGCTTAGAAGCATTTGCTTTTCTGTTGGCTGCAAGTCAGGCTAGTTTAACCAGCTCTCGGGTTCATTGATGATGCCGAGACCCTCGCCGCGCCCAGTCTGAAGCAGCCCTGGCTCAGTTCCCTCGTGGCATTGTTTTTGTGTGTGTTTCAAGATGTCCGAAGTGATCTGTGAGTGAGCTCCTTTGGATATTTGAGTGCTCCGGGCGGCCCAGCCTAAAGTCTAAGACCTTAGGACATAGTGGAGGACTCAGGTGATGAGGGGTGTGTGTCTGCTCTAGGGGTGCCCGTGAAGAATCCTCAGGATGTGACTTTTCAATCTAAGGGGTTAGAAGTGGATGATATTTTAAGAAAAAAAACATTAAGCATTTCTGGGCCAAGCATTTATGCAATAATCATATGTTGCCCACCAGTCTCAAAGGCAGCCTTTGGGTTCGTTGGGCCTGGGAATGTGTGGCCTGCCAGGCAGGGTCCCCACCATCTGTTCTGCGCGATACTAAGCCATGGCTGGCTGCTGGGATGGGGGGTCCCCACCATTTGCTGTAATAGTTGCCCGTGGCCGGCTGCTGGGACGGGAGTGCAGGAGCGTTGCCGTCAGTTTGTTACTATTCTCACCTCTACTTTCCACTGTGAATTTGTGCCACCAGTAGACTTCTGGCCGGTCATGCCCTGCACATGGGTTCTGGTGAATATTTGCTTTCTGCTTGTCCAGAGAGTCGCATCTTTGCTTATCTGCTTTGCTCTGGCTTTATTCTCATTGTGAAGGGGAGAGGAAGTGAGCTCAGAATGTTGAGTTACTGAAGTCAGCCGTCCGCTGGGTAGCACTCTGACACCCTGAGCATAACTGACCTCCCTGACTCTCTTTCCTCATCTGTAAAATGGAAATAAATCTGGTCCTTGGGGTGTGGGAGTGGGTGGTGAGTTTCTAAGGAGAAAAGAGAAAGCAGGATGCAAAATGCCATTCCAGAAGGTTCCTAAGCCTGGAGAAAGTAATGGGAGCTGAAGGCAGGACAGAGACTGCTGCCTTTTCTGATCAAGTGTGTTGTTAGGGGCTGGAGTGATAGCACAGTGGGTAGGGCATTTGCCTTGTACGCCGCCGACCTGGGTTCGATTCCCAGCATCCCATATGGTCCCCCAAGCACTGCCAGGAGTAATTCCTGAGTGCATGAGCAAGGAGTAACCCCTGTGCAATGCTGGGTGTGGCCCAAAAAGAAAAAAAAAAGGTGTTGTCAATACAGTAGTGTTAATTTTTTAATATTTCAACTTTTTTGGGGTTTGAAATTTTTCCAAATAAAAAGTTGGGATAATGTTAAAAATGGTGGTGATAGAACTTATTTTTCTCAGTCTTTGGGGGAAAAAAATGAAAATCAAAAGATTCACATTTGTGGGGCCGGAGTGATAGCCCAGCGGGTAGGGCGTTTGCCTTGCACACGGCCAACCTGGGTTCGATCCCCGGCATCCCATATGGTCCCCCAAGCACCGCCAGGAGTAATTTCTGAGTACAAAGCCAGGAGTAACCCCTGAGCATTGCTGGGTGTGAAAAAAAGCAAAAAAAAAAAAAAATGTACATTTGAAAGACCTGTTTGTGGGTTCGGGGTTAAGGCGCTTGCCTTGCTTGCAGCCAGACCTGGTTGAATCCCTGGCACCCCCGTGGGCGCAGAGCAAGAGTATCAACCAAAGAGTGTCAATCCTGAGTACCACTGGTTGTGGCTCCAAAACCAAAATATTGGTTAATTTTAATAAATCGAGGTGATAATATATGGTAAAGACTGTCCTACAAGGCTCAACGGGCTACTACTCACAGCATGCCGGCCCCCTCAGGTGCAGTTCCCGGCACCACTGGTCCACTAGGAATGATCCCCAAGCTGCATGCCAGGATTAGGCTCAAAAACAAGATAATTTTGGGACTGGGAAAGGAGAGCAAAGGTTTACGGCACCTGCCTGTGTTGGGGTGACTCATAAAGTGGGGAGAGGACGGGTCTCCAGAAGGGGCGTCTAGAGAGGATTCAGCAGGGAAAGGTCCCACTGACAGCCATCGTGAGGCGAGCTGGCAGACAGGGCCTTGATGTCCAGGAGCCGGCTTGATAACCTCACACCCTAGTGCCCCTGAGCACTGGGTAGGGGAGAAACACGCCAACTCCCTGTTGGGCCGTGATGGTGATGGTAGTACTCTCAACCACCAACAGGAATCTCCCAGGCTGGGGGTGATTCTCCTGCAATTGGTGGCTCCTGAGGGAGGAAACTGTGACAGGCTCCAGAACTGGGGGCCCCCAGCACCTCAGCTTCTTTCTGTGATACCCCCCTTCACCTGGTGCCTGGAAGTCTTCACAGAAGCAACATAAAACAACGGGGACAAAGAAACCCTCATGCCCACACAGGGTCGGGTGAGGGTATCTGCAGACTCTTAAGACCCACTCACTTCCCTGGTTTCTGCAAGACTTTCTGGGACCCCCACAGAACTGACAACCCCAAACTATAGTCCCTGACCCCTTGGAGTGATTCTGGGAAATCAGCAGCTATCGTTATTCATTGATGACAGACTTACCTGCGGTTGGCCACTGTGCCGTGGGGTGCAGCCCCCCACACCTGTTTGCTGGCAGTAGCCTCCCCTTTTCAGCCTGGTTACAGACACCCTTTCACCTTCCTGCAGGGCCAAGCCGAGGGCTTATGCCCGCTCTGCCTTTGCAGTGGCAGGTTGGGAAGTAACTAACGTTAGTTCTGCGGTACAGGCATCCATACAAACTGCTCTGCACAACCCAAGTAGGTATCAGAGACTTGGGGAGCCCGGGGGCGGGAAACAGCCCCCGTAGCAGCAGGGCCAGATGAAAGATGTTGATGTCATTGAAGCTGGTTAGGTGGACAGGGTCTCTGCTTCCCTCAGCTTCCTCCACAGCACCTGTGACCTGCCTGCCTCTCAGCTTTTTGTGAGTGGAGCCCAGGGCTAGTAGGAACATTTTTGGCTTTTGGGCCACACCCTGCAGTGATCAGAAGTTACTTTTAGCTCTGAACTCAGGAATTACTTCTGGCAGTGCTTGGGGAACCATATGGAAAGGTAGGATCGAACCCAGGTCAGCTGCGTGCAAGGCAAACGCCCTATCCACTGTACACCCTCTCTGGCCCCTCAAGTAGAAACCTTATAATTTTTTTCTTTTTGGGTCACACCTGGCTACTCCTGTCTGCGGTCAGGAGTCACTCCTGGCAGTGCCTGGGGGACGATGTGGGATGCTGGGGATCAAACCCGGATTGGCCGCATGCAAGGCAAATGCCTTCCCTGCTGTGCTATCGCTCCAGCCCCATCAAGTACGAACTTCTTAATGTGGTATGTCCCAGGTTTCTATCTCAGCTCCAAGTTCAATCGCGGAGAGCAGCAAGACTAGCAGGGATTTGTCTGCGGCTGCAGGACAGCGAGTGGTCCCCGCCATCGTTTCATGCTTCCATGCCCCAAGGCCAGAATGTTCCCAACACATCCTAGAATGTGGTGAGAAGGTGGCACGATCTGGAGTGTTCCCAGCCCTGCCTTTGCCTCAACCACCGCCAGGATCATCTCTGGGGAATCTCTGGGCTTGTGCAGGCTGGTCCCCACCCCTCTGCCACTGAGGCTGGAGCCATCGGTGGGGTATGGCCGACGCTTTGGCATGGAGGCTTCCAAATGGACCTGGCCTACCACCCGTTCTCAGGGGAAAAATATCTCCCTGCAGCCCATAGAAATGTCCCTTCCTTAAGCAAATAGGAAGCACCCCCCAATTGCACCCAGGCTAGCTACAGCCCTTGCTTGTCTTCCCATTGGTCCAGCAACCTCTGGGAGACACTGTCCTAGTCTCTGGTGTGGAGTTTGTGTCCCTCTCCTCTCCCCTCCCCTCCCCTCCCCTCTCTCCCTCCTTTTTGCATTTCCCCTCCCCCCCACTTCCTTTCCACCTCTGCCTCCCTCCTTGTAACCCCTGCTACCTTCTCCCAGGAGATGGCTCAAAGGAGAGTGTCTTGAATGATGCCAACCTGGGTAGCACTGGGTGTAGGACCCAAAAGAAATAAAATGCACACAGGAGCCATGGTCCTTTGAGCCATCTCCCAGGTGACACTCACCGTCCTCTGTCTCAAGAGGGCACCTGGGGGCTGGAGCAATAGCACAGCAGGTAGGGCGTTTGCCTTGCACGCAGCCGACCTGGGTTTGATTCCCAGCATCCCATATGGTCCCCCAAACACCGCCAGGAGTAATTCCTGAGTGCATGAGCCAGGAGTAACTCCTGTGCATCACCAGGTGTGACCCAAAAAGCAAAATAAATAAATAAATAAATAATCAAGAGGGCACCTTCACAGGTAGTCCAGCTGTGAAGGAGTTGGCCAGACTGGGACATCCAATTTCCAACGGAGGGAGGGTGGTTTCCCTTGAAAGAAGAGAGATATTTGGGACAGGAGAGCTAGCATGGGGTGGTTAAGGCAATGGCCTTAATGCGCTGTGAGCATTTTATTTCTTTTGGGGCCTACACCCAGTGCTACCCAAGGCTTATTTCTGGCTCTGAGCTCAGGGATCATTCTTGGCAGGCCAGGGACCAAACCCAGGTTGGCATCATTCAGGGCAAGTGGTAGCTGCCCACTGTACTATCTCTTCGCATCCCACCCCCATGTGCAATAAAGTTTATTATTATTTAGGGGTCATACCCAGTGGTGCTCAGAGGTTGCTCCTGGCTTTGAGTTCAGGGCTTTCTCCTTGAGGTGTTCGATACCACACGGTGCCAGGGATGGAACCAGGCCTCCCACATGCAGAGCTATGCCCCAGCTCGGTGAGCTCTCTCCAGCCCTCTGCTGCCCTCCCAGAACTATTGCAAAGGATGTCATTGACAGCCTCATGGGAACACTAGACAGGACCCCACTTGGAGGGTGGTCTCACCGTGCAGATAAGAGGGCAGGAAAGAGCGGGTTACCCCAACTTTAGAGGAGCTGCTGGACAATGAATAATGTGGGATAGAGGGGGGGTGGCTGTGGGGGATAGAAGCTTTGGGTGAGTGGAGAGAGGAAGGAGGGGAAGACTGGTACTTGGACCTGGAAAAGAGAAGTGAACCTGGAGTGGGTGTGCTGGGCTCTGTGCTTGGACCAGAGGACCTTTCAGAGGCCTTAGAAAAATTGGGCGCTGGAGAGAGAGCATAGCGGGTAGGGAGTTTGCCTTGCATGCGGCCGACCCGGGTTCGATTCCCAGCATCCCATATGGTCCCCTGAGCACCGCCAGGAGTGATTTCTGAGTGCAGAGCCAGGAGTAACCCCTGTGCATCGCCGGGTGTGACCCAAAAAGAAGAAAAAAAAAAGTCTAGAAAATTGGTCAGTTCAGGCATGTATGTATTGGTCTGCCCAGCATTTTCTTTTCCAAGGCTGCCTCCTCATCGTCTTCAGGGGAGCTGGGGATTGTCTTCCTTCTGTCCCTGCAGCTGGGGTGTTCCAGCTAGAGTGGGAGAGGGGCTCAGGCAGAGTCCACAGCCTACATTATTTGGGATCAGGGTCATTTCTTTTTGGGGACGTGGGGGGGCCACACTTGGCAGTGTTCAGGGCTTATTCCTGACTCTGTGCTGAGGGATCACTCCTGGTTGGCTCAGGGGACCATAGGGGGTGCCAGGGATCGAACCCAGATCAGCAGCGTGCAAGGCAAACACCCCACCCACTGTACTATTGCTCCAGCCCCGGGGTCTGGTTATTTCTAAAAGGTACAGCTATGGGGTCTGGAGCAATAGTACAAAAAGCAGGACATTTGCCTTGCATATGGCTGACCTGAGTTTGATATCTGGCACACCATATGGTCCTCTGCATCCCTCCAGGAGTATGCCCCAGCACCTCCAGGTGCAGTCCCGAATCTAACAATAAAAGGTACTGCTTTACTCCCAGTAACCCCTCCTCTGCCAGGCAGCCCTATTTGCTATTCCTGGGCCCCTCGCAAGCTCTGAGGCTAGAACTTATGCAGCAGAGATGGCTGCTGGGTGATCAAAGGCCACAGAGGGATACTCAGGCTCTCTGGCAAGTTCTGGGTTTGCTTAGCATCTCACTGGGGCAGACAGAAGTTAGTGGCTCTGGAGGCCAGACAAGCAGCCACTCGACACTTTCTCGGAGTAAACTGTCACTTGTTTCTTCTGTGGCCCTTGAAGCAACTATTACTGGCCAACATTCTCCTGAGGCTCTGCAGACCCTCAGCTACATCAGATTACCAAACCACTTTGCCTTTCCTTGATCACAGAGCGTTTTATGTATTGGGGGCTCCACTGGCGTTGGATGCTCAGCCAAGTTGTTTTGTAGTTCAATGCAAGGGCCCTGCAGTGCCAGGGATTACCCAACCACCCCAGCGGTGCTAGGGCTTGAACCTGGGTCAGGCACCAGTCTAAGAGCTGTAATAGCTCCTGGCCCTTATCCATACCTTTCTGGTTTCTGGTCTGGGTATTTTTCTACACCCAGCCCTGAGTGCAAAACCCCAGATTTTTGTTCCCAGTTCTTCCTACTAAGCCTCATCGTCGGTCAGCCATGGGAGTGCCCCTCAACCTGGACAAAGGGGAAACACAGAACATCCTGGGCAGCGTTTTCCCGGGGTTTCCAACTGACGGCTGTTGGTAGAGTAAGCGGTTGGTTACTGGATGAGAAAATTTCAGGTGGGTGCAAGGGAGCAAAGGCAAACATTAGAAAAGGGGTGAAACTCGCAGGCTGGAAGTCCGCGGCCTTTTTTTTATTTTGCTCTTTGGGTCACACCCGGAAATGCACAGGGATAACTCCTGACTTTGTACTCAGGGGACCATATGGGATGCTGGGAATCGAACCTGGGTCTGCCGCGTGCAAGGCAAACGCCCTACCCTCTGTGCTATCGCTCCAGCCCCAGTCCACGGCCTATTTGGGAGCAAGGGTACCGGCTAGAGCAGAACACGCGAGGCGTGGGGCTACGCGGGGGACACAGAACTCGGTGCCCCGACGGTCCGCCCCGAGACAGGGTAAGTGGTCCTGGCCAGGCGGAGGAAGGGCCGACCTCCAGGCTCCTGGGAAAGCCGGGGGCTCACTGGCCGCACTTCGCACTTCGCCAGGCGAGCAGCACGTGCCGCCGGCTCCGCCCGCCCGCACCCCGGCCCGCCCGGGGCGAGGGGGACTCCCGGGGCGCCCCGGGGTGGACGCCTGGGGCGGGTCGCGCAGGCGCGCTGAGGCGGCGAGCCCCAAGGGGCGGGCGGGTGCGCGCGCTCCCTCGCGCACGCGCGCACGGAGGGGGCGCCGGCCGCGGTGACGCTGCGGCGGCGGGCGGCGGCGCGTGAGGCCGCGCGGTCCCCGGCGCCTTGGGAGCCCGAGTCCCGGCCCCCGCCGCTCCCGCCGCCGCCATGTCGGGCCGGTCGGTCCGGGCCGAGACCCGCAGCCGGGCCAAGGACGACATCAAGAAAGTGATGGCGGCCATCGAGAAAGTGCGGAAATGGTGAGAGGGGCCGGGCGCGCCGGCGGGGGTGGCGGGGCTCGCGGGCGCGGGCCCGGCGGCGGCGGCGGAGCGCTCGCCTGACGGGCGGGGCGGGCGCGACCGGCCGGCGCTGGGGGGAGGGGGCGCCGGGGACGGCGGGAGCGGCGCCCTCACGTCGGCGTGAGGTCAGAGGGCGCGCCCGCCGCGACCAATCAGCGCGGCGCCCGCTGGCCGGGCCCGCCCCCTCCACCCCCCGCCGGCCCGTCGCGTCTCCGCGCCCTCAGGGCCGGCTGCCGTGGGGCCGCCGCGTCGGGTCGCCGCGTCCCCGGGTGCTCGGCCGGCCTCGCGCGACTCGCACGTCTGGGTCAGCGCCCGCGGTGGCCTCGGTGTGGCGGCCCCGAGCGGCCTCGCCACTCGGGCGCGTCGTCTTCGACTCCCGGCGGCAACTTTTGGCGGTCGCGCGGGCGGGGGGGCGCTTCCCTGGCCCTGCGCTCGTCGTCGGACCCGGGTTCGAGCTCCCGGCACCCCCTTGTGATTCCTGGGCGCAGAGCCTCCCCCCGTGAAAAAAAAAAAAAGGAAGTTGTTTTGGGCGATTCTTTACTTTCTTGTCCGGGGGACCATCCGGGATGCCGGAGGAGCGGCGGGTCGCCCTGGCCCCGGCGCCGCCCACCCCGCCCCCGCCCCCGCCCCCGCCCCGCCCCGCCCCGCCGGGGTCGTTCCCCGGCCCCGGCTCGGAAGTTGCGTTTTTGTTGGTTCGTTTTCTGAAGCGGTGAAACGGAATGCCCGTCCTGCCTGCCTTGCCTTTTCCTGAAGGTCGTTTTAACTCAAGGAAACGCGCCGAGGAAGACTGGAGAGGGAGCGAGCGGGGCTTGGCCGCGCCCGCGGAGGAGGACGCGGGTTCGAGCCCAGGAGCCTCGGGTGGTGCCACGCCCAGCCCCATCGGGAGTGATCCCTGAGCACCGCCGGGCGTGGCCCCCCAATAAAAAGGGCTTGAGAAAAAAGAGGGGAGACGGGCCTGGACTGATAGCACTGCGGGTAGTGCGTTTGCCTTGCACGCGGCCGACCCGGGTTCGATTCCCAGCATCCCGTAGGGTCCCCCGAGCACCGCCAGGAGTAATTCCTGAGTGCAGTAATTCCTTGTGCATTGCCGGGTGTGACCCAAGAAGAAAAAGAAAAAAGAAAAAAATGGAAATAAGTGCAAAAGAGAGAAGATAGGCTTCTTCAGAGTGGAAACCAGCCAGCAGAGAACAACAGGGACAGAGCGATTGTACAGCTGACTGACCCAGGTTCTGTTTCCAGCACCCCATATGGTCGGTCCCTTGAGCACCTCCAGGAGTAATTCGAATGCTGAGCCAGGAGTTACCCTGAGTATTGCCAGATGTGCCCCCGCCCCCAAAAAAAATTTCCAAAGGTTTCACGTACGGTTGAGTTTTGAGTTTTATTGGGGGGAGCGGTTGCAGGGGTTGAGTCTCCTACTTCCTCCTGACTCTGCAGGGATTCCTCCTGCAATGAGCCAACTGCAAAGCACTGACCAGAACTCATGGAACTTGTTTCTGTTTGTTTGGGGGCTATACCTAGCAAGTGCTCAGGACTCACTCCTGGCTCTGTGCGCAGGGATCTCTCCTAGTGGGTAGAGGTGCTTGGGGATGACATCTGTGCTCTGGATCAAACACAGGCCTTTTGAGGGCAAGGATTATGTATAGACTATTGGACTATATCACTGGCCCTTAACTTCCTTTTTTTTCCCTTTCTTTTTGGTTTCTGGGCCAAGCCAGAGAAACTTACTCCTGGCTCTTCATTCAGGAATTACTCCTGGTGGTGCTTGGGGATCATCTGGGATGCTGGGAATCAAACCTGCCTTGGCCAAGTGTAAGGCAAAGGCCCTACTGTTATCACTGCGGCCCTCACTTTTGTTCTCTAGTTCTTTCTTCCTGTTATCAGTCTCATTTCTTGAACAATATCAGTAGCAGCAGCTACATTTTCTGCTTTCTTGTAATGTCAGATTTTTTTTTTGTTTTTTGGGTCACACCCGGTGATGCCCAGGGGTTACTCCTGGCTCCACACTCAGGAGTTACGCCTGACAGTGCTCAGGGGACCATATGGGATGCTGGGAATTGAACCCGGGTCAGCTGCGTGCAAGGCAAACGCCCTACCCGCTGTGCTATCTCTCCAGCCCCCCTTTTTTATTTATTTTTTGCTTTTTGGGTCACACCCCGCGATGCACAGGGGTTACTCCTGGCTCCACACTCAGGAGTTACTCCTGGTGGTGCTCAGGGGACCATATGGGATGCTGGGAATCGAACCTGGGTCGGCCGCGTGCAAGGCAAATGCCCTACCCGCTGTGCTATCTCTCCAGCCCCATTTTTTTTTTAACTTCTTGGGTCACATCTGGCGATGCTCAGGGGTTACTCCTGGCTCTGTACTGAGAAATCACTCCTGGCGATGCTTGAGGAACCTTATGGGATGCCAAGGATCGAGCCTGGGTCGGCTCTATCTAGACTTGAAGCTTTTAGAAGACTGACTTCAAACTCTCCACCTCTGCTTCTCAGACTTCCTCTTATTCAAGAATGTTATGCTGTACTTTGCACCACCAATATACCAAGAATAGCACATCACATTTGATTGGGAAGACAACCAGTCTTAGGGAGTAACATATTTATACATATATATACATATTTATACATATATATATACACACACACAAAAGGCTCAACCTTTAACAATGTGTTACTAATCTCTTAATGGCTTCTGGGTGAAAAACAATCTTCACACATTTAAGAAACCTTTTTTGTCTCATTTTTACCGAATTATTCATAACAAGCAATACTATAGCACTGTAGCTCCTGTTGTTCTTCGATTTGCTCAAGCAGGCACCAGTAATGTCTCACAGCAAATTGTGAGACTTGTTGTTACTGTGTCTGGCATATCGAATACGTCACGGGGAGCTTGCCAGGCTTTGCCGTGCGGGCAAGATACTCTCGGTAGCTTGCTAGGCTTTCCGAGAGGGGCGGAGCAATCGAACCAGGGTCGACCATGTTGGCTGCGTGCAAGGCAAATGCCCTACTCGCTGTGCTATCGCTCCAGCCCAACAAGTAATACAAAATAAATTATTTTGGTTCTGCTTGGGGGGCAGGGTTTGGGGTTCGGGATGGAAATATGGTGGTGGGAAGGTGTAATGGTGGTGGGATTGGTGTTCGAATATTAAATGTAATCAAATATTGTGAACAACTTCATAAAAAAAAATAAAGAATATTATGCCGGACAGATAGTACAACGGCTAGAATATTTGCCTTGCACATGGCTGACCTGGGGTTGAGTCCCAGAATCCCGTATGGTTCCCTGAGCTGGCGACCACCAGGAGTGATTCCGGAGTGCACAGCCAGGCATAACCTCTGAGCATTGCTGATTGTGGCCCTAAAATCAAAATAAAAATTTAAACAAAGAAGAATGGTCTTGCATTTCCCCAGGTATAAGGGGTCAGGGGCCGTGAGAGAAAGGTGTGCTGCTCCTGTTTTAAAAGCTTGTCTCAGAAGCTGATCCAGTGTGAGAGTTGGTTCTGTTGACCGGAAGCATGGTCTCCTGCACTGCAACTGTTCATTTAGTTTTGTGGTACCAGCAATTGAACCTGGAGGCTCTCATGTGCAAGGCAGATGCTCAACTATAAAATTATCATCCTGGGACTAGAGCGATAGCACAGTGGGTAGGGCGTTTACCTTGCACGTGGCCAGCCCGGGTTCGATTCCCAGCATCCCTTATGGTCCCCTGAGCACCGCCGGGTGGTTCCTGAGTGCAGAGCCAGAAGTAATCCCTGAGCCTCGCTGGGTGTGACCCAAAAAGAAAAAAAAATCATCCTGACGGTTTTGTCTTAGTTTTTGTTTTAGTTTTTGGTAGGGTGCTCAGGTGCTACGTTGCCAGGGATTGAATTCAGGCCTCCCTGTTTGACTCCCAGTTTGATTCCCATATCCCACTTTGACTCCTAATACTATGGATAGTCCCCTGAGCACCAGGGGATTGAACCCCGAACACAGCTGGGTGCAGCCCTCAAACAAATCTTTTCTGTCCAGCAGGGCTTTAGAAATTCAATTGTTTTGCGAAGAAAAGAAATGTGCGCTGGGTGAGAGGTCATTCGGTGCGCGTGGGAGGCCTGGTCCCGATTTCTGGCAACAGAAACAACCGAACCAAGCAGTTCTGCCTGGTGGATGCCCAAGTGTGGCAAAGGGGTGGTCTTGGAGGAGAAAGGCTGTGCCCTCTGTAGGTAAGGAAAGGCAGCAACTAGAGGTGAAGGGTGTATGGGGCTGGAGCAATAGTACAGCGGGTAGGGCGTTTGCCTTGCACGCGGCCAACCCGGGTTTGATTCCCAGCATCCCATATGGTCCCCTGAGCACCGCCAGGAGTAACTCCTGAGTGCAGAGCCAGGAGTAACTCCTGTGCATCGCCAGGTGTGACCCAAAAAGCCAAAAAAAAAAAAAGAGAGAGAGGTGAAGGGTGTCTGATAAGAGATGTCTTCCTGGGGCCTGGAGAGATAGCACAGCGGGTAGGGCATTTGCCTTGCATGTGGCTGACCCGGGTTCGATTCCCAGCATCCCATATGGCCCCCAGAGCACCGCCAGGAGTAACTCCTGAGTGCAGAGCCAGGAGTAACCGCAGTGCACCGCTGGGTGTGACCCAAAAAGCAAAAAAAAAAAAAAAAAGAAAGAAAAAGAAAAGAAAAGAAAAAAAAGAGATGTCTTCCTGGAAGAAGTGATTTTGAGCTACAGAAGGGTTATGATTTGGTGGAGAGGGAAGTATGGGAGGCATTTAGGTGGATGGAATCATCTCTGTGCTAAAATAGAAAATCAAATTATGAACAGAAACTTTTGTTTTTTTCATCAGTGCTAAGATGTGTCTTTATTCCAGGGAGAAGAAATGGGTGACTGTGGGCGACACGTCCCTTAGGATATTTAAGTGGGTTCCTGTGACAGACAGCAAGGAGGTAAGTGGAAGAAAATCAAAGCAATGAAAGGTACCATCTGTTTTCCTTTCGCCTCTCTCCCTTCCTCCTAATTATAAAGGAGTTTATTTCTCCAGGATTAAGTTGAAAATGCTCCAAGGCACCCTCTCTTGTTAGTCTGTGCAAAGCCTCTCCTGGTTTATTATTTCCTCTTACATTCACTCTCCTTACTCCACCTCTCTCTCTTCTAGGGCCTGCTAGATTACAGCTCAGCTCTGTTCTGGGACAGAGTTTGGTGGAAGCAGTAGTTGTACCCACTCATTTCCTTATGGCTATGGTTGCCTTGAGTTACAATGGCAGAAACTTGAATAGTTTCTGTACAATTTTTCTGTTTTAAGCTTGGCGGATTTTATTTATTTTTGCTTTTCGGGTCACACCCAGTGATGCCCAGGGGTTACTCCTGGCTTTGCACTCAGGAATCGCTCCTGGCGGTGCTGGGGGACCATATGGGATGCTGGGAATCAAACCCGGGTTGGCTGTGTGCAAGGCAAACGCCCTACCCTCTGTACTATCGCTCCAGCCCCCTATTGTATGTTTTCTAAAAAACAGCATTGTTACAGCACTTTTTATTAATTTTGTTTAATTTTTTATATTAAATAATTTTTTCATAGTATATAAATATAGCATTTTCTTTAAAAACCTCTACTATTATGAACTTTATTTTTGTCAAACCTTGTTTTGTAATTGTAAATTAGAGTTACTACCTTTCACTTTTGCATTATATTCTCGATTGCTCTTTATTTATTGCCTTTTGTGTCACACCCGGCAATGCTCAGGGGCTACTCCTGGCTCTGACCTCAGGAATTATGCCTGGCAATGCTCAGGGGACCATATGGGTGCTGGGGGTTGAACCCTGTTGGCTGCATGCAAGGCAAATGCCTTCCCCGCTGTGCAATTGCTCTGACCTCTCTCTCTCTCTCTCTCTAACTAGGGGGTGGAAAGTGAGAGGGTGGTGCCCAGAGTCCATTCCTAACTAGCGGTGCTAGGGGACCATATGTGTGCCAGGGACCCAGTCTGGCCACATACAATGAATATGCTATAGCCATTAGACCATTGCTCTGTCCACCCCCTGCGTTTTCTTCTTTTTCTTCATTTTTTTTTTGGGGGGGGGCACATACAGTGATGATCAGGGCTGACTCCTAGTTCTGCACTCAGGAATTACTCCTGGTGATCTTGAAGGACTATATGGGATGCAGGGGATCGAACCTGGCTCGGCCATGTGCAAGGTGCAAGGCCGGTGCCTCCCTGCTGCACTTGGTCTTGGACCCCTACATTAGATTCTTTTCTATGCAGTGACCACATCTTCTCTACGTGAGAAGCATCTGAATTGTCTACAGCTTTTTGGGGGGAATGAGGAGGCAGAGCTTGGGGCCACACTGGGCGGTGCTTGGAGGCTCCTCCTAGCTCTGTGCTGACAGTTGCTCCCAGTAATCCTGAGGAGACCATGTGGTGCCAGGGATCAAACTGGGCTTGACCACCTGCAAGGGAAGCACCTTAACCCCTGTACTCTCTATCCCCTGCCTTGAACTTTTTCTTTTGGTTTTGTTTGGGGGGGCCACTCCTGGCTGTGCTCAGGACTTACTCCTGGCTCTGTGCTCAGGGACCGCTCCCAACAGGGCTGGGCGACCATATGAGGTGCTTGAATTTGAATTTGCATCAGTGAATGCAAGGCCAGCTCCCTCTCCTTTGTACTGCCTTTCTGGCCTAATTTTTTAATCTTAATTTCTTTTTTTTTTTTTAACATACCTGGCAGTGCTTATGGATCACTTCTGGTAGTGCTGGGGGACCTAGGGCCAGGATTGAACCCCAGGGTCCTTCGTGCAAAGCATGTGTTCCAGCCTCTTGAACTGTCTCCATGGCCCTCATAGTTGTGTTGATATTATTTTGGGGGGTGGGGGTGGGAGTTTAGGTCACACCAAGTAGTGCTCAGGGAGTCTTCCTGGCTCTGTGCTCAGGGGTGACCCCTGGTGGTGTTTGGGGGAACTATAGGTGGTACTCGGAATTGAATAAGCATCGGCCCCAGACAAGGCAAACACCTTACCCTTCGTATACTCTCTCCAGCCCTCTTATAATTGTGTGTGTGGGGGGATTATTTTGGGTTTTTTGGTGGTGGGGTGTTTGGGCCATACCCATTGGTGCTCAGGACTTACTCCTGGGTCTGTGCTCAGGGATCACTCCTGGCAGGGTCGGGGAACCATAAGGGGTACCAGGGATCAAACCCAGGTTGGCTTCATGTAAGGCAAACACCCTACTCTGTACTATAACTCTGACCCCATAATTGTTTTTTAAAAATTTCAAATATGGACTGGAGAGATAGTTCAGTGGGTAGAGTACTTGCCCCGCACGCGTTTGACCTGGTTTTGGTCCCCAGAACTCCCTATGGTCTCCTGAGTCTCACTAGAGTGTTTCCTAAGTGGAGAGCCAGGAGTAAGCCCTGGGCGGGTGTTATCCAGAACTCCCCTCTCACCCCCACTTCCAAAAAAAAAGAAAGAATTTCAAATGTAGGAGCTGGAGATATTGCTCAATGAACTGAGTGCATGCTTTGCATGCAGGGGCCCCAGGTTTTTATCCCCAGTACAACTCCTTTACCGAATGTGGCCCAACAGCAAACCAACAAAAAGAGTCTTAATAAAAATGCATCCCGAGGTGGAAGTGTGCCTCCCGCAGTAACACCTGCCTCATGTGTGGGCGACTCTGGGTTTGATCTTGGGCGCTGTCAGATGTGGCCCCCATGGCTCCCACTGCTGAAGAGAATAGGAACGCGCACAAAACCCCACATGCAGAAAAGTTTGCGACACGTGCTTGTGTAGGGTAACGAACCATGAAGCTCCTATCCTTGGGAAAACCGCCCAGGTTAAGCAAGAGAGCTTTGCTGGGGACAGAGGTCTGGCTTGGTGGGCACACGCGTGCCTGCCCGGGTGAGGCAAGCCCTGGAGAGCACTGCTCTTGCCTTAGAGATTCTGGGGCTCCCCTGGCGCTACCCCTCCCCTCTGCGGTGAGTCCTCTATTGCCTTTGCCTTGCTTTTCACTTCTCAGACCATCTGTACACGTTTTTAACCCAGAAGCAGTGTCATCATAGCTATTTCCTGCGTGTCTTGCTGCTGCTCTCCCCTGCGTTGTTTGTAGTATTCATCCCTGTAGAATTCACTCGGGATGCCTTCGGAGCTCTGTGTTCCTTCTCCTTGCTGTACGGAATTCCGTGGCAGGTCTTGTACCATAAATACTTTTCCTGACCCTCCTGGAGGTGGACATTTGGGTTATTTCTAGTTGAGGATAATCAAACAGGCTCACCAGGCAAGTACTGGCTTTGTCATTGTTTTTGTTTGGGGGCCACACCTAGCAGTGCTCAGGGCTGATTCCTGGCTCGCCAGTCAGGGATCACTCTTGGCAAGCCCTGGGGAACAAATGGAGATCCAGCCTGGGTCGGCCGTGTGCAAGGCAAGCGCATTACCTGCAGAATGATCTCTCTGGCCCTACATTTCCATTCTTATGACACCAAACTCTCATCCTGCCCTCGTCTTGCACAGCTATACCCTTTATGCCCATTAAATACTCCTCTTTCCTCTTCTCCATTTTTGATTGTGTGTTTCAAAGTTGATCGCCCACCATTAATTAAACACAGTTTCTCAACACTCTTAAGGTTCTGGGCATCAGGAAGAGGCGAGGGAAGGGTGAACAAATAGGGTTTCAGGCATTTTCCTTGACATGGTTTCAGAACATAAGTGCATCCTTAGATAATTTGTGGCCCATCTTTAACGGTGACTAGATACCTTTCCTTCTGCTGATTGAAAGTTCAGTATTCTGATTTTCTTTTTATGGGCTGTCTCTAATTTAACAAGACCTGTGTTTGCTGTTTTTCCCTGTCAGTGTTTGCCCTCTGACTCTGATTAATCACCCATTGCGTGTCTGTTGTTAAGGGTGAGGGGTCATAGCCACCTGGGCTGCAGGGGGGTGGGTGCAGGGCAGGTGTGGGCCATGGATTGAACCTGAGCCTCCTGCAAGTGCAAATGTGCTCTCAGCCTCCTGGGCTCCTTGTGACCCCAGAGCACATTTCACCGCCCTCACTTCATCCCTGCTTGGCCTTTTATGTTTGTCTTGGCGTTGCTGAGAGTGCTGGGTGGAGGTGGTTCCTGGTGATGCTTGGGAGGACGTGGTATGTGGACTTGTACATGTGATGCCAGTATTCCGGCCCTTCCAGCCATCTCCTTGGTGTTAGCATTTTTCCCTAGTTTAAAAAATTTTGTTTAGGCGAACCGGAACCATAGACATCAGGTAAGGCACTTGCCTTGCATGCGGCTTGGCCATACTCCATCCCCGGCATCCCTTATGGTTCCTTGAGCCCACCAGAAGTGAGCCGGGTGTGGCCCAAACCAACCCTCCCCCACCAAAAAAAAAATTTTTTTTTTTTTGCTTTTTGGGTCACACATGGCGATGCACAGGAGTTACTCCTGGTTCATGCACTCAGGAATTACTTCTGGCAGTGCTCAGGGAACAATATGGGTTGCTGGGAATCGAACCTAGGTCCACTGTGTGCAAGGCAAACGCCCCACCTGCTGTGCTATTGCTCCAGCCCTTCCCCCCCCAAATTTTTTTTAATTAAAACACTTACGTAGATAAATATGAGGGAAGAGAAAGAGGTAAACAAGTTCAGGAGAGAATAGGAGTTTCTCCAGAGGGGAAGAAGCTGAGAGTACTACTCAGGTTGAGATGCAAACCTCTCGCTCTCCACTTTGGAAAATGAGCTGGAAGAAATTGGGGGTCTTAATGTTAGTTTGTTTTTGGACCATACCTGGTGTTGGGCAGGGCTTACTTCTGGCTCTGTGCTCAGGGACCACTCCTGGCAGGCCCAGGGGACCAGATGGGGGTGCCAGGATCAAACTTGGGTTGACCTAATGCAAGGGAAGCTTCCTACCACCGGACTATCTCTACAACTCCAGAAATCATATTTTCTTTCATTTTGTGTTTCTGGTTTTTTATCTTTGGTCCACCCCACCCCTGACAGTGCTCAGTGCTTATTCCTGGCTCTGCACTCGGGGATCATGCCTGGTGGGGTAGGAGGCCATATGGGGTGCCAGGAATAGAACCCAGGTGCGCTGTGTGTAAGGCACTTGCTTGGCACCCTACCTGGTGTACTATCACTCTAACCCAGGAATCATTTATTATTTTTTGCTTTTTTGGGTCATACCCAGCAATGCTCAGGCTTTACTGCTGGCTCTGCATTCAGGAATTACTCCTGGTGGTGCTTGGCGGACCATCTGGGATGCCAGGGATTGAACCCGGGTCGGCTGTGTGCAAAGCAAACGCTCTACCCGCTGTACTATTGCTCCAGCCCCAGGAATCGTTTTTTAATAAATTTATCAGAATAAAGTGTAATCCAGAAAATAGTAAAAGTTGAGTGCTGTAGCTTTATTCCTAGTAGCAGTAAATAAGTGCAATCCTAAATATGTTAGAGCTATAGGTCTGCTAATTGAGAAGTGAGTGCACGGGAGGTGAGTTCTCAGGTGTGTGGAGCATGCGAGAGGGAGGAGTGTTGAGCATATGAACGGAGCCCTGCAGGGTGCTGTTGAGTTGGCCTGTTGGAGAGAGGTTGGGGTGCGAATGACCAGAACTAGATGGTGTTCCTGCTGGGACAGTGAGGAGACCCCAGGTAAGCATGGATCGATGAGCTGACTTAGACCCAGCCTTTTGGCTGTTGGGGGGGGCTCTCCTTGCCCCTGCTTGGGTTAACCATTGCCTTTCCTGTTGCAAGCTTGCTCTTACCCTTGACATCGGACTCACCATCTTCCTGCTTGTTGGAACTTAAGTCTTAACAGGTGGACGTGAGGGTGATCACCTGGCAGGGGGTTGGTTGGTCGGGAGTATAGCTCGGAGGGCCCATCGTCCTGCATTGCAGATGAAGGGACGCCTCTCTTTGTCCCCTCACAGGTTCCTCCTTCTTTGTTTGTCTTTGGGCGCTGCAGAAAGAAAACTTTCTCTCCAGTGGGTTGGGATCTCTCACTCGTCCCCCGAGGGAAAGGCCTGGCCCACTGTTTCCTCAGGCCATTGGCAGAAGCAGAGGAGGGGCCTATGTTCCTGTCACTGAGATACTGGGGGTGGGACTGTCCGTGTCCAGGACTCTGACTTTCTCTGTCCATTCTGATCCAGACCTCTGCGGGTCTCGGCAGCACCTCTCTCCCACTCCTGCGACTTCTCTGTGAGTCTCTTGCTTGGCTCTGTCATATTCCTCTGTTTTTCCTTTTCTAGAAAGAAAAGTCCAAATCGAACAGTTCCGCAGCCCGGGAACCTAATGGCTTTCCCTCTGATGCCTCAGCCAATCCCTCTCTCCTTCTTGAATCCCAGGGTGAGTCTCATCCTTACATCTTCCTTGCAGCAAAGGAGAAGCTTAGACAAACCATCACTAGCAGTGAGGCTAGTTGTGTGCGTCCGTCCTGTGCCGATGGGTTTGCTGTCACCTTGCTCGGCGCCTTGGCGTCTGTTCGTTAAAGCTCCTCAGTTCTCTCCCAGCGTGAGAGTAGGACCCTCGCTTCCCACAGGGTGCGGGCTGGGCGTGGCCAGTCACGGCTGTAAAGCCCCTGCCTAGCAGAACCCTGCAAAGTCCCGTTTTCAGAATCTGTAGTGCTTTCCTTCATGCGGTTCGGCCCGTCTAAGGTCTCAGCGGCCCCCCCAAACCCGTGGCATCTGCTCCTTGGTTGGCCCTGGGCCGGCTGACCCGGGGTAGCACTCAGCTTCAACCCTCAGCTCAGTGGCCCTCCCCTGGCCCATGAGAGGGATCAGGCAATGTTGTCATTCCCTTAGAAGGAACCGGGCCCCCACTCAGGCGCACTGGGGCTCCATTCTTCCCGTAGCGAGATGCTTCCACCATCTGAGAGAGCAGGAGGGAAGAGCACCAGAGATTTCCAGCTTCCTCTTGGATGGGAATGAGTAGGAAGGAGAATGGGGGGTGAATTCTCTTCAGCTGTGAGGGGCGCCATGGGTTCCACAGCGCTGGGGCACACGTGGGGTCTCATCCTCAGCCTGGTCCCTTCCCCTCCTTCTCATCCCATGACCACTGGACGAGCAGCTGGTGAGCTCCTGACCAGGCGCTGTTGCCTGAGCTACGGGCCGAGCAGCCGAGCAAGCCGGTCAGTGCGGATGACCATCGACTGCCACTGGCCAGAAAGATGGGGTGTTATTCTTCCTGCGGGACCCAAACCTGACTCGCCAGCGCATGCGGACCCCTACTGTCTGCTGGCTGGGAGGGACGGGAAGGAAGGGGATATGAAGAGAAACTGCTGCAGGGCGGTTTGGATGGAGTGGGGGGGCGTGGGGGCGAGCTGTGTAGCGTGTCTCATCGCGGGAGGGGCCATGGGGGTGGTCAGCGGAGGCCTGAGTCCGCAGGCTGGCTGAGAGGAAGGCCTGAAGGCAGCATCTGAGAGGAGAGTCGGGCCTGGCTGTACGGGGTGCGGCACAGGGGGCTGGGCCTTGTGAAGCGAGGTGGTCATTTGAGTGGTGCAGAGTTCTCCAGGTGCTGGGACAGAAGATAGGCCTGTGCACCCCAGTACAGGCCGTCAGGTGACCGGCACGCTGGGCCTGCCATGTCATTGGGACGGGAACGAGCTCTGAAGGCTCAGCATTGTCCTGCCCTTCCACCAGCCAGCGGGCAGCGCTTGGTCCCTGCTGGAAGGGGGTGGGGACGAGACCCCCGGGTCAGTGAAGGCGTCATTTGAAACACAAAACGTTGTGTAAAGCAGGAGCTTGGCATTGGGGCCCGCTCCGGGACTAGCCCATCTGGGAAGTAGGATGTGCGTGTCGGTCTGTTGATCCCTGTGCCCTGTGTCTGTGTGTAGCTGTTCCCCGCCCCCCAAGTTTCTATCCTTGTTCAGGGGGTGCTGAGCAATGATCCTGATGCTTGGTGATGGCTGGGGCTGCCTGACGCGGCATTCTGCTCCCTCACCCGGCGCCCCTGCCCATCTGCCTTTCAGACGAGAACAGCAACCAGAGCTCCGTGTCTGATGTCTACCAGCTCAAGGTGGACAGCAGCACCAACTCCAGCCCTAGCCCGCAGCAGAGCGAGTCCCTGAGCCCGGCACACACGTCCGACTTCCGCACCGATGACTCGCAGCCCCCAACTCTGGGCCAGGAGATCCTTGAGGGTGAGTCTTGTGAGTTTCTTGTGGGAGGAGGGGAGAAGGGGGAGTCTCATCTCTCTCTTTTTTGGGGGGGTGTCACACCCAGCGATGCACAGGGTTTCCTCCTGGCTCTGCACTCAGGAGTTACTCCTGGCGATGCTCAGGTGACCATGTGGGATTGCTGGGAATCGAACCTGGGTCGGCTGTGTGCAAACGCCCTTCCCGCTGTGCTATCTCTCCAGCCCCAGGGAGTCTCATCTCTTGCTCTCAGTGTTTCTCTTTTTTTGGGGTGGAGGCTGGAGGGAGGGTGGGTTTGGGGCACTCCTGGCAGTGCCAGAGATTGAACTCAGCCATTTACAAGGCAGGTGCCTTCCCCTTCCCCGCTGTCCTTCCTCTCTCCGGTCCCTTCCCTTCCTCACTGGACTCAGGCCGGAGCAGGCACCTTCAGTAGGCCCTGCCAGGATGAGCTTGGGATGCGTCCTCCCGCCTCTCGTGGAAGTGAGCCAGGAAGCTCGTAGCACAGGCCAGAGGAGGTCACTCAAGTGGTCAGATCCACACCTAGCCTGTGAGAGGCCCTGGTACCACTCCCACCACTTCTTCCTCTATGCACCCCACACCCAGCACTGCCAGGGGACATCCTTGCACCCCCTGAGCGCTGTAGGCCAAGTTTTGCTGTGAGTGGCCCCCAGGGCCCAATCATTGCCGAGTAAGGCCCCTGTAAAGTTGGGGGTAGTAGAGCAATGATACAGCAGGTAGGGCGCCTGCCTTGCTTGTGACTGACCTATGTTCAATCCCCAGCACCCCATATGATCCTCTAATCGTGCTCGGGGTGATCCCTGAGTACAGAGCCAGGAGTCAGCCCTGAGTAAAGGGTTGGGTTTGTGCCTGACCTGTTGAAGCCTCAAGTTTGGTCCCTTGGTGGCTGGAGCATTAACCCTTCTGGTCCACATAGCTGGGCCAAATGTCACCTAGAGTGGCCCTAGTCTCTAAAGCAGTGTTTGGGCCCCCTTCCCCCTATGGTATGTTACTGCTGGTCCAGACTGTGCAGGTTATTACTGGGAGAACTGGCTGGAGACTTGCAGTCTCGTCCTAGGACTGTCAGTTCATGTTCTTCTCATTATGTCCTGCGGACCTCTCTGAGTGTATGCGGATTCTTTGGCCCGTGTGCTGCCTCCGTGTGGCTCTTAGAAAAGGCCCCCTGGGTGGAGGCAGCACTTAGGAGCTGGGTACTCCTGGCAAGCTGGTTTCGTTTCTGACCTTGATGCCTTTCAGAACCCTCCCTGCCCGCCTCGGAAGTGGCCGATGAGCCGCCCACCCTCACAAAGGAGGAGCCAGTTCCAGTAGAGACCCAGGTGAGGGGGTCCTGGAGGGCCCAGAGTTGGGGACTCTGCAGAATCAAATGTGCTAGCTTGGGGGGCAGGGAATAGGCAGGTTGTGAGGGAGAGGGAGAAGTCGGGGAATTCATGGGAAGGATGATCGTGGCTCTGGGGCTGTGATCAGAGGAATGGAAGGTCCCGGCTCCGAGGGCTGACCCAGAAACCCTTCGCTGGCCATCCCTAGGTTGCTGAGGAAGAGGACGACTCGGGGGCCCCTCCCCTGAAACGCTTCTGTGTGGACCAGCCCGCAGTGCCCCAGACGGCCTCGGCATCAGAGAGCTAGCACTGCCCGCCGCGCTGCTTCCAGCCCGCTCTTCGTCGCATTCTGGTTCTGGCTGTGCTGTGTTGCTGGGGAAGGGCCTGCACGTGGACACCTTCCGGGCTGGGAGGCGGGCACCAGATGTGGGGTAGCAGCATCGTCTGTCTGTCCCTGGCACTGGGGCCCGCTTGCTCACGAGAAGAGAAGCTCTCATCTCCTTTCTGCACCCCAAGTAGGCTGGAGCACCAGCCCCCCCAGGGCCGTCTGTGGTAGTCCAGGCCCTCTGGATGTGGCTGCTGGCGCTCTTAGGAGGCCGGAGATGCAGAAGGCAAGTCGAGAGAAGAGGGTGCCCCGGGCACCTGAACGGGAGACTGCGGATGCGCCCACGTGCCATCGGATGAGGGCCCTGTAGGCTGCTAGTGGGAATGACAGGGAAGGAATGTTGGAGCGAGGGAAGGAACTCCTGCAGGGAGAGACGGGAAAGGTCCAGAGAGTTCTTGCTGTCTTGGCACTTCTGCCCATTCCTGAGGTTTTGTTGCCTCTCATGGGCTCTTCAGCTGCTGAGGGTCCTTTGTGTGTTCCCCACCCCCCCCACCCCCGCCAAACCACACCTTCCCAGCATCCTTGTTATCACCCCTGCATTTCATTCTAGTACCCCTGTTGTGCCACAAACTTCCCCAGCAAGAATTTGAGGACAGTACCTGCCCCCATAGCCCAGTTGTTCTAGAAAGTTCCCTTTCCTTTGAAATCTGCACGTTTAATTCAACTTTGTGATCTTATTTTTTGTTTCAAAAAGAAGTTTAAGAAAACAGAAATGGGCAACAGTGAGTGAAGACATATTTTAGCACTGAATAGAATATTTTTAAAATTAAACTATTTGAAATATGTCTTGTTTGGCTCTAAGTGTTTTCATTCTTCTCCCTCCCTCTCTCCCTCCCTCCCTCTTTGAATTTTGGGCCATACCTGGCAATGCTCAACCTCATTCCTGGCTCTGTGCTCAGGGATCACTTCTGAGCAGTGCTCAGGGCCCATATGTGTGGTGGGGATTCAAACCAGGGTTGGCCACGTCAAGACAGGACACACTGTACTGTCACTCTGACCCTGCTTTGTTTTGGTTTTATTTGGCAATGCTGGGAATCAAACCCAAGACCTCACATGCAAAGCCAAGTGCTCTCCCACAGAGCTACATCCTTGGGCCCTGGCTTTTATTCTTGTTCAGTTTCAGGGCCTAGTGGTTCTCAGATACTGCTCCTGCCTCTGTGCTCTGGGGTCACATCTAATCCTGCTGGGGGCAGTATTTGGTGCCAGCTATATCAAGACCCTGGACCTCTTGCAGGTAAAGTGTGTGCTTAGTCCATTGAGCTCTGTCTCTAATCCTGCTTTGTTTTATCTACAAAACTTAACATGGGGTTGGGAACCTGGAGAGATAGTCAGCAGGTAGGGCACTTACCTTGTACAGTGCCACTGGGATCCTGGCATCCCACACAGTCCCCCAAGCAATTCTGATTGGAGAGGCAGGAATAACCCTGAGCATTGCTGAGTGTGGCCCCCAAACAAAATTTAATGTGAGGTGGGGGATTGAGGGCTTTTACCTTTTATGTGGCCAGTCTGGGTTCAATCCCTGAAACCCCATATGGTACCTTCAGCACCATCAGGAGTAATTCCTGAGGGTAGAGCCAGGAGTAAGCTCTAAGCACTTCTGGGTGTGACCCCTTCCCCAAAAGATGGGAGAGTGCTTGCCTTGCACATTGCTGACCTGGGTTTGATCCCTGGCACCCCAAGCACTTCCGGAAGTGATCTCTGAGCACAGCTGGGTGTGGCCCTAAAATAAAATGTGAACATTGGAGAAGTAGAGGGGGGAGACAGTGCAGTGGTTAGGACTCATGCAAGACTCAATTCCCAGCACCACGTAATTCCTCAAATGTTGGTGGGGCCGCCGGACCTTCTGAGCACTGCTTGGGTGGGAGGCAAAAAAAAATATGGGGGTGGGAAACTATCTTAAAGGGCTAGCTAGCACACGCATGCATGGTGGAAGCCTGGGTTCAAGCCCCAGTATCATATGTTCCCGCTAGAGCACTGAGCCCAGAGTAGCCCCTGAGTGCTGCTGGGTGTGATCTGAAAAAAACAAGAAAAGGCACTGGAGCAATAGTACAGCAGTTAGGGTGTTTGCATATAGCCAATTTGGATTTGATCCCCAGCATCTTATAGGGTCCCCCAAGTATCACCAAGAATGATTCCTGAGTGCACAGCCAGTAGTAGCCCCAAAGCATACAGGCCCAAAGATCAAAATAACCAAAAAAGCGGGGGGGGGGGGCTGCTGAGCTAGTACAGTAGGTGGGGCACTTAGATGTGGCCATCCTGGGTTCAATCCCTGGTATTTCATATGGGGATGCTCAGGACAGTGAGCTCAGAACCAGGAGTAACTCCTGAGCACCACTGGGTGTGTCCCCTGCCCCAAATAAAGTTCACAGGGCTGGAATGCATTCCCTGTGCATACCAAGACCTAATTTCAGTTTATGCCAGAAAACGTCCTACTGTACTATCCAATCCCCTCAATTTCTTTTTCTTTTTCTTTTTTTTTTTTGCCTCTCAAGTAGTGCTCTGGGTGCCAGGGCCCCACTGGTGAAGTTTGGCCGACTGGGAAGAGCTTCAATGTAAGGGCCTAAGGATATAGTGCTGCTCAGACCCTGAGGTGCCAGGGATACCTGGGCCACACCAGTGGTGCCAGGGACCCCCACAGGGCCACACCCCTGGAGCAGGAGGGGCCTCCTCTCAGGGCTGCACCTATAATGCTTGGGGACCACGTGGTACCTGGAGTTGAATCCAGGCTGGCTGCATGCTAGGGCTGTGGCCCAAACTGCCCCATCACTGGCAATATTGGTTCCACTTCATTGATAGTCTCCTGAGGAGTTCAGGCCGGGGCATGCAGGCATTGCACAGTGGCTGAGAGCATCTGCCTCGGAAGTCCGTGGTCACAGTTTATTTATTTATTGTCTTTCTGGCTCACGCTAGTGATGCTCAGGGGTTACTCCTGCCTCTGCACTCAGGAGTCACTCCTGGTGGTGCTTGGGGGACCATACGGGATACTGGGGAGCAAACCCGGATCGGCTGCATGCAAGGCAAACACCCTACCCGCTGTACCATTGCTCCAGCCCCATGGTCAGTTTAGATGACGGGGGTCCCACAGATATCCAGTGTGATCCAGGCAGCTCTGCTGTGTGAGTCCACAACTTAGTGCCCTGCAACTCCAGTGCCACAGGGATTTCCAGCTGCCCTGAAGCAAAGAGTTGGGGTGCAACCCTCATGTGGGCACCAGAGCATGCCACAGGAGGACCACGGCAAGCGACACAAACAAAATGTGACCTTCAGAGGTCCGAGAGATAGATGACAGAGCTTTTTCCTTGCATGCAGCCAACCTGGGCCCAATCCCTGGTATTCCATGGGGTCCCCCAAATCCAGCAGGAATAACCCGAGTACCACAGGGATGGTCGAAAACAAAAATAAACCTTGTGTGCGTCAACTAAAGAGGGTGCCACCCAGCAAATACGTGTGCAGGCACAGCTGCTACAGCTTCTAAGGACCCCAAGGGTCAAGTGCCAGCACCACAGCAAAATATAGTGTGCAAACCCCTGTCATCCCATCACTGAAAACAAAGGGAAGGGAGCAATGGAAATGGAACTTTTGGGGGCAACCCAGTAGTGCGTAGAGTTTGCTCTGGGGTCACTCCTGGCAGTGCTCAGGGACCAGGTGTATTACTGGAAATTAAGCTGAAGTCAGCTGAGTGCCAGGGAAATAGCCCACCGTAGAGAGTACAGTGGGGAAGTTCTTGCCTTGCTAGCCAACTCAGGTTCAATCCCTGCCATTTGATTTGGTCCTTTGAACCCCACCAGGAGTGATCCTTGAGTGCAGAGCCAGGAATAAGCCCTGTGCACCGCTGGGTGTGACCCCCGTTCCCAAAATAAAAGGAAGGGTCAGAGAGGCAGTTAGCACTTGCCTTGCATGCAGTTTACCTGGGATTGATTTTGAGCCTGCCAGGAGTAATCCCCGAGCACTGCTGGGTATGGCACCAAAACCAAAAAGTCCTGTACTATCTCTCTGGCTGACATTAATAAACGACTACTGGATATATGTATGTATATACAAAACTTTTAGGCCCCATCCACTGGTATTCAGGGGCTACTCCTAGCTCTGTGCTCAGTGATATTCTCAGCAGCGCCACAGGGGACGGTGGCCTGCTGGGAGCAAACCACTCCTTCGTGCTTAACTGGTAAGGCTCCTGAAGCCATGTCCTTGGCCCAGTAATATAGTTTTGTAAAGGAATTACTTGTGGAGAATAAAAGAGAGTCAAATTTCCAGTATCCATTGAAAAAAGCCACCAGCTAATATTAAAACCGAAAATTAGGCTGGAGTGATAATACAGTGGGTAGGGCATTTGCCTTGCATGCAACCAACCCAGATTCGATCGGTGGCATCTCATATGTTCTCTCAACACCACCACTCCTGGGTTCAGAGTTAGGAGTATCCCCTGAGCATTGATGGGTGTGGTCCCAAAGCAAAAAATAATAAAACTGAAAAGCTTCGTAGCACTATAATGTATTCTGTTTGGAGCTCTAGAGATTAATAAAAAAAAAAAAAGGACAGGAAACTGCCCTGGGGCTGGAGCAATAATAGAGGTTAGGAGCTTGCATGCAGCTGACCCAGGTTCAATCCTCAGCACCCTGTAAGTTCTCCCAACCCCTGCCAAGAGTTATCCCTGAGAGCAGTGTTAGGAGTAAGTCCTGAGCCAGGTGTGGCCCCAAAACAAAACAAAAATCCCACTTTCCAGATTGAAAATAGTTGTCTGGGGGAGTGGGGAGTTTGGGGTGGTTTTTAATGTTTTTTAATTTGGGGGCCACACCTGGCTGTACTTAAGACTTACTCCTGGCTCTGTGCTAATGGATCACTCCTAGTGGGGCTCAGAAGACCACACGGGGTGCTGGGGATTGAACCCTGGTAGGCCACATACAAGGCAAGTGCCCTAGGCCCTGTACTCTGGCGGCTTTGTTTGCTTGCTCTGGAGGCTATACCCCTGGCTCTGTGCTCAGGGGTTGCTCCTGGTGATGCCTGAGGGCCCATATGCTGTGAATTCTCTCTTGAGTCTCCTAAAACATTTTTTGGGGGTGGGTCACACCCGGTGATGCTCAGGGGTTACTACTCCTGGCTCTGTGTTCTGGAATCACTCCTGGCGTTGCTCAGGGGACCATATGGATGCTGGGAATTGAACCTGGGTCGGCCGCCTGCAAGGCAAACGCCCTACCCGCTGTACTGTCACTCCAGCCCCCTCCTAAAACATTTTTAAAGATACTCATTATTGGGGGCTGGAGAGATCATAGAGCAGGCAAGCACAGTTGTTGATCTTTATTATCACCTCCTCTACCTTTATTTTGGGAGGTGCTTCTCTGCTGGAGCGGTAGCACAGAGGTAGGGCGTTTGCCTTGCACATGGCTGATACAGCCAACCCGAGTTCGATTCCTCCACCCCTTTCGGAGAGCCCAGCAAGCTACCAAGAGTATCGCGCCTGCACAGCAAAGCCTGGCAAGCTCCCCATGACGATGTATTCGATATGCCAAACACAGTAACAAGTGTCACAATGGAGACGTTACTGGGCCTGCTCGAGCAAATCGATGAACAACGGGAGGACAGTGCTTCCTGACAGACAGTGCTTCCTTCTCTGCTCCAGCTTACTTAATCTCCACTTCCTTCCTCAGGATTTCTAGCTGTGTTTCCGGCTCAGTAGGGCACCTCAGACTTCTCTAGCTAAACCTTGGGCCCATCCAGGCTGTTTCACTTTCTGATCTCTGCTTCATCAAATACCTAGGCTGGGGGCGGGAGCGATAGCACAGCGGGTAGGGCATTTGCCTTGCATGTGGCCGACCTAAGCATTGCCAGGATTAATTCCTGAGTGCATGAGCCAGGAGTAACCCCTGAGCATTGCCAGGTGTAACCCAAAAAAGAAAAACAAAAAGGACCCAGGCTGGATTCAGTCCATAGCCAACCCAACTGATTTATGTGACTCTTGGGCAATGGGCAATGGGCTGCTTTTTAAATTTTTGTTTTATTTCAGGCCCACTCCTGGCTCTATGCTCAGGGATCAGTCCCAGTGGGGCTGGGGATGGAACCAGGGTCCACAGCTGCAAAGAAAGGACCTCTCCAGCCCTGGGGGTTTTTTTCAACAAGAACAAATATTTTCCAGTTTGTTTCTGTTTGTTTTTGTCTCCACTTAGTAGTGCTTGAGTGGCCACACCTGGCTCTGTGCTCAGGGGGTTGAATCAGTCAAGTACTTACCTCCCTGAACTATCTCTCTGTTTTTGATGGTTCTGGAGTCCACTGCCCTGCAAATACCATTAGTCACCTCATCTGTACCTCTCTAACCCACGTGCATTAGGTTTAGTGCAAATGTGGTTGCATTCCAGTCTGTGGTCTTGCTTCCAACCCCCTCAGCACCATCCTTTCAGGCACTCAGTACAACCAGTTGGCACCAGTGTGGTTACTTCCTTTTCTCTCCGCTCTCGAAACTTTCTGCCTCAAAACCGTGTTTTTTTTTTTTTTTTTTTTTGCCACACCTGGCTATGCTGAGGTTACTCCTGGCAATGCTCAGGCGAGCATATGCCTTGCGCAGGATCAAACCTGGGTCAGTCTGTGCAAGTGCAGGACAATCGCTCTGAACACCCCCGCCCCCACCCCCCACATTTTTGGCACATTGTCTCAAGTTTACCCTCTGCCTAGACGTTTTGTCCTCATTTATCTGCCTGTGAAGTGTGAGGACGAATCTTTCCAGTATAGTCAACCCCGATGACTTGTTCCTGAGATTTCTCCTACACCCTTTACTTAGAAATGATTACTTAAGATGAGCAACTTTCTCTCATCAGGAAAGGCTTCATGGAGGTGGTGTCTAAGAATAAATTCATAATTTTTAGTGGTGGGGGGGTTAGGGGGTAGGTATATTTATGTTTTTGGGGCCACACCCAGAGTTTACTCAGGGTGCTCAGAAGACTATATGAATTGGCAGGGGGGATCGAACCCATATCAGCCACATGCGAGGCAAGTGCCCTACCAATTGTATATACCAGCTCCAGCCCAGGTGTGCTATCTTTTAACTTGAGGTGAGCAGAAAAGAAACAAGGTCCTGGCATTGATTTCAAGGACCCCTACTCCATCCCATTCGAAGTGTGAAAGAGACAAGTGAAGGGGGAGAGAATTACAAATAAGTATGTTTCCGATGGTAGTGGATAGTCAAACCGACTTTGGATGTACCTGGGGGGAGTTGGCTTGGAGAACCAGCTAAAAAGCCATCACTCTCCAGGCAGTTCCTGCTGTCTTCTTATTGCACATGCTGCATGCAGCACATAGAATTATGATTATTTGGGCGGAGCAATAGTCCAGTGAGGAGGGTGTTTGCCTTGCACACTGCTGATCCAGATTCTATCCCTGGCACTCCATATGGTCCCCCAAGCAACACCAGGAGTAAATCACCAAGTGCAGAGCCAGGAGCAACCCCTGAGCATCGTCGGGTGTGGCCCCCAAAAAACAAACAAAAAAAAGGTGATTATTCCGTTGTCGGCTGTTTCTTCAGGCAGGCTGGGGGTTTCATTTTTTTTCCTCCTCAGCACAGGGCTCGGAATATTGTAGGGGCTAGTGAATGAATGAACTACGTGAACGAGAAGATGCATCTTTTAATAGCTAGCTTATAATGCTCTTCCATGTTTTTCGAAGGAAACCCTACTTTGCAGCAAGGCCAGAGGAACAAATATCCTAATACGCAGATCTCAATCACTTTTCCCGGCCCCAGGAAGTCAGCTCTGGGGCGAGCTAGGCGGGGGGTTCGAGCTTTCTTTCCCCAGACGCACTCTGTGCTCGGGCCAGGTCCCGGGGTGACTTCGCGCCAATACCTCCTCCTTTCCGCCCCACCCACAAGCCCCCGGGCGTGGCCGAGCGCGCGGCGCCTTTAAGAAAGGGGCGGAGCAAGAGCGGAAAGACAAAGCCCCTGGCCGCGCGCTCTCCCTCCTCCCTCCGGCGCGCCGCACGGACAGTGGTACCCGGATGTCGGTGTCGCCGTCGGTGACAGATGGCGCAGTGTTTGTCTGTGTCGGGGTGCCTCTCGGGCCTGACCTCTCTCGGCTCCCGGCCCTTCGGCCTCCCGGCGTGACGCATCTCCCACTCGGCGGCGGGCGAGCCCGCGCGCCTGTCACTGGCGCTTATATAACGTGACCTTTCACCTCTCCGTACTGCCCTCTAGTGCGCTGCAACCCAACTACGCGGCAGGAAAAGGGGGCGGGGCCCGAGCCCGGAGCGGCGGCTCCGCGGAGCCAATCGGCTGCGGGCGCTGACCCGCTCCCCGCCTATGGGAGCCGTACGCCGCCGGCGCCACAGGGGAGCAAGTTAGTGTGCGCGTGGCCCGGGCGGGGGGGAGGAGGGGAATCTCCCGCCATTTTTCAATAATTTCCTCCGGTGCCGCTGAGCCAGGAGTCGTGACTGCCGGACGCGGGGGTGGGGGGGCTCCGCGGCGGAGGTTGGCCGGAGGCTGACCGAGCGGCCCACGCGGCGTGCGGGCGAGTCCCGTCCCCCTCGGCGCCCCCGGCCCATGGCCCGGCCGCGGCCGCGCCGGCCCTGAGGGAGCCGAGTTCGCGCCGCCCTCTCACCCCTCCCCTCCCCCACCCACCCCGGGCGCCAGGCGCTCGCTCGGGGCCGCGGGGCCTAGTGTGGCGTCCGCCGCGGAGCCGGAGCCGCCGCCGCCGCCGCTGCTGCTGCTGCTGCTGCCGCCGCGATGGCGCCGCTCCTGGGCCGCAAGCCCTTCCCGCTGGTGAAGCCGCTGCCGGGCGAGGAGCCGCTCTACACCATCGCGCACACGCAGGAGGCCTTCCGCACCCGGGAGTATCCTTGGCCCGCGGCGGGCGGGGAGGGAGGGTCGGGGCTGCGCGGGCTGCGCGGGCTGCGCGGGCTGCGGGCCGGCAGCTGTCAGCGCGCGGGCCTGCGCCCCGCGTCTGCCGGGCCGGGCCGGGCTGGACCGGGCCGGGCGAGCCCGCGCCTGCATCCCTCCATCTCTCTCCCCCGCGCCCCCGGCCGCCGCCGCCGCACTTTGTCCCCGGGGCCTCGCTGTCCCGGCGCGACCCCTGCGTCGCCCCCCGCGCGGCCGGTGGTCGGGCCCTTCTCGGGCTCCTTAAGTATCTCCGATCCGAGGGCGGGTTGGGGTGGGGAGGGGGGAGACCGGGGACGGGGAACGGGGGTGGCTTGGCTTGGCTGTCGCGGCGCTTTTAGCAGGGGGGGTGCAAGGGAAAAAAATAACAAGGAGGAGAACGGTTCTGCGTAAGTTTCTGGAATCGCACCCGCGCGGCCTCGGGAGGCGTCTCCGAGGGGGGCCTCCGGCTCGGCGGGGGCCCGGGGCGGCCCGCCCGGAGGAGGCGGCGCGGCTGGCGGCTCCACTGACAGGCCCCGGGGCGGGAGCGCGATCGCCGACCCGGGGGGAAAAGTTCCCTCGCGCGCGATGCGGCCGCGCGCGAGCCCGCCTGCGGGCGCTGGTCGGCGACGGCCACGGTGCGGGCGGAGCTGGGGGTGCGCCGCCCGGGAGAACGAATGAACGGGGTGCTCGGGGGGGGGGGGCCCTCGCGCCGCCGGCGTTCTTCGGGTGGGCTCGGGGGACGCGCGCGCGCTGGCGGGAGACGCGGCTCGTGGTCCTGGTTGGTTTCTTCTCGCGCAGGCGTCTGAGCCCGCGGCTCGCAAGTTGCCGGTTCTGGAGGGATGCCCCGCTTGCTTCCCGGCTGAAGCTGCTCCCCAGCGGAAAGGTCGGTGTCGGAATCGGGGTGGGTTCCTGGCGCGGTGGGGTGGGACTTTTTTTTTTTTTTTTTTTTTTTTGCGTCCCCGGCTTCCTCTTTGGAGGCGCTCGATTTCGGTTTCTGGAGTCCGCTTGCCTGGGAGTTCGTTTGGATCGCTTGGTTTCGGTTCTCTGGGATCGGTGCTAGGAACTCTGTAGGAGAGCATCTCACTGGGGGCAGCCCGGACCCCCTGCAGGGAGCTTCCGTACAAAGACCCCCCAGAGCGGGTCTCTGCCTGCGGGAGGCTTTGGAAGGAATAAACCCGGGGGCTGTCAGAACTGGAGTGGCTCTTGGGGCCCCCCTGGCTCTCCACCCCCTGGCTTGGCAGTTGTGCCCAGAGGGTCCAGGTGGACTTGTTTATTATGTCGGGAGTTAGAAGTAGTGACTTTTTAGCATTTTTTTTTGTCTGTTAGGATTTTTGAAATGTTGGGCGAGAGAAGTCGTCTGTCTCTGCTAAATCCAGATTATTTGGAAGATGCCCTCCTTCGGCTCTTTTTTTTTTTTTTTCCCAAAAAACAGTGACTTGAAAAAAATGATTTGGGAATCTGCCGATCCCTTTATAATGTCATTCAAATGCCATCTTTTGAGCCGTTGATCCTTGCATGTGTAATCTTACCAGATGTTGATTTTCTTTTTCTTTTTTCCTTCCCAGCTCTGGTTCTAGTGTAGAAACGTGGGCTAGAGAATGTTCTGACAGGGAACCAGGCAGGGCTGTAGTGGGCGCATTCTGCCTTTGAGCTCATGAGGCCGACTTTCTCTATTGGTGATGGAAACCGTTCACGTGATATATGTGGGGCAGTTTCTCTTAAGGAAAGGACAGGTCTTCTAAAAAGAGGTATTTCGGAACAGTTCTTCACGTTTAAAATGTGTTCAGCTAGTAGTTGGAGATCCTTAACAAAGGAATTCTTAAGTTGTATTACACCCAGGGCAATTGCCCCCTTGGGGATTTCTACAAGTGGAAGCACTTTGAGGATGGTTTTGAAACAATTGCAGGCTGTGGTTGGGGGTTGGCATATTTCTTTATTAGGCTGTTAGTGATTTCATTGAGGAGAGCAAGTGTGTGGTTGTTTGACCGCTGCATTTGAAGTATTGTTACTTTTTAATTCGTATTTATAACTGCTTTAATAGGATTTGATACTTTAATTTTCTAATATCTTTTGACTATAAGTATATTCTTCAGCAAATTTATGCTGTATTTTATTGACTTTTTTTTTGCCACACTTTTTGGTTTTCAGGTTTCACTTCTGGCTCTGCTCAGGGATTACTCATGGTGTTGCTCAGGGGATCATATGGGGTACCAGAGATGGAACCCTATCAGACGAATGCAGGGCAAGTGTCCTACCTGCTGTACCATCTCTCCTGACCTCCCCAAATAGTGTGTTTTTTGATAAGTTCTTGAAGACATTGTGTATCTTCACTAAACTTACAGTGTATTTGTGAATGATACATTTAATGATTATGGGGCCTGAGAGAGAGTAGGCCTCTTTGCCTTGCATGGGACTGACCCTTGTTCCATCCCCAGCATTCCATTCTGGGGGTCCCCAAGCACCCCCAGGAGTGATTCCTGAGTTCAGAGCCAGGAGTAACCCCAGAGCATTGCCAGATATAGCCCCCAGATGAAACAAAATTTAGTGGCTGGGTATTAGGAATCAGTGATGCTGTTTATTGAGCTGTAGCTTTGAAATTAACTCATATTATTTTCTAGATTGATACTGGAGGCAAGACAGTCTCTCAGAAGTACCCACACTTACTTGACTTACATCCCCTTTTCATGGAAAAGAAGAAAAACAACTCTCCTGGCAATCTACCTTTCTTTTTTTCTCCTTTTGGTTTTGAGGCCATGGCTGTACTTAGGGCTTACTCCTGGCTCTGTGCTCAGGAATCACTCTTGGTGAGGCTCGGTTGGCCCTTGGGGTGCCAGGGATCAAACTCTGGTTGGCCGTATGCAGTGCAAGTGCCTTACCCGCCCGGTCCACCTTCTTTTAAGGGAGTGGAAGGAAAGCACATCCTCTGTCATTCTCTTTGGCAAGCACTACAGCCTTCTGACGTGGAAGAATGAATTGTCAGAATCTTTCCTACTGGAGTTGCTGGACAGTCGGCTGGTACACTGACTATTGGCGCTTTGGTTTGTTTAGGGACCAGCAGTGCTCAGGGCTTATTTCTCTCTCTGTTCAGGAATGACCCCTGCTGGGCAGTGTGCAAGGCTAGTGCCTCGTCTTTTATACTTTCTGGCCTGCAGCACACTATTTAAGACAAGGTGGATGGCAAGGAGAAACTGAAGTTATAGGCAGAGAACTATAGAGGGAATGTTTAGTTGTATTGCTTTAATTATCTGAATTCTAAAGCTTAGGGGCCATAATCTTTGTAGCATTCGTGTATGAAAACTCAGGTGGTGGGACTGCACCATATAGCACAGCGGGTAAGGTGTTTGCCTTGTACGCGGCTGACCTGGGTTCAATCCCTAGCATCTCATAGGTCCCCTGAGCACGACCAGGAGTAATTCCTGAGTGCAGAGCCAGGAGTAACCCCCTGAGCATTGCTGGATGTGACCCACAAAAAAAAAAAAAAAAGGAAATAAAAAGAAAACTCAGATGGTGTAGTGAAAAGGAAATGTTAGCATAAACAGCTAACCTGATTCTAAGCATGGGAGACTAGAACATGCTTTAGGAGTTGGAGTATAGTTGAAATTACAAGATAATATTTTTATTATTACTTTTTGGGGGGTCTTACTCAGTGATGTTCAGGGGTTATTCCTGGCTCTGCACTCAGGAATCATTCCTGGCAGTGCTTGGGTGACTGTGGGATGCCGGGGGTTGAACCTGGCCTCCTACAAGGTAAACACCCTACCCACTGTACTATCCTACAGCCCCTTGCAAGATAAGATTTTATGGACAGTTGAGACACTGCGGGTTTTGTTTTGGGGCCACACCAGGGCTTACTCCTGGGTTTGCTTACTCCTGGCTCTGCACTCAGGAATTAACTTCAGACGTGCCTAGGAGACCATACCAAATGGTGGTAACGAATCCTGGTTGGCTGTGTGTGCAAGGCAAACACCCCACCTGCTATATTATATGGCCCCAGAATACTGACTTACTATGTAGATTTTTCCAGATTAGAGATTTTTTTTTGAGGGCGGGGGGGCACACTGGAAGAGTTTACTCCTGGCTCTGTGCTCAGGGGTTGCTTCTAGAAGCCCCAGGGGACCTTGTGGGATGCCACGAGCAAGGCAAGGGCCCTACCCGCTCTATTCACTCTAGCCCCCTCCCCCAAAAGGCAGATCTTGAGAGTCTTGAGTGGGTGCTTTAATCCTTCCATTTAAAACTCTTAGGTTTATAGTTATGTTTATTTAACCCCCACATTTTCTGGGCCACTTCCCCTCAAGCGAGCAAGTGCTTATAAAGAAAGTCCTTACAAGGCTAGAGAATAAAGTGGCTTGTTATGGGAAGCAGACAGCTTTTTTTTACCCCCTTCTCCTTTTGGGCCACACCCAGCTGTGCTCAGGATCACTCTTTGTGGGGATGGGGGACTATATGAGATGCCGGGGATTGAACCAGGGTTGACCTGTGGAAGACTGTGCCAGACCTGCCTTACTATTGCTGTGGTCCCTCAGGCAGTTTTTGAATTTAGGGGATAATGGGCACATGAGGAGTTAGTCTGGGACAGTGCTTCACAGGGTGGGTAGGATGCTGCCCCCCAGGGGCAGGGGTGGGGGTTTACCATCAACCCCTCCCCTCCTCTGTGTGTAGAGGGGAGGGGTTGATGGGTGTAGTAGCAGAGTTCACAGGTGGGAGGCCTTGATCATTTAAAGGTTGGTTTCCAGGGGCTGGAGTGATAGCACAGCGGGTAGGGCGTTTGCCTTGCACACGGCCCAACCCGGGTTTGATTCCCAGCATCCCATATGGTTCCCCGAGCACTGCCAGGAGTAATTCCTGCGTGCATGAACCAGGAGTAACCCGTGTACATCGCTGGGTGTGACACGCATGAAAATAAAGTTTGGTTTCCAGAGTGTTACTGAGTGAATCTCCCTCCCCTGCCACACCCCAGAGTAGGTCAAATAAATTTGGGAACCTCTAATCAAGAATTTGAAAATATTTGATCATTTTTAATTCTGCTGCCCCATCCATTACTTTGAAAGGAGTAGCTTTGACATTTTGTCTAATTACTTCTGCTGTAGTTGTTGGAACATTAAACCTCAGTTGGCATTTGCTGTAAAAGGGTTGAGAGTAACGTAAAATCTGAAATGCGATTTAGAGGCATTTGATTTAATATTCTTCCAGGAGGCTTTTCTTTTTTTCCTTTTATTTCCTCCCTTCCCCCTTCTTGGGCCACACCGAGTTTCTTGGGACTGTATGTGGTGATTGGATTTGAACCCTTTTTTGCAGCCATAGCCCCATGCAAAGCAAGTACCTTAACCTCTATTCTCTGTCTCCAGTCTTCCTTTCAGTATTCAGTTATTGTTGCTTTATTTGGTCTTTAAAAACCAGAAGAGTTCTGTAAACTTAAAACTGTTCTGTATTGGAACTGGAGAACTAGTACAGGCACTTGCCCTGTACGTTGCTGACCTGGGTACAATCTCAGGCATCCTGCATGGTCCCCTAAACCCTCCCAGGAGTGATTTTTGAGCACAAAATATTACAGGTGTGGCTCCGAACCCCCCTCCCCCCAGTAAGCCAAACTATTCAATATTGGGGACTTACAGAAATTGTAATGCGAGACATTTGGAATTAACTAAAATGACCAGTCAATTAAAATTTTTCAGCTACAGTGCTAGGGATATTGCTCGGCCGTCGAGCACTTGGTCTTGCTTGGGTGAGGCCCTGTGCTTAAAAGGAAATCAACTCCTGTTGGAGGGCATTCATCCTGAGACACAAACTTCAGGTGTGTAGAAATACAGTATGAGCCACCGACATTCAAGACTCTAGGATGGGGAAAGCTTATCTGGCTAGGTTGTGTGATGCTGGAGCTCTGTGTTTGATCTCCAGCACTTCGTGGTCTTTTGGGAGTACCTCTGACCCTCTTACAGTGCAGTGTGCGAACCCGCTCCTCATGCCCCTTGATAAAAGCTCCTTGGGCTAGAAAGATAGCTTCAGAGTTCGGGCACATGCTTTGTATTTGGAGTCTCATGGTTCCCGGAGCACCTCTGGGATCCCCAGCACTGCTTAGCTGTGACCCAAAAAACAGTTTCAGGTGGTCATAGTTGGGATAAAACAAAATGGAAGAAAAATAGGGAAGAGATTTTTTTTTTTAATTCTAAAACCCAGGCTGAAGGGGCAGATGAAGTTTGCATTGTGCTTTGTTAGCCCTGGTCGTGCTCAGGACTGATGCTAACTCTGTACTAAGGTTCCCCTGATGAAACTCGGGGGCCTTGTGTGGATGAACCCAGGGATTGAACCCAGGTCAGCTGCATGCAAGCAAGAGCCCTGACCGCTTCTTTTACTGTCTTTGGCCCTTCATTGTGCTTTCTAGTGACAGAAAAAGCTGGAGGAAATCTCATGACTCACGTGACTTGGGGGGAGGTGGCTAGGAAGTAGACCTTGGTGATGCTCAAATCTTAGTCCTTACTCTGTGCTCAGGGATCACTGTTGGTATTGCTTGGGAGTGCTGTTGTCAGCGGCAAACGCTATACTGCTGTTTCTGATTGGACTCTCCCTTCTATCCCTGGTGGATGGCCAAGAATTGCAAGGAGGGGACCCCAGGCCCACTGAGCATCCCTCCTCCAAATATGACGAGGATTTAAGCTTTGAAGAGTTTCTGAGATTGAAGCTTTGCTTCTGTTTTTGTTTTGCAGTGCTGGGGTTTGAACCCAGGGTTGCCCATTCTAGGCCTATGGTCTGCCACTAAGCCACAATTCCAGCCCAAGTTTGAAGTGCTGGGCCCATGCAGAGGCCCATAGCTTGATCCTTGACACTACATGGTTCCCTCAGCACTAAGTGTTGGAGCCCTAGTGTCCCCCAGGAATTCTGGGGAGACCCCGAAGTTTTAAAAAAAGATTAAAAGGAGAGGGTTGGGAAGGTACCTCAGTTCTAGAGCATTTGCCTTGGTTCTGGGTTCTAGTCCCTGCACTAACAAAAACATTTGTTGCGTTTTGATTATGTATTTGGGACACCCCTAGGCGTGCTCAGTGTTTACTTCTGGTGGTACTTTGCAGAGTGTATGTGGTACCAGGGATTGAACCGAGGTGGGGCACATTCCGTACTGGCCCTTCACACCTAAAACTTTTGAAGGAAGTTTCACATGGCTAAGGTGACTGGGTGAGGCTTGTGCGTTGGTAAGGGATGCACCCAGGAGAGAGTTGCCTCACTAGCCCTGTGAGGGCGCTCGAGGAGCTGTGACTTTGCCTTACAGTTCATGGAGGTTGAACATTTGAACAGGCTGGCGGCAGGTCAGGTGCCCTGCGCTGGGAATCTGCAACCTTGAGAGGAGCTCACAGGCTGGACCCACCGGTGATGCAGCCATCACAGACGACAGATGCTTGTGCACGGAGAATCTCCTAGCTCTTAAAGTAGGCAGAAGCATAATTAGAAATAATCAGAAATAAATTTGGTGGAGTTGACAGGAGGTGGCCATTGTAGTCAAGTGAAGCATCTGTAGATCTTCGCTAGGGGGCCGAGACTGGTGGAGACCACATGTTTCCGGGGCTCAGACATAGGGCCTTAAGCAGCCCTCAAGCGAAAGAACTGCTTTTCACTTGGTTAGTAGTGTCTGACTCCCATGCAGAAAACCCTGGAGGAGGAATGAAGGTTTATTTCTGTTTGGATTAAGCATGAGGCAGTCTCTGAAGTGTTTGCTTTGTGACGCTTTTACATAGAGTTGTGGGTATCCCAGTGGAGGAGACTGAGCGGAAGTTTCAGGGACGGATGAGGTCACCAGATGACAGTGATTTCTGTGATAGAGGGTGGGAGAGAAACCTCACAGGGCAGAAGGAATTTTATTTGAAAGAAAAAAAAACATCATTTGTAAGTATTTAATTTAAACAGGTTAAAAAAGTTCCCCTCCTTCCCCTTTTGATAGGAAAATTAAAAAGCTAAACAAAATCTGCATTGGGGGAGTGATTTTTCACTGTGGAAGCCAGGCTCTGGGATTGTTTTTCCCTGTGGGACTTGTACATTTTGGGGGCCTGATATTTTTTGTTTGGTTGGTTTTGGGGCCACACCCAGCTCAGCTGACTTACTCCTGACTCTTCCCCTCAGGGATCACTGCTGGTAGAACTTGGGGACCATGTGGGGTGCCAGGGACAGAACCCGGGTCAGCCTCCTACAAGGCAAATGCCCTACCCTCTGTACTATCGCTCTGACACTGCTCCCCCCTACCCAACTCCTTAATTTTGTTTGCTGGTATTTTAGTTTTGTTTTGGGCTTGACTCAGATGTTCAATGCTAATCCTGTCTCAGTGCTCAAGGAGGTAGAGTGCCATGCCAGGGCTCAAAGCCAAGCCTCCTTCATGCTTCCAATCCTTTGGGCAAACTCCCAGCTCTTCCACAGGGAGTTTTTTTTCCCCTTGGTTCACCCTGCAATGCACAGGATTATTTACGGCTTGATGCTCACCTGGGTGCTTCCAGTTGTGCGCCAGGGACTATGTGCCAGGGACTAAACCTGGGCCATCAGCATGCAAGGCATGCACTAGCTTTAAGCTATTTTCTCACTCAGATTATTATTATTGTTGTTGTTGTTATTTGAGAGGGTGGATACTCAACTACGCTCAGATATTACTCCTTGCTCTATATAGGCTCAGGGATTACTCCTGGTGGTGCTCAGGGGATCATATGGACTGCTGGGGATTGAACCCACATTTCTGCATACTAGGCAAGTGCCATACCTGTTGCACTGTCTCTCCAGCCCCCATGTGGCCAGGTTATTATTTTGGTCTTTTTTGGGGGCGGGGACTGCATCTGGCAGTCCACTCCTGACTCTGCTCAGGAATCACTCTTGGCAGGGCTTGGGGTGCTGGGCTTGATCCTGTATTGTGTAAGGTGTGCACCCTCCCTGATGGACTGTCTCTCTCATCTCATTCTCTCGAAATTCTTACTAAGTCTTGGGTTATATTTTGCCTTGATTTTTTTCCTTAGGAATTTTTAGTCACTCTGTAGTTCTCGGATGGATCAAGGAAACCACATTTGTACTAAAATTTTAATATTGTTTTTCTAAAGCGTAGCATTCTAATCATACTGCAGTCATAACCTGTTTGGATTTATAAGTTGAAATCTCTGGTTTCAGTTTTCTCTTATGCTGTACATTATCTAGGAAGAGTTTTAAACTCTTAGGGAAAACGTGCATGTGTGGGTTGTCTCTGCTGCCTGAGTGTTATTTTCCTGAGCCAGCGCCGCCAGAGAGTATGAAGCCCGCCTGGAAAGGTACAGTGAGCGCATCTGGACTTGTAAGAGTACTGGGAGCAGCCAGCTAACGCACAAGGAAGCCTGGGAGGAGGAGCAAGAAGTTGCCGAGCTGTAAGTAATGAAATAGTTCTAGCACCATTCTTGCCTCATGAACATTCTGGAAGTGTGGCTCTGTGCAAGGGAAGCTGTAGAAACAAAAGTAATACGGGCTGGAGCGATAGACTAGTGGCTTAAGGTTCTTGCCGCCTTGCACACGGCCTACCTGGGTTTGTTTGAGAAGTGTTCATTTTGTTATCCAGAAGGTTTGAACCAGCAGCATTCGTACCAGCAATGGATAAGGGGTTCTTTTTCCCTGCATCCATATCAGCACAGGTTGTTTTCTGTTCTTTGTGATGTGAAAATCTTTTCTGATTATAAGATTAATCTAGGGGTCGGAGCAGTAGGACAGAGGGTAGGGCACTTGCCTTGTGTCCAGCAGACCCAGATTTGATCTCTTTATGATATATGATATATGATATAATCTCTTATGATATAGCATGTGATCCCCATGTGATATCTTGACCACCAGGAGTGGTCTCTGAGTGCAAAGCCAGGAGTAAGCCCTGAGAGACTGGGAGACGTCACGAAAGAGAGAATGCATCTCTGAGGGCCAGGGAAGACTTCATGGAGTGAACAAAATTTGGGGACACCCTGAATGGTTGATTAAATAAAGTGTGAAAGGAGGAGGACAAGGTTAGCGAAGGCAGGCAGATTTGATTGAGACTGGGGAGAAGCAGATAACTGGAGTTAATTAAAGGGAATATAAAGTTTTAATTTAGCAGTCAGGTGGGGCAGCAGTCTAATTTTGAACAACAGAGAATGAGAATAATTGAGAATTATTCCTCACCTGGGCTGGAGCGATAGCACAGCGGGTAGGGCGTTTGCCTTGCACGCAGACAACATGGCCGACCCAAGTTCGATTCCTCCGCCCTTCTTGGAGAGCCTGGCAAGCTACCGAGAGTATCTCTCCGGCACGGCAGAGCCTGGCATGCTACCTGTGACGTATTCAATATGCCAAACACAGTAACAACAAGTCTCACGAAAGGAGACGTTATTGGGCCCGCTCGAGAAAATCGGTGAACAACGGGAGGACCATGACCGTGATGAATTCCTCACCATGTTGAAGTGTTGCTTGAATCTTGTAACTGATTCTAGTCTTTACCCAAAGCATAGTTATTAGCAGCCTGATTAAAATTGGATCGCTTGGGACTGGAGAGATAGTACAGTGGGAAAGGCCCTTACCTTGTACCTGGCAGACCTAGGTTCGGACTCCGGCACCCAGTATGATCCCCTGAGCCCTCCAGGAGTGACCCATGGGCCAGGAGTGATTCCTGAGTACAGCCAGGCATGGTCCCAAAACAAACAGAAATTGGATAACTAATTGCTCGCCATTTCATTTGATTTGCTTCCCATTTTCTGCTATCATAAAGGTTCCAGCAATGAATATCTTGATGCACATATGCTTTTTGCAAATGTTGCAAATGTTACTCTGTACTTTATTTATTTTGACTTTTTTTGCCACTCCTGGAGAGGCTTAGTGGTTACCCCTACACTGTGGGATTACTCCTGGTGGTATTCCAGGGACCATGTGGGATGCTGGGCATGGAACTGGGGACCACTGCATGTAAGGCAAATTCCCTTTTTTTTTTTTTGCTTTTTGGGTCACACCCGGCGATGCTCAGGGGTTACTCCTGGCTCATGCACTCAGGAATTGCTCCTGGCGGTGCTCAGGGGACCATATGGGGTGCTGGGAATCGAACCTGTGTCGGCCATGTTGGCTGCGTGCAAGGCAAATGCCCTACCCGCTGTGCTATCACTCCAGCCCCGCAAATTCCCTTTTTGAGAAATGTTTGAGAAATAAAAACTAGCACGCCATGTTTTACTTTGCAAAAGGAGTTCAAATCATGGTCTCAACATATTAACCATTCCTTATTCATGAAGTGAAAACTCTAGATATCTTACCATGTTTTGTGAATGCTAAATGAATGCTTTTGTTTTATTTTTTGGTTTCTTGGGCCACACCTAGCAATACTCAGGGTATATTCCTGGCTCTTTGCTCAGAGATCACTCCTAGGTGAGCTCGGGACCATATGGGGTACCAGGGATTTAACCCCGATCAGCCACACACAAGGCAAACACCCCACCCACTGTACTATCATTCTAGCCCCCTGAAAGTATTTTATTGATTGCAACTTAATGTAAGTAGATTTTTGTCTGGGGGCTACCTTCTGCAGTGGTCAGGGCCTTCTCCCAACTCAGGGGCCACTCCTGGCAGTGCTAGGGGATCTTATAGTGGCCAGATTGAGCTTGAGCCGGCTGTACAGTCTCTGGCTGCTCATCCACTAAATTTTCAGTCTCCTGTTCCAAAGATGTAAGCGAACAGTTCACACCTAACAAGACAAGTTTGCAAAGACTAATGAAAGGAGGTTCACCTTACTGGGCCAGGGATTCCACTTGGGGCTGAGTGCATGCTTGCAAAAGTGGGGAGCCCTGAGTGATTTCTGGAACCATGTGATCCCCCAAGCACAGAGCCAGGAATAGCCTCTGAACATCACAAGGTGTGGCTCAAAAACAAAATTTTCCCGTCTCTTCCTGTGTCTCATGTGTTTAAATTTTTTTTGGGGGGGGAGTGGGGAGCACACATGGAGTTGTGCTTAGAAACTTTTGACGTGGTGCTTGGGAGTTGTTCTTCTTGTTCTTGGGGGTTTATGGGCTGAGCGGATGCTGAGGATAGAACCTGGGCCTCCCACGTACACAACATGCACTCCACCAGACCCTGGGACCTTCACTTCAGCTCTGGTTTATTTATTTTTGTCTTTTTTGGGCCACCCTTGGTGGTGTCTGGGGCTGCTCCCTGCTCTGTGCTCAGGGGGACCATGCAGTGCTCGGGGGGGTTGAACCCCAGGGTCTCCTGCAGGCCAGTTTTGATTTATAAGCTGGTGTTTCTTGGCTTCTTGCGTATTTTTGCTAAAGAAATGTTTGTTTTGACCTGACTTTAGTCTCTGGAGATAGACTTCTGTGGTTTCTTGGTAACTGATAATGGATTTCTTCAGCTTGAAGGAGGAGTTCCCTACCTGGTATGAAAAGCTTGTTCTGGAAATGGTCCACCATAACACGGCCTCCTTGGAGAAGCTGGTAGACTCTGCCTGGCTGGAGATCATGACCAAATATGCTGTGGGAGAAGAATGTGATTTTGAGGTAAGCACCTACTTTGCATTTTCACTATTTCTATTATTTCAGTGTTTGGACTACTTCTGTCTCCTTGGGACTTCCTCCCTGGTTCAGGGAACTTTTGGCGGGGTGCAGCTGCATGTAAGGCGTATGCCATACCCTTTGTACTATCGCTGTACCAAGCAACTGTTGTTTTTGTGCCAAACCTGGAGGTGCTCAGGGATTATGCCTGGTGGGACTTGGGGAACCATATGGGGTACTGGGAGTTGAACTTGGGTCACCCCCATGCAAGGCAAGCTTTGTACTTGCTGTCATGTCTCTTTGGTCCCCAAGCATCTTTTGTTGTTCATTTGTGTTTTTTGGGCCAAACGTGGCAATGTTTGGGGTCTATCTCTGCTGAGGAATCATTCCTGGTAGTGCTTAGGGGTCCACATGGGATGCCAGAGATTGAACTTAATGGGTTGTGTGCAAGGCAAATGTCCTACATGTCGTACTGTGTCTCTGGCCCCCCAACACCTATTTTTAAAAAAAAGTAATGTGATTTGACTCTTTTATCATAGGTTAAAATTAGGCCCCTTTTTTGCTTCGTTTTTGGGCCAACCCTGTGGTGCTCAGGGCTTCAGCTTGGCTATGTGCTTAGGGATTACTCCTGGTGGGGCTCGGGGGACTATATATGGGATACTGGGACCTTTCGGAATTGAACCTGGGTCCTTAGTGTACAAGGCAAGTGCTTTTGACAGTACACAAAAAGCTTGAACTGGAAACAGTGCCTGGAGAGTACGAGGGCACATGCTTTGCACCCCATAGAGCCCGGTGTGGATCCCTGGCACCACATATATGCCCAGAGCACTCGGGGCTACACTCAGGAATAACCCAAATGGTGCCAGGTATGACTCAAACCTCCAAAAAGATTGCAGATAGAAATGTGCGATTTTTTTCCCTTAATAATTTACAGGACAGGGGATTATGTTTGTGGTGCTGAGGATTGAATTGGGCTTGGTTTTCTGCACAGCAAGTGCTTCTTTGCCTCTTTTGTTTTAATTAGATTCTCTGTCAAACTGCGCTCTCCCTGTCTGACCTTGTAGTTGTCAGGGGAAAAAAAGGCATTCAAAGCCAGGAGTAACCCTTGAGCCCCACTGGCTGTGTGACCCCCCGCCTCCCAAAAAAAATAAAGTCACTGAAAACCTATTTTGTCCAAGACATTCACATTTATTTATTTGTGGTTTTGGGCAACTGCCTGTTGCTTACTCCTGACTTTGTACTCCAGTGGGCTGAGGTACCATATGGGTTGCTGGGGATGGAACCTGGGTTGGCTGTGTGCAAGGCAAATGCCCTACCCCAGTATGAACTGTGAACTGGAACTGGGGGGGGGGGGGGGGGGTCTTTATTTTTACATTTTTTTTGTATTTTTTTGCTTTTTGGGTCACACTTTGCCTTGCAGTTCTCAGGGGTTTTTCCTGGCTCTGCACTTAGAAATTATTCCTGGTTGTGTTGGGGGGGTATGTGCGGGGTAGCAGACAACTATATGGGATGCTGGAGATGAAATGGGCTCAGTCTTTAGCAAGGCACACATCTAATTCCTGCACCTTCTTCCTGGTTTCTAAGACTAAAAAATGTTTTTGTTGTGTGGTAATAAAAGCTAGCACTTCACACATGCAAGGCAGTTGCCCTATCTCTGAGCTCCAGCTCCAGCCCCAGCTCTGGATTCTTCCTTCTTATTTATTATCTTTGATTCTGTCCTCTGTCTCCTTTACAGGTTGGGAAGGAAAAAATGCTCAAGGTGAGGATTGTGAAGATTCACCCTTTGGAGAAAGTAGATGAAGAGGCAACTGAGAAGAAATCTGATGGTGCCTGTGATTCTCCCTCAAGTGACAAAGAGAACTCTGGCCAGATTGCTCAGGACCACCAGAAGAAGGAGGCAACAGTCAAGGACGATGAAGGGAGGAGAGAAAGTATTAGTATGTATGGTGCTGCTCTCCTTAGTGACGCATGTGAAATTTCTTTCTGCTTCTTTGCTTTCGGGCTATATCCCACCATGCTCAGGGACCACTCTTGGCATCGAAGGGGACATTGTACTCTGCAGAGATTTAAACTCTGGAGACTGCTTGACCTTTATACTATCTGGGTGGAGTCCTGCCCACAGTTTGAAATGGTTTTTTATTTGCCTTTTGGGTCAAACAAACCAGGTGGTGCTCAGGGCTTACTTCTGGCTCAGGAATTACTCCTGGCAGTGCTCGGGGACCATATATATATATATATATATATATCTGGGAAATGAACTCTGCTTGGCCACGTATGCAAGGCAAACTCCCTACTATTGCTCTAGGTCAAATCCTTTTTTTTTTTTCTTTTGCTTTTTGGGTTATACCCGGCGATGCACAGGGGTTACTCCTGGCTCATGCACTCAGGAATTAATCCTGGTGGTGCTCGGGGGACCATATAGGATGCTGGGAATTGAACCCAGGTCAGCTGCATGCAAGGCAAATGCCCTGCCTGCTGTGCTGTCGCTCCAGCCCCTAGTTCAATTTTTTTTTTTTTTTTGGCTTTTTGGATCACACCCAGCAACGCTCAGGGGTTACTCGTGGCTCTGCACTCAGGAATTACTCCTGGCGGTACTTGGGGGACCATATGGGATGCTGGGAATCGAACCCGGGTCGGACGCATGCAAGACAAATGCCCTACCTGCTGTGCTATTGCTCCAGCCCCCCTAGTTCAAATTCTTAATCTGTGATGATTCCTAAACTGACAGTTTAACTTCTAGAACTAATTTGTCTTAGATAACCTGTATTTAATACATGTAAAGCTAAATGGATCATCTCTTCCTGTTGTCTCTCCAAGGCAAGTAAAGAAGAGATGGCTATTTTTCTCCACATCCTGAGTCAGTCCGTGGCACCACCATCTGTTCAGTCCCTTAGGCAGAAAACTTGGAAGCTGTTAATCTACCTTGTTAACAGTTCTATGTCTATATACCTCTGGGTTTTGATTTTGGGCCACACCCAACTGATTCTCAGGAGTTACTTCTGGCTCTGCAGTCAGGGATCACTCCTGGTTGCACTACAGGGACCATATGGGGTTCCTGGGAGATTGAACACCCTCTCTACTGTGATATTGATCTAGTTTTTCTAAATACCTCTTAACTCCTTTCCTCTGTTCCAATTAGTTCAGCATTGAATCTTTTTTTTTTTTTGCTTTTTTTTTTTTTGCTTTTTTTTTTTTTTTTTTTTTTTTGCTTTTTAGGGTAACACTCGGCGATGCATAGGAGTTACTCCTGGCTCTGCACTCATGCACTCAGAAATTACTCCTGGCGGTGCTCAGGGGACCATATGGGATGCCAGGAATCGAACCTGGTCAACCACATGCAAGGCAAACCCCCTATCTGCTGTGCTATTATTGCTCCAGCCCCCTCAGCACTGAATCTTATGCTTTAATTTCCTTCACATTTTGCTCTCCTAAGTGAAGAAAGGTTTTTTTCTCTCCTTCTGTAGTGCTTAGGGACTGTTAATTGGCTTGAGTTGGAGGCTGCTTCCAGGGCTTATTGCATGTAGGGGCACTGCAGTACCTTAATACCTATACTACTTAATGCCTATATACTTAAAACCTATACTACTTAATACCTATACTACTAATGATCTTTCGAAAATACACATAGTCACTTAGACCAAAACTTTGTTTCTGTGTTTATGGACAAATTCCAATCTTCTTTTAAGTGGTCCCCAACTGGAGAGATAGTACAGGGTTAAGGTATTTGCCTGGAATGTAGAGGATCCTGATTCAACCACCAGCATCACATGAACTTCAGGTGCCACTGAGGGCTCAGAGCTGGACGTTACCCCCAGCGCAGCTGTGATCCCCACATTTCATACCTCCCCCGCAGAACAAACCTCATGCATCCAGACCTCAAGACCTCATCACGCAGAATCTCTGATCTCTTCTTTTTCCCATACCTGGTGGTGCTCAGGGACTGTCCTGGCGTTCTGCACAGGGGTCATTCTTCAAAGTGCTTTGGAGACGGTTCAGTCCTGGAATGGAGCTGTTGAGCTATCTCCTTGGCCCCAAAGTTTGTTTTTTCTAGTTCTTGCTTTTTTTTTTCTTCTAGCCTAAGTTAAATATTGCTTCTTTCAGGCTGGGGAGCTGAAGAGCCTACCCCTGAGCACTGCTGGGGTGACCTCAAAACAGAAACAAGGCCGCTGCTGTGTTCTGAGGATTTTTCTTAACTTTGAGGACAGTCCTTCACGGGCTGTTTTATAACTTCACCGGTTGACTCCTTTAGATAATTGAAGTGTAAGAACTTTTTTGCGCTCACTCAGTAGCACTTGGTAGTGTAGGGTGGGTGATCAATAAGATTATAGTGAATGATCATCTAGAATTGAAAGAGTTTTTCTTTTTACTGACTTTCTGTTAATTTGACTAGATGACCGAGCGCGAAGATCGCCGCGCAAACTTCCTACTTCACTGAAAAAAGGAGAAAGAAAATGGGCTCCTCCGAAGTTTCTGCCCCACAAATACGACGTAAAACTGCAGCATGAAGACAAGGTTAGTTGCTGGCACTTAAATGGCAGCCTGTTCTCGGGGACAACATTTAAGGCAGGATTGTGGGGTCAGTTTTCTCAGAAGATATTCTAAGGAAAAGATAATTGAGTGTGTTTCTGCAAGAAATTCTGTAGGTTTATAGCCATAGTAATTATGGCTTTAAATGGCAGGATTTTGGTGTTTGTGGGTTGTTTTTTTTTTTTCCTAATTACACTTTGGGGGTGGAGTCTCCCAAGAGGTTTTCGGAGGTCCTTAGGGTCCATTCTGGGCCAGCAGTTCAGTGCAAGGGCCTAAGGATGCCGTGTTGTGTGGGCTTTGCAATACTAGGGCTTCCTAAGGCCAGCCTGACTGGACGCATTCAAAGCTGTGGCCAACGAAAACTTGGGGGGTGGGGTGCATGCCGTGCCTGCACCTTAAGGCCACACAGCACGACTCTTTGCAGCCTTTCAATTGTAGGTTTTTCCCTATGGGAAAGCATGCTTTCTCTTTTAAAAAAAAAGTTTTTGTTTTGTACAACGGGTAAGATGTCTGCCTTGCATGCACTGATCCTGGTTCAGTTCCAGATCCAGTCAATCATAAGTGATCCCTGAGCACATAACCAGGATTTAGGCCCTGACCACTGCTCTCAAACATGTCTGGTTGTGGCCACAAACTGGAACACATTCTTTCCAGTTTTTTTTTTTTAAATGCATTTATTTTGGATTTGGGGCCAGAGATTCTGGGGTCTTATCATCACATATGCATGGCATGATGTAAATCATGTTCTGTGGCTGAGCAACATAGCCAGTCCAACTCTGCTGTCTTATTGATTCTAAAAGGTTGTTTTGGGTTGGGGTGTTGGTCTACATCCACTTGTATTATTTCTGGTTATGTGCATGGAAATGAAGCCTGGAGGTGCTCTAGGACTTATCACCCGAGGTGACAGAGATGGACCAGTGATTTGCAGCGTGCAAGACAAGTGCCTTACCTCTGACTCATCTTCTGCGCACCCCCCCCCCCACCCCTGTCCATTTTTGGGCCACACCCAGTACTCCTGGCTGGCTCAGGGGGAAATATGGGGTACTGGGGATCGATTCCAGGTTGGCCACTTGCAAGGCAAGCACCTTTTTCTTTCCCGTTTGTTTGATTTTGGGGCCACACTTTGCGATTCTCAAGAATTACTCCTGGAGGTGTTGGGACCAAATGGGGTACCAGGGATGGAACCCGTGCAGTGGAAGGCAAACATCCTACCCTGCAAGGCAAACACCCTACTCGTCTCTTTCCTGAGTCTCCTGCCCCTAGAATGTATCTTTTTTATTTTTTTTTAATTTTTTCTTCCCCATACAACTTCTAATGTATCTTCTTTTAAAAAATTGAATCACAGTGAGATACACATTTTCAAAGCTGTTCATGATTGTATTTCATTCATACAGTGTTCCAACCCCCTTCCTCCACCTATGTACATTTCCCAACACAGTGTCCCCAGTTTCCCTCCTGCCACCGCCACCCTCCCAGCCTGCTTCTATGGCATGCGCTTTTCTCCTTCTCTCTCCTAGAGAGAGAATGTATCTTAAAGTAAATTTTCAAGAATTATTTTCTTAGTGCTACATAAAATGCTATCTTCATTGTCTTTTAGGTTATTTGAGTAAAGCGATTTACTTTTTGGTTATTACAAATTTTTGACAAGTTGACTGGACGCAGGACAGAGCCAAGTGTGGGAGACAGCTAATCTAAGATGCGTCCACTAGTCAGGGTGTTGGGGAGTCTCAGCTGCTTCCCTGATTATCATTTGTATTTTTGGATGAATGTTGTTTTAGTAAATTTTTTTATTAAAATACTAAAATTGTGAATTTTTTTTTTTACTAAAATGTTACTTGTAAATATTTTTATAGAAAGTTAGAAAATTCAAATAGAGGGGCTGTAAAGAGAGCTCGATAGACTGACTGCGCCTGTTGGTACTCTTTCCAGCCCTTGGAATTGCTCCTTTTCGAGGGAGGACCCAAGCCTTTGCTTTAAGTGATTACTTGCATTTTATCCCTCTACTGAGTTGCTTCTGTTTGTTCCCCTAGATCATCAGTAATGTGCCAGCAGACAGCTTGGTTCGAACAGAACGCCCACCCAATAAAGAGATCCTCCGCTACTTCATCCGGCATAACGCACTACGGGCTGGGACTGGGGAAAACGCACCCTGGGTCGTGGAAGATGAGCTGGTGAAGAAGTATTCCCTGCCTAGCAAGTTCAGTGACTTTTTGCTTGATCCATACAAGGTAAGGTGACTACTCTCTGTACAGCATGATAGAGAACACCATCGTGCTTTTGTCTTCCCGGGTGGTCTCCTAAAGGATTTGGGGCAAATTTTGAAATCTTAATATTAGATTACAAATTCAGAATTTCTCAGCTACGTCTGTTTTATAGGGGCTGTGATAGTGGCACTTATAGTAAAGAGACCATATCGAATACTTCTAAAGTTAAATTTTTTATTATAATCGCATAATTAAAAAACACCAATATACATTTTTTGTTTTATTTTTTTTTTTTTTTGCTTTTTGGGTCACACTCTGCAGTGCTCAGGGGTCCATATGGGATCCCAGGGATCGAACTCGCTTTGGCTGTGTGCAAGGCAAACACTCTCCTCATTGTATTATCTCTCCAGCTTCTACATGTCCTTTTTAACCTTAGATCCTTTTTGGAGTGAAATATGGCATACATACAAAAAAGGTTTTACAGATTGGTTCCTAAAAATGAAAATTGATTTTGTATATGAAATAAGATGATCAGATATACTGGCTGCTTTGAAAAGAATACTATTCACATAACAGGTAACAGGAAATTGAGCATTTCTCTCGAGAACTAATTTTTTTTTAAAGTCATCTCATTTCATCTCAAAACATTCTTATGGACTTGTGTACTTTATATACATATGTACATATATATGTATCAAAGCAGCCCAGCTTCCCAGAAGGGGAAACTGAGCTAGCTTAATCAGAATCATCAGGGAGAAGATGAGAAACCCAGCACTTGTCCTTGGATTTATGATCATCTTTTTTTGTGTCAGGGATTTTCTAACAAGATTTTCAATGTAGGTTTGGAATTGTTGATGCTTTTCTTGTTGGAAAACTTTTATCATCTTGGTCTCTGGGCCAGAATAGGCCCAGAGGGCTGCTAATTTTTGCTAACTCTCCAAGCAGGGAGGTGACTCCTCCGGTACAGACTCTGCATTTCGTCCCTAGCACTGCCGCTGCACACACACACACACACACACACACACACACACACACACACCCAGCTCCTCTGGTATGGGCCATTCATAACCAACAACAATCAAAAAGTCATTTCCAGGGTTTCTTCTCTTTTGGTTTTTGGGTCACCTTGGTGATGTTCAGGGGTTACTATTGGCTCTGCCCTCCGGGATCACTCCTAGTGGGGCTCTGGGAAACCATGGGGGATGCCAGGGATTGCACTTGACTCAGTCATGTGCACAGCAGGCGCAAAACCCTTCTCACTGTACTAACTCTGGCTCTAGATTGGTTTTTTTGTTTTGGGGACATACCGGATAATACGTAGGTCACTCCTGGCTTTGACTCAGGATTAGCTCCCGGCGGTGCTCGGGGAACTATTTGGGATGCTGGGGAATGAACCTGGGCACACAGCTTGTCTGCCGTACTATCACTCTGGCCCAGGTTTTCTTTCATATTTTTAAATCTCTTCCTTTCACTGTGGAACACTAAGACCCTCATAAGTTATAAAGTTAAATTACCTCAGTTATTTTAGTTTGATTTGGGTAATAGAAGTATTCAAGAAGTGTGTTCATTCTAAACGTTGGTAAAGACTTTCAGTCATAGTTGTAGTTGAGTGTTTAGCATGTCTTCCACCAGCTTGGGAACTAGCAGTCCACTGCATGCACAACATGCTCTCACTCAGCCTCTTGGGCCTTTTTTTTTTTTGGACTGCTGCAAGCTATTCTAGTCAAATCTGCTGTAAGAGGGAATGATTCTGGGTGTGGGTCTGTCCCGCATATTTAGGCCCTGTATTCTATGCCTGGCACTGCATATCTGACCATTTCTCCTCTCCCCACAGTACTGGGTGGGCCCTCTGGCTCCTAAATATGGCTTAGAGTGGCCTTGGCCCCTCATCATGCTCACAGTTTCTCTGACAGGTAGCAAACAAAAGAAGGGAGTGGTTTGCTCTTCAAGTCCATGTTTTTCCTTGAATATGTGTCTCGGCTTGCTTGTCTGTTAGTTTCTTTTGGTACCTGTGTTCCCTTGAACATATCTCTCCTCTTTTCCTCCTCTCATATCTTCCTTCTTTCTGGTTTTATTTTATTTTATTTTGGGACCACACCTGAAAGTGCTTGGGGCTTACTCCTGGTTGTGCACTTGGGGATCACTCCCAGTGGGGCTTGGAGGACCATATGAGGTGTCAGGATTGAACCTAGGTCTGCTGAGTGCAAGGCAAGCCCCCAGCCCTCTGTTCTATTTTTCCGGGGCCCTTACATCTTTCTAAGTAAGCTTCAATTGAAAAACTGTCTTCCTTCACTTAAAAGAAAAAAAAGGTAATGAATTTACTTCAAAAGACTAGTATAAAATCCATACTAGTGTAAAGTAAGTAGGAAATTAAATTTATACCCTTTTTTTGAAGATAAGTTTTATTGGGGAAAAGTTTCTGATGGTTAAAGCTGCAAGCACATTACTTTCAGTTACAATTCTACAGACCTAGTAGCTGCAGAGATGCCAGTGTTCAAGTCTATTTTAAAATTAATAACACAAGCCCACATCTAAAGTTCTCGGAGTGGTTTGGAATGGGAAACCACTGATCTCAGTTGTTCTCAAATGTTGTTCCACCACGTCCTTAGAAGTCATAGGATAAAATCAGTGAGCACAGATGGACATTGCTTTTCATGAGTGATTTGGACAAGAAGCTTCACACCTTTGAGAACACAGTAAGATAACAAGTCCCAATTGGTGGGGTATGTAGCATACAGCATGAGTTTTACAGGGCTTCGGGGAGGCAGGGGCTAGGGCAGTCAGCAGTCATTGGCAAGGGCACATGAGACAGCAGCCAGCAGGAGGGAGGAGTGCTGAGGGCAGGCGCGTCCCGGGCCTGCCCAGCCTTGCACTTGCTCAAAGAAAACACCTGCGACATCTCACAATACACCTTACCCCACCCCAGTCCCCAGAAAGTCTAGGTCAGCAAAGCTAGAGATAGAGGGTCCTGGTCAGGGTTCCCACGGGGGACTGCCTCTCATCTTCTTCTGGTTCCATGTGATGTAAGAAAAATATGGACCACTTCATGACTTTGTGTGTCATTCTTGTGCAGGGGCCATGCTAATCTTCTCTGTATCATTCCAATTTTACTATATGTACTGCTGAAGCAAGCACTGTACACTATTTTTCAAAATGTTTCCTCTTGGAGCCACACCTGGTGGTACTCAGGATTTCCTCTGACTCTGCCCTGAGAGATCATTCTCTTGGGTCCTGGGGTCAGATGAGTGTTAGGCAAGTGTCCTGCTTGCTGTACTACCTCTCAGCCTGTTTTTACACTTTTCGGGGTGGGCAGAAAAAAGATAGGGCCAGCTCAGCAATTTCAGGGCTTACTCTTGATTTTGTGCTCGGGAATCACTCTAGCAGGGGTTAGGGAACCATATAATTGGGGCTGGGGTCGAACCTGGGTCAACCCCTTTCAAACCAAGCACTTTTATCCTGTACTGTCTCTCAGGTTCTATATTTACTTTCTCATTTATAGATATCTGAACCAGGTACCATAAAGCTAGAATTTAAATATTTATCACAGATAAATGATGATGATGATAAACCAGATCATCTTTGTTTCTTCATTGTTTTTTCACTGAAAAGGAATTTATTTATTTATTTATTTATTTATTTTTGCTCTTTGGGTCATACCCGGTGATGCACAGGGGTTACTCCTGACTCTGCACTCAGGAATTACTCCTGGAGGTGCTCAGGGGACCATATGGGATGCTGGGAACTGAACCTGGGTCAGCCGCATGCAAGTCAAGCGTCCTACCCACTGTACTGTCATTCCAGCCCTTTATTTTGTTCTTTAAAATAAATTTATATCTTTCGGTTTTGGGGCCATACCTGCTGATGCTCAGGGCTTACTGCTGTCTTTTGAGTTCAGGGCTCACTTCCAGCGAGGCCTGGGGGAACCATATGGGGTGCCAGGGATTGAACCTGGGGGTGGGCGCATACAAGGCAAGTGGCCTCTGTGCTATATTACCTTTCTGATCTTATTTCACTTCTTTGTTGTTATGTTTTTGCCCTGTTCTAGGCAGTGCTCAGGGCTTACTCCTGGCTCTGTGCTCAGGGATCACTTCTGACGGGTTCAGGGAACCATGTGGGGTGCTGGGGATCGAACCAACGTCAGCCACGTACAAAGCAAGCATCCTACCTGCTGAACTATTTATCTAGCTTCCCCTTGTTTTTAAATTAAAATTAGGGGGTGTTGAAGAAATAGCACAGCGGGTAGAGCGTTTGCCTTGCACACAGCCGACCCGGGTTCGATTCCCAGCATCCCATATGGTCCCCTGAGCACTACCAGGAATAACTTCTGAGTACAGAGCCAGGAGTAACCCCTGTGCATCCCAGGTGTGACCCAAAAAGCAAAATAAAATAAATAAATTAAGAGGTGATGGAGGGTTTTTTAAGCAGTGCTCAGGAGCCTCGGGGCCCTTATTTCAAAGTCATCTAGGTCAGCTGTTCAATGCAAGGGCCCCTGATGCAGGGCTGTGAGAGCACCTGTGGTGCTGGGTGTTACCTTGCAGGCCTCCAGGGCTGCATCCCATCCCTCTTGGGAGACCTGTGGTGCCAGGGTTTGTTTTTGAGTTCTGATGTGCGTACATGCTAGGGCATAATTCTTAAGCACAGTAGTCTTCCTAGTTCATCTAAGGGGAATTTCCCCCCCCACCCCCTCAAATTTTGGGGCCAGAACAGCAGTATAGCGGGTGCTTGCTTTGCTCATGGCCAGCCCAGGTTCAGTCCCCAGCATCCATATGGTCCCTAGAGCACTACCAGGAGCAATTTCATTTCTTTCTTTATTTTTATTTTTATTTTTGGGTCGGTGATGCTCAGGGTTACTCCTGGCGGTGATCGGGGGACCATATAAGATACCGGGGATTGAACCTAGGTTGGCCACATGCAAGGCAAACGTCTACTATTGTACTATCTCCCAGGAGTAATTTCTGAGGGCAGAACCAGGAGCAATATTTGAGCATCTTTGGGTGTGACCTAAACCCACTCCTCCCTCCAAAAAAAAAATGTGTTCAGCGGCTACTCCTGCAGTTATCCTATACTGTTTCTCCAGCCCCCTAAAGAAAATTTTTATTTTTTTAATTTTAATTTTTTGCTCTGTTGGGTCCCACCCAGCGATGCTCAGGGGTTACTCCTGGCTCTGAATCACTCCTGGCAGTGCTCGGGGGACCATATGGGATGCTGGGAATCGAACCCGGGTTGGCCGTGTGCAAGGGCAAATGCCCTATCTGCTGTGCTATTGCTCTAGCCGCGTAAAGGAAATTTTAAATTGAGGATTTAAACATTAAAGATAATAGTAGGATAAAAAAAATTTTTTTTTCTTTTTGCCTCCAGTTTCTTTAAATGTTTGTATTTTGGTTTGTGGCACACCAGCCTGATTGTGTGCTTGGGGATTATTTCTGGGCTGCTGGGAGTTGAACCAAGGTCAGCTTCTTGCAAGGCAGGACCCTCCCCGCTGTCCTGTCTCCAGCCCTTGGGCTTTACTCCGTCTAGTTGTTTGTGTATATTATTGGAGAGAGGCAGCTTGGACAGAAAGCAGACGACACCCTTTTGTACCTGGGGCTTTATTCTGGTGCCTGCAGGTGATATTGGAGGCTGGGATAAGACAGATGTGTGATCGGGCATACTCCTGGCTCTTTGCTCAGGGATCTCTCCTGGTGGTGCTTGGGACATAAGTGGTGCTGGGGATCAAACCTAGATTTTGGGGTTCTTTTTTCCTTTTGGGGTCACACCTGGCGATGCACAGGGGTTACTCCTGGCTCTGCACTCAGGAATCACTCCTGGCGGCGCTCAGAGGACCATATGGGTTGCTGGGAATTGAACCCGGGTTGGCCGCGTGCAAGGCAAACGCCCTACCCGCTGTGCTATCTCTCAGCCCCAAACCTAGGTTTGATTTTAAGTTTAACTTAGCGTCTGAATGGCTGCTCTAAAGAGGTTTCTTCGCTTTATTAGATTTCCTTATTTGTGGTGTGTTGTAGGTGACAGGAAACAGGTATAGAAATGAATATTTTTATTCTTTGACAGTTTTGGGCGGGTCTTTGCCAAATAATACTGCTGATTTATACATTCATCCCTCTCTCCCTTCCCACGTACTTCTTTAGTAGATTACTTGTGCTGAAGGGGCGGGGGAGATCCCTCAGCACATAAGTGGTTTTATACTTTTTCAGATCCCCCCGAGTCCAGCCATGCCGGCTCCCGTTTGGCTGTGACTGCCCAGCATGGCCCGTGCTGAGACGCTCCGGTTTCTGAAGGACTGCTCGCGCGGGGAGCCGGCCTGTTGGGAGGGGGTTGGGTGAGTTCATTTCTTTCATTTTTCAGAAAATAAATGATACGGTGTGGTTTGGCAAAAACACACCTTCTAAACCGTTTATTTAAAAATGGACAGCTGGACCTGGTCAGCTCTTCTTGCATCATTTCTGCATAATACTGCTGAAATTGAAGAAACATTATGTTAGATTTGAGTGGCTTTTTAAATACAAATAAAAATTGTAAATTAAGAAGTAACTCAAGGGCTTCAGACATAGTACAGTGGACTGGGCACTTGCCTCACCTGTGCTCGACCTGAATTTGACATCCCACCCTCAACCCCCCCCCCCCCCCCCCCCCCCCCCGTGACCACATGTGGTTTTTCCGGCCCCTCCAGAAGTGATCCTCAAATGGAGATCCAGGGGAAGCCCTGATCACTGCCCAAGGTAGCCTAAAACGACAAATAACCCAATTATAGTAGATCTTATAATTGATCTGGTTTATAATTGAAAGGTTTAAGGGGGCTGGAGAAATAGTACAGTGGATAGAGCACTTGCCTTGGACACCAACTCTGAGTTTGATCCCTGGTACCCCGGGTTGTCTTCTGAGCCCACCAGAAATGATCCCTGAGCACAGAGCAAGGAGTATACCCTGAGTACCACTGGGTGTGTCTAAAAAATAAAAGTATTCCTTTCAAATGCTAAAAATGAAAATGTTGAGGCTGGAGCAATAGCACAGTGGGTAAGGCTATTGCCTTGTGCACAGCCTACCTGGGTTCGATTCCCAGCATCCCATATGGTTTTCTGAGCACCACCAGGGATAATTCCTGAGTGCAGAGCCAGGAGTGACCCCTGTGCATCGCCGGGTGTGACCCAAAAAGCAAAAAAAATAAAGAAGAAAAAGTTAATTTGATTTCCTATTTGGTGATAACCTTCATTTGAGGGAAGACTGTTGTTATCTGGAGCATTAGAATGTATCAGGTCTGTCACATCTGCTCTGAAGATCAGCCAAGGCTAACTGGGACTGAGATGCTGAGTAGCTTTTGGAATATACGTCTGTTTTTCATTCTTCCTGGGAGTGTTGACTTGTCCTATAATCTGAAAATTATGTTCTCTTTAAAGTGTCGGCACTACTATTCTCCAGAAGGAGTTGGTATCATTTTTTTTCCCTTTTTCTTTTCTTATTTTGTCTGTTGGGCCATACCTGGTGATGCCCAGGGCTTGCTCTTGGCCCTGCACTTAGGAATCACTCCTGGCAGTGCTTGTGGTACCGGGGGTTGAACTCAGGTTGGCCCTGTGCAAGGCAAGCCCCCTACCTGCTGTACTATTGCTCTGGCCCCGGAGAAGACATGTTTAAGTTCTCTTTGTTTATCTCTTAATATTTTGAAGTTAATTCTGGGGAACTAGAACTGAAAATTCTGCTTACTCAGGGAAGTAAACCTGGAGATGGGGGGTGGGGTGCCATGCAGGGCCAGGGATTGAATTTGGGTTCTCCACATGCCAGGCATGCTTCATTTCTTTCCATCACTGTGTTGGGCTCCAAATTAACTTCTAAGATTAGAGAATTTATTGTATTCTGTTTTAGAGTGGCGCATCCGAGCTTGTGGATGTGTCTTCCCTGCGGTGCGCTGGTCACCACTCCCCTCTGCTTTGGGGATGCGGCTTCCCTTCCCCCTCTGCCATTCTGGAGCGGCCATCTTTAGTTTGGGACGTGATGACTCTTTGTTTACTTGTTGGAGTTCTCGCCTCATACTTCCTTAAGTACAACAGGTCTTGGGGGTGTTGCTTAGCGACTCAGTGCTTGCCTTGCATTTATGAGGTCCTGGGTTTGGTCCCTGACCACATAATAAAAGAAAACTCATACACACAAAACTATTTACTTCAGGAAGAAAATCAAGCTAGAGAATGTATTCAGAAGAAGGACCTGTGCATGTGGTCCACTCATTTCTCAAACTTACATGTTTCTTGTTGCCTGGGTTCTGTTGAATTTTTTTTTTCTCTCCTCTCCATTTTGGGCCATGCCAATAGTGCTCAGGACTTTCTCCTGGCTCTGTATTGAGGGATCATTCCAGGAGGGGTTCGGGACTGTATGGAGCTGGGGATTGAACCAGGGCTGGCTACATACAAGGCAAATGTCCTACCTATTGTACTATTGCTCTGACCCCTCTCATTTCCTTAATGTCTAAATCTTATTTTGGCATTGTAATTCAGTTGATTAAATTTTATTCAACCTGTTTACTCCTAATGAAAGCATAGGAATTTTTACCATCCAGAGTGGAATTGTCACCATGACCTCTGTACCCTTACCACCCACCCCTTTTTTTGGGCTGCACATGGTATCGGACCTTACTTGCAGTGTGATGCTGGGGGGTTGAACTTGGAATTCACATTTAAACAGAGACACAACCCCACGGCAACATGACAAATGGGCTTCTAGCATTACTAATTTTGTGGAGGTACCAAATCCAGCAGTGCTTAGGGCTTAGTCCTGCCTCTCTGCTCAGGAATCACTCCTGGAAGTGTTCAGGGAACCCTCTGGGGTGCCAGGGATTAAACCCAAGTTGGTCACATGCAAGGCAAGTTCCTTAGCTGCTGTACTGTGACTCCATCCAATATATTACTAATTCTTATCATGATTCTAAGGTAGCTATTTGAGGAGAAATAACAGAGTATGGAGGAGTAGAAAAATACCCAGGAAACTGGTTTCTGGGTGTGTTGCTGTCAGTTCCTGATGCAAGTGGAACCCCTCCCAACTGTTGCATCCCATCTGTTTTTGAACCCCATCTGACAGTTTCAGGAGTGACCCCTGGTGGTACTTTGTGACTGTGTGTGGTGCTGGGATCCAATTTGGTGTTGGTAGGATGTGAGGCAAGCACCCTAGCCCCTGTCCCCTCCCTCCCACCTGCTATTGAATCTTCTATTCTCACCAGTTAAAGGTGAATCTGTGCACACAAGGATCAGCAGGTGCAGGAGCAGAGATAAGGGTTTTTTGTTTTGTTTTGTTTTGTTTTGTTTTGGTTCTGTGAGATAGACAAAGGTTGTGGCGCTGGACAGAGAGGAAGCAAGGATGGTGCAGGTGAGCTCCTGGGGAGGGACTTGAGAGTGCAGCAGACAGGGCTCTTGACTGCATGGGGTTGCCCTGGTTTTTGAACTCCAGCACCTCTTAGGGTTCCCTGAACCCCACCATGAGTAAGCCCTGAACACTGCTAGGTATGGCCCCAAAACCAATAAAAAAGTGGCAAGAGTGAATAGTTCAGTCACAGACAGTAGAGGAAAAGAATCTGAAATAGATAAAGACATGACCAAAGAGTGCTGATGTACTGGAAAGAGATCTTTAGGTGCAGAGAGAAGGCAGAGAAGGAACCTGTGTGTGTGTGTGTGTGTGTGTGTGTGTGTGTGTGTGTGTGTGGTCGGTCATTGATACCTTCTGTTGGGTTTGGGGCTAGCCTGCTGATGCTCAGGTGCCCATGTAGTTGCAGGGAAAGAAGCCAGCCTCTTGCACGCAAAGCTGTATACTCAAGGCCATTGAGCTATTCCTCCAGTCCTGATTTTTGTTTTAATTTATGAACTTAGTACTTTATAAAATTACATAGTTCTGTCTCAAGATACTTAATGTTTTCAGTTTTTGGGCCACATCTGACTATACTCAGGCAGAGTTCTCTCCTAGTAGACTGAGGGGACTATACGGGGTGCCAGGGATCAAACCCCAGTTTGCCACATACAAGGCAAAGTGCCCTACCCCCTACCCGACCTGACTCTAGCCCCTCAAGATATTTTAAAAACCTTTTAGATGTCCTGTTTGGGGTACAGCTGGTGGTGCTCAGGGCTTTCTTGTCTGTTCAGGAATCACTTGTGGCAGTGCTTGGTGGACTATAAAGGGACCAAAGTGGAGTCAGCTGTGTGCAAGACACCTTAACCCCTCTACTAACTCTCCGGACTGATGTGTTGCCTCTGTTTAGATCAGCTATTCTTAATGTGGGGTCTGTAGATGTAGATCCTTAGATTACCTGCATCATCATCATCATCATCATCATCATATTATTATTGTTATTACTATTGTTGTGTTGGGATCAAACACAATCCCTTTTTTGGGGGGGTTCACACCCAGTAATACTCAGGGGTTACTCCTGCCTCTGCACTCAGGAATTACTCCTGGGGTGCTTGGGGGACACGAGATGCCAAAGATTGAATTGGGATCAGCTGTGTGCAAGGCAAATGCCCTACCCGCTGTACTATGGCTTCTCCTCTGTAATCCCTTACTTGTAAGGCACAAGTACCTGCAGTACTATGGCTACGGCATCCAGATTTGTTTTATTTATATTTTTAGATCTACTTGGGGCCAGATCCAGGTGTCCTGTGTAATAGGCATATATTTTTGTGCCCCTTGAGCCCCATGTCTTCCTACATGTGTGATTTTGGAAAGTTTATTAAGTTTAATGAAGTTTTTGGAATGTTTATTAAAGTATTTTAGAAACCACAAGCCTATTTAGATGTGGAAGACTAGGAGCATAGAATTTGGGGGCCCAGGGGTTATCATACCCAGGACCTACACATACAAGACAGCTGTTCAGCTACTGAGCTACATCCCCGTTGTTTAAAGTTTGTGTTTTAGTTTTCCAAATACTTCCAGCATGGTGATCAGGTTGTGTTTGTTCCTGCTGTTGCTGAGGGAACCATGTGGTTCCTGGGATCAAACTCAGGCGTCCAAGGTTGTAGCAATAGTGCAGCAGAGAGGGTGACGTCAGGAGTTGTTCCTGAGTGCAAAGCCAGGAGTAATCCCTGAGCATCACCTGGTGTGGCTCCAAATCAAAAAAACCCATAAACCTTCAGACCTCCTTACCTGTTCAGCACGTGAACCCGCCCTTTGGGCCATCTTCCCAGCCCAAAATTCATTCTTGAGTCTAGTGTTCAAGAGAAATATTCATTGATGAGTCAAAACATTAGCTCATCGGGGCTGGAGAGATAGCACAGCGGTAGGGCATTTGCCTTGCACGCAGCCAACATGGCCAACACAGGTTCGATTCCCAGCATCCCATATGGTCCCCTGAGCACTGCCAGGAGTAATTCCTGAGTCCATGAGCCAGGAGTAACCCCTGAGCATCGCCGGGTGTGACCCAAAAAGCAAAAAAAAAAAAAAAACATTAGCTCATGTTCATATCTTTGTTTGGGGGAGACAAGGTGACATTGAACAAGTAACGAATCTGTAGCTTTACCTGAAAAACAAGGGAAAGGGGACTTTTAGGATGCTTGAACATCTCTTTATAAAATTTTTCTTAAAAAATTTTTTTTGTTTGCTCTTCAATTCTAGTACATGACTCTCAACCCTTCTACCAAGAGGAAGAGCGCGAGCTCCCCAGACAGGAAGCCCACCAAGAAGGCCAAGGCAGACAGTGCTTCCCTGAACTCCCCACTCAACCCGAAGCTCTGGTGTCACGTACACTTGAAGAAATCCCTGAATGGGTCCCCACTCAAAGTGAAGAACTCAAAAAATTCCAAGTCTCCAGAAGAGCATCTGGAAGAAGTGATGAAGATGATGTCTCCCGGCAAGCTGCACGCCAACTTCCACATTGCCAAGAAGGGCCCGGCTGCCAAGAAGCCAGCCAAGCACGGCGACAAGCCCCTGAGAGCCAAGGGCCGAGGCAAAGGCATCCTCAATGGACAGAAGTCCACAGGGGGGGCCAAGTCACCCAAAAAGGGACTGAAGACCCCTAAAACAAAAATGAAGCAGATGACTCTGTTGGACATGGCGAAAGGTACCCAGAAGATAACACGCACCCCACGGAATTCTGGGGGGACGCCTCGGTCCTCGACGAAACTGCAGAAGCACCTGCCTCCAGCTGCTCTACACCTTATTGCCTACTACAGAGAGAACAAAGACCGGGAGGACAAGAAGAGCGCCCTGTCCTGCGTCATCTCCAAAACTGCACGCCTCCTCTCCAGTGAGGACCGGGCCCGCCTCCCCGAGGAGTTGCGTGGAATTGTCCAGAAACGCTTCGAGCTGCTGGAGCACAAGCGGAAGTGGGCCTCGATGTCCGAGGAGCAACGCAAAGAGTATCTGAAGAAGAAACGGGAGGAGCTGAAGGAAAAGTTGAAGGAGAAGGCCAAGGAGCGGAGAGAAAAGGAGATGCTTGAGAGGCTGGAAAAGCAGAAGCGGTTCGAGGACCACGAACTGGCGGGCAAAAGCCTCCCCACTTTCCGGCTGGTGGACACGCCAGAGGGGCTGCCCAACACACTCTTCGGGGACGTGGCCATGGTGGTGGAGTTTCTGAGCTGTTACTCGGGGTTGCTCCTCCCCGACGCTCAGTACCCGATCACTGCCGTCTCCCTCATGGAAGCTTTGAGCGCAGAGAAGGGGGGCTTCCTCTACCTGAACCGGGTGCTGGTCATCCTCCTCCAGACCCTCCTGCAGGATGAAATTGCTGAAGACTATGGCGAGCTGGGCATGAAGCTCTCGGAAATCCCGCTGACTCTGCACTCCGTCTCGGAGCTGGTGCGGCTGTGCCTCCGCCGGTCTGACGTCCAGGAGGAAAGCGAGGCCTCTGACACCGAGGACAATAAGGATTCGGCACCCTTTGAGGACAACGAGGTGCAGGATGAGTTCCTGGAGAAGCTGGAGACGTCTGAGTTCTTCGAGTTGACCTCGGAAGAGAAGCTGCAGATCCTCACAGCACTGTGCCACCGCATCCTCATGACGTACTCCGTGCAGGACCACATGGAGACCAGGCAGCAGATGTCGGCGGAGCTGTGGAAGGAACGGCTGGCGGTCCTGAAGGAGGAGAACGACAAGAAGCGAGCCGAGAAGCAGAAGCGGAAAGAAATGGAGGCCAGAAATAAGGAGAACGGGAAGGAGGAGAACGGGCTCAGCAAAGCGGAGAGAAAAAAGGACATTGTGAAGTTCGAGCCCCAGGTGGAGCTGGAAGCGGAAGACATGATCAGCGCTGTGAAGAGCAGGCGGCTGCTTGCCATTCAGGCGAAGAAGGAGCGGGAAATCCAGGAGAGAGAGATGAAAGGTAAAGGCTGGACCAGGGAGCCGAGGGGGTAGAAGGAAATTTCAAAGGTAGTGGCAAGGGCATCGCTTGTCCTGTTGAGATGTTTTTGTCTTCAGTAGCCCAAACCCTCCGAGGTCTAGAGTGGTCTGGCATCCTGCAGTTCCTGATAGTTAGGCTCTGATGAATGCAGTGCTGGCCTTGTTCCCAGTGCTGTCAGAGACCAAATCTACACAGATAGACATAATGGACTTGGGAGTTTGGGCCTGGGTTTCATTCTTCGCCGACTCAGCTGTGGGCCTTTGGGCAGGTTAAGTATCTGCGCCTCAGTGTTTCATTTGTTGTTGAGATTGTTTGAACAGTTCTATCCATAAATGTATGTTCTGGGTTGTGCCCTGTCACTGAGCCACATCCTGGAATGGCTAGCTCAGTGGCTGGTGAAGTGCTCAGCTGTGCATGGTTCTTGGGCAATCCTTGACAGTGCTGGTAGTGGGGTGGTGCCCTTGCAATGCTGGGGATCGAATCCATGGGAGGCGTGATCTCTGGCCTTTGGTCATTTCAGCAAATAAACAACAAGGGATTTGAAGCCTGCTGCATATTTGCCGAATCAGATGTAACTTTTCCGATACTTAAGTGTAGGAATACCAAAATTGAAGTATTATAGCAAAATCCAGTCAAATGTCTTAAAAAGGTGTAGGTAGTTGGAGAGGTAGTAAGGTGGTACACATCCCCCCCCCCCCCACACACACACACACTGACTTGTTTGTTTTTGAAAGTTGTTGTTCGTTGTTTTTGCTTTTTGGGTCATACCTGGCAATGCTCAGGGGTTACTCCTGGTTCTGCACTCAGGAACCACTCCTGGTGCTCGGGGGACCATATGGGATGCTGGAAATCAAACCCAGGTCGGCCGCGTGCAAGGCAAACGCCCTACCCGCTGTGCTCCAGCCCCATAGTTCCAGTACCAGTACCACACCGATCACCATTGTACCCACCTCCCGCTAGAGACCTTGTTTCTTGTATATGGCTTGCTTATGTTGTATGTGTGGTTTACCCCAGTTTCATGTCTGGCACTGCACAGTCTCTGGCATCCATCAGGAGTCAGGTGGGAATAGATTCCCTCCCCACTGTTCTGCCAGGTATGCCTCAAATCAAACACCAGATACTGGGTTGTAATGTAATTCAAATTCCATCCAGTTCATTTTCAATAGATGATTCAGTGTTTAATATATTCACAGATATGTGTAAACTTCTGCAGTTGTATGATATTTTATTCATTTAAAAAGTAAATCTAGGGCTAGAGTGATAATACAGCAGATAGGTGCTTGCCTTGCATGCAGTGCCCAGGATTCTATCTGGCACCCTGAATTTGATTCCTGTCACTCCAGATGATCCCCTGAGTACCACCAGGTGTGGTAGGCCCTCTGTCCTTCAACTGTCCTCCCTGCTGAGTTGACGGTCTGTCCTCTCACTCTAGGTTTGCCTATTAAGGTGTACTGTCTGCATGGCATCAGTTAGAGAGGCTGAAAAGGGTGATGGGGATTGAACTCGGCTGCCTCATATGAAGAACTTGTATGCTGTCACTGAGCCACGTCCCTGGCCCAGAGCATATTGTTTTTGATTGGCTGTGACTGGTTTCCACATACCTATTTGTCATTTTTAGCTCTTTGGAGAATGTCACTTTAGCTCTCTTGCACATTTTCAAATAGGGTTTTTTTTTTTATTATCAACGTAAATCTTTTATTACACGTACAGTCCAAAAACATTTCACACTCCCCCCCCCCCCCCCGATAATGTTCATTGAAGCACAGGTGTTTAAATGTTATAAATTTGGGGGGCCGAAGTGACAGTATAGAGGGAGGGTGCTTGCCTTGCATATGGCCAACCCATTTCGAACACTGGCATCCCTTATTGTCCCCTGAGCACTTCCAGGAGTAATTCCTGAGCACAGAGCCAGGAGCAATCCCTGATCATCACTGGATGTGGCCCCAAAACAAAAACAAAAACTTTTTTTCCTTTGGTTGCTCATGTCTATGGATCCATAGCTAAATTCCAGATTATGAAGATTTGACCCTGTGTTTTCTTCTAGAAGTCTTAGTTTTTGCTCTTATGTTTAGTTCTTTGATTCTTTCTTTTATGACTTTGGCCTCCCAGGCAGTGCTTGGGATGTACAGACCTCTCCTGGCAGCACCCACCAGCTGTGCCAGTGTATCTGTCCAAGACTCAAAGGATATCAGCTACTTGGGCCCCGTGGTGCCAGGAACCACCAGGGCCAATCGACAGTGCTTGTGGGTCTCCAGGGCTATACCTGATAATACCTAGGGTTCTTGGAGGCTCCGATTGGGGTCTTATGCATGTGAGACATGTGCCCCAACCTCTGTACCATCTTCATAGCCCATTTGATTCATTTGACTCAATTAGTTTTTGTCATATGAGAAGGGCAGGTTTTTTTTGTTTTTTTTTTTTTTTTGCTTAAGGCACTACAATGCTATATATGGCATCATCACTCTCCATTGAATGATCTTGACACCCTTGTCAAAAATCATTTGGCTTTTGAACTCAGAATTATAAACCATCGACCTATATAGGTCTACTGTGGCTTTGTAATTTGGGGGCCACATCTAATGATGCTCAGGTCTTACTGATTCAGGGATGACTTGTTGATAGTTTCAAAACCATATGTGGTCTCAAGGATAGAACTGGAGTCTACCCCATACAATGCAAGTCCCTTAGCCCCTGTGTTATCTCTTTGGCCTGGCAATGGCAATATTTTTTTTGTTTCATTTTGTCTCTGGGCCACATCCTTGGTGCTTAGGCCCTCCTCCTGACTCTTCACTCAGGGGTTTCTCTGGTTAGGGCTCCAGGTACCATCTGGGGTGGGAGCCATGTTGGCCACATGCAAGGCAAGCCTCCTGCCCTCTGTTCTGTTGCTCCCTTCTTGCATTATGGGAGGACCCTTGGCACTCAACGACAATCATTATTTATTAATTGAGTGTTTTTTAACACGGTGTACACAAAATTAGTTTTAGAATTACTACTATTGCAAGAGAAACCTACCTAGCAAATAAGATTAGGTTTTTCCTGTGGGCTTTTTTAATTGCTGCTGTTTATTTTTTTGGTATTTGGATTTATTTTTGGTTTTGGGGTACACCCATGATTGCTCAAGCTTACTCCTGGCTCTGTGCTCAGGGATCACTGCTAGAAGTGCTCAGAGGACCATATGGTGTGCCAGGGACTATATGGGATACCAGGGATTGAGCCAGGGTTGGCTGTGTATGTGGCAGGCACCTTGCCCTTTGTACTATCTCTCCAGCCCCAGATTCTAACCATTTATAAGTTTCCAGAACTGGAAAGTTCATTGGCCTGAATTTATGCAAGGCACCCCAGGTTTGCTACCTGAACAGAAAACCTTATATAAGGTTTCCAGCTGATGAAATGAATATGGTAAATAGAAGCTCATTGTCACAGTCGCATGCTGTGGAGAGACTGGATTCTCAGACATGATTTTAAGTCAGGTGTAAGAAAGAGTGGGCAAGTCTGACAGCGCCCTTCCTTGGGAAGTCCTTTAACCAGAAAAAAAGGTGTTATTTCTGTTTCAGTAGACGTTAGCTCGTTCTCCTTATGTCTGCTGAAATAATCCTGCACAGCGCTTCTCGGTGACTGTTTCTATATCTCCATTTTCATGTCTCTTGGCGCGTGTTGGGGATCACAGCCTCAGCCTGCAACTTTAGCTGCTTTTTTTTTTTAATCCGTTTTATTTATTTATTTTTATTGAATCACCATGAGATACACAGTTGCAAAGTTTCTAGTTGGGTTTTACATTGCATGCATTCTGCCCTGAGCTGGATCCCAGTGATTGATTCCTGCTAGTTGTGGTAGGGATGGTCCAATTCACAGCTTATTTCCTGGCCTGGTGATACGATGGTACTTGAGCCCAGTGGTACTGGGGGTAGCCAGGATGTGACACCCTACAGTGTTAAGGGTGGTTGCTGGGCAGGAATCAAAAGGGAGGGCCTAGAGGCTGGAGAGGTAGTATAGTGGGTAACGTGCTTTCCTTGCAAGCAGGCGGCCCAGGTTCAATCCCTGGCACCCCATAAGGTTTCCCAGCAGCATCAGGAGTAATTTCTGAGTGCAGAGCCAGGAGTCACCCCTAAGCATCACCGGATATGGTCCAAAGACAAAATTGGTGCCTACAACATGGAAAGCATGCACTCCATCCCTTTGAGCCGTCTCAGTTCCTGGCAGTGAACTTCTAACTGTAAAAGGACTATAAAAAAATGTCCAGTAGCATTTCAAATAAAATAGCGTGTGGGCTAACTTTATATCACGCTGCACTATTTTTTGCCTGAAATACAGTCATTTCTTAGCATTTTTTGAAGTGTTATATATTCTAACAGGAAAAAGTTAAGACATAGTATTTCTTAGAGAGAAGTAAAAGACAAAGAATATTTGGTTAAGGCCAGTACTTTAGAGCCAGGTGTTACATAGTTCAGTGCTGTAACATATAAAATAAAATTTGTTTTTTTTTTTTTGCTATCATGCTCCAGATTATTTGTAGCTGCGGAGGGGTAGTCTTCCTTCACTGAGTGAGATTCCATCATCACAGGATCCTTTCTTTATCTGGGTCACACCCAGCGATGCTCAGGGGTTACTCCTGGCTCTACATTCAGGAATTGCTCCTGGTGGTGCTTAGTGGACCATATGGGATGCTGGGAATTGGACCGAGGTCGGCTGCCTGCAAGGCAAATGCCCTACCCACTGTGCTATCGATCCAGCCCCTGGATAGCAACTTCTTAACAAATGTGCTTTATCCCACAACTTAATTTGTATAGAATTCACAAAAAATAATCTTGTTGATTGTTCTTATCTTTTGCAGTCAAACTAGAACGTGAAGCAGAAGAAGAGCGAATCCGGAAACACAAGGCAGCAGCCGAGAAGGCTTTCCAGGAAGGGATCGCCAAGGCTAAACTAGTCATGCGTAGGACGCCCATTGGTACCGACCGGAACCATAACAGGTAAAGCACTAAGAGCTTGTAGGACCATAAATTGTTGGCAGTACAGAAATTCTCTGAAATCTAGCTTCTTAACCCGGGTTGCGGCCACATATGGGGGTATGTAACTTATTTTTTTTTTTTTGTTTTTATTTTTGGGAGCCACATCCAGTGGTGCTTGGGGTTTACTACTGGTTATACTTAGGGCTTACTCCTGGAGCTATGCTCAGGTTTCATTCCTGGTGGAATCGGGACTATATCAGGTGCCAGGGATTAACCTGGGTTGGTCGTATGCAAGGCAAGCACCATGTCTGCTGTACTGTGTTTCTGGACAACTTTTTTAAAAACATTTTTTAGGAGACTGGAGTAATAGTACAGCAGGTAGGGCGTTTGCCCTAAACACAGCCAACGTGGGTTAGATTCTCAGCATCCCATATCATCCCCTGAGCACCGCCAGGAGTAATTTTTGAGTGCATGAGCCAGGAATAAACCTTGTGCAATGGATGTGACCCAAAAAGCAAAAAAGAAAAAAATTTTTCAGTTTCTGGTCATACCTGGTGATTATTCCTGGTTGGTGCTCAGGGGACACTATGGGATACCTGGGATTGAACCTGGGTTGGACATGTGCGGGGCAAGTACCTTACCCGCTTATTTCAGCCCTAAATTTTAATTTGGCTTTTTTTGGGGGGGGTCACACCCAGCGGTAGTTGGATTACTCCTGGCTCTGCACTCAGCAATTAATCCTGGAAGTGCTCAGGGGACCATACAGGATGCTGGGGATCAAACCCAGGTCAGCTGCGTGCAAGGCAAACGCCCTCCCCAATGTACTACTGCTTCGGCCCTAAAATTTTTGTGTGAAATTTCTTCATAATTTGTTATCAGTAAATGTTTTCTTTGGTGTCTGGCTTATGTAGGTCATGTAATAAGTTGTGTAACAATTTTTTTGGGTAAAGGCAGTTGTGAGTGGAAAAATTTTTTTAAGAGGCTTTCATCTAAAGTACTAAGAAAAGATACATTTGCTTTTCACAGATTTTGAAATAAGGTTTCAGATAATAAATTTCCTGCATATTTCAAATCATAGGATTACATATTTATTTATTTATTTATTTATTTATTTTGAGGGTGGGCACACCCAGCAATGCCCAGGAGTTACTCCTGGCTCTGCAGTCAGGAGTCCACTCCTGATAGTGCTCTGGCAGCCAGATGCCAGGGAGCCAACGTGGGTTGACCACATGCAAGGCAAAAGCCCTATGGTTCTTGCCCCGGAGTTTCAGATTTAAATAAGTACATAACACTGTTCTTAGCTCCAGTTACGGTGATAGAGGCTGGCTAAAAATCGGTAGCACTGTAGCACTGTCCTCCCATTGTTCATTGATTTGCTTGAGCAGGCACCAGTAACGTCTCCATTGTGAGACTTGTTACTGTTTTTGGCGTATCAAATACGCCACAGATAGCTTGCCAGGCTCTGCTGTGCGGTGGGATACTCTTGGTAGCTTGCTGGACTCTCTGAAAGGGACAGAAGAATCGAACCCGGGTTGGCTGCGTCCAGGGTAAAAGCCCTATTCACTGTGCTATTGCTCCAGCCCTGACATGGGCATTTTATTTTATCTTATTTTATTTTGCTTTTTGGGTCACACCTGGCAATGCACAGGGGTTACTCCTGGCTCTGCACTTAGGAATTTCTCCTGACAGTGCTCAGGGGACCATATGGGATGGGCTGGGAATCGAACCCGTGTTGGCAGCTTGGAAGGCAAACGCCCTACCTGCTGTGCTATCACTCCAGCCCCCCAACATTGGTATTTTAAATGCATGCATAGTAGATACCTAAAGTAGAAAAATAATTAGAAATAATAACAGATAGCAAAGTTCAGGGCTGGAGCGATAGCATAGCGGGTAGGATGTTTGCCTTCCAAACAGCCAACATGGCCAACCCGAGTTCGATTCCTCCGCCCCTCTCAGAGAGCCTGGCAAGCTACCGAGAGTATCTCGCCCACACGGTAAAGCCTGGTAAGCTTCCTGTGACGTATTTGATATGCCAAACACAGTAACAAGTCTTAAAATGGAGACGTTACTGGGCCTGCTCGAGAAAATCGATGAACAACAGGAGGACAGTGACAGTTACAGCAAAGTTCAAACCCCTAAGTTTAATTTTCTTTGTTTTGTATTTTTGATTGCTTATTAACATTCTGGTCTCGCGTGCTCCTGATCTGTTCTTATATGTGTGTGGTTATGATTCCTAGATACTGGCTGTTCTCGGATGAAGTTCCAGGACTGTTCATTGAAAAGGGCTGGGTACATGACAGCATTGACTACCAAGTTACCCACCGCCGCCGAGAGCGCGCAGACCCTCAGGACGAGGACTACTGTCCCCGAAGTACGTGTATCTGCTCTTTACACTGCTCAGATAGGCTCACTAGTAAGGACTGTCCCTGTTGCCTTTCTTCTAGGGAAATGGTTTGGGGTCGGTTTTGTTTCTGTTTTGTGTTTTTAGGTAGATACTTGGGATGGGAAGAGGTGAAATGCAGAGATAGGAAAGTTTCCTTCCTGTCTGATACTAGTTTTGATTAGTAGCTTCCCATAGGTCACTCCGGGGCTAAAATTGAGGTAAATGGACTAAGAAAGTCATTAACGCTTCGTTCTTCACTCTAAAACTGCATGGTGGGCCGGAGAGCTGGTGTGGTAGCTAAGGTGCTGGCTTTGCACATGGTCGATCTGGGTCTGATTCATGGCATCTCTGTGGTCCCTCCACGGCCATCCAGAGTGATGTCTGAGTACAGAGCCAGGAGTAACCCTGGGAATTCCTTGGTGTTGCTGCCCTGAAAAAAAGTAGTGGCAAGGGTATGACTTAAGTGGTCACTGTCACTGTCTTCCCGTTGCTCATCGATTTGCTCGAGCGGGCCCAGTAACGTCTCCATTGGAGACTTTGTTGTTACTGTGTTTGGCATATCGAATACATCAAGGGGAGCTTGACTCAAGTGGTAGAGACCATATTTTCCAGGGCTTCGGTCCTCATCATGTGGGTGGAGCCCTGATGCCTTCCGCCCTCTTTCTCAGCATCAGCCAGGAGTGGCTCCCCACAATAGAAAAACAAAAGTAAATTGTTATTTGTTCCTTTGTACTTGAGCAGGTTGTGCTCAGGTCTTACTCCTGGCCCTGTGTCCAGGGATCACTCTTGGCAGCACTCGAACCCTAGTCGGCCACATACAAGGCAAGCGCTCTATGCGCTGGATTATCTCTTTAGCCTTCTCTCCTGCCTGTTCTTCTGGTTGTTTTTCTGATTACATGTGTATATTCAGTTTGTTAAATAACTGGAAAATCACATGGATAGTTTGCGTCAGATTGTCTCACTTAAGCATTATTGTCATTTTGGAGCAGATAAATCTTGTTACTGATTTTGTTTTGCTTTGGGGCCATGCCTGGCAGGACTCGGCTCAGATATCACTCCTGGCATGTTCAGAGGACTACATGCATTCCTGGGTGATAGAGTTTGGCTTGGTTGCATGTTCTGCATGCACCCTACCTTCTGTACTGTTTCGCTAGTCTACTCTAACACATTCACTTATACAGTTACCTGTATCGCTAAATATCAGAAAGTTTATGTAAGATATTTTAGAAAATACACTATTTCATGTGTGAATGGTGGTAAGTAGCATCTATTCTACTGCTTTTGAAATTTGGAACTCTACTTTGGAATTGGGTTTAATTATATTTAATCTTATTTTTCTTAGGTAAGAAAGCAAGCCTCAGCAAAACTGCAGTGAACATGAACACACATCATGGGCCAGAAGTCGCTGTGGAGACCACAGTTCCCAAACAGGGACAGAATCTATGGTAATGTGAGCATTCATCAGGTTGCTCTTTTTCCTTTGCATTGTTATGAAATTTTTAATGTAGTGATATCAGTAAATTAATGACTAGTAATGATTATTAAGATTCGTTTGTTTGATTTGGGATGCCACACCCAGCAGTGCTCAGGGCTGACTCCTGGCTCTGCACTCCTAGAGGGCTCGGAGGACCATGTGGGATACCAGGGATCGAACCTGGCTCAGCCATGTGCAAGGCAAGCATTATGCCCGCTGTACTGTACTATCACTCTGGCCCCAATTAAGACATTTGTGTGACTTTGGTTTCTTGAATATTTAGTGCTTTAAAATAGAGACATTTTGGGGCTGGAGCAGTAGTACAGCAGGTAGGGCATTTGCACGCAGCTGAATGTATTCAATCCCTGGCATCTCGTATGATCCCCTGAGTCAGAAATAATTCCGGAGTGCAGAACCAGAAGTAACCCCTGAACATTGCCAGGTGTAACCCAAAAAGCCAGACAAGAGAGAGAGAGAGACTTTTTATTTCTTTTCAAATGTGAAAATATTTGTTCAGAGGATCTGGAGAGATTATAGTCCATAATTTTGTAAACCTTACATAGCATTAGAAGTCATTTTTAATCTCTTTGGAAATAGAAGGATTTGGGTGATTTTTGTTGGTTCATTTTGCCAGGAGGGGAATGCCATACCTCTGGTGCTCAGGAATCAATCCTGGCAGTGCTCAGGGGACAGAAAGTGTTGCCAGGGATCAGGACTGGGTCGCTCCCATGCAAGGCAAGCACCCTACCCAGTGTACTGTCCCCTGTCCTTATTTGAGAATTTTTCTTTATTAAAAAATAAAAATTATGTCAGCAGTGTAGCTGTAAGGGCAGGAAACATGTGTAGCGTGAGTTGGGCCCTGGGTGCAATTCCTAGTACCACATGGCCCCTCAGACTCCATCAGGTGTAGCCCCGTGGCCCCTAGCATCTCAGAGTGAGCCCTCCAAAACAAAAAAGAAAGAAATGTGATTTTTTAGCCTTTAATCTTCCTTTGCGTTGTGCTTTTCTGCAGGCAACTAGGTTTTGACAGGGTCCTCTCTACTTTGCAATTTTATCAACCTCTTTGGCTATAAATCATCTCTGGTTCAGTGGGGTTTTCTTGTGGTTTCCCCCACTCTCACCCTCACCCCCCAACTGTGCTCAGAGCTTCCTCCTGGCTCTGCGCATAGGGATCACTCCTGGTGGTGCTTGGGGAATTATGTGGAGGGCTAGGGTTCAAACCCTGGTCTTTTGCACTCAAGGCTATCTCTGGTCCCTCAATCTCTTTTCACCCTTTATTTTGGGGTGTCACTTTCAATTGTGAATGTGCAGGTGTATGGGCCATTGTGTCTATTAATTATAAAACTAAGGTCATAGTGGTGCATATGCTGCCTGAGCACATACGTCGCCCCCATCTTCCCTCTTGAGATGTGTATTTTCCTGCTTTCCTGTCTGATGCTGGGTTGTGTGTGGGGGCTCTCTCTTGAGCAGGTTACTCTCCACTCTCTCCCACTTTATCTCCCTCCTTCCCTTCAAAACCTCCAGTTTAAAAAAAAAAACAACTAAGGTCATATTTTTGCAGGGACCATTGACTCTGGTATTCTTAGCTTAAAGTTAAAGTTTTAGACTTACTGGGAAAAAACGGTTAGTCTCCTGTGAGGAAGTATAGAATTCTGCTCTCACAACACTCACTGCTGACCTTAGATTCTGCTGCTGGGGGCGGCGTGTGCTGGCGTAGTCTGCTCCCACCCAGCATGCTCACACCCCACATGTTTGATTGGGAGCTGTTTGCTCACACCATATCCAGCCGCTTTTGTATGGAATGAGGTTGGCCGTGTGCAAGTGTTTATCCCTCTGCTCTCTCTCTGGCCCAGAGTCGACTCTTCACCAGAGTTACGGAGCTTGTTTTCATCTTGTAGGTTCTTATGTGATAGTCAGAAGGAACTGGATGAGTTGCTGAACTGCCTTCACCCTCAGGGAATAAGAGAAAGTCAGCTTAAAGAGAGACTGGAAAAGAGGTAAGGGGTTTTAATCTTTCTCCTCAAATCCTCTTTCTGTGGCTACCCCCCTCCCATCTAATACAGTAACTTATGAAATGTAACCTTTCATATTCCTGTTGTCTATTTTCTTGGCATGTCACACTTACTTGAAAAAGAAAAAAACATGCCTTTAAACCATTTACTATTAGGGCCGCAGGGTTATTCATTTGAGTGGTGCCTCAGTGCACAAAGTAACCCTATGATACCCCTTGCCGCATTAGTTGATTCTCAAAAGGATTCAGTCACTATTCAGAATAACCTGGAAATGAGAACAGCTTAAATGTCTAATTATAATTGGATGTGTAAATTTATATACATAAATTTAGCTGTAAAAGGAATGAAATACTGGTTATGTTACGCTGTAACATGGTTGAACCTAAAAACTTGCTAAGTCAAAAAAGTCACAGTGTAAGAAGTACCATGTGACTCTGTCCCCATGAGAGCTCCAGAAAGGACGGATTCACGGGGACAGAAGGATGGGTAGTTGTTGGGGGTGGAGGGGAGCAATGGCTTGCTTTAGGTTTTGGCAGCATCAGGCAGATCTCTTATGGCTCTTGTTTTTGGGGTGACCCCTGACTCCGGATATCACATGATGTGGGGGACTTGAACTCAGGTTGGCCACATGCCAAGTTAGCACCTTGACCCCTATACTGTCTCTCCAGCCCCAGAAGGGAGTGTTGGAAGTCATGGCCAGAACAGGTGTGGGGGCTCTTTTTTTGGAAGGGTAGGAAATGTTTTAAAATTAGTTTAATGAACACTGGAAGTATATAATCTTAAATAAGTTTAGGGGCTGGAGCAGCCCAGAGGGGTAGGGCATTTGCCTTGCATGTGGCTGATCTGTGTTAAATTCTAGACAACTCATATGGTTCCCCCCCCAGCCTACCAGGAGTGGTCTCTGAGCACAGAGCCAGGAGTAAGCCCTGAGCATGTCCAGATACGTCCAAAAAATAACAAAAAAGATCAGCTCAGAGTTGAAGAGAGAGCAGGGCACTGGCCTGGTATCCAGCTTACCATTATGTGATCCTGGCACCATATGTTCCCTGCTGATCACCACGACTAAACCCTAAGCATCGTGTGAGTGTGGCCCCAAAACCAAAATAAGTAAACAATGAAGGGTAAGGTTACGGTTCAGTGAAAGCCTCAGATGCTGCTGTCTGCAATATTTGCATTGGTTCTGTTTGCATATTTTCATGTTTGAATGTTTTGATTGACAACAGAAGGAGATAAGATGTGTTCTGCGACTTGGCCAGATTCCCAGATTCGTGGATGCTAGTAGGCCGTTTGGTTAAAGCCCATTCCTTAATGCACATGTTCATGAAAATTGTATTCAGTGTCCCGAGACTGTATGACTAGACACAGTGCCAGTCGAGTTCGGTGACGTCCCTTCCACTTGGTTCAAGTACACTTGTGTTAGAATGAAAGAATTTCTTTTCTTTCTTTGCGGGGGGTGCGGGGGAGGGTCACACCTGGTGATGCACAGGGGTTATTCCTGGATCTGCACTCAGGAGTTCCTCCTAGCAGTGCTCAGGGAACCATATGGGATGCTGGGAATCAACCCAGGTCGGCCGTGTGTAAGGCAAACGCCATACCCGCTGTGCTATCTCTCCAGCCCCCGGAAGAATTTCTTATTCTAAACATGGGCCAATCAGATCCTTTCATTGAAATGTTGGAGATCATCAGGAAAGATCACAGGTGAAATTTACATTCAGGGTGATAATTGGGGGTGAGGTGCCTGCCTTGCATGTTCCTCACCAGGGGTCTTCTCTGGTACCACGTGACTGCCTGAGCATTGCCTGGGTGCTCTGCTAGTTCCCGGCACCAGAGGCTCTGAGCAGCCCCACCTCCTGGGGCTCAGTACCCAAGCTCAGGCCCAGTTGGTTGAATGTATTGAGGAATGACTGTTGGGCTCCTGAGCACAGCTTGGGAGGCTCCCTGAGATTATTTCCTTTCAGTTTTATTGAACATACACAGACACCTCAAGAGTGAGAGCTAAGAGAAGTATTATACTTGAGATTTATCCAGTTCAGAATGTGTTTTTCATATTTTGGTTTTTAGATCACATCTGGTGGTGCTCAGGGCTTACTCCTAGATCAGTATTGGTGGTACTTGGCGGACCCTGTGTGGTTCTTGAGTCAAATCCAGGCTGGACGAATGCAGGGCAACCCACTGTACTCTTTCTGGCCCAGAATGTGCGTGTTTAAAATCAAAAAATAAAGGGCTGGAGTGATAGTACACCTGGTAAAATGGTTGCTTTTGCATGCAGCTGACCCAGGTTCAATTCCCGCCATCCCATATCACTATCACTGTTACTCCATTGTTCATCGATTTGCTTGAGCGGGCACCAGTAGCATCTCCATTGGTCCCTGTCACATGCTAGTGTAGCCCGGTCGCATGTTGGGGGCTCTTTCAATGTCAGGGGAACGAGGACCATAATTGTTACCGTTTTTGGCATATCGAGTACGTCACGAGAAACTTGTCAGGCTCTGCCGTGCAGGCAGGATACTCTTGGTAGCTTGCCGGGCTTTCCAAGAAGGATGGAGACTTTTGGGACAGCCTTTAATCACCATTACAGATGTTCCCAGTCAGGCATATACACGGGCAGGTAGCCTGCCAGGTTCTCTGAGTGAGAAGTAGAAATTAAGAGGTCGCTTAGCCGCACGATTCCAGGAGCTTGGTTTTATCGTCTTTGGATCTTGGCCATTGATGGGGTTACACGGCAGTTGGTGGGTGTAACTGTCTAGTTAGTGGAAGATGGGAGGGTCTGGGTGGAGGAGGCTCAGTCCCGAACCAAGCAGGTTTGGAGATCTTAGCCCCTGGGTTCCTCTGACAGTTCCTTCACACATGAGCTCGTCTGAGCGTGTGAAGAATGATCTCAGCATGCTGTGGCTGGGTCTCGGAGGTCTTCAGCTGCCAGGGCTCTGCTCGGGGCAGAGAGGGAAACTCAACCCGCCCCTCTGCAAGGGGCCCCAGTGAGGACAGCCAGGCGCGGGGGCAGGAGACTCTATGTTGTTCTTGGTTGAGCTTGGTTTTATAGCCACCCCAGATAGTCCCCCATTTTACCACTCCTGCCAGGAGTAATTCCTGAGTGTAGAGCCAGGAATAACCCCTGAGCACCTGGACCAGGTGTGGCTCAAAAAAACAAAAATTTTTAAAATGAAATCAATGAGGCCGGATAGTACACAGTACAGTGGGTAGAGTACTTGCCTTGGACACGACTCACCTGGGTTTAATCCCCAGCATCCATGTGAGTGTTCAAGCCCCACCAGGAGTGTTCTCTGAGCACAGAGCCAAGAGTAAGTCCTGAGCATTCTGGGCATGGCCCCAAAATAAAATCAAGAAATAATAGTTCTGTGTCAGTTAAAACTTGACCCAGTGACCTGTAGTCAGCTTAAAGGCCTGGAGCAAGTACTTGGCATACTCAGTCTGGCACTGCATGCCTGTGGCACCAAATTCCCATGCACAGCCACCGCACACTAACCAAGGTGCTGCCAGGTGTGACAGTCTCAGGGCACTGCAGCCTGAGCACTGAACTCTCAGTTCTGTAGCACCAGATGTATCCTGGTCAAGGGCCCTATAAACCAAAGGAAAGGAGAGAGATGAGATGAAAAAAACCAATCTCTAAATAGAAAACATGTCATTCAAATAATAGAAATTTGTAGTCCATCTTCTTCATAGTTTCCTGGTTCCTACTTTGCTTCATCCAATTTTTTCTAGGTACCAGGATATCATTCATTCTATTCATCTGGCTCGAAAGCCAAATTTGGGTCTCAAATCTTGTGATGGCAACCAGGAACTCCTGAACTTTCTTCGAAGTGACCTCATTGAAGTTGCAACAAGATTACAAAAGGGAGGACTGGGTTATGTGGAAGAAACCACGGATTTTGAAGCTCGGGTAAGAATATAAGAAAATACCCTAATATAAGAAAATACCCTTTGGTATCTGTTACTCATTGAAACTCAGTTTGGGGGCTGGAGCAATAGCACAGCGGGTAGGGCGTTTGCCTTGCACGCAGCCGACCCGGGTTTGATTCCCAGCATCCCATATGATCCCCTAAGCACCGCCAGGAGGAATTCCTAAGTGCAGAGCCAGAAGTAACCCCTGTGCATTGCTGGGTGTAACCCAAAAAGAAAGAAAGAAAGAAAAAAACTCAGTTTGGAGTTGTTCCCTGGAACTGCCTTCACTTTCCCAGATGATTTTGAAAACCATGCTTTGGGTTTCTCTTTCAAGTCCCATGAGAAGTGTGGGAAAGCTACTCAAAGAACTAGAGCACAAGCTTGCGTGTGTGAGGCCCAGAGTTGTAAATTTGGCACCGCAAAGGCCCTCCCTCCACTTGCAGCCAGGTGTAGTCCTGAGCTCCCAGCATGGGGAGGCCTCCCTAAAATGTGACGCCAAATGTTCTCTCTGTACGCATGGCATTCTTTGTCATTTGTAGACTTCCAGAAAATCTAATTGATGCCTAGAAACTTGGTTCAAAAAGAATTTTTCTGTTAGCTGAATGGAAGCCATTTCTGGAGCCATGCTCCTGGCATTATTTGTTCCAAGTCAATAGATGGGAATTTCATTATCTAAATGAGATCAATCAGATCCTTCCGTGGAAGGATTGGAGGTCATCCAGTAGGATTAAAAATTAAAATCCAGTAGGATTTACATTTTTCCTCTTTGATTTTGTTGGATGTTAATCAGACAGACATTTTTATTTTGCTTGTTTTCCCTCCCTCCATCCCTCCCTCCCCAGACCCCTTGGTGCTAGGGGACTAGGATACCTGGGTGGTCTCTAGGCCAGCCGCATGCAGCACACAAAGGAGCACTAACGTGCCGGCCCTCGGGCTTCATCTTAAGTCTGTCGCAGTGCATTGTATTGGGGACTCCATGTTCTGGTCAGCTCTCTTTGGTTTGTTTTGGTTTTTTTGGTCCACACCCAGCAACAGTGCTCAGGGCTTACTCTTGGATCAGGGATCCCTCCTACTGGAACTTGGAGGGCCACTTGTGGTTCTGGGGATCGATCCCTGGTCAACTGTGTGCCATCATTACTGCACCCCCTTTTTTGTTGTGTTTGGGCCACCCTGGCAGTGCTCAAGGATCGGATCCGGGTCAGCCTGTAACCCAATTGTAAATTTTTAATTTCAATTCTTAATAATGGGCTGAAGTGAGCGTAGCGGGTAGGGCGTTTGCCTTGCATGCAGCCAACCTGACCGACCCGAGTTCGATTCCTCTGCCCGTCTCGGAGAGCCCGGCAAGCTACCGAGAGTATCTCGCCCGCACGGCAGAGCCTGGCAAGCTCCCCGTGACGTATTCGATATGCCAAACACAGTAACCAGTCTCACAATGGAGACACTACTGGGCCCGCTCTAGTAAATCAATGAACAATGAGAGGACAGTGCTACAGTGCTAATTACTAATAATGAGTCTTTTGTACATTTCCTGGGGAAGGGGACTTAAACCTATATGTAGTTCTTTGCATCACGAAGAAGTTTTTAACTCCAAGATTTTTGTCACTTATTTAGCAGTTTTTTTTTAATTACTTAGCTTATACTACACCCAAGCTATCCCTTGTTGTTGAGGTAGTGATATTTTATAAAGCGATTTTGATCAAGTTATTTAGCTTGTTTTCTCATCCATAAAATAAACACAAGACTTCAATGAGACCAAGTATATAAAACAGAACCATAGAACAGTGGATAGGACGCGTGCCCGTGATTTGATCCCTGGCACCCCACATGGTCCCTTGAGTCTGCCAGGAATGATCCCTGAGCACTGCCAGGTATGATTTGGAAGCCAGTAGGTCATTTCTGTTTTCTTTTTCGGCTTCCCTTGCCTGGAGACTGTACTTTGTACACAGCAGGCGCCCACCCATATTGGGAGCCCATTAGTGAGTCCCATGACCTTGTTAGCAGACCATCTGAGTGTCCTATGAATCCTTTGGCTGGTGAGTGTGATGACAAGTCAGCTGCCCTCGGATACTGCAGCTATTCCGTGTCCTGAAGGGCCCCATTAAGTGGTTTGGGGTCTGTGCTGATCCGAATCAAGTTGCCTGTCATCCCTTTTATTTTTCTCCTGGCTTTCTCTCAGTCTTGTGTTAACTGATTTCCTCTAGGTTGTCTCATTAGAGAAATTAAAGGATTTTGGCGAGTGTGTGATTGCCCTTCAAGCTAGTGTTATAAAGAAGTTTCTCCAAGGCTTCATGGCTCCCAAACAGAAGAGAAGAAAAGTCCAAAGTGAAGATCCTGCCAAGAGTGAAGAGGTGGATGAGGAGAAGAAGATGGCGGAGGAGGCGGAGGTAGGGACCGGTGCAGATGCCCTTCTGTGGTGGCACGGGAGAGGACGGTCTTATTGTTTCCCCTTATACCTTTTTTGGGGGCCACTGGGATATAACTTGATTTTATCTGTTTTATTTACTTTTCCTGATGGGGGTGGGAGTGGGGAGTTCTCAGTGATTCGTGGCCATCCAAGACACAGTTTAGTGCCTGAAGGTGCGGTGTATTCAGACCTGCAAGTGCTGGGGATCACCCGGGCCTCCCTGCAGTGCTAGCATACCCTCCCCACCCCCCCAGGGCTGTACTCATGGTGGTCTAATCAAACACAAAGCAGGTCCCCAAACTCAGACCATTTCTCCCACCTCTTGTGGTTGAATTTTCAAATTGTTTGTCCATTTCTTTTGAACGCTGCCCCTGGAGCCAGTGTCCCATTCATTTTTTATCACCTTGCTGAAAATGTGTGCTTTGCTGGCCGGTGTGGAGCATAGCCCTGCCTCTAGGACAGGTCACAGGCCATCGTGTCCCTCCCCGTTTACTCAAGCAGGTGCAGTTTGGGTTGTGCTAACGTTTGTGGTCGTGATGTGCAGTCACTACCTCACCACCTACAGAGTGCAAGTGCAGAAGGCACTTGCTCTGACTGTCTCTCCAGCCCCTGTGCAACACAGGTTTAATGATCTTACATCTGCCATCACTTTTAAAATTCAAGAGGTAGAGGAAGACTGGAAGGAGTCGCGGGGATATTGGTGTAAAGTATTGGGCACTTCTTAGGTTTTTGCTTTGGGGCCACACCCAACAGTCCTCGGGGGACTCTATGCAGTGTCAGGCAATAGAACTGGGGTCAGCGTCCTTTCAGCCTTACTGAGTATTCTCAGGTTTGTAGGGTTTTTCCTCCTTGGTGTTTGGGCCACACTCAGCTGTGTTTAGGATTTTCTCCTGGCTCTGCTCAGCGATTACTCCAGACAGGTTTCATGGGACCATATCCAGTTCTGGGTGGCCACGTGAAGAGCAAGCACCTGATCCCCTGCACCATCTTTCCAGTTCCAGTCTTTAGAATTCTTAAGGGGCCCCACTATTGCCAACACTAAACCCTCTTGTAAACTTTTTTGGCGGGGGTAGGGTGGCGGGTTGGGTGCAGATCCACCTGCCTTTGTCCAGGGGCTGCTCCTGGTGGTTCTCCACAACTGCATCCTTGGCAACGCTCAGGGCTTACTTCTCAACAATGCCCGGGGACCTTGGGATGCTGGGAATCAAACCTGGATAGGCTGCACCAGAGCCTTCCCTGCTGTACTGTCTCTTCAGCCCCTAAACTTTGTACTATTTTTGCAGCTCATTGAGCTCTCTCTATGTTGTTGTTGTTGTTATTATTATTATTATTATTATTATATCATCATCATCAAGCCTGGCAAGCTACCTGTGATGTATTCGATATGCCAAAAACAGTAACAAGTTGCATAATTTGTTGAGACGTTATTGATGCCCATTTGAGCAAATCGATGAACAAAGGGAGACCGTGCTACAATGCATTATTTTGGGGGGAGTTCTGGGATTGGCCCATGGACTCACAGGTGCAAAGCTAATGCTCTATCATGGAGCCACATCTGAGCATCAAGTCCCTCTTAGCTTGTCAGAAGAGACTTGATTCTTAGCTTGATTGGGGAGTAAAGTAGGGGCACTGTGCCAGCATAACCTAAGGGCCAGACACATAGTCCACGAACGGAGAGCATGGAAGAATTTCTTGGAAAATCAATTAGATTGCCTGCTAAGTAGTTCTGCCATGCTCCCCGTTACCGTGCCTGCAGCCCCCCAGCAAAGGGCAGCGTTGCCGCTGCTCTGAAACTTTCCACTTCCCTTTTCTTTTGAACGTTTTCCAGGTCGCATAGCCGGGGTTTTTTTTCAGCTGGCCCGGGCTTGTTGAGTGAGCTATTAACAGTCTCATCTGGGTTTTCAGCTTCCTTATTTATAAAATTAGATGTGTCTAAACTATCTTTTAACAAAAAGATGACTGGTTGTTTCAGGGATTTTATACTGATTGCCCTTTCTTATGCTAAATAGAGAGCTATATAGTGTGTCCAATCCTAGGTACTGTTCAGCGATGTTTTTTGTTGTTGTTTTGTTTTTGGCAGTGGGGAAGGGGGATATATTTGTTCCGGCACTCTGATGGTCTCTATTTCCATTTTAAACATTGTCTTATAAAGACTGATTTAAAGCCTTGTATCTTTGCCGAGATCCGATACTGCTTTTTTACTGTTAGACAAAGGGTTGCCAAAAATGCTCCACAAAGTCATCGTTTTGTCTCAAATTAAGGAGCGATTAACAGCTCGCCAGCAACTGCTCTCAAGCCTAGCTTAGATGAGAGAGGCAGCCCTGAGTGTGAAAGCAAGGGTTTATTTATTATTCGTTCTTTTTGAGTTTGCTTTTTGGATCACATCCAGTGATGCTCAGTGGTTACTCCTGGCTCTGCACTCAGGAATTACTCCTCCTGTTGGTGCACCAGGGGCTCTGCAGGATTCTGGGGATCAAACCCCAGTCCGCCATGTGCAAGGCAAATGCGCTACCCTGTTACCATCGCTCTGGCCCCAAGGGTAAAAAGGGCCATACCACTCCTTGAAATTTCACTAAGTAAGCAAGCAGATTTACAGAAGCCAAATAAAGCAGTTAGCTGAACAATCCATTGATTAATACAGAATCCAAAAGTAAAGTAAGCAATAGTTAAACAGAAACCAAAAATAGTAGACAACCATAGAATAGTCAATCAATAGAGTAGTCAAAACAGTTGATTGATGCAGGAACTAAAAATGATACACTCTTCACTGATCCCCTCTTGTCTCGCGTCCTGTTCAAAGGGCCAAGTGAATATGTACATTCTGGATGCCAGCGCCAAAGTAAAAGCAGCTTGTTTCTCAAGGGAACGGGGTCAGTCTTCACAGTGACTGGTGTATCAGCTGGCTCTTCCTTGATTTAAATTTTTGCTAGATCAAGAATGTGGATCTTCTGTTGGCCTCCCAGTAGTGCCAGGCAGTTTCACTGGTCGCTGCAGTGTGGAATAGCATCATCTCTTGCCACTTTTTTCTTTTTGGGTCACACCCAGCGATGCTCAGGGGTTACTACTGGCTCTTCACTCAGGAATTACTCCTGGCGGTGCTTGGGGGACCATATGGGACGCCGGGGATCAAACCCAGGTGGGCCATGTGCAAGGCAGCAAATGCCCTACCCACTGTACTATGGCTCGGCCCCTCCACTTTAGGTTTTAAGTGCAAAATTTTATGCTGCCAGAGAACAGTATGTTCTTTGAACTTTCAAGACCTTAATGATTTTGCTCTCAAAATTAGAGGGTGGTTGAGTCCCGGCTGGTATAGTAAGTTCTCTATAGCAGAGGCTGCTAAGCCAGCCACAGAGCACTGGATGGAAACCTGGAGACCCAGAGGAGACGGGCATAAAAAAATCACTGTGGGACCTTGGGCAGGTTTTTTTTCCATGAAAAATAATCGGGTTCCACAAGTACAGAATGTTCACAACAGTGTTATTCAGAACAGTCGGAAAAATAAGCCCCAGAAACCAACCCCCACCCTGTCCCACGATCAGCATGATCGGAGAATGTGCCTGTCCTTTGTTGGCTGCTCCAGACTGAATGCAGTGAAGCACTGTTCCCTGACGCAGAGTGGGTGGCCGGCGCTCTTGGAGGCCCCGGCAGGCAGCTTCCAGCCACAGCACCGCATGGCCCCCACAAAATAAGGGTGAATAAGCTAATTTCTAAGATCGCTTTCAGTTTTGTTTTAGTTTTTGGTTTAGGGCCACACCCAAGAATGCTCAGGGCATATTCCTGGCTCTTTGCTCAGGGATCACTCCTGCCACTGCTCAGGGGACCATATGGGATGCTGGGGATGGAACCCAGGTAGGCCACGTGCAAGGCAAGCATCCCATACTACTGCTGTACTATTGCTCTAGTCCCTCATTTTTTATTTTAATGAGGTCAGATAAGCTATTGATTTCCCAAAACTTAAAGTTTGTGGGAAATAAGCACTGCTGCATGCTGAGGGCTTTTTCTTGCTTCCTGCCTTTACCCAACTGCCCACTAGAGAGCAGCAGAGCCCACCCACTTCAGCCTCTTCTGCCTCCTCTTACCCAGTGGTCCTCAGTGCTCTGTGTTCAGGGATCACTCCTGCAGGCTCAGGGGACCGTTAATGGTGCTGATGATCAAACTCAGGTTGGCTGTTAGCAAGCCGAGGACCCTACCCATTCCAGCCTATACTGGGTTCATTATAAGCAGTTCTATTTTCTGAAATCAATGCAAGTTATCCTGAGAGTAGCCATCCAAATTAAGCCAGGCTCATTCCCTCCCTCCCTCCCTCCCTCCCTCCCTTCCTTCCTTCCTTCCTTCCTTCCTTCCTTCCTCAATACTCAGGGCTTACTCCTGGCTCTGCATACAGGAATTATTACTCCTGGTGGTACTCAGGACCACATAGGATGCCAAAGATCAGGCGCAGGTCGGCTATGTACAAGGCAAGCGGCCTACCTCCTGTATTATCGCTTCAGCCTCAGACTTTAAAATTTTTCACATTAGTTAGAAATTAGTGATAAAATCAAGATGAATATTTCTCTTTCAGTTACTTAACACTTTTAAGGACTCTTGAATGCATTACAGATACTCAGTATTTCTGTGTTATCTGCACACCCTGGTAAAGAGATCCTTCTTTAGTCACCCTTCATCTAAGCCCCAATTCTTTGACCTTGGACAATGGTCTTTTTCCCCTTCGGAGCCTTGCAGTGTGTATTCACTCCTGCCCTGTCAGGCTCATGGGTTAATCCAGAGACGTTCCTTGAGGTGAACATACTCCGAACAGTCTTAAATTTCTTCCTATTTCTAGTTCTCTCCAAGTTGCTTGTCTTCGAGGTCCTTCTCATGACACGGGTCTGGTTTGGTCTCTAGGTGGCGTCTGCACTGGAGAAGTGGAAGACGGCGATCCGCGAGGCCCAGACCTTCTCCAGGATGCATGTTCTCCTGGGGATGCTGGACGCCTGCATCAAGTGGGATATGTCAGCGGAAAATGCCAGATGCAAAGTTTGTCGGAAGAAAGGTAAGTGTCCCGAATAATTCTTGTTGTTTAGTTCTGGGCCACAACCGACAGTGCTCGGGACTTGTTGCTGGGTCTGTGCTCAGGGATCACTTCTAGCAGGCAACTATATGGGGTGCTAGGACTGGAGTCTGGGTCAGCAGCATGCAAAGCAAGTAAATTCCCTACCTGCTGAATTATCTCCAGCATGCTCACCCTCCCCCAAAAAACTCTTTTTAGCAGTACACAACTTTTAGTGGGTGGGGTGCTTGCCTTGCCAGTCTGGATTTGATCCTTTGCACCTATGTCGCACCTTGGGCCTCACCAGTAGTAAGCCCTGAGCACTGCCAGATGTGGCTCGAAAACCAAAAATTAAATAACACTGCACAGCTTTTAAATATGATTAGATTATGCTGGGGGGGAGAGTCTGTGAAATGCTTGTCTTTGAAATTGCACGCCATTCAACCAAAGCAAGCCCTTTTCCTTATTTTTGAATATGAAAGAACTTTACTTTCATCCATCTTAAAGAACTTTTCAGGGAACAAGAATTAGTCTCGGTGCTGGAGTGATAGCACAGCGGGTAGGGCATTTGCCTTGCACACAGCTAACCCGGGTTCGATTCCCAGCATCCCATATGATTCCCTGAGCACCGCCAGGAGTAATTCCTGAGTGCATGTGCCAGGAGTAACCCCTGTGCATGGCCAGGTGTGACCCAAAAAGAAAACAAAAAAATTAGTCTTAACATCCCTCAGCTTGATTTCGAGTCATCTGTGACTGAGACTGGCATTAGCAGCAGAGGGCGCTGTTTGCACATTGTGACGGAGGCACAGGGCAGTCTCCTGAGGGCCCTGAGCACTCTGTGCAGGGGGAGCTTCCGGGCTGCTGTTTCCAGCAACTGGCTGCTCAGTGGCTCGAGTTATTATTTTGTGAATTCAGTTGGGTGTAATTTTCAAGCCTACCATTAAACCACTCAGTTGCTCTAAAATCTGATTTAGAATAAAAGGGAGTAAGGGGAGATGAAATCACTGGTTACATTGATGCCGTGTCTCAAATGTCAGGAAGCTGAACTCTTCATCAAACCCTAGCCGCCATTAGTTGGTTGGTCAGGGCAAAGAGCAGGGGGTTCCTTAATGGGGTGCCCTTTGCCTTCCTGCTCTCTGGCTTTCTCCCTCTCACAGCTTGGGGGGACTTGAGGGGGTAGAAGTCAGAAGAACTCAGCTCTAAATTCACTAGAACTTCAACAAAAACCCAGCCCCCAGCCCCCCCCCCCCAACACACCCCCTACCTTCCACCCCACCACCACCCTGGGTTTTTTTTTTAATCAGTATTCTAGAGTGTTTGTTCTTTCATGGTGTTAATTGAGGGGTGTGGCTCTCTTTCTCATAACCTCCCGCCCTCAGTGATATGTTAAGTTTTTCTTCTCACAGGTGAGGATGACAAACTGATCCTGTGTGACGAGTGTAATAAAGCCTTCCACCTGTTTTGTCTGAGGCCGGCTCTTTATGAAGTACCAGATGGTGAGTGGCAGTGCCCGGCCTGCCAGCCCGCTACTGCCAGGCGCAACTCTCGTGGCAGGTGAGACTTGGCTTTGTTTTGTCCTGTTTGCGGTGCTGGGCACGAAACCCAGGTCTCCTGCTCGCAGAGCATGGGCTTTATCACTGGGCTCCACCCCGGCAGAGAATTTAGTTTCTTTTTCTTTTTGGTTTCTGACTTGTATCTATCAGTGTCCTGGGGCTACTCCCGACTCAGTGCTCAGGGCTGCTGTGTGGAACCAGAGATGGAAACCATGTCAGGACGCGTGGCCCGTGCTTTGAGCCATCTCCTTGAGAGTTTCTCCAGTTGAACGGTTTCTAAGGAGCTTTGTGTTCACGTGCTGTTTCTTGGTTTTGTTCAACTCTCCGGTTGGTCGTTACTTCCCTTGGGGGAGGCGCACACCAGTGGTGTCTCGGGATCTCTCCCACTAGGGTTCGGGTCACCAAACTTCCGTCAGTCCTCTCCGCCGTACCATCTCTCTGGTCCCCGTGACCATTGCTTATTCCTTTCTGCCTTGGCTTCCACTTGGCTCCCCTGGGATGAAGTGTCAACTCTGCCTTCCTCCCTCACAGTTGCCCTCCTCCTCCCGATGAGGACTCAGTGTCCAGTGGCCTGCGCTCACACCTTTTGTCTTCTGGGTTCTCTTCCTTGGCCAGATGTCCACGCGCCTCTGACTTGCCTGCACTGCCCAGTCTCACAGTCCCCCTCTCTGGCCTTCCTGGGGCTCTTCTCGACTGCTTCCTTACCTCCTCCCATCTGCCACCCGTAACTCACCAGCTCTTTGTAGGGACACCCACAGGACTTGCTCAAGATAAAGATCTGCCTGTGTGGCTTCCCACTCAGAAACTTCCATCTTGGGGCAAGGAACCTTGGGGTGATGGTGGAGCCATCAGGCACCTGATTATGGGCTTAGTTGTAACAGCATGCAAGGCTGAAACAGTGATTTGGGGGAGGCTGGAGTGATTTGGGGGAGAGCTCAGAGGCAAGGGCACTTGCCTTCCTCTTGGCCAACCATATGGTTTGATCGCATATGGTCCCTAAAGCACCACCAAGTCCTGAGTGCAGAACTAGGAGTGACCCTGAGCATTGCCAGGTGTGTCCCCACCCCTCCAAGAAAATAATAATACGATTGTTAGTGTCTGAGAGTAGGAAGCATTGTTCCTCATCAGATCCCAAGGCGGCCAGACCCAGGGCCTCATGAAAAGTAGCTGCCTAATTGCCGCCAAGTTAAAAGCGCTCTGACCCCCCATTGAAATTCAAGGTCACCAAAGGGCCGCTCCAAGGCACCTCGCCTTTGAAGGCGCAGAGCTGTCTGATCTGACCCACCTTCCAGTGTCCCTGGATGCCTTGCTCCATCCCAGCCTACTGGCGGGAGGCAGCTGCTCCCAGCTGGGATTACTGCACTTTGATGTGGTGGTCATCTGTGCGCTGTCCCCGCCGCTGGACGGGGGCCAGCAAGGTGGAGCTGCACCTGTCTGGCTGTTTACCCCTGGAGCGCCGGGTCAGGCCAGCTGAATGGCGGAGAGGGAACGGCTCGGCACTGTCTGATGTTGAGAGAAGCAGGCTCGCGTGTGCTCCCAGTTTCTGTCGCCAAGGTGTCGGAGGCCTGCCTCTGGGTTGAAGCAGGTTGGCAGCCTGTGGCCTGTGCCCCAGCCTGGCTGGGTCTCCTGCACTCCCTCCTCCCAGCAGCCTGATGATCTGCAGAAAGGGTGCTGTTGTCTGCGCTCATCTCAGGGCCATTGTAACCTCAAACTGGGTCTTCCCCACAGGAATTACACTGAGGAATCTGCCTCTGATGGCAGTGAAGAAGAGGAGGAGGAGGAAGAGGACGAGGAGGAAGAAGAGGAGGAGGAGGAGGAGGAAGATTATGAGGTGGCTGGTTTGCGACGTAAGTCTTCGGTTTGCCTTACTCATTCACCTCCTGTCCTGTCTGTCGCCCTAATGTGCAGTGGCTGGGCTGGCAGGAGACCTGGAGTGCCTTGGACCTTCTCCGCTCTCGGTGACCTTGGGGCGCCCCCGCCTGCCTTTCTTTCCGGTGCAGTTCTCAGGTGCTGTGCACCTTCCCGGTAGGAGGGTGGCTTGACTTCAAGGTCAGCATTCTGCCGCACACCCATCGAGTGCCCAGAGATCTGCATGGCAGGGCTGCTTCTGAACCCCCTTGGTGAGGACAGGGAAAGTTCCCCAGCCAATTTGCCCTCCTGCCCTTCTCAGAAACAAACTCCTCACTCAGTGCCCCTATGACACTCAGGCTCCTCCACCCCCAAGCCTCACATCGCTCCTGTGGCCTCCTGACTCTGGGGAGCCTTGTTCCGCTCTGCCAACTCCGGTGCTGGCCGAGGACTGAGGCTCCGCTAGCTTGAGAAGGTTGGCAGCTTAGGCTGAGTGGGTGGGTAGTGGCGCCCATTCCTTGGGTGCTAGCATCAGTAGGGGCCTCAGCCATGCGCACCTATAGCTCCGTCTTCTTTGATTTTGGTGGGATGCAGATGGCACTCGGGGCTGTGATGGGAGCAGAGTAAGAACAACTCAGACTCACGGTGCCACGCAAATCTGGGTTAGCCACTTCATATGTACACGCATGCTCATACCCCAGGCACCATTTGGGTGCTGGGGACTGAACCAAGGTTCCAGCTTTCTGACCACCTTCCAGTCCTCGGTCCAGGTCTTACAGTTTTCTACAACTAGACCTCAGCTCTGCAGCCTTACTTTCTAAAATGCTCTCCGGCCCACAGAACAGAGGTGAGGTGGAGATTTTAGTGAGCATGTTCTAGTGAGCATGTTCTACAGTCCCGGTGCTGTAAGGGCGGTGTGCTGGCCCTTGGTTGGCCCCCCATGCTCCACTTCAGGGCTTTGCTCAGGGACCACTTAGTTTCCCCCGTGTATCCAGTGAGCGGGGAAGCAGCTGGTGTGTTTCCTTCCGCTCAGCACGTGTTTGCCAGCTTCTTTGCCAGGGGTCTGCAACCTGCTTCCATTGCTGAGCTATTCCCCTGCTCCAAGGCCCGCCCACTGATCTTTCTAGCCTCACCTGCTGGAAGGATCCTGGGAAGAATTCGATGTTCCAGAGCCCGTCAGCTTTGACTTTCCAGCCACCAGCAATGGGGTTCTCTCGTGCTAACCACGGGTTCTGGCTTGGTGGCTGTCCCTGGCACCCACATTTCATTTTGGCTTCTTTTTCACTAGTGTTGGCTGGACACTGTTGCTCTCCCGTGGTAGATTGTAGTACTGGTTTATTTGTTCTATTTTTTTTTTTTTTGTTTTATTTTGTTCTGTTTTGGGGCCATACCCAGTTAGGCTCAGGGTTTAGTACTACCTCTGAACTCAGGGATCACTCCTGGTGGGGGCACCCTATTGAGGTGCTTCAGATCGAACCCAGGTCAGCTGCGTGCAAGGCAAGCGCCCTCCCCACTGCCCTGACCTCATTCTTGGTATTGTTGCTTCCGCATGTACCTGTCTGTGCAATGTCACCTCGTTCTGTGCAGGGACCGTCGGGTGTAAAGACCATGAGGTCATCTGTGTATCCTGAGTACAGAGGTCAAGGAGCGTTGCTTTGATTTTGAGCGTCTGTTGTCTTGGTCCTATTCTCTGGAGGTTTTCTGGAAGTGCCCTGCTCCCTCTCTCAGATGTAAGCAGGACTGTGGCCGGCACACTCAGGACATGGCCCATCAGCTGGGCTGGGCTTTTCTTCCCCCCCTAAAGCTATTTTTAGAGCCTCAGCTTTTCTCTGCAAAGGTCATGGTGGTGAGGGAGCGCGTGTGTTAGCTAGATCATCCCCTTGTCCAGCCGTCCGTCTCCCGAGAATCCACACTCAGACTGAGCTCGGGTCAGGAGTTCTGGACAGTGGCCACTTCTGAGCTAGTGAGACCCTTCCGGGTTTGTGTTCCTGGGACTCAGTGGCCAGGCTATAATAGATGGCCGCTGTGCATTCACCTCCTGTGTCCACCATGGGAGTCCCAGCCGGCACTGCGGGCTCCTCCATCCACCACTTGATTCCGTGTGCACTTGCTTTATTTCAGTGAGACCTCGAAAGACCATCCGGGGCAAGCAGGGGGCTGTTCCCCCCACAAGACCAGGCCGCCGGCCAGGTAAGAAGCCGCACCCCGCCCGGAGGGCTCAGTCAAAAGCACCGCCCGTGGATGAAGCCGAGGTGGATGAGCTGGTAAGCGTCTTCTCCGGCTGGGGTGCGGGTGTCAGTTCTGTGCCTCTTCCCGCTCCCCCAACCCTCGTACCACTAGGTGTAGCCCAAAAACACTGATCTCTCTTCTCCCCACCAGTGTCTCTTTGCTCCTGCGTTAGGGATCTGCTAGGCAGCAGGTGGGGCTGCCCCTCCCGCTCCCTCCACCCTCAACTGGGGAGAAGGAGGCAGATGGGTGGGCCCCAGGCTGAGCATCCCAGTCCCTGGGAGCTGCTATGTCCGGCATCCCTGCTGCTGCCCGCGGCCCAGTCTCTGGTGATCGGCAGCCTGCAGCTCGCTGGGTTCTAAAATAGCCTCCATGTGTCTCAGGCCGAGGAGGGCTGGGGCTCTGGGGAATGCCAGCCGTGTCCGCGCCCCCCGTGCTGGGTGGCTGTTGCTGACAGTTGTTCCGGCAGCCGCCCTGGAGTCCCCACCCTCGCTGCTGTGGGGGGCTTTGCCTTTGATGGCACCAGTGCTTTCAAGAGCAGAGAGGCCCTAGAAACTTCCCTGTCTGGGCTGCTCTGGGGGCGGGGAGCCCACTGTTTGGGGAGACCCAAAGGCACTGAGATGAGAGTAGCGTGCCCCCACCCTCAAGCCCCCCATACACAGTGCTCTCGGCGTAGCCTATGGCCTGAGGAGCACCCCCCACCCCATCCCCCCCTGAGGGACAGCACCCTCCTGCTTCGCTGGCAGCTGGACTCCTTTGCTGTCTGGTGGTCCCCAAGACTGACCCACATCCACCCAGATCCATCTGCTCTCAGAGAATCTTCTGCCACGCTGGTCTCTGCCACCAGGGGGAGCAAGTGAGCAGCGGCTCCAATTTAGGGGCACAAGGCTTTGATCCTCCCGCCCCCACACAGTGCCCCATCTCTCATCCTTGTATAATTATGCATGGGGGGAGAGACATCACACTCCTAGTGGTGCTGGGGGGGCACCCTCCCCAGAGCCTTCAGCCTACTTGTGTGTACTTATTCAGGGCTGGAAGGATAGTCCAGGGGCTAAGGCACTTCCCTTGCCTTATGGCCAGCCCATTTGGTACCGGCAGTGTGAAAGGCTGCTCCTGGTGGCGCTCGGTGTCAGGACAGACGCCCTACCTGCTGTACGCCCACCCTGGCCCACCAGTGTTTATTTAGCCCCTCCATTTCCCCGGAGATGCACCTGTGCGGCCCGTCACTCTTCTCTTGGCCCTGAGCGGCTTCGCTCTCCCGTCTGGTGCAGGTGCTGCAGACCAAGCGGAGCTCGCGGAGGCAGAGCCTGGAGCTGCAGAAGTGCGAGGAGATCCTGCACAAGGTCATCAAGTACCGCTTCAGCTGGCCCTTCCGGTGAGCCGCTGCCCCGCCGGGTGCCCCCCGATCCCTTTCCGTCGGGATACGACGCGGCCTGTCCTGTCTAGCGTGTGCTTGCTCACTGGGTTTTGGTTCTCCCAGGGAGCCCGTGACACGTGACGAGGCGGAGGACTACTACGACGTGGTCACGCACCCCATGGACTTCCAGACGATGCGGAACAAATGCTCCTGCGGGAACTACCGCTCGGTGCAGGAGTTTCTCAGCGACATGAAGCAGGTGTTCGCCAACGCCGAGCTGTACAACTGCCGGGGCAGCCCCGTGCTGGAGTGCACGGCCAAGACCGAAGAGTGCCTGCTGGCGCTGCTGCGCAAACACCTGCCCGGCCACCCCTACGTGCGCCGGAAACGCAAGAAGTTCCCAGAGCGCCCTGCTGAGGACGAGGGGGACGGTGGGCTGGAGCCTGCTGGACAGTCCAGGGGCCGAAGACAGAAGAAGTAGGCAGGGCCGTGGTGAGGGAGCTGAAGTCGGGGTGGGGGGACCGAGGGGAGAGCAGGGAGGGTGGGGGGGACCCAGGAAGGGAGAGCGCAGGAGTCCAGCAGCCTGCGGCCTGCCCACGGAGGCGCGAGCGTGGAGTCCCGTGTGGGTTTGGTGGCAGAAGCGAGCAGTGGGTGTTGGTGACCTTCTTTTTCTCCCCCTAAGTATCCGGGAGGAGCGTGAGGGGCGGCCGTGCCCGGGAGCCCAGTCCTTCTCCTGTCTTTGTTCCCGGGGTTCTGCCCCACGGATCACCACAGCAGTGCCAAGCCTCTGGGCTCGGGGGGATTTCTGTACGCCATAGGGGAGGGGGGGGCAGGCCCAGGCGGCCCCCCGGGCTCCTCCCTCTAGTTCTTGATGACCTCATGCCCGCCGTGTCGTCCCCTCTGCCCTGGCCCTTGCAGTGGCATGTCAGTGCTATATGGAATTCTCTGGTCACCAGCATCACCATCTTGGCAGAGCAAAGGGACATGCCCTTGGGCCCATCCCTGACCACCCCGTCCCCTCCTGGGAGATAGCCCTTCCCTCCCCCACTCCCCATCCCACTTTGCCTCCCCCTTCCAAAAACACAAAAGGGTTTTAAAAAAAAAAAAAGGAAAAACCGAAGGCACTTCACCTAGAGACCGGGGTCCTGCTTCTGTCCGGTCATGACGGGCCTGACCAGGATGCGTCTGGCCAGAAGAGGGTGTTGGAGCCCAGCCCACCCGCGCACCGGATGTGCTCTTAGGGGAGCACGAGAGAAGCAGGAAGATTGAGATGTTTAATTTTTTAATGGACTTTTCTAGCTATTCCAAGTTGCTTGTTCCAGCAGCGCTGCTGTCTAAAGGACACCGTGTCCGTCCGCGTCCTTGCTGTGGCACATGTACAGTCGTTTTATGGTAATGTGGTCGCTTCTCGCCCACGCCCCCGCCCGCACCCGCTCACCTGCGAGAAGTCGGCATGGAGGCTCTTGAGGCGAGTGGGGGGACTCTGGGGGGGCTCTGTGGCCTCCCCGCTCCTACCTCCCCTCCCCTCCCATTTCACCTCCGTCTTGGAACTCCCTTGAAACCCGCATCTTGGGGTCCGAGTGGGGGCTGACAGGGGGACAGGAGCAGCTCAGACCAGCCTCCCCCCCCCCACGCGCAGTGCTGGGGTGGGCTTTAGGCAGAGCTCCGCAGACCCCTTTCCCCTTCGTGGCAAGTTTCTACAAAAACACAAAACAGGGTTGGATTTCCTACCCATCAGCTGCTGGCGGGAAAGTTCCAAGCGCTTGGGCACCTACTTAGGTTAAGGGGAAAGCAGCCGCCCGTGGGGTTGCAACCCACAAACCCTGAGAATAAGTGGAGCCTCTCACCCAGAACCTAACCGGGACGACGAGGTTGGCCCGTTTCCCTTGCTGGGGCGAGCGACCCCCTTCTCTGTGGGCCTGATTAGCACTGACTAGACCGCCTCATGCCGCGCCCGCCCACCGGCCTCTCCCTGCCTGTTCTTGTCGCAGTAAGAATCGCAGTCCCGCCTCGTGACACCTGAGCTGTTTGTTTTTTAAATCGTCTTTGAGGAGGAAGGGCCCCTCGAAAGGGTAAACTTGTAATAAATTGGAATTTCAAATAAATATTATGTACTTGTGTTTATAAAGAAGATGTGATTCCGCAGATCTGTTTATCCCGGTAGTTGGTGAGCTGGGGGTGGGGCTTCAAAGGTGTATTTGTGGCCACGTGCTCAGGACTGGGGTCCCTGCCAGGCATCCCCACCAACACCCCGTACCCCAGAGACGCTCTGCTGCGGGGCTGGAGGAGGCCAGCACCAGCGGACAGTGCCAGCCACACGCGAGCCTGGAGCTTCTCTCTCCAGTGCAGGGTGATCTTTGGGGGCACCTTCTGCTGACTTCAAATGAGTCGTTGTTCCTTGGGGAATCAAAGCACCTTGCCTGGCTCCACATTCTAAACTGGGAACCCTTAATCTCCAACTTGTCAGGAAGCCAGGCGTCCACATTGGGGTGTGGGGTGAGGGTCATCCGTCCCAAAGCAGGAACAAATGCACATTTGGTTCTGCACATGCCCTGTAACCGCTGACCCCCCCCCGGGGGGGGGGGCAGCACAGGCAGGCATGGCTTCTGAGGCATTCTGTGAGGCTCTGGGGGTGCCCGTGTGTTTCCCTTTCTTGGCCTAACACCTGCTGCTCCCCGCCCGCCTGTGGTGCTGTCTGGAAAATGGAGCTCAGAGGGAGGGTCCTGGGCCTTGGCGGGGTTGCGGTGCAGGCCTGCTCGCCCAGCCCATTCATCCTGGAAGTGGGGCTTTCCCCCCAGCTCAGGATTCCCCGCCCGCCCTGTCTGGGGCCCTTTTGGTCCCCACTGCCCCTTGCCTTCCTCCTGCCCTGGAACACTCCCTTTCTCCGCTGACCCTGCTCTGGGGTGGCAGCACCCCACTTGGACCTGTCACCTTCACTGAGCTCAGTCGGGCTCAGCTCTAGGGGAGCCCCCGGGAAAAGGCAAGGTGGTAGGACCGGGTCCTTAGGTGGGGTCACGTCCCCTCAACTCAGGGCTAGACTATCTTGGGGGTTTCCTCCCCCAAACAAAGTCAGGGACCTGTGAGGTAGGTGGTGGCTGCCAGAAGGTGCTGGCCTTCAGCCCCCCTCAGATGAGGCCACCTGGGACAGGAGCCACCATCCCTCACTAGCTGGTGGCCCTTACAGTGGACAGATGGGACAGGTCCTGCTGCCCTGAGTGCCCCGCCTCAATGCACGCACCTGGCTGGCAGAAAAGCGGTTGAACTCCCCGCTGCACCTGCCCTTCCCCTGGGCTAGCGATGTATGCCCACTGTGCCCCAGGCCTCCCATTCTTTTACTTTTGTTTGGCCATTTGGGTCACACCCAGCTAAGTTCAGGGGTTACTCCCAGCTCTGCACTCAGGAAGCACTCCTGGTGGTGCTCAGGGGACCATATGGGATGCTGGGGATCGAACTCAGGTAGAAAGCGTGCAAGGCAAATGCCCTTCCCACTGTACTATGGCTCCGGACCCTGGGGGTTCCCATTCTTCATATGACCGACCCTGCTCCACCTAGGGACCAGAGCTTCCGTGGGAGATCTGGATAAGCTGACACCCCACTTTCTACAGGCGAGGAACATCATTGAGAAAGATTTGCCTGCAGGCCCCAGAGAAGCTAGTGTGTGTGTGGGGGGGGGGGGGCATATCCCAGGGTCTTCAGAGCTCCCCACCCCCCCACCCCGCTGTAGCATCCCAGCTCACTCGGGGAAGCAGGACTGGTTACCTCAAAGACAGCCTATGGGTGCCAACCCTTGGTGCTGTCTGGAAAATGGAGCTCGGAGGGAGGGTCAAGGCCCCAACTGCACCCACCCCCGGCTCTGCTCCCCGCACAGAGAGGACTCAGCGGTGCCACACGGCCTTTATTCCAGTCACAGCACAGGGATGCAACAATAAATTACATCATTAAATAAACTCCCTGCTGGACCAGCCCCCTCTGCCCTCCTCCCGTCTTCACGCTGCCCCCAGCCCTGTGGGGACTCCGCAGCTCCCCCCCCCCCCTTAGGGGAGCAAGTCCCACTGGGGCCTGGACAAGGGAGGCTGGAAGGCATCTCTCCACCCGCTACAGGGGCCCTTCTGCTCACTTGCCTGGCCTGACAGCTGGGCAGCTGTTCCTCAGCTGTTTCCTCCGGCGAGGGGGGGAGGCTGGCAGGGGGCAACAGCCGCCTGGGGCCGCCCTGTGTCCCTAGAGATGTGTGGGGTTCTCCAGAGAGAGATCTGTCTTAGTCATGTGCAACACCACGGTAGGAGCCTTGTAATGGCAGTGGGGGCCGTGACCATAGCCCCCGGGAGCCCGGCAGGCCTTGGCCCGCGCCCGGCCGGCTGCCATCTTGCGGTGGCACAGGCTCTGCCAGGTCTGGAAAGTCTTGGAGCTCCACACCCAGACGCCGCTGGTGATGCCCACCACCAGCGACATGAAGATCTTGAGCATGAACACGGCCACGGTGGGCACCGAGCCCCCCTGCAGCGAGCAGTCCCGTCGGCCCCCGGGCGTGGGGGCTGCCACGCACGGCTGCTCCGTGGCCCGGAGGTGCCACACGTCCATGTTAAGGCGCTCATAGACATAGCACACGATGACGCAGGTGGCCGGCACGGTGTAGAGGATGGAGAAGACGCCGATCTTGACCATGAGCTTCTCCAGCTTCTCGGTGTTGGTGCCTCCTGTCTTCATGATCTTGCGGATGTGGAAGAGGGCCACGAAGCCAGTCAGGAGGAAGCTGGTGCCCAGCACTAGGTAGCAGGAGAGCGGCACCAGCACGAAGCCCGTGAGCGCCGCCGCGTCCATGCTGGCCACGTAGCAGAGCCCCGTGAGCTCGTCGCCGGCCACCTTGCGCAGGGTCAGGATGACAATGGTCTTGAGCGCCGGCAGGCCCCAGGCGGCCAGGTGGAAGTAGCTGCCGTGCGCCTCGATGGCCTCGTGGCCCCACTTCTTGCCGGCGGCCAGGAACCAGGTGAGCGTCAGCACCACCCACCAGAGCGAGCTGGCCATGCCGAAGTAGTAGAGCAGCAGGAAGACCAGGGTGCAGCCCGTGTTCTCCAGGCCCTCCTGGATCACGTAGAGGGCGCCGGCCTCCTGGTCGCAGGCCACGCTCTGCGCGCCGGCCACGGCGCGGATGAGGAAGGCCAGCGAGTAGACGTTGTAGCACATGGACAGGAAGATGATGGGGCGCTCGGGGTACTGGAAGCGGTGCGGCTCCAGCAGGAAGGTGAGCACGGTGAAGGCGGTGGAGAAGAAGCAGAGCGCCGACCACACGGCCATCCACACGAGCGCGAAGTCCTTGTCCCGCCGCGACCAGAACACCTCGACGCCGGGGCCGCAGCGCGGCGCGCACGAGCGGCTCTTGGCCACGTACTGGAACTTCTCGGGGTTCTCGCAGGCGCCGCCGCCGCCGCCCGCGCCCCCGGGGCCCCCGGGGCCCGGGCCCGCGTCGCCGCCGGGGGGCCGCGCGGGCCGCGGCGCCACGGGCAGCATGCCCAGGCCCTTGTGCGGCTCGGCCGGGCCCGCCGTGGCGTTCTCGGGCGCCTCGATGCACAGCGCGTGCGGGTCGTTGCGCGTGGGCAGCCGCGCGCAGTCGAGCGAGTCGGGCCAGCCGAAGTTGAACTGCTCCATGATGGGCGCGCAGCGCAGCCGCGCCTGCTCGCACATGGGCCGGCAGGCGGGGATGGGCGTCGAGACCTGGTCGGTGCACATGGGCGCGTAGAGCGAGCACAGGAAGAAGCGCAGGTGGCGGTGGCAGCCGTACTGCACGAGCGGCGCGAACTCGGCCAGCTCGGCGGCCGCCTCGCCCTGCGACGTGTGGCCCAGCAGGTTGGGCAGGCGGGTCAGGTTGTAGCCGATGCCGCGGCACATGGGGATCTCCACCGCCTGGCACGGCGCCGGCGCCCGCCCGCGCTCGGGGTCGAAGCGGCCGATCTCCAGCGCCGCGCCGCCCGCCGCCAGCAGCGGCCCCAGCAGCAGCAGCAGCGCCCGGCGCCCGGGCGGCCCGGCCATCCCCGGCGGCCGCCGCTCACTCGGGCCGCGCCGGCCCGCGTCCCCGGGCGCGCCCGCCACGTCGCGAGCCCATCGCCGAGCCGCCCGCGCGAGACGCGCCGAGCCCGCCGCGCCGCCACGGCCGCCGCCGCCGCCGCCGCCGCCGCCCGAGCGCGCGCCCAGCCGCAGCCCGCGCCCGCCTCGCCGGGCCGCCGCTACCAGCCCCGGGGGCGGGGCCCGGGACACGCCCTGGGGGCGGGGGCGGGACACGCCCGGGGGCGGGGCCCGCGCCTCGGGCACGCCCCCTGCCCGGCTTTAAAGGCGCCGCGTCCGGCGCCCACCCGCCCGCCGGCCCGGTCGAGGTACGGCGGGGCGGGGCGGGGCGGGGCGCGGTGCCGCCTCTCCCCCTTCTCCTGCCTGCCCGCCGGCCTCTCTCTCCCGATGTCCCTGGGCGCCCGCGCTGACCTAGGCTCACGTGCCACCCGGGGCCCCCCCCCCCGGACGGTGCCAGACACCCCACCCAGCCCAGTGCCCCGGGAATGGCCCCAGGCTGGACCGCAGTGCAGAGCGGACGTGGACGGTCTATCCAGCGGTCTCGGTGCTGGGTGTTTGGCATCGTGGCCTCCTTGGTTTGGTTTTGTCTGGGCTCCACACCCAGGGGACAGGGAGACGCAGTACCCGGGGGTCCAGCACCTGCTGCCCCTGCCTGCAAAGCATGTGCTCCTGTGCTCCTCTCTCTGTCTCTCTCTCTCTCTTTCTCCGTCTGTCTCTGTCTGTCTCTCTCTCCTCTCTGTGTCTCTCTGTGTCTCTGGTCTCTGTCTCTCTATCTCTCTGTCTGTCTCTCTTTCTCTCTCTCTGGAATTCTCCTGTTTTTCAGTCATCCAAATTGTTTTTGTCATGACACGGTGCACTTTTCAACTCTCCTGAGAAGAGTTCTCGCCAGGAATTCTCGACATTTTACAGATGCACAGACTGAACTCAGAAAACTGCCACTCTCTGCCCGGGAGGACCCAGCTCACCAGGCTCAGGCTCATGCAGCTTCTTCCACTGCTGGACGCTGCCTTGCACCAGGGCGAAGGCACCTCCCAGGCCCAGCCTCAGGTGCCCTGAGTGTGAGCGGGTCATGGGGTGGGGCCCAGGAAGGAGTCAGGTGTAACTGGTGCCCACTCACGGCCTGGGGGTGGGGGGCGGCTGCAAGCAGGCACACAGTCTCTAGGAGCCCCCAAGGGTGGGCTGGGTAGAAATGCTCTGCTCTGGGCCCAGCCTGGCACGGGAGAAGGTGCGGCTCCTGCTCCTGATCTTCCGAGTTGCCGGTCTTGGGGAAGGAGCCTGGCCCTGTCTACCTGCTCAGAGCGGACAGGTGCTTCCGCCTGGCCCACCAGTCGAGCACCAGTGGGGGAGTCCATAGCCTTGAGGGCTGGGAAGTCCCTCCTGTCCCTCCATCCCAGCTCCACCCTCAGGGCATCCTGCCTGCAGGCTCCTGTGCCCCCAGAACCCCTTCAGCCAGCACTGCCCAGGGGCAACCCTCAGCACCCCCGCGCCCAGGGTCTCCCCACGTGCGCACTGGCGCTTAACTGTCCATCCGTCCCTTCCTCCCACCCCAACACCCGCCTCTGCTCCAGGCCGCTGGGGACAGCTCATGGCTCTGCGTCCTGTGACCCCCACAACCCTGTCTGCAGGAGGGGGGTGGCTCTGAGCTGTCCCTTCTGCTTTGGCCAGGTGGGGCAGCTCCTGGCTGGGGATAGGGTCGCCACGGTGAGGCCTGCAGGGGAAGAGCCAGGATTTCTGTGTTCCCTGCCCCCCCCCATCCCTGTGGAGGGGCGTCTGGGCCCTCTGTCTGGCTGTCAGAGTGGGAAGGGTGCCCCCCTGAAGCCAGAGAATGCCAGACTGTCACCACAGCAACGCTGCTCCCAAGAAGAAGCCAGGCCTGGGGGAGCCGTGGGCTGCCCCTCCCCCATGCAGAGGCCTCTGGGCCGCCTGCCCACCCACCCGGCTTTGTCACTTGATCCTGCCTTACAAAGGCTGAACAATACCCAGGGCCTGCAGGAAGGGACACTGAGCAGGGGGAGATTAGCATCGATGCCACCCCTCAGGTCCTGGGACCAGGGCAGAGCCGGAACCCAGCCCCCTCGCCTCACCCGCTCCCTGGGAGGCTCTCGCTCCTCATGTGTCCCCCATGCACCTCCCTGACCCCCACCCTGGTTTACTGTGTACCCCCAAGGGGGCCCGAGCCCTGCCCTGGTGTCCCTACTCAGCTCACAACCCCCAGGAAGGACCTCCATAGCTATGGCCCTGGGATCCACCCTTGCTGCAGCCGTCAGACCAGTCCCCCGTAAGCCTGGAAGCCTGGGAATGAGGGTCAGGGCCCTGCTCCCCACTGTCTGGACACCTGGCCTCCAGAAGGCTCCCAGAAATAGTTGCTGAGTGAGGAGAACGCTGTGATGAAGAGGGGCCCAGGCCTGGCAGAGGAGGAACACAGCGTGGCCTGAGGGTGGGGGCGGGTGGGACTTGGGGACAGGGCCATAGCAGTAAATGTGCCAGCCACGTCTCCAGGTAGGTGGACACCAGGTGGGTGGGGAGGGGGACCCAGCAGGCTCACCAGACCTGGCCCGGGGGCACCACGCGTGTGGCAAGCGAGCTTGTGTGTGTGTGTGTGTGTGTGTGTGTGTGTTGTGTGTGTGTGTGTGTGTGTTTGCACGCGCACCCAGGGCAAGCTGTATTGGGTGGGGCAGGCAAAGTGTTCAGAGCAGGCTCTGGCTTCCCTCTGCTTGAGCTCCAGTACTGACTCAGTTTCCCTGCCTGAGGTGTCAAAGGGCAGCTGGATCGCTCATTCTTTTCTTTTTGGTTTTGGGGCCACACCCAACAGGGCTCAGGGCTGACTCCTGGCTCTGTGCTCAGGAATCACTCCTGGTGGAGATTGAAAACCATATGGGGTGCTGGGGATCAAACCTAGGTCGGCCGTGTGCAAGGCAAATGCCCTACCCACTGTGCTAACTCTCCGACCCCTGGGCGGCTCATTCTGACCAATGAGGAGATTTTCAGACTGTGTGTCAGGACCCTGTTTCCGTATGAGCACAGCCGCACTGAGGTCAGACTGGCTCCTGCCTTCTGCCTCACCCTCTCGCTGCCATTGCCCCTCCCTCAGACACGGGGACTGAGACCCCAGGATCTCCTCTAGTCCCTTTTTCTAGACTTTTCCAATGTGGACCCATGCTTTCCTTCTCTTTGTTATTAAAACGGACAAGAGGGCTTTCAATAAAACTTTATTTATAAACTTCACGTTCAAAGGCAGTGGGCCACCCTTGGCAGTCTCCACACAGGCCTCCGACACCCGTGTGTCTAGTCGGGCACCCACATGGGAACAGGAACAGAGTAAATGTCTTTCCCCAGAGCCCGAGCCGAGTGCGTGCGATTCACCCACACCAGAAGCGAGGGCACTGGCAGAGTCTCTGTGTCTGCACTGGAGCCAAAAGAAAGCAGAGATTTATTTCCTTTTCAGTGTTGGATCACACCCAGCGGTGCTCATGGGTTTCTCCTAACTCTGCTCTCAAGAATTACTCCTGGCAGTGTGCGGGGCACCACATGGCATGCCAGTGATTGAACCCAGGTCGACATGAACCAGGCACAGCCATGCCCACCGGTTTACATAAAATCATATGGTTGTCTTCCAGCTATAAGGCAGAGTGGAGCAGCGGGGACGCTGACCAGGTAGGTGCCCCTTTCAAGAAGCTTTGCAGGGGCCAAAGAGTACAAGTAGGGAGTGCGTTCACTTTGCATGCAGCCCACCCAGTTTCGATTCCTGGCGCCTATGTGGTCTTCTGAGCACCAGCCAAAGTATCCTTGAGTGCAGAGCCAGGAAAGTCCTGAGCAAAACTAGGTGTGGCCCAGAAATCAACCAAGAACAAACTATAGCCCTCTACAGTGTCCTCACATTGTTCATCGATTTGCTCCAGCGGGCCCAGTAACGTCTCCATTGTGAGACTTATTGTTTTGCCAGGCTTTGCCAGGTTTTGCCAGGCTTTGTCGTGCAGGCGAGATACTCTCGGTAGCTTGCCGGGCTTTCCGAGAGGGGCGGAGGAATCGAACCCGGCTCAGCTGGGCTGGCTGCACACCAGGCAAATGCCCTACCACTGTGCTATCACTCCAGCCCAAACAAACAAATAAAATTAAAGGCTTTGCATATGGTTCAGTGGGCCCTGCCCTGCCCTGTCCTGCCCCGCCCAGAGATACCCCTAAGCACAGCAGGTGTAGCCAAAACACCCTCCCCCAACAAAAATAGCCTGACTGCTGGTATGTGAGGGTCTGTGGGAGGGTTTGCAGCAATACTGGCACTTCACGGGGTCTGGTAGACAGGCGCTGGGAGTTTTATACAGATTGGGAGTTTTGACTGATGGAGATTCTTGCAAAGTCTCACTGCCTCTCCCCATGCAGTGGTCATGAGTGTCCTCGTGTGAAAATTCAGATATCTTAGTCTTAGTGGGAACTAGCATGTTCAGATCTTAAAAACCAGCATATTATAAAATTTTAAAAAATAAAATTTTAAAAAGTAAATAAAAGACTCATTCACATTAAAAAAAAAACCTGATGAATCTATGCGACATCTGATAGACTGTTGTTGTTGAATCTATACAACACATCAGTTTTTCTTGGCAGTTTCCTAGAAGATAATGATTTCAGAAGAGTAGTAATCAAATCAGATTTTTGTAAGGAAAAAAAAACAACAGCATGTTGCTAGCTGGTCCAGAGAATAGGCAATAACCATGAGTTTAATAATGACACTATTGGGAGTATGTGCTGCCAGCAGGTCAACCTGTACCTGCGGGGCGAGTGCATCAGCAGCCTGATGATGCCTTCAGGCTTCCTGATACCCCAAAATTGCTGCTGTGCCTTTGGCTGGACCCCAACAACTTGGGACCAAGTTTACCAAGAAATTAAATGGCCAAAATTTAGGTATGTGGGATCCACACCCACAAACCACCTCTGGCTTAGCTATACAAGCTCACTTATTGGCTTATTTCAGAGACCCATAGATAAATCTTAAAAGAGATCAAAAGTCACAGTTAATTTTGGACCCACGCATGACTGAACAGACCAGGATAAATTGGAGGGGGCAGGTTGACCTGTGCCCACTCAAGAAGACCCCCGACAACCTCTTGCTTCCACAATCCAAAATCGCCTCCAAACCCCTGGCCTGACTCCACCGTCTCAGGACGAACCTCACCAAGATAATCTGCTGAAAATTCTGGTATATGGGTTTTGTGACTGAAATGTCCAGGCTCTCTTGGAGTTAGGATGGGCTACCTCCCCCTACTTCCCAATACTCCTGGGAGTACTGGCAGTCACCTCCATGAACCAACTCCAGCGGTACCATGTAAGCTCTACTACCAGCCTTGCTTCAGAGACCCATGGATAAATCTGGAAAGATTTCAAAAGCTGCAGTTAAGCTTGGACTCGCACATGGCTGAACAGACCCAGGTAAATTGAAGGGGATGGGTTGGACTGTGCCCGCCCATGCAGAGCCCCTGACAGCCCTTTGCTTCCACAATCCAAAATCACCACCATACCCCGGCCTGACTCCACTGTCTCAGGACGGAGGTCCCCAAGATATAATCTGTTGAAAATTCAGGTATGTAGGTTTTGTGACTGAAATCTCCAGGCTTTCTCGGGTCGGAATGGGCTTCCAACCTTCCCCCACTTCCCTGTACTTTTGGAAGCCTTCGCAGTCACATACACACCCCAAAGTGGTCACCCAATTGAAAAACTTTATCATTCCAGCCTTATCATTCTGATAAAAATACTGAATGCCCTGAACAAACACCATGACCTTTCAGCACCTGTATTGCAAACCATAATGCACAAAAAGAAAAAGGAAAGAGAGAGATAGAAGGAAAGTGCCTTCCATAGAGGGGGGCTGGGGGTGGGAGGATGGAAGGAATCACCCAGGATGATATTAGGGAAACGGGGGGACATTGGTGATGGGAAATATACACTGGTGGAGGGGTGGGTGCTGGATCATTGTATGACTGAAACCCAATTATGAACAGCTTTGTAATGGTCTATCTCATGGATATCCAGTTTAATTTTTTTTAAATAATGACACTGTTATTCATTTATTTCTCTGTCCTCATGTTGCCCTATGAGGGGTTTATCATTCATTCTTTTTGTTTTGTTTTGTTTTTTTAATTTTGGGGTCATACCCAGCAATGTTCCAGGGTTACTCCTGGTTCTGGACTCAAAATCACTCCTAGTGGTGCTCAGGGGACCATATGGGATGCTGGCGATCGAACCCTGGTTGGTCATATGTGAGACAATACTTTCCCCGCCATACTATCTCTCCTGGCCCTCTACTAAGTTTAAAAAATTGAATCACCAGGGACTGGAGTGATAGCACAGCGGGTAGAGCGTTTGCCTTGCACATGGCCAACCCAGGTTTGATCCCCAGAATCCCAAACGATCCCCCAAGCACCACTAGGAGTAATTCCTGAGTGCAGAACTAGAAATATCCCCTGTGCATTACGGGGTGTGACCCAAAAAAGCAAAAAACAAAAACATAACAAAACAAACAAAACCAAAAATTGAATCACCAAGAACTACAAAGTAACAAAGATATTTATGATCAGCATGCAATGTTCCAACAGCAGCCCCTTCCCCAGTGCCCGTGCCCACTTCCCTCCACCAATGTCCCCTATTCTAACTTTTAGATAAATAACAGGTCTAGGGAGAGTTGAAACAGCCCACTTAGGGAAGTGACTGTACCCAATTTTTTTGGTCATTTTATTAATTTTTTTTACAAAGTTGCTTGTGATGATTTGTTACAGACATTTAATATTCTAACATCAATTCCACCACCATTGCACTCCCCACCATCATTATTTCCAGTTTTCCCTACCACCCCTAAAGCCGGCCCCCGTCGCAGGCCTCAATAATTTATTTTATCTTACTTGTTATAAACAATTTGCTAAAAGAATGATCAAAAAATGTTTCCTTGGAAGAAAGTTAGTGAAGATGGTTTTATCTTACCATAGAGCCGTTAAGCCCTTGTATAAGAGATTACTAAGAATTTGTTACTGGTTAGGCCTTCTGTGTTTATATTTTGATAATCAAGATGGGTTGCCTTCTGTATTACACCCTATTCAATCTGATGTGCTGCTCCTGGTTTATCAGTGTTGTAGTGTGTGAGATGTCATGGCAGCATGCTCCAAAAAGTCCACAATATTTGATGGTGTGGTAGAGTTGGAGTTAAATTTTTAACTGGGTGGCAGTTTTGGGGCGTGTGCATGACTGCCTGGGCCTCCAGAAGTACAGGGGGGTGGGGGAGGTAGCCCATCCTGACTCCAAGAAAGCCTGGAAATTTCAGTCACAAAACCCACATACCTGAGTGTTTCAACAGATTCATTTCTGGGTGAGGCTCATCCGGAGCAGTGGAGTCCGGCCGGGAGCACGGCGCTCCTGAATTTTTAGAAAGAGAATAAAGACATTCACCCGTCAAGGTGTGCCTTTCCTGTTCTTTGATCACACCCAGGAATGCCAGGGAAACTCCCTGTTCAGTGCTCCTCACTTCCTCTCCTCTCCACTCAACAAAGGTCCCTGTAGATCCCTTGGCGTTCGGCTTATATAAAAGCACGAATATTCTCGTGGGATCTCAGCACTGCTCTCCAGCCAGAGAATCTTCTCGTTATCTCTGCAATGGGGGAAGCCTGCAAAGTGCCTAGGATCATGGGGATCTCCCTCCTGGGAACACAGTCATCTCCCTCCTGGGAACATGGGCATCTTCCTCCTGGTGACACAGGGATCTCCCTCCTGGGGACACCAGCATCTCGCTCCTGGGGACCACTGGGGCATCCTTCTGGGACTAAGGAGCTGCAGAGGCTGAGAATTGGGGGACAGGGTCGGAGAAGTAACTGATGTTCCAGGTCCCTGGAAGGCAGGGGTGGGGGCAGCGGGGAGGTTGGGCAGAGGGGAGGGGTCTGGTCAGGGTCCCATCCCGGTGAGCGACTGCAGCTGGGAAGGGGCGTGGCAGGCAGGGTGAGATCCCTGCTCTGTGAAGGGCCCCCCCACACACACGCCGTGTCCAGCCCCCGCTATGTGGCCGGCGAGGTGGCGCTGCCCTGAAAGCCGCTTTTGTGTAGCTGTGGCTCCTGTTTCCGTGTTTGTGCAGCAGAGGGAAACTTGGGGCGAGCAGGAGGGCAGCAGCCCCCAGAGGAAGCCCCTTAGGCTGGGATGCCCCTGCGATGCCCTTAGCTCAGGACGAGGACAGGGCTAGAGTTGCACAGGGCTTGTCAGAGGCAGCGCCGACCCTTAGGCCCAGCCCGACTCCTCCCTGGCAGTGTGGAGAAGGTGTGGCCCCCTCAGGCCACCCAAGCCCTTGGGGCCTCTTCTTTGGGCTTCAGTCCTCGATGGCATAAGTGCATAAGTGTGACAGTCAGTTGGCCGCAGGTGTTTTCTGCCTCCACTGCCTGTCCTGTGGCATCCCAGGACACTTCCACTCCTGTCTTCCTTCTGCTTCCTGGGCATCGCCCCCAAAGGACATCCCCCTTAGGACACTTCCTTGCTTCCAAGGGAAGCTGTGGGGAGAAGTGGAGGCGGGGGGGCTGTTTCTGTCTCCTCTGTGGTGGCATCCCCATTTCTAAAGGGACACGGGGGCACAGGGCTGGACCGTAGGGGTGCTGGCACCGTCTGAGGACAGTCTCCTTCCAGCTGCACCCAGAGCTCAGGGCCACACTTTGGGCTCAGGACAGGCACCCTGTCACACCGTCTTTTCTCCAGGGCAGGGATGAGGGGTGAGGATTGGTGTTCCCGGACACCTGTTCCCTGGGCCCCAGGCACTGCTGCCTCTGTTTAAAAGTCTGCAAAGTTGACGGGGGGCTGGAGAGATAGTGGGGCCGGGAAGGTACTCAGGTTCCGTCTCTAGCATCCCATATGGTCCTCTGAGCACCGCCAGAAGTAAAATTTCTGGTTGTGCAGAGCCAGGAGTAAGTCCTGAGCATCACCAGGTGTGACTCATAAAACCTAAAAGAAAAAAACAAAGAGAGAAAAAACGAATGAACCACCTTGCCTTGGGTCTGCAGTTCCTCATCACCTCATGGGTATGTCTCAAGCCCCGAGTACAGCCTGGAAGGGCATTTGCCTTGCACGTGACCGACCGGGGTTCGATCCCCAGCATCCTATAGGGTCCCCCCATCCACCGATTCCTGAGCATAGAGTCAGGGGTCACCCTTGAGCACTACTGGGTATGGCCCAGAAATCAAAAAATAATTCAATAAAACCTGAGTTGCCAAACGCAAGGCCAGCTGCTTCCCCACTGCACTATCTTGAGGCCCCCAACGGGCTCCCTGGCGGCCCCAGAGGCTCCCACCCTGGACGGTCCCAGGGCCAGTGCCCATGGCATGGGAAGCCAGTGCCCAGCTCTGGAAGACTGTTTTCTTTTGCGGGGGAAAGGAGTTGGGGAGTTCTGGCTCTGCACTCAGGAATCACTCCTGGCCGTGCTCAGGGACCATATGGGAAGATGGGATCGAACCCGGGTCAGCTGCGTTCAAGGCAAGTGCCCTCCCCCTCTGTCCGGTCCCAAAGATTATTTTCATTCTTGGATTGGTGGCCCAGTGTGTTGCCCAGCGTGGGTCGGTGTTGCTGGAAGGTGCCATCTGGACACACACAGTCCAGGGCAGGGTCTGACACAGTCCCTCAGCTGTGCTGTGCCTCAGTCTCCCTATCTGGGAGCAAGAGCATCCAAGACACAGGAAGTGTGCCCCTGATCAGCTCTGCCCGCCTCTGATGTCCAAGACCTCCTCATTCCCATGCCTTTCCCTTACTCGGGCTTCATTTTAATTTTTCGCATGAGCTTCTAGAAATAGAACCCCAACCTCAAACACACGCCCTTCCCTCTGACCCACCTCCCACCCCATTTATTTGTTATTATTATTATTTATTTTTGGGTTTCAGGTCACATGGGGCAATGTGGAGGAGTTCCTCCTGGCCCTGCCCTCAGGGATCACTCCTGCCGAGATTCGGGGACCATAAGGGGTGTCGGGGATATTCACCCAGGTCAACTATGTGCAAGAGTAACGCCCTCCCTTGTCTTGTTGCTCCAGTCCCAATCCCTGGCCCTTTTCAGAACCCCTTTATTAGGGGATTCCCACGCAGTGTACACAGCTCTAGGAAGCACCCCCAGAGATACTCATCCAGCTAGGCCCCAGGCCGGGTCCCCCCACAGGCAAAGGCTGCCCCCCATACTGCTGTTCCAGCTCCCAGATCCCCAAGTCCTGTGGATTTATTTATTTATTTATTTATTTATTTTGCTTTTTGGGTCACACCCGGCAATGCTCAGGGGTTACTCCTGGCTCATGCACTGAGGAATTGCTCCTGGCGGTGCTCAGGGGACCATATGGGATGCTGGGAATTGAACCTGTGTCGGCCATGTTGGCTGCGTGCAAGGCAAACGCCCTACCCGCTGTGCTATTGCTCCAGCCCCAGTCCTGTGGATTTAGAGGTTAAAGCGCTGACAGACCTTTTGTCTCTCAGTCTGTCCTTCGCCTCCTTCGCCTCCTCCCTGTTTCCCTTCATCTCTGTCTCCTCAAGGTTGATCTGTTCTTGGAAACTGGAAGACAGAACAGAGCCAGCTCCCACAGTCGTCAGTCACCCAAGCTTTTATTTTATTTTTATTTTTATTACTATTATTATTTTGCTTTTTGGGTCACACTCAGCGATGCTCAGGGATTACTCCTGGCAGTGCTTGGGGGACCATATGGAATGCTGGGAATCGAACCCGGGTCGGCCGCGTGCAAGGCAAACACCCTACCCGCTGTGCTATATCGCTCCAGCCCCACACCCAAGCTTTCAAGCAAGGATCCCAAGCACTTCGGGAATAGGAGACACTCATTCATATTCATTCATTCACAGGCTTGGGGTGAACACAGCGAAAAGAGAATAGCCTCCCTTGCGTACCTGGGCATGTGTGTGCATGTGCGTGTGTATATGTGCATGTGTACATTTGTACATGTGTGCACGTGTGCGTGTGCATGTGTGCGTGTGCGTGCATGTATCCATGTGCATGCATGTGTGTGCATGCATGCATGTATATATGTGCATGTGTGTGCATGGGTGCATGTGTGTGTGTGTGGTGATGCAGTCCTGTAGTCCTGGTGGAAACTTCTGAGAGGTTCAGACTTGGGGAGGAGGAGGGGAACTTTCCAGCACCCACAGTGGACCCCAGAGACTCTGTAGCCTGGTCTCCAGGGGGCTGATCTGGGAACAGCGGGAGCTGGCCGGTCCCTCAGTGCGGGGAGACAAACGGACAGGCAGTGGGACTGGGGATCTGGGGTGTGGGGGAGTCCTCTGGGTGGGGGTCTGGAAGGGAGGCGGGGACAGACCAGGGGACCTCACTCCAGTTCTGGGGTTCCCTGAACTCTGCGCTCCCCTCTGGAAGGAAGGACACCGGCATTGTGAAGCCCCTGAGTGCTGGGTGGGGGAGACCCCTCTGCCTCTCGGCCCCTCGCCCCCCCCTACACCTCCCACTGTGGACAGATGGATGTGGGAACTGAGAGGCACCCTGGGAGGGGGAGGCTGTTGGCAGAGGGGAGGGGGGGAGGGATCCCCAGACCGGGCACCAGGCATGCCCTCAGTGATGATGAATGGATGGAGGCGGGGGTCGCTCCCCCCACCGGGGCCAGGGCAGCGTGCCCGGGGCTGGCAGGGCTGCCTCGCGCCCCCCTCGCGGGCTGGAGCGGCCAGGGGCGGCGGGCACCCGCAGCGACAGCCCCAGGTCTCTGCCCTCCGTCCCGCGGCTGGTGGGTGCCAGGTGGGCCCGGCCGAGGAGAGGCCATCTGGGGGCGGGGCAGCCCCCCGGGGCGCTGGCGCCCCCGCACAGAAGCCCTTTCATGCAGGCTGGCGGGACGCGGCGCTGCCCGGCCTCCTTCCTGCCGCCCCGCCGCGCCGCGCTCCGCGGCCGGGTGGGACCGTGGGCACCGCACAAAGGGGCTCCTTGTTCCCGCGCCGCGCCCCCGCTGGCCCGCTTCCTGCCGCCGTGGGCCCTGTCCAAGGTAAATAAACAAACACGGGGAAGGTGGGGCCCGGGGAGAGCGGGGCGCTGGGTACCCCGAGCCAGAGTGGCCGCAGCGCCCGGCCAGGGAGGCGGAGCCCCTCCACCCACCCTGCACCCCCCGTTCTGGCCTCCCGAGCCAGGACCCCTGAATGCCCCGTCCCTGCCCGGAGAGGAAGCGCAGGAGCCAAGGACCCCTGCCAGGGTCCCTGCAGGGGGCGGAGGGGCCGGGCTCTGGCCATGCGGGGCAGGGAGCTGCCCCGGCCCACCGCTCTCCTGAGCCCTGGTTGATTTTTTTTTTTTCAATTGTGGTAGATTTTGAAAAATTTGTTAAAAATTTTTTTCAAAAAGTTTTGGGGCCGGGCTGGAGTGATAGCACAGCGGGGAGGGCGTTTGCCTTGCACGCGGCCAACCCGGGTTCGATTCCCAGCATCCCATATGGTCCCCTGAGCACCGCCAGGAGTAACCTGAGTGCATGAGCCAGGAGTAACCCCTGAAACCCCTGAGCATCGCCGGTTGTGACCCAAAAAGAAAAAAAAAAGTTTTGGGGCTGGACTGGAGTGATAGCACAGCGGGGAGGGCATTTGCCTTGCACGCAGCCGACCCGGGTTCGATTTCCAGCATCCCATATGGTCCCCTGAGCACCGCCAGGAGTAATTCCTGAGTGCAAAGTCAGGAGTAACTCCTGAGCATTGCTGAGTGTGACCCAAAAGGCAAAAAAAAAAAAAAGTTTTGGGGGCAACCTGGCTGTGCTCAGGGAGCACTCCTGCAGGGTTGATTGGGAACACATGTGGTGCCCAGGATTCAGGGATTGAACCTGGGATGGCATGTGCAAGGCGAGCACTCCCCACAGCTGTAGAAAGAGGATGAGGTGCTCGGCTAAAGGCTAAAGGCCCTCGTGGGGCGGGGACAGTGGAATACTATGCAGCTGTTAGGAGGGATGAAGTCATGAAATTTGCTTATAAGTGGATGGACACGGAGAGTATCATGTTGAGTGAAATGAGTCAGAAAGAGAGGGACAGACGTAGCAGGACTGCACTCATCTGTGTAATATGAAATAATACAGTATGAGACTAGCAGCCAAGGCGCCAGGGATATTGCTCCTTGGTTGGAATAGAGAAGGGATCGATCACTAAGTCAATGATGGTTGGAGGGATCGTTCGGGATGGGAGATGTGTGCTGAAAGTAGAGAAAGGACCAAACGTGACACCTCTCAGTATCTGCAGAGCAAACCATGACGCCCCAAAGTAGAGAGAGAGAGAGTAAAAAGGAAAATGCTGGCCCTAGGGGAGTGGAGTGGGGTGGGGGTGGCAGGAGGGACACTGGGGACATTGGTGGTGGGAAATGTGCACGGGTGGAGGGATGGGTGTTTGATCATTGTAGCACTGAAACATGAAAGCTTTTTAACTGTATCTTCTCACTGTGATTCAACAACCAAAAAAGCCTGTAGATGGCGGAGACAAGCCTGAGGGAGCAGAGGCAAGCCTGGAAGGGGCGGGGACAAGCCTGAGGGTCACCAGTCACAAGATCCAAGCAGGATTACTAGTTTCAGACATGAGTAGTGGCCATAGCTTCCCCCCACCCGCTTTCTCTGCTGTCACCACACATTCCAACATTCCTTGAATCTTTTTTTTTTTTACCTCATGAGCCCAATATGGCAGCCAGAGTCCCAGCCATCACAGCCACATTCCAGGCCAAGGTATAGAGGCGGCAGCGCAGGAACAGGAGCAAAGACACATGGTAGTGTGAGGGAGGAGGAGGCTCAGAAGCTGACAAGGGGACACTCTGACCTCTGGGCCACAATATGGTCTGCAACCACCCAAACTGCCAGGAATGTGAAGAGATTATTTGGAGTGACTGCATTGCCCGGTCCTCTCTCAGAGACCCAAATGCTGTGGATCAAGAGGGGATGGGAGCAGGGGACAAGCTATGGTGTGGCTGGAGCCAGCTGTGCTTGAGGGGCCCTGAGGGCCAAGCCATGGGTGTCTGCAGGGTGAGGGGGCTGATGTCGCGCTATGCAGTGCCTGGGGCTGGGCAGGGAGCCCCCAAATCTTCTCTGATAATGCACGAGGCCCCTTTAAGTGCCACTTAGCGAAGCCAGACAATAGCACAGGGGAGAGCACTATTGTCTCTACAATGGCACAGGGTTCAATCCCCGGACATCCCTTAGGGTCCCCCCAGCACCACCAGGAGTGATCCCTGAGTGCAGAGCAAGGAGTCAGCCCTGAGCATCGCCGGGTGTGGCCCAAAATATAGAGGGAAAAAGGAACAGTGACTCTTAGCCCCCAGCCTCCATGGGCAAAACAAACCACTTCTCTCTGGAAGAGGGTCATGTGGTCGAGGGCAGGGCGGGGATGGAGCCGGCTTTCTGCTCACCAGGGACTGGCCTGGCACAGCCATGCCCCCATGCCCCCAGCTGGGCCTATGGAAGCCCCCCACCCTGCAGCTGGCCGGGGCCTCCCCTAGCATGACATGGAATCTGGTGCTCCCCTGCCGGGCCGTGCTGGCCGCATGTCTGCCTGAGGTGGCCAAGACAGGGTGGCACAGGGGCCTGTGTGGGTCCCTGTTTAGCCCTGAGTCACGGGAAGGTGTGTCAGGGACCCCCTCCAGGCCATTCCACCTGCAGGCAGGGCCCCAGAGGCTGTGTCCCAGCCCGGAGCCTTTCCCTGAGTCTGAGGCCATGCTCAGAGGAGCCCAGGTCTCACCCCTGGTGGTGTTTGGAGGAATTCTGGGGCGCCAGATAGAACAGGGCAAGGAAATGAGAAGTTAATGTCACACCCAGCGATGTTCAGGCTCTGCACTCCTGGCTCTGCACTCCTGGCTCTGCACTCAGGAATTACTCCTAGAGGTGCTTGGGGGACCATATGGGATGCCAGGGATTGAACCCAGGCAAACGCCTTACCTGTTGTACTATCGCTCCGGTCCTTCAGGGTCATTTCTGGGTTTGCACTCAGGGATCACTCCTGGCGGTACTTGGTGAACCCTATGGGATGCCGGGGATCGAACCTGGGTCGTCCACGTGCATGGCAAACGCCCTACCCACTGTGCTATCACTCCAGCCCCCTCATCTGTTTTATTTATTTATTTATTTATTTATTTATTTATTTTGCTTTCTGGGCCACACTTGACGATGCTCAGGGGTCACTCCTGGCTCTGCACTGAGGAATTACTCCTGGCGGTGCTTGGGGGACCATATTGGATGCCGGGGATTGAACCTGGGTTGGCCGTGTGCAAGGCAAACGCCCTACCCGCTGTACTATCGCTCCAGCCCCTCATTTGTTTTATTTTTAAATTATTTGGGGAGTGGGAGCCAGAGCCATATTACAGTGGGGAGGGCATTCACCTTGTATGCTGTTAACCAAGTTCGGTCCCCGGCATCCTGTAGGGTCCCCCAAGCACCACAGATGATCCCTGAGTGCAAAGCCAGGAGTCAGCTCTGAGCACTGCCAGGTGTGGCCCCAAACAATCAAAAATGGCAGAACCGTGACTTCGACCTGGCAGGGAGGTTCTGGAGTCGCCTGCTTCAGAACAGACTCTGGTACCCCTCGGCCAGACAAGGGCTCAAGAACCCCAGCCCGGCCCCCCAGCTGGCCCAGGCCAACCTGGCGCAGTGACATCCGCGGTTCCTGACTTGGATACACCTTCCCTGCCATGCAGGTCCCAGGGGTGGAGGAGAAGTCAGAGCTCTCCAGGAGTGAGCCCCTGATGGGGGAGGACCCTGAGGGGGCTGGAGTCAGAACAGTGCCAGCTGCTGCACCCCCGGTCAGACCAGACCTGCCTCCGAGGCCATGGACACCCTATGGGAGCGTTTTCACCCTTAAGGAAAAACATCGTTTCAGGTGTGGGAGTGATCCTGTGCCCTTCACCAGCCGGTCTGGGGTCCACCCCTGCCACACGGTCCCCCACCCCCGCGTCCCACCTGCAGCCCTGGAAGTCCCACACTGTGGGGCGACCATGGAGGTCTCGTGCACCACAGCACTCACCCTGGCCCTGGCACTAAGTGGAAGGGGTGAGCAGAACCTCCCTAATAAGATGACTCGGGGCTGGAACAATAGAACAGTGGGTAGGGTGTTTGCCTTGCACGCGGCCGACCCGGGTTCGATTCCCAGCATCCCATATGCTCCCCTGAGCACCGCCAGAGGGGTAATTCCTGAGTGCAGAGCCAGGAGTAACCCCTGTGCATTGGTGCATCACCGGGTGCGACCCAAAAAAGCAAAAAAAAAAAAAAAAAAGGAGATGCCTTGTTTCAGTCCCACTTTCAAAGGCCTGGCTGAGGCAGCTACTTCCAGGAGGATCTGGCCCTGCCCGCTCCATCCCAATAATTCCCAGAACCGACCTAGGTACCCCTTTCAGGATGAGGCCCTGGAGATACCCACTGGGGGGCAAAGCGCTAGGCTCCCCCATATTTCTTCTTTTTTTATTATGGGTATAGATTTTATCCTAAGGGCATATTAAATTTCACTTCTAATTAATGAACATTTACTAAACCACTGCAACCCTCTGCTGCAGATAGTTTATTCTGTCTCACAGATGTAAAAACAGGATTAGATAGGTTAGCTTGTTTGCCTAAGAGCAGAATTTGGCAAGCCTGAGATAGAGACTTAGTCTCTGTCGATTTTTTATTTATTTATTTATTTTTATGTAGGAGTACTGCTATTTATTCAGCCACTGATTAGCTGAATTGGGCATGAACTCCACCTTACTTTTTTTTCCATAATTTTTTTTCCTTCTTATATTTATTTATTGAATCACTGTGGGAAAAGTTACTAAGCTTTCAGGTTTAAGTCTCGGTCAGACAATGATCAAACACCTCTCCCTTCACGAGTACTCATTTTTCTCCACCAAGAACCCCAATATACCTCCTCCCACTCCTCCCAATGCCTGTGAGGCAGATGATTTCCACTTAACTCTTCTCTACATTGAGTACATTCATTATTTCGACAAAAGATGCACCTTTATTGGTTAGAATTCCCCCCCCCCCCAACAATCAGAATTGCTGAAAAGGCATTGTGAAATACTTTTTTTTTCTATAGCTGGTTATGAGAATCATATAATCTCCTGTGGCTGCAATAGCGGCCTCGCGATTTTGGATTTCTGCAAAGAGCCGGATAATTACGAGATTGGTTTCTGTGCATCTGGTGTTATGGCTGTGCCGGAGAGTCGCTCGTGGGGGGCAACTCGTGACCTCGGTAGGGCATGAAGGACGAGCTGGTACCGCCCCCCTTCCCATGAGACTGCAGTTGCCCCATCACCACTGGCTCATACCTGGCTTTCCTATAAGCTCTGAGGCGGCGGCCACCTTGCTGCTGGGGTGGGGGTGGGGGCGGAAAGGCGGAGGGGAGCAACACCCTTTCCCTCCCAGGGAGGCATGATGCTGCCTTAGTTTAACGCATGATCCATTCACTTTTCTGCCGCAAGCTGCTGAGCTCTGGACTAAGTCCTTTTGCCTCTGGATCCACGGCTGTTCCGAAGAGCCACTCATGTGGGGCAACTTGTGACCTCGGTAGGGCATGAAGGACGAACCGGTACTGCCCCCCCTTCCCATGAGACTGCAGTTGCCCTGTCACCGCAATCTCATTCCTGGCTTTCCAATAAGCTCTGAGGCAGCGGCCACCTTGCTTCAGGGGCTCCCCCATATTTCTTTTCTATAGGATTAGCTTATGATTTTTTGTATCCAGTTTACTTCCTCCTCCAAGTTGGGTTCCCATCTCTTTTTTTTTCCGGGGGGGGGGTCACACTCAGCGATGCACAGTGGTTACTCCTGGCTCTGCACTCAGGAATTACTCCTGGCAGTGCGTGGGGTCCATATGGGATGCTGGGAATCGAATCCTGGTTGGCCATGTGCAAGGCAAACGCCCTACCCGCTGTGCTATCTCTCCAGCCCCTGGGTTCCCATCTCATGTTTGTATCTCCTGGAAGGGGCTGGAGCGATAGTACAACGGGAAGGGCATTTGCCTTGCATGAGGCCAACCTGGGTTCAATCCCTGGCATCTCAAATGGTCCCCCAAGCACCACCAGGAGTAATTCCTGAGTGCAGAGCCAGGAGTCACTCCTGAGCATCGCTGGGTGTAACCTTCCCCACCCATCTCCCACCCTCCAAAAAACATATCTTGTAGGGCCAGAGCGCTGGGACAGTGGTAAAACACATGTCTTGCACACATCTGATTTGGGTCCAGGCTCAGCACCCCATATGATTCTCTGAGCTCCACCAGGAGTAATTCCTGAGCACAGAGCCAGGAGTAAGCCAAAAAGTAAATAAAGAAATAAAGAAGGCTAGAAGGGTGTCTCTGGTGGACCCTGGTACTGTGCTAACCTGACTGTGCCCTCTGACCCCGCTTCCTCTGGGATAAATTCTTTCTTTTTTTTATTTTGTTTTTCTTTTTGGGTCACACCCGGCGATGCTCAGGGGTTACTCCTGGGTCTGCACTCAGGAATTACTCCTGGAGGTGCTCAGGGGACCATATGGGATGCTGGGAGTCGAACCCGGGTCGGCCGCGTTCAAGGCAAACGCACTCCCCGCTGTGCTATCACTCCAGCCCCTGGGATAAATTCTTACCCGGCTGCACCCAGACCCCACCTCTCCCCTCATGGAGCCCCCGCCCTCCTGCCAGCTGGCCTCAGGGCTCCTCCCTCTTTGCCTCTGAGAACCATATGGTACCCCACTGAAATCAAGGAAGACCCGAGCCTGAGAAGTTGGGGCACACGGTGTTGACCCCGCAGCTGGCGCTTGGAAGCTGGGGTTCACCTGTGTCCCCTCCAAGCCAAGGGGTGCTACGGAGGCCAGACCTGAGCCCGCAGCTCTGCCTGGTGCCGTGGAGAGCAGTGGTGTCTGGCCTCCACCTGCCTGCCTGTGCCCCGTCCCTTCCTTGTACCCAGACAGGCCCCTGTAGAGAATGTCCCCCTGGGTCAGTCCTCTGCTTCTTGTCCCTCATCAAGGCCAGTTCCAGGGAACTGTTACTCCTGCAAGTGTGATTCACAGCAGGGGGACACCGTGGGGGGTGTGCAGGTGGCTGTACAGAGACCAGGCCACGTGTGGTCCGCCTTGGCCCGGGGTATGGTAGGAAGGACCCAGCCGACAGCGCCTGAGCTGCCCCTCGCGGGGAAGCAGGGGCCCAGGTGTATTTATAACCCAGCACCCACGCCAGGGGCCTCCCATAAATCAGCCGTTTCCTAGGCAGGAGTAAAAATAGCACCGTGGCGCCTGCGCCCGGGAGCCGCTGCCTGGCCTCATCCCCGCCCGGCCCTGGGCAGCCGCCTCGGCCATGGGATGTTCCTGCCTCTGCCGCCCTGTGAACCAAACCGCGGTTCCCTGAAGCCGCAGGGCCAAGAGCAGCCCAGCGGGGGCTGGAACGAGCCTGCTGAGATGCCCCCTGGGGCCTCACTGGGCCTGAGGTGGCCAAGTTGGGGACAGGGAAGCCAGAGAGCCCTCAGCCGTGCCCTCCCCACGCTGGAAACGTTGGGAGCCCCTCACAGGAAGATTCCAGGCCCCCACGCTGAGGCTGGGACCCCAGTTCCTGCTCAAGGCCCCTCAGCCCACTGCACCCCCCAGACTGGGGGTGGGAGCCAGGAAGGCCGGGGGTCCCCAGCTGCCTCACCCCATGCCCCACCCCATGCCCCTGGAAAAGCTGCTCCGGGAGGTCCTGGAAGGAGCCTGGGGGGCCACAGTGGGTGACACCCGTGAGGCGTCTCCCCAGACTTCCTTGTTCCCCGGCAAGGAACTGCCCGGGGCTCATGTGGGGCCGCACAAGGCCCCCCTGCCAGCCCCCCGGTCTAGGTCTTGTGGCAAAGCCCAGATTCTTTCCTGTGTCCAGCCTTTGTGGTCTTGCTCCTGTGAGGTCCAGGATGTGAGTGTCTGACCGCAGCCAGAGCCGGGGAGGGGGCAGGGGACCCCTGCATCCTGGGGCTGAGCTCTGCGGCTGGGAGTGGCTCCATTGCCCTTGACCTCACGGTGGGAGGGTTGGTGGGCAGTGGCTCTGGGCACGCCCCTCACTCAGCCCCCCAGAGCCAGGGAGGGTTCTGGGGTGAGTGAGTAGGTGTGGGGGGGGCACGCGGAGCAGGTGAGATGGTCAGCCCCTTTGTCCCCACTGCCTTCCCTCGTCTGCTCCCCTCCCGGTCCCCCTGCAGAAAGCAGGGATCTCCTTTCCTTTCCTTCTCCTGAACGCTACAGGCGTTATCTTCCCCAGGAGCTCACATGGGGGTGCTGTGTTGGGTCACCACAGAAGGGTCCTGAGTCCCTCGGAGGCACCAGGAGCACCGCTGCCAACACCTGGGCCACTCTGTGCCAAGCTGACCCCACGGATGAGGACCAGGGTTGGGCGGGGGTGGGGACCCTGCAGTTGGGCTGGACCTGTGTGCATCCCCCAAACATGTATATACACACACACATATACATCTAAACACACACAAACCACACAAATGGACACACAAACACACACACACATCACACCACACACACCATATATAACAAACTCGCCCCCAAGTACACCCCAAACACACCACACACACACACACACACACTCCAAACACACATACCCTCAGCACATGCCACACACCATACCCCCCACACCACACACAACACACACACGCACACACCCGCACATCACACACGTGCTGAGAGGAGCTGCTGGTCCACAGTTCTGAGCCGTGGAAACTGCCTCTGCCCCGTGTCTGCCGACCATGAAGGGCCGCGGTCTCCAGCGGGAATGGAAGATGACTCGGTTATTCCAAAGGTGAGTCGTGGGGCTGGAGCGATAGCACAGCAGGTTGCCTTGCACGTGGCCGACCCGGGTTCGATTCCCAGCATCCCATATGGTCCCCAGAGCACTGCCAGGAGTAATTCCTGAGTGCATGAGCCAGGAGTAACCCCTGTGCATGGGACGGTGTGACCCAAAAAAGCAAAACAAACAAACAAAACAAAGAAGGTGAGTCATGCCTCTAGCCGCACAGCCGAGCGACACCTGAAGGCCAGTCACAGGGTGCAATGCCAACAAGCAGCGCAGATGAGCAGACAACCCAGAAGCAAGAACCCCTCGGTTCTGGTGCAAACAGGCTGACCGGCAGGGAGGGGGGGCAGCTGGTGGCGACCACTGCTGGCGTCCCTGTACCTCCCCCCACAAAGGTACAAACTGCAGCCAGAAAGATAATGAAATCAATCAACCCGGTCCGTCGGCAGAGCCTGGGAACCACACTCGGGGCCTTACAAATGTCAGGCACATGATCTACCCCGTGAGCGCCTCTTCTATGCATTTTTTTTGCTTTTTTGGGTCATACCTAGCAATTCACAGGGGTTAGTTACCCCTGGCTCTGCGCTCGGGAATTACTCCTGGCGGTGCTCAGGGGACCATATGGGATCCTGGGAATTGAACCCGGGTCTGCCGCGTGCAAGGCAAATGCCCTCCCCGCTGTGCTATCGCTCCAGCCCCCTCCTCTATGCTTTTTTTCCCATTTTTTGGGGGGTGGGTGTTGTTGAGTGACACCCAGAGATGTTCAGGGCTGACTCTTGGCTCTGCACTGAGAAATGACTCCTGCGCTGCCAGGGATGAACCCCGGGTTGTTTGAGTGCAGAAGCAGATACCCTCCTAGCTCTGCTCTCGCTCCGACCCCTCAAGTACACACAGTTTAGACACCTGAGAACAGATTTCTAGCAGGAAGCCTGGGGCTGCCTGAATCTCTGGAGCTTCTCCGGATGCCACTGTCCCTTCCAAATGCGTCCCAGATGTCAGGCTGTCACCTTCCGCCAGAAGAGGTGTCTCTAGTGTGCTGGTGCTTTGGGCCCCAGCATCAGGAAGGCTGGCGACTGCATGGTGGCTCTCAGTCTTGAAACTTGTGGGTTCCAGCCTTTCTCTGTGGGGAGCAGAAAGGGGAATCCTGGGGCCAGAGTGAGAGCACAGTGGGGAGGGCAATTGCCTGACACATGGCCGACGAGGGGTTCGATCCCCAGCATCCCGTAGGGTCCCCCAAACCCCACCCTAAGTGCAGAGTCATCCCTGAACATTTCCAAGTGCAGACCAAAAAAAGAAAGACAAGAAAACGAGGAGAAAGGGAACTCCTCTGGCACTGCCCCCGATGGGCAGAGGAGAAGTAGGGGTGAGGCTGCTGAGAGCCAGTGTGGAGGTGACCGAATGCCTGTACCTCTGTGAGTGCCATTCACGCAGTCCCCCGCTCAGGGGCTCCAACAGTTGTGGGGGGCCCGAGGCTCTGCTCCTGGCGGCCCACTGGCTCGCAGGAGCTGTTGGAAGCCGTCCTAAAGGCATAGAACAAACGAAAAACATTTATGCAAGAAAGCCGACTCAGACTCGCTCAGAACAGTGAGCGACTGTGGTATTTGGACCAGGACCCACTTTCCAGCCCTTCCCTCCCTTCCCAGCTCCCTGAGATGGAAATTCCACTCCCCCGGCTGCTCCCCAAACAAACGCGGGACTCCCCTGCCGGCCCTGGGCTCAGGAGCTTTCCTCAGCCAACCCCTAGCTCTGGGCACAGCATGGGCAAGACTGACTGCGTATGTGTATGTGTGTGTGTGTGTGTGTGTGTGTGTGTGCGTGCGCGTGCGTGTGTGTGCGTGCATGTGTGTATGCATGTGTGTGGTGTGTGTGCGTGCGTGTGTGTGCATGTGTGTGTGGTGTATGTGCGTGCGTGTGTGGGGTGTGTGTGTGTGTGTGTGTGAGGTGTGTGTGTGTGTGTGTGTGTGTGTGTGTGTGTGTGTGCCTTCCTTGGTTCCCCAACTTGTTGCCACTGGGCCCACAGCGCACGGAGATCCTGGGACCCAACTCCTCGCCTCGTACACTGTGCAGAGGGACCGTCCTGGGCCGGGGGAGGCAGCCGTCCTGCCCTGCCTGAGTGTGGAGCTGCTGGAACAGGACAGAAGCCCCTCATTGTCCTCCCTGAACAGTGAAGCACCCAAGACCCACTTAGGGCCTGGGTGAGGGGTTGGCGGAATGGGGGTCTAACTGGGCATAGAGCAGCATGGCAGGGGGCGGCTGGCAGGCGGCCTGGGCTCCAACAGGCCTTGACAGGCCCCAGGGACTGGCCTCCAGCGCTCCTGGGTGTGGCTGCATCTGTTGAGGACGATGAGCATGAGGGTGATGATGATGATGATAATTATTATTATTTGGGGTTTTGGGACACACCCGGTGGTGCTCAGGGGTTACTCCTGGCGGTGCTCGGGGAGCCTCTGGGCTGCCAGGGATCGAACCCAGGTCAGCTGCGTGCAAGGCAAGTGCCCTCCCCGCTGTGCTACTGCATCTGGCCAGAGCTGACATGACCAGTCAGCCAGCAGGAAGCCAAACTGATGGGATGGCAGAGAGCAAAGGTGTCCCAGCAGTCTCTGAGCACTGTCCTTCCGATGGCCCACAGCCCCAACTGACAGTCACCGCACACTGAGGAAGGGAGGGTGTGGACATGCACCTCCAGAGATCCATCCAGTCACTAGACAAGACTCGGGCACTTGCCTTGCATGCAGTGAGCCACATTTGAGCCCTGACACCATGTATGGTTCTCCTGAGCACTGTCGGTAGTGATTCTTGAGTGCTGAGCCAGGAGTCAACCCTGAGCACTGCTGACAGTCTTGGTCTTTGGGGACTCAGAGAGATACTGGAGTTTGATCTCCGACATCCCATAGGGCCTTTCTAGCCCCACCAGGAGTGATCCCTGAGCACAGAATCAGGAGTAAGCCCTGAGCACTGCCAGGTGTGGCCCCAAACAACAAAAATTATTCAGCCCAGGACACGGGGACTTGACCCAAGCCCTAAAATACTATTGGAAAGATCTAGCACAAGTGAGAGACAGAGCCCAGCCTGACTCAACCCTTCCCCAAAGGGCAGGTAACGGACCAGAGAAATAGCACAGGGGTTAGGGCACTTGCCTTGCACAAGGCCAACCCACAAAACAAACAAGGAAAATCAACAGAACAGAGATAAGAGAGTGAAGAAAAAAAAAGACAAAACAAGCACAGCCTCCAGGACACCGCGAAGCAACAGTCCATGTGTGACAATCAACCAAGAGAAGAGTGAAGGGACCAGGAAAAATAGTCAAGGAAATAACAGTTGGGGCCGGAGCAATAGCACAGCAAGGGGGAGTGTGCGGGGGGAAGGGCACTTGCCTTGCACGCAGCCAACCTGGGTTCAATTCCCAGCATCCCCAAGCCTGCCAGGAGTGATTCCTGAGCCCTGAGCACAAAGCCAGGAGTAAACCCTGAGCACTGCCAAGTGTCGCAAAAAAAAAAAAGTGTGTTCCAAGGGCAACCCTAGCAGGACTAGAGATGGGCAGGAGATGGGCGGATGGGCAGGAGATGGGCACTCCTGATGTGCCCACTGACACTGGCTCCACCCCAGGATGCCCAGGGCACCCGCTCCAGGCTGTCCGGGCAGCAGAGCGTGTAAGGTGCATAGAATGGAGAGGCGTGAAGCCAACCTGGTCAGCCTGGTCAGTCTGGTCAGCGGGTTTCCTGTTGGCCTGTCAGCACCTACCAAACTTCTAGTCAATGCGGTGAGAACCAAGAAAGCTATAACACGAAAAGCAATGGCAACCCCCACCCGCGGAGAGGCTGGTGGCCTGCTGCGGCAAACGGGACACTTGCCTGGCATCCAGCCGTGTTCCTGGTTTGAGCCCCCACAGCCCCACCAGGAGTGACTTCTGAGCACAGAAGTTCCTGAGCAGGGCACCCACCCGGGTGGCCCCCATCCCCTCTGCTGCTGAAACGCCAAGCAGGGGGCTGGAAAGATAGTCCGGCAGCCCACCTAAGTTCAATCCCAGCACCCCATGTGGTCTCCTGAACCCAGCCAAAAGAGACCCCTGAGCACAGAGCCAGGAGAAAGCCCTGAGAACCACCAGGTTTGGCCCCAAACCAGTGTCCCCTCCCCACCCCCCAAAAAAGAAGAAAAAAAGAAAACAACCAAGAGACATCAAAGAAATTTCATGGGTTAAAGTTAGAGTCTGCATCTCTGAATGATACAACACTCCCCAGAGAACCAATGGTCTGTTTTAGACCCCGGTGGTATGTGTAGCTCTATTTTTAAATTTTTGGCATATATAAAAGTTGATTTTCTGCTCTGGGAATATACTGATTGATTGAAGCATTGGCTTCGTGATGAACTGTGTCCACATACTGACCCAAATCGGTGTTGTAGTGAACATTCGTTTTTGCGAGTTTGGTTTTGGTTTTGGGGCCACACCTGGCGGTGCTCAGGGCTGACTCCCTGCTCTGTGCTCAGGGGTCACTCCTGGCAGGGCTCGAGGGACCATATGGGGTGCTGGGGATCGAACCCGGATCAGCCATGAGCATGACAAGTGCCCTCCCTGTTGCATTATTGGCTCTGACCCTACCATGAACATTCTTGCTCATGTTTCCTTGGATTTGTATGGAAACGTCCACACCCTCACCTGGACTGTGACCGTCAGGGTTGCTGGTGGCAAGGGTCACTCCATCCTCCTACACTGCAAATCAAATGTGAAGTATTCCTTTTTCATCACCTGCTACTGCCAGCTCAGTTATTTCAGCATCTCACTGGACGAAGTCAGCGGGGACAGACAGCTCTGTACATTCTATTTATTATTATTATTATTATAATTTCTTTGTATTTTGGGTCACACCCAGCGTTGTGCTGGGCTTACTCCTGGCTCAGCACTCAGGAATTACTCCTGGTGGTTCTTGGGGGGGGAGGGGGTGGTTGGGGGATGGGTGGACCCTTTGGAGTGCCAGGGATCGAATCCAGGCTGTCTGCACGTAAGACAAACGCCCTCCCCGCTGTGCTATCACTCTGCTCTGGTCCCTCTGTATCATTCTGTCAAGGTTACTTGTTTCAGGGGTCACCAGAGCAGTGCTCAGGGTTTAGACCTGGTCCTGTGCTCAGAGATCACTCAACTCCAACCCAAGCTCAGGAGTGCTGGGTGCGGTACCAAGGGTCCAACAAAATAAAACAAAACAGGGGCTGGAGAGATAGCACAGCGGGTAGGGTGTTTGCCTTGCACGCGGCTGACCCGGGTTTGATTCCCAGCATCCCATATGGTCCCCTGAGCACCGCCAGGAGTAATTCCTGAGTGCAGAGCCAGGAGGAACCCCTGAGCATCGCCGGGTGTGACCCAATAAAAAAAATAAATAAAACAAGATAAACCCAAGAATAGTGACTGACACGGGACATTTGTGTCGTGTCATCAAGGACGGATACAAGATAAAGGGGAGTGGGAGAGGGTGGTGTCAGGAGGGGCTGCGGGGCTGCATTCTACCCAGAGCGGTTCCAGTGCTCTTGGTGGTTCTGTTTTGTGTTTCCACGGGGCCACGTCCGGCTCTGCTCGGGGCTGTTCTCTCCCGCCCCGATACTGTCCCATATCTCGCGTCCAGGCGTGACAGTGACCTGGAGCAGGGCCTGAGCATCGCCGCGACGGGGACCGGGGGCTCCGGGCTGTGCTCAGGGGCCGGTCGGGGCGCGGGGTCCCCCGGGGATCGGGGCGGGGCGCGGGGTCCTCCGGGGGCCGGGGCCGCGCGCGGGGTCTGCCGGGCCGGGCCGGGCCGGGGCGCACAGAGGCCCCTTTCATGCGCGGCCGCGCGCTGCCAACACAAACGCGGGCGGAACCGCCGCTGCGGGGCCGCCGCCCGCGCTGGCGCCGAGCCCGTTTCCGCTCTGCTGACGCGCCCGGACCCCGCGCCGCCCCTGCCCCTCTCCCCGGCACCCCGTCTCCAGCCGTCCGTGCCCGCGGCGCCGGGGCTCGGCCGCGGGAGAGGCTCGTCCACGGGGCCGCAGCGGCCACAAAGGCCGCCTCCTCCGCGACGCCCCCCAGGACTTGCCCCGGCTCTCCTTGGCCTTCCTCGGCCGCTCCGCACCGGCACCTCGGTGAACCCAGGGGTCCGTGCCTGCCACCGGCCCTGTGTGCCCAGCTCCCTTTCAAAAACCTTCCCTGGTGGTCCCGAAGCCGAGTTAAGGCTTGCTGGGGCCTCTGGGGCCGCGGAACGTGGGGGGCAGGGGGCGCACCGTGAAAGGGGCCTTGTCCCAGGACCACGGGGCTGCCTAGAGCTGAGAGGACCTTCCCCGACGGGAGCCCCTACTCCCTGTTAGTGGGGGAGGATGGCAGCCCCCCAGATAGGCCTTTGAAGACCCCCACCACACACACACGCACAATTCCATGTGGCCCCTAGTCCTCCAGCTGCCCATTTGAGTCTGGGGTGACCTACAGAAGCCAGGCAGAGTCTCTCTGCAGGGGAGCTGTATCTGAGGGTCCCTGCAGGGATGGGGAAGGAAGGAAACACTGTCGCACTCAAGGTCCACTCCCCCACCCCCAGGCCCCACTCCCCTCGCCCTCAGCTGGCTGGACAGCCAAGCTTGTACCTGTGGGAGCTGAGCAGTGAAGCCAGTCTCGGGGATTGTCCTCCTGGGGACTCCCCGCTGCCTTCCTGGTCTGGGGGCCTAAACTTGTCATCATGTCTCCTTGGAAAAGTCCGAGGGGGAGAAGAGCCCTCCACGGTCCACTGTCGGAGAAGAGACGGCCCCAAGTCACACAAGTAAGCAGGGGGTGGCCAGCAGCCCCAACTCACCTGCCTCCCCGCCACACACACACCCCCTGGGCTGAGCCCCACACGCGGCCTTTGGCTCCCCCACCCCCAGCCTACAGGCTACCTTGTGCTTCTGCGGCTGGGGGCTGCAGCCATTGGCAGCGGGAGGTGGGCATCTGTCCTGTGCTGCCTCTGAGGCCTCAGCGAGGATAGGTAGAAAGTGACCGTCAGCGTGATGTCCAGGTTTGCTTCTGGCTGGGGTACCCCAAGCCCGGGATGACACGCAGGAGGCGAGGCCAGGGTGGGCTGATCTCGGACTGGGGTACGGCCCTCCCAGGAGCTGGTGTACAAGCATCTGGTGGGAAGTGCAACCCTCAGAAAAGCACAGCAGCTGAGAACACGCAGCCCCCGGCAGGTGCCACAGCCAAAAGCCTGTGAGTACCACAGCCAGACGCACCCCGTCATGGCTGCCACAGCAAAGGGTAGTGAGGAAGGAAATTATAACCAGACCTGAGGGCCGGGGCGACAGAACAGTGGGGAGGGCACTTGCTTGCCAGAAGCCAACCCAGGTTTGATCCCCAGCATCCCATATGGTTCCCTGAACTCTGCCAGGAGTAATTCCTGAGTGCAGAGCCAGGAGTAACCCCTGAGCATCAACAGATGTGACCCAAAAATAAAAAAAAAATATTTTGAACAAAACAATCAGCCCATACCATATAGACTCCCATATCAAAAAACACCCATATCAAAAAACGCAAGAGGGCTGGAGAGATAGCGCAGGGTTTAAGGCACTCGCCTTGCATCCATCAACCCCGTTTCAAATCTGTGGCACCGCATAGGGTCCCCTGAGTACCGCCAGGAGTCACCCCTGGGTATAGGACCAAGAAGAGGCTCTGAGCACCATTAGGTGTGGCCCCAATTTCTCCAACACATACAAAAAAACAAAAACGAAATAGACCAAGAGACCCAAGAACGTTAGAACAAAATAAGAGAGAACAAAATTGGAAGACTCACAATTTCTGACTATAAAACTGACTACAGGGTCTGGAGCAATAGTACAGTGCGTAAAACTCCCTCCAGGAGTGGTCTCTGAGCACAGAGCCGGAGTAAGCCCTGAGCATCACCGGTGACTATTCTAAAAAATTGTCAACTCTCTTGGTACTGAAGAGATAGCACCAGGGTTAAGAGGTATGCCTTGCATGTGGCCGAGTCTAGTTTGATCCCCAGCACCACATAGGGTCCACCAAGCACCGCCGAGGCTAACCTCTTCACACAGAGCAGAAAACAGCTCCTGAAAATTTCTGGTGTGTCAAAAAAAAAAAAAAACTGGAAAAAGGTCACTGCTTGGAATCAAAGGGATATTCAGAGAGGCTGGAAGGTGGGCTCCGCACAGAGACGTCCCAGGTTAATTTCCCTGCACCACCAGGAATGAGCCCTGAGCACTGAGCTGTAACTCCCTGAGCACTGAGTGGGTGTGGCCACAAATTTAAAAAAGGAGGAAGGGACGTGGCTAGTCGAGGCATGGCTTAAAGGCTGCGTGTGCTGTGGGAGGGCGTGGCTGTAGGTGGGATGCGATTGATTGGGTGTGGCTGGAGGACTTGGCCGTGGAGGGCGTGTCTGGGTGGAATGTGATTGGTTTGGGGGTGGCTGAAGAGGGAGGGACTGGAGGAGGGAGGGACATGATTGGTTGGGGCGCGGCGAGGGGCGTGGCCAGGCGTGGTCAGATGAGGGGCGTGGTTGGTTACGGTCCTCGCTCTCTCGTGGGCGGGGCCTAATTTCTGGACTTGGAAAAGGTGACGGAGGGCGGGCAGCTGCCCAATGGTTCTGAGGTTGGAAACGCAGCCCAGAGAGCTGAGAGGGGCTCTTTGTGCAGGCGGGGGCAGCCTGATGTTGATGGCCGGGGCAAAGGCTCGCCCCCCCCCTCCCGCTAGGCCGTGGGGTGGGGTGAGCCGGCTTCCAGCGTCCAGCGGCAGCGGCCTGTGTCGGGCCAGGCCTCTGCCGAGCCCAGGAGTGATGGGACACGGATGGTTCGCGTCCCCTGGACGAGAGGCAGTTTGACACCCTGCCAGGGTCCTTGAATCCTAGCCAGAGGACTGACCCTTCGCTGATTCTGGCCATGTAGTGGGCACCACCCTGCACTCCTTAGCCTGCCATGTGCCTGTGCAGGGTGGGGTGCTGGGGGCAGGGCGCAGGGAGGGAGGGAAAGAGGGGGGACGCAGAAAGGGGACCTGCTGCACGGGGTGGGGTGACCGACTGTCCTCAGTAACATCTGACAGAGCGATAGCATGGCGGGGCGCTGGGTGTTGGCCTTGTTGCCTTGGATGCTGGTCGCGTGGGTTTATCCCCAGTATCCCGTATAGTTCCACGAGCACTGCCAGGAGTAATTCCTGAGTGCAGAGCCAGGAGTCAACTCCGAGCACCGCCAGGTGTAGCCCCCTCAACAAAAGAGCAGCCTGGGGTCCTGCCAGAGGTCACGGATATGTCAGCACAAACCACAGGCAGGCATATGTGTCCCCCAGTTCTGCACAGGACCTGTAGGATAACACTGGTTTGTGCTTTCTCCTCTGCCGCAAAGAGCTTAGGTTTACTGGGTTTACCCATCACAATGGGCTGGAGTGATAGCACAGCCATAGGGCGTTTGCCTTGCACGCGGCCAGCCCTGTCAAGCTGGGCTCTGTTCCTCTGCCCCTCGGAGAGCCCAGCAAGCTACCGAGAACATCTCGCCCGCACAGCAAAGCCTGGCAAGCTACCCGTGACATATGCCAAACACAGTAACAACAAGTCTCACAATGGAGACGTTGCTGGGCCGCTCGAGCAAATCGACGAACAACAGGAGGACAGTGCAGTGCTACCCATCACAATGCTCCCGAAGCACTCCCATTTCCTCCGTATTTATCTTTAACGTCTCTGTGCTCTGCTTTCTCTACCTGTTAATCACTCATTTCCCCTAAGCAGCACCTGTGACTTGTAGAGTCAAATTCCTCAGAAATCTCTGATTTTGTATTTGTAAGTGAAATATTGCTTTTTTCCTTCCCTTATGTTCTTTGCATAATTTACTTCAGAGCAATGTCCTTTTTGTATAGACACAGGAAGACAGTTAATGTTATGCTTCTGTAACTTGGGAGTTCTGTAACATTATGACTCTGAATAATATTCACTCCTGGGCATCTGTTTTCTTCACTAAAGCCTCAGTTGCCCTGAGCTCCTAGCACCCTAAAAGCAGGGTCCCGGCAAGGGATTGGATGGACCCAGGGAAAGCTCTGAGCTACCCTGACATCAAAATGGTCCAGGCCAAGCACCATAATACTTAATTGTAAATTAAGAGCATGGTCGTCGACAAATTCTATCATGATCCAAAGAGTAACAACTGGATTAGGACTCTGCTAGGGTTAGGAAAGACTAATCTGGCCTGAGCACTGTAGTCTGGGATCTATAGAGAGATGCCCCCAGGAGAGCCACCCAGAAGCTTAATGTATCTCTTCCTATGTCCATACAAAATGACTAATATTAAGAGGTAGAATTAAGATGAATATTTGAATGGTTATTGGACTAAAAAGGAGAAACACACCCCTATATGGTCTTTTGCCCTTGCTCGAATCTCCTGGCTGCAGGAGATCTTTGTCTTATGGGAAGGAAGGGCTTTCATATGTTGATTTTGCTACCTCACCTGGGTGTAGTTGCTACCTGGCAGGTTGGGAGGTTAGGGTAGACCATGGATGCAAGAGGAAGCGCGGGAAGACTAGCATGGGGGACAGGATGAGACTGGAATGCAGCACTTAGGGAGACTTGCACAGGCAAGTGGGGAGAATGGAATAAATGGCAACTGATCACCAACCAGCCTGGCGGCCCTGTTCCCTCCTTCCTGCGTCCAGTGTCGGCGGCTGCAGGCCGGGGTGGGGGAAGCGACTCATAGCCACCAAAAGCACTCAGCCACCTGGTGGGCGAGAGAGACCATGCATCACCTCCAATCACTTACTTATTTTGTGATTACACAAGGACCCAACTTTTTAGGGCACCCCCAGGTCACACCAAGCCCCTCTTTGGAGTTATTAGCCTATGGGCATTCCCACCTCGCCTTCCTAGGGTGTAATAAGATCCATTTCTTCCCCAGTGGAGGGGCGCTCTCCTGTCTGTTCATCTGTGGGGGACTTGAACCATCTGGGGATACGTTCAATCAGGAGCTTAGGGCCTGGGCATCCTGAAGCAGCTCTGTATGGTGGTCAGGGAAGGCAGCCTGGAGGAAGAGGTGCTTAAGCTCTTTTCTCTGCAGGCTTAGGAGGTGATTTTAACTACCGCATACGTGTGGGTCTTTTTTTTGCGTCACACCCGGTGACGCACAGGGGTTAATCCTGGCTCATGCACTCAAGAATTACTCCTGGCGGTGCTTGGGGGACCATATGGGATGCTGGGAATCGAACCCGGGTCGGCCGCATGCAAGGCAAACACCCTACCCGCTGTGCTATTGCTCCAGCCCCATACACGTGGGTCTTGACTAAAGAAATGAAAATAGTTTTTAAAACCCTAAGACATGTGTCCACACCAAGCAGAGAGGAAAGAACCTGTGGTTTCAAGCTCTGGCTTGGGGACAGAGACGCCCACTGGAGCTCAGTGCCCTTTTCTTCGACTGTGTGCAGGGTCAGCTGGGGACACAGGCCTTGAGTCCTGAGCTGTGACCGTGAGAGTCGTGAGCTGCCTCTCAGGGCCCTGTGTGGGTTGAAGGTTTGGGAAAGGGGCCCAGAGGCCTGAACATGCAGGGGGTTAGTGCCACGCGGGTGCGCAACCTGGCCATCCCGGGGCGGTGGAAGCGGAGCCTGGCCTCCAGGACTCTGCCTGGGAGCCTAAACTCTCTCTTTTTGGGCTTGGCAGTGCTCAGGGTTTTCTCCTGGCTCTGTGCTCAGGGGTCACTCCTGATAGTGTTCAGAGGCCCATCTGGGATGCCAGGGATGGAGCCTGTGTCGACCCAGGCCCAGGAGCTACAGGAGACGGAGGGAGAGTCCTGAAGCAGAGGGTATTCTGGGGGCCAGTGGGTGTTGGGGGAAGGACCCTTCCAACACAAATGAAGCAAAGAAACAGAAACAGGAACAGCGGCCGGCCTGCTGCCCAGAGCAGGGAGCTGCCTCTGGCCCTCCAACTTCCCTCCGCCAGGAGCCTGGGGGCAGACTCAGTTGGTGGTCAGGGGAAAGAGAACCTTGTGTGTGTGTGTGTGTGTGTGTGTGTGTGTGTGTGTGTGTGTGTGCACGTGTGTGCATGTGTACGTGTGTGCGCATGTGTCCGTGTGTGTACATGTGTGTGCGTCTGTGTGTGTGCGTGTGTGCGTGTGTGTGTGTGTGTGTGGTGGCGGGGGTTGAACAGAGGCTCCATGGGAGTGAGGGGAGTATAGGGGTCACTCGACAGAGACGCAGAGGCAGCTGGCAGCAGTCTGCACCCCTCTGCACACCCCCATCTCCCCTCGGGCTCCTGGGCCAGGACCTGGCTCATGCCCTCCCCCCATTGCAGCCCACTGATGAGGGCAAGGTTGTCATTTAGATCATCAGATTCTGGAGGAACTGAAAAGGTCTCGGCTTACTGCATTTCTATCACTGCAGGCCGCAATCTGTGGACATTTGTCTCCTGCAAGAATATTTGCCTGTGGAGCTGGAGTGATAGCACAGTGGGTAGGGTGTTTGCCTTGCATCCAGCCGACCCGGGTTCCCAGCATCCCAAATGGTCCCCTGAGCACAGCCAAGAGTAACTCCTGAGTGCAGAGCCAGGAGTAACTCCTGTGCATCGCTGGGTGTGACCCAAAAGGCAAAAAATTAAAAATTAAAAAAAAAATCTGCCTGCTGGACCAAAAACACACATGCAATTGGGGCGGAGCAACCGGACTGTGGGGAGGGCTCTGACCTTGCAGGGGGTGACCCAGTTCAATCCCCGACACCCCATACCAACACCCCATATGGTCCCCAAACCCCGCCAGAAGTGATCCCTGAGCACAAAGTCAGGAGTCAACCCTGAGCTTATCTTGTTGTGGCAAAAAACAAAACCAAAATAAAAACAGGCATTCAAGTATGTCCATGAACACACATACACACATATGGACACTCACATGTATGCATACACACATTTTTTTGTAATCACTTTAATTTTCATAAAGTTGTTCACAATAATGGATTACATTCAATATTTCAACACCATTATACCTTCCCACCATCATTATCTTGAATTTTCCCACCACTACTCAAACCTGTCAAAAAGGCAGATGCTTATTTATTTTGTATTGCTCGTTTTGAATAGTATAAGATGCTGCATGGCTATAAGATGTTGCATGGCTGTTCTTGCAGCCGCATGCTCCTGGAACTCTAAAATTTTAGGTAATTAGGTCCTGGAGAAATCTCTGCAGAAAGCTGCTCAGTTCCAAGATTCTTTTGTGTGTCTTGCATACACATTCATACACATACATATACACGTACATGCACACATGAGCACACACACGGTTCCCTTATGAAGTCAGCTCAGTGGCTGCACTGAAGGAGGGGTCAGAGGTCAGGATGGCTCCTGAAGGGTGGGATGCGGGCCTGACACAAGACTGGCTTTTCCCAGCAAGTTCAGAGACTGAGGTGCTCCCTGAACCTTGGCCTAGGGCAGGGAAGACACGGGGGTGGGGTGGGTGACCCAGCCTGGCAGTTCACAGACCCCTGCCCAGGACCCCATGGTTCCTCTGAGGCGCAGGTGCCTGGTCCCCACTGACCCCTGCTCCCTCCCAAACTGAGCAGCCTGCTGAGGATGGCTGGGGTGGGAGGGACCGGGCCTGGTAGCAAAACGTTGCTTCTGTCACCCCCTGTGGAGCCGGGTGGGAGGAGAGGCGGAAGCCCCCTCAGACACAGCCACCCAGCAAGATGCGGAGGGTCCCCCACCCTCTCAGACCAGAGGTGCTGCCGGGGGCACCAGAAGCCCCCTCAGGAGGGGCTCACAGGGGGCTGTGTGGGGACTCACCTGTCTGTCCTCCCTTAGTGACTCCCATCCCCGAGGCCCTGGGTGCCTCTGATCCCACATGCTGCCCGTCCAGGAGTCCTTTCAGAACTTTCTGGAAGGACACGGAGCACATTTCCTTGATCCTCTGGGAAATAAAACCTAGGCGGGGCCACCCAGACCCAGGGTTCCCAGCTGCCCCCTGGCCTCCTCGCTGCCCACAGAGGTGCTCGTGGGCTCCACATTCCTCCCATCCCTGCCGTGGACTCGCCTCACACATGTCCCCACTGACCACACAATCCAGGACTCCCCGGAGACCCCAGGCCAGTCCCTCCGGCCTCCCGAAGGAAGCCTCAAGGGCTGTGGGGCAAGCGGGGGCAGGGGGCAACTGTGTGTGTGTTGGGGGGGCAAAGGCAGGTCCCAGGCAGGGTGCAGAGATTCAACGGGCACCTATGCGGGCAGGGGCATGGCCAGGCCAGGTGGTGCCCAAGGGTGGGGGCAGCAGGTGATGGGCAAGTGCCGGGTTTGCAGGGGGACTGCGGGGAGGGGAAGGGGCTGGGCTTGCAGAGCAGGCTGGGGGAGAGACAGTCCACAGGCCGGGGAGTGTTGGCAGGGTACCACTCCAGCGAGCCCACTGGCGGAAGCGCCCAGAAGGCGGCCAGGGGCCTGGTCTCTGTGATCTGGGGACAGAGGAAGGGCCTGGTGCTGAGACAAGGCTGACCCCTGTCACATCCCAAACACCCTGAAGTGAGGGCTGGAGAGATAGCACAGCGGGTAGGGCATTTGCCTTGCACGCGGCTGATCCGGGTTCAATTCCCAGCATCCCATAAGGTCCCCTGAGCACCTCCAGGAGTAACTCCTGAGTGCAGAGCCAGGAGGAACCCCTGTGCATCGCCAGGTGTGACCCTCCCCCAAAAAAGCCAAACAAAACAAAACAAAACAAACACCCTGAAGTGGGGTTGATTTTTGTTTTGTGTTTTTGGGGGTCACTCCTGGTGGTGCTGGGGATGGCCACTGGGTGGAACCCGGGGTCCCTGCATGCACAGCCTCTGTGCTGTCTCCCAGCCCTGAGGTGTGCTCCAAGGGCCCAAGGTGGGCCAGGGAGTTCTGAGGATGGGGGTGTGGAGAGGGAGGGGGAGGTTGTTGCCAGCTGCCTGAGCTGTGGGTGCAGCCCCACAGTAGATGTCACGACTTACACCGAGAGATGTTTCTAAGTGAATGGTTCTATCAGGAAATGCTCCATTTCTGCCCCTCTATGTGACATCACGGAGAAGTTTCTCAGGCCAGAGCGGGAGGGGGGGCAGCGGCTGAAGCACTTGCCTGCCGCAGCTTTAACAACAGTCTGAACCCCTGCACCGCACAGGGCCCCCGGGCACTGTCTGGACTGACCCTGGGCACTGCCAGGTGAGAACGAAGCCCTTGAAGGGGGTGCTGGATGGATTGAGGGCGGCAGAAAAGACCCCCATGTGCTGCTGAGAAGATACAGCTGCGGGGGGGGAGGTGCCAGGAAGGATCCCCGAATGGGGAGGGGAGCCCCAGGTGCCTGGAGGATGAGCCTGTCCACGCAGCAGAAGGGGGTGTCCCCCACGGAGGACAGCCCGTCCCACCCTGGCTCAGCCCCGTGGGGCGCCTCTCAATTCACAGTTTACACTGGAGCTTGCAAGGACAAGGAAGTGTTTTATTTATTTATAACAAAAACAGTTGTAACCTAATTCTCCCCTTTCAAAACAGAACCCCATAAACACACAAAGCAATCTCTATTTGCCAGACGGGCAAGGGGTGGGACTGGGCAGGCGGCCAGGGCGAAGCCAGTGAGAACCCCCGACGGCTTTTGGAAACCACAGCGCGTGGGGACTTGTCACTGGGGACACTGCTGCTGCCCAGCACAAAATCAGGAAACAGGACCCAGCACCTGTGAAAATGTGGGGCCTCGGGGTGGGCCCCTCGTGGCCCTGTGCAGTGTGGGGGCTCCTGCCACGAAGCTGTTGGTCCCCCCAGGAATGCAGACGCCAACAGCCTGGCGCCACGCAGCTCCGAGGGCTCTGATGAACCTGTGGACCAAACAGAGGAGTTGCACAGTTGGGTGTCCCTGAGGGTGCTGGTTGTCTCAGGCCGTGCCACAGCTTGGTGCCCCTCAGACCATGAGGGGAGGCCCGGGGTCCCTGGTGAGGTCCCCTGCATTCTACAGACCTTGCGTGGAGTCAGGGGGAGGCCACAGCCCAAGAGCTGCCCCCATGGGCACGCCTTTGCAGTAGCACAGCCTGGGAGACACTCCCACAGCCCGTCAGCGATGGGGGATTCTGACTGTGCTGACCCCAAGGGCAGAAGACCGGTGAGGCACCCGGCAGGAAGGGGTTGGATGCCCCCAGGCCTGCTGCCCCCAGTTGGTCATGAAGGAGGGACAGATTCAAGCTGCCACACTATTTGTGAGCTGACAGGCACTGAGAAGCTGGTGGCAGCGTCACCCAGGCGTGGGCAGGACTCGTGGAGAGCCAGGGCTGGTCTGAGCATCTGGCAATGGACAGGGGGCTGGAAACGGTCCCCACCTCCCGCCAGCCTGCGGTCCCTGCGGTGCCCAGCAAAGTGAGGCAGGGATGTGGCCTCGCACAGGAGCCGACGCCCCACGGACTCTCCGGAAATGAGGGAGGAGTGGGAGAGGCCGCAGGACAGCGGGAGGGCACCGGCCCTGTACCCGCTGACCCGGATCTGATCCCCAGCAGCCCAAACGGTCCCCTAAGCCCCACAGGGTGGGATCTCAGAGCACCTCCAGGTGTGGCCCCCTTAGCCCCCAAATGAGGCAGGTGTGGTGTCGTAGAAACCCCCAAAGCATCAAATGTTACAAACAGCCCCTTGACCCATGGGGGAAATGGCATATCCCAGTATTTGAATATCTACCAGAAGCCCTCTCTGGAGGGCACCGGGAACTGGCCGTGGGCACTGGGAGAGTGGATGGCCAGGCAACTGCCCTTCATGCCTGTGCCCTGACACTCAGCACGGCCTGCACAGCCACCAGCAAAACCTTTGGAGCAGGGGGAGGCTGAGATGGGGCTCGGGGGAGGCTGTCTGGGACAGGGTAGGGGAGTTAGGGCAGAGTTGGGGGGAGGCTGTCTGGGATGGGGCAGGGGGGAGGCTGAAGCAGGGTAGGGGGAGTTGGGGCAGAGATGCGGGGAGGCTGTCTGGGACGGGGCAGGGGGAGGCCGAGACGGGGCAGGGGAGGCTGTCAAGGATGGACCTGAAGAACCCATCGCCACCCCACTTTCCTGCTGCCTTTGGAAGTGGCCGTGGCAAAATGGAGAGTCAGCAAGTGAGGGGAACAGACCATCGAGCCTGTCCCAGGAGGCGACAGAGAAATATATCCCACACCTGTCCCTATTCCTGGGCCCCCCTTCCCAGGGGTGAGACTCGGGGAAGGGCGGGAACCTCCAAGCTGAAAACGAGCGCTCAGTCCCCGCTCCAGGTGGGAGGGTTCCGGCCCCCCCAGGTGAGAGAAGGCACCGAAATTGGCATCCCAGCGATCACAGAGCACCAGGCAGAGCCCCGTGGTCGTGCGATTCGGGGGAAGAACTGGGGGACAGAGGCCGAGGTACAGACTGCACAGGGCCACCTTGGGCACTGAGAAGAAGCTGGGGCCAAACCCAGCCAGGCAGCACCTGACAGCCCCGTAATCAGACTGAGAATGAGCGTAATCAAAGAAGAGTGTGAAAATGTAACTGAGAAGCTGGGAGGGACACGGGGGCGGGGGGGGGGGGCTAAGGGGGGTAGACAGTGCCGTGGGAGGGGGGCTCGGGGCGGGGGAGCAGGGAGGGAGCATTGGGGCTGAAACCTGAGGAGCAGGGCGGGCAGCGGGTGCAGGGGCTCCCATGCCTCATACCAGCCTCACGCCAGCCGGTCCCTGGTCCGCAAAGGGGAGTGGCCGGTGGGGCTCAGCCTTCGTTGTCCTGGAGCAGGTGACAGGAAGGACGGGGCAGGGACAGGCCCCTCCAGTGCCAGCCTCCTCCCCAGCCCCAGAGAACGTCCCCACAATTCGCAAAAGGGACGCTGTGAGTCTGCCAAGAGCCTACTACATGGGGTGGGGGGAGGGGCCAGCCTGGCCAAGCCGATGTGGTTTGGGGGGGCCTCACCTGGCATGGTGCTGAGGGATGACAGGGGCGATGGGCCCGAGCTCGAGTCTCCCCCACAAACCACATCCTCTAGCCCCGGCCCCAGCGCCTTGGCAGTGCAGAGAGCAGGAGGAGGAAGGAGGACCCAGCGGGCAGGACCCCGGGAAGCTCTGCCCCGGCCCGGCGGGTACAGGTGGCGAAGGGCACAGCCAGGCCCGAGGCCCCTGGCGGACGACAGCCGGAGGAGAGGCTGCCCAGGGGGGCATGGACGCCGCCTCACAGCTGTGCCCTCGGCTCACACTTGAAAGGCGCCGGGCAGTGTCCGGGGACCGGTGGGGCGGGGTGGGGGGTTGTCATGGGAGGCGGCACCAAAGCAGGCCCGGGACCCCAGAGAGCAGGACTCAGCCCTTCCTGCTTCTCCTTCAGCCCTTAGCTCTTAGCCTGCACCCCGGATTCTCTCGGCTGAGCCCCCCCAGACTTGCGGAGAGCAGCCCCAGCTGATGGCCACAGGGGCCGTCTCCACCCCAGACCCTCCGCCGGGGCGTGGAGGGGCCCCTTCAAACTGAGCACCCCCCCACCCCCCACGACGGGAGGGGCCGTGGCCCAGGCCAGGGAATGCGCTGGGCGCCCTCCCGGGCCCGCGGCTCAGGAAGCCGGAGCTATTTCCAGTCACACAACAAAGGGGCGACTCCCGAGCCAGGGCTGGGCAGAGGCATTGCTCGGAATCCGGGGATCAAGGCTGGGGGCCGGGGCCTCCTCTGACCCCAGGGGAATGCGGGGCTGGCTGGGTGCCCACCCCGCCCGCCCGAGAGTGCAGGTTTGTTCCCGGGGAGGGAGAGACAGTCAGTGGACCCGGGACAATGGTCACCAAACCCCGCTGACTTGGGGACTCAGGGCCATGGGACGATCTCCCCTCTCTGGACAAAGGGACCACACAGCCTCCTGGCTGTCCCTGGCACAGTGGGGGATGGTCTGCTCCCCCCCGCGGCTGCCTGGGCCCCGACAACCATCTCGGAAGCACCTTCCCAGAGGCTGAACAAACAGCTCCAAACTTCCTTTAAACTTCTTTTCCTTGGGGAATGGGAGGCATCCGGCGGTACCCAGAGATCCCTCCCAGCCCAGCCCCTGGACCAGCTCCCTGGCCAGTCCCAAGAGAGAGCCCCTGTCCTGTGCACGCAGGTGCAAGAGGGTCTCCCCAGGAAGGGGGGCGGCCCCTCGGCACAACAGCCCTGTCACACAAAACCTGGTCCTCGCTCTGCAGAAAGTAGGCGAGGGTTGGGGGACCTTGCTCGGCCAGGGCAGGCAGGTCAGGCCCGCTGCAGCTCCAAGCACATGGGGGTGACGCCTCATCTCGATACATCCCCAGGGTCACCTGGGGGTGCTGCTCATGCTGGGCAGTAGGGCCCAGAGCAGCTGCTCTCAACCACAGGTGGGAGCTGAGTACCGGGCCGGGGTGGGGGAGGGCTGGAGACCATCACAGCCCCAGCCCTGCACACATCTACATGGAGCTGATAGTCTGCACGCACCTCGGGCTTTGTGCCAAGCATCTCAACAAATGGCCGGAAGGGCCACCAGGCAGCGCTGGGGGTGGCTGGCCATCTCGCAGGTGTCTCCTGCACCCCAGCACACACAGTGGGGGCGCTGTCCATGGTGATCACGAAGCATGGGCAGGTGCTGGGGCCCACAAGGCATGCCACAGGAGACCACAAGGAGGAGAGATGCGCTGGCAAAGGGAACCCCCGGGCTCTTGCCTGGGGAGGCCAAGGCACCCGCCAGACCTCTGTGCTGGGGCCTGGACTCTGTCCCCAGGGCCACTAGAAAGCTTCTCTTTCATTAAAAATAATGGAAGAGGCTGGAACGATAGTACAATGGGGAGGGCACTTGCCTTGCATGCAGCCGACCTGGGTTTGACCCGCATCATAGATGGTCCCCCGGGCCCTGCCAGGAGTGATCCCTGAGCAGAGTCAGGAATAAGTCCTGGACACTGCTAGGTGTGGCCCCCAAACAAACACAAAAAGATCCAAAGGCCTCTCCTGCCATAGCTCTTAGAGCTCAGCCCTCCTGCTAGCCTGTGCCGAGCGAGGTGCCAGACTGGGTGTCTGCACTGGGGCGCCTGAGTTCCCAAGACCCCATCTGTCCTTAAACCAGTCACCAGGACGTGAGTTAGCCCCAACATCTCCGCACACAGGCTGGAGACAGGCTTCACCCACCTTCCAGGGGACCACTTGGGGGTTCCCAGGGAGTCAGGTGGCTCATGACCAGCACGCTGCACACGTGCGGCCGTCGCAGCCCTGGCGGATGCAGGGGGGATCTTCAGCCGAAAGCGCCCTCCTGAGCACGTCACAGGACAGCGCCGAGGCAGGGTCACCCCCACCCCAGGACTGGCGGTCGGGAGGGCGTATCAGGGCAGCAGTGCTCGGAAGCCCAGCCTGAGCGCCACCGGGAAGGCCCCGTTCCTCCCGCCTGCCAGGGGCCCCAGGGGACAACAAAGAGCCGGGCTTGGCTGGGTGGGAACAGCTGTCACTCGACCGAGCTGTCCCCGGAGTCAGGGGGATGAAGGGGACCGCGGGACAGGGGGCAATGGGCCTTTCCACTGCTCCCAGCACCTGGGCGAGCTGGGGTCATGGGGGCGCCTTATCACTGGCCGCCCCGCAGCTGCTGGCCGGCACCCCATCCCCCACGTCCCCGCTGACCTTCTCCCGACGGAACTGACTTATCTCCCGGCCAAGCAGGTGCTGGTGCAGGTGATTCGATTTCCACTGACCTTCCTCAGTATCAGCCCCGGGGGAGGGGGCTCGGCACTCAGGCCCATGGGTTCCCCGGGAGGGTGGGGCTCCAACAGCAGGCCAGGAGCTGCCACCTCAGGGGAGGGAGGGGCGGGGGCACGGGATTCAAGAAGAGCCCAGACAGGAGCCCACTGGGGTGCTGGGACTCCGGGGTGGGGGGCAGCAGTCAGGGGTGCCTTCTGTCCTTCTGTTTGTTTTCTTGTGACAAACTTGGGGGACAGAGTGGCCCCTCGGGAGACCCCACACTCCTGTCCGGGAGGGAGGGAGGAAGATCATGGATCCCCACCTAACACCCCAAGACCCCAGCTCTGCACCCTGTGTCCACACGTCGCTGGGGAGCTTCTAGCCCTTCCGCTCCATCAGGGAAGCCACCACCTCCTCCCACGGCCGGAAGGTGGCCCCTGCGATACCTTCAGTTTTCTGCCACGCGAGGGCGGTGGCTGGCCGGGGCAAACATGCGGTGGCACATGGCCTTCTCCTCGTCCACGTAGTCCTGGTAGCAGCTGCGGGAGAGGCGGCAGCTCAGGCGGGCGGGAAGCGCCACCTGGTGGCCACAACGGAAGCCGTACACAGCCCCCCTCCACACACACACCTCTCGCAGCACTAGCGTGGGGCCCTGGGGTCCCAGGCTGGGGCTGGCCCAGGATCCTCCCACTCAGGGGCCCCTGACAACAGATTTTTTTGCCAATCAAAGGTGTATTTTTGGGGCTGGAGCAATAGCACAGAGAACAGGGCATTTGCCTTGCACGCGGCCAACCCGGGTTCGATCCCCAGCATCCCATATGGTCCACTGCCAGGAGTGATTCTTGAGTGCAGAGCCAGGAATGAGCCCTGTGCATTGCTGGGTGTGACCCAAAAAGCAAAAAAAAAGTGTATTTTTTTCTTTTGAGTTTTGGGTCACACCAGCGATTCTCAGGGAACACTCCTGGTGGGATTCAGGGGGCCCATGGAGTGTGGGGACTGAACCTCGGTGTACCACTAGCAAGGCCAGTACCTACCCCGCTGTGCTGCTGCTCCCCCAAGAGTGCCCCATTCTCCAGGGCACCTCTGCAGGAGTGAGTTCGAACTGGGCCCGCTCTGCAGCCACGTAAGAGTCCTTAGAGGCTCTCAGGTGGTGGCATAGAGCGACTGAAGAACAAGGAACTTGAGCTGGGCGCACCTCTGAGGGGTGTCCTTGCTGAGCCCAGGGGGACAGGAGGATGCTTTTCCCCCCTCTCAGGGGGAGCCACACTGAGCACTTCACCCAGCCGCCTCCAGGGGGCACTGCTAGCTCACGCAGCACATCCCAGGCCTGCACCATTCGGGGGTCCCTCACCTGGCCAGTTTCCGCAGCTCGTTGTTGATGTCGTGGTTGAAGGGCTGCTCCTTCTGCGCGCGAACCAGGAAGTCCCGGGCTTTCTGGTACTCGGTCATGAGGAGACAGGCCTGTGGGCACAGAGCTTCCCTGGCACCGCCGCCGGCTGGCCGGCGTCCACCTATGCTGTCCCCGCTCACCTGCCCGCCGGGCCAGTGCCTGCCCGCAGTGCCTGCTCACCTGCCCGCAGCGGAACAGGGCCTTGGCATTTCTGTGATCGATGATCAGCGCCTGCTCCCCGTAGCGCAGGGCCATGGGGGGCCGCTCCAGCTTCAGGTACGTGAAGGACAGATTCAGGAGGACCAGCAGCTTGGCTGCCTCCACCAGGTGCTGCTCGTCGGGGGGCGCCAAGCGCCGGTGCAGGAGCAGGAGGGCCTGCAGGGGAGGTATGCAGAAACCACAGACACACATGCACACAGCTCAGCAGGGCACGTTTCCCACTGCCGCACTAAGGAAACCCCCAGAAGGTCAGCCTGAGGGTGGAAGCCAGTACAGTGCTCCACCCGAGTCCTCCCCCAAGCCCATGGCCGGGGGTCTCTTCAGGACCCTTTCCAGCACCCACAGCCTCCATACCCGTTTGTATCGTGTTTTGGCATCGTAGAAGCGGTTCTGGCGGAAGAGATAGTTGCCGAACTCCCGCTCGGTGCCCGCCACCTTCAGGACCTTCTGGAGTGGGAACTGGTCTTGCTGCTCCTGAGGGTCAGGGGGAAGACACCAGTGCCCCGGGGCTGCCATCCCAGGGCCTACCTGCTCCCCGCGTCCCTGCAGGGTAGACCTGTCCACTCCAGCTCCACACGGCACCTCAGAATCTCCCACACTGCTCTCTCCATTGGTGCTGGGGCGGGGTGTGAGGGGGACATCCACAGGGGGCTGCAGGGTGATGCAGTGCTGGGGGCCAGCATGCAAAGCCCCTGCCCCAGGGCTCGCTGCATTCGTGTATTCTCTGGTTTTGAGGCCACAGTTGCCAATCCACAGGGGTTGCTCCCCAGTGGTTCTTGGGGGTCAGGTGGTTCTGGGATCAAACCCAGTGTCCTGCAGACATCTCTGCAGACATCCTGGCCGCACCCGGGGGCCCTGAATCAGAGCACCAGAGGCACACCCTGGAACTGTGAGACCAACCATGAGACCCGAAATCCCCAATGGAGGAGCCAAGTGGGACGGGCTTGACCGCCCCCCCCCCCCCATATCCAGGAGCCCTGGAGGGAAGGGGACAGACAGTGATCCCCAAACAGCTCTTGCATGCCTAAGGCCTGGGTTCAATTCCCAGCGCTGCTAAAAGTAAAAACTTTGAATAGGGCCCCTAGCAACCCTGGCCTGCAGGGCCCACACCAAACCCGCGCCCACTCACGGCCGACAAGGCGCAGAACTTGTCCGACTCGGCCGAGTCCAGGAAGTCCAGCAGCTCGATCTCGAAGAGGACAGTGGTGTTGGGGGGAATGAGCGGGGGGCAGCCCAGTGCCCCGTAGGCGTAGGTGGGCGTGAAGAGAAACCGGGCCAGCTCCCCGCGGCGCATGCTCAGGAGACCCAGCTCCATGCCCCACAGCGTGATGTCTGCAAAGTGGCGAGGCGGGCGCTGGGGGCCGCCTGCTGGACACTCCCCCATCCGCCCAGCCCGGCTACCCCCACCGCCCGTGGACGCCGCCGCCCCGAACTGCTCTGGGGGTGGACAGATGCCATCCGGGCCCGCTCCGCCTCCCATTCAGACCCGGGGGGCGACTGAGGCCAGAAACTGGGACCGCTCTGGAGCGCTCACGCTCTGCTCGGAGCCGGCTCCTCGCAGGGACCCCGTAGCATAACGCGGCCCACTGGGAGCCCCCCCCCCAACCTCATGCCAGTGCCAAGGGCTCGGCTCTGCAGGGAGTTGCTCGCGGTGGCCCCCTGTTCCCAGCCCCGTTCTCACGCACCCTCTCCCAGCTTCATGAGTCGCGGCGTTTTCCGGTAGCAATTCGAGTCGAAAGGCTTGTCCATGTGCTCCAGGTATCCGGAATATTTCACTGGGGTGGGTGGGGCAGAGCAGTCACCCACACCTCCCCCCGGGGAGTCGGGCGCCGCTTTCTCTGCAAACCCCGAGGCTAGCAGAGCACTGTGAGCCTTCGAAAGCGTCCACACTGCTCAAAGCAGGGCACTCCCCCGCCCCCAACAACAGCAGGACAGAAATTTGCAGCCACCCACCCCCGGGGCGGTAACTCCGCAAGCTCGCCTGCACCCCCTTACCCAGCACCGAGGCATCGGGGGCCACCAGCTCCCCGACACCCTCCCGGATGACATCCTTCAGCACGCCTCGGTCCCCCGAAATGTCCAGCATCCTCTGACTTAACATCTGGTACGGCGACTTGGGGGGGGGATGGGAGAGACGGTGCACCTCAGCGCCCGCTAATGGCACCCCAGCACTGCCCCGCCCGCGCGGGCCCTCTCGGGTTGGGGGCGCTGTGTGGCCTTGCGGGACTCCCGCACCCCCTGTCTACACCCGCACTGCCCGGCTCTCTGCCGGGCTTCCCAGTCCTCGGCTCGCTGTCATCCCGGGAGTTCCGGAAGGCCACGACACCCCCTCCCTCTTCACCTTGCAGCCTGCCCCCCAAGGTGGCATTCTGTTCTCGGGCCGCGAGGAGCTGCTCATGCCTCTTCCAACGGCCCGCAACGGTCCTCGGTCCTCGAGCGCGCTAGAACCAGGGAGCGCAGGGCACGTGGCCTGGTGGGGGTGGGGCGGGGCGGCATGGGCGGGGACAAGGTGGTGTGGGCGGGGGAGTGGGCGGAGCAAGCCGGCGGGGCGGGGCGGGGCGGGGCGGGGCGGGGCGGGGCGAGCCGGAGGAAGCAGGGCGGTGTGGGGGGCGGGGTAGCTGGAGTGGGGGCGGGGTGGGCGGGCGCAGGGCGACGGGGGCGGGGCCACAGTTTAAATGTTGTAGTGGGCTCAGGTGGTGGCGTGGACTTGGCCGCGTGGAGGGACCACCAGAGGAAGGGGTTCAGCTGTGGGGCAAGATGGGCCCGTGGCTGCGGCCCAGAGATGGGTCACGTGGGTCATACGGCGCCTGCCCCCAGCAGGGTAAGTCACGTGGCTCCCGCTTCCCGCACGTTTGGAGCATTGGCAGGAGGCGGGAGCACAGGGCGGCCCACGTGAGCCTGTATGGAGGCCCACCCTGGTGGGGCACGTAGGGATGGGCGTGGCCTTTCGGCACAAGCCCCTCTTCCTCCTCCCCTCCTTCCTCCTCGCCTCGGAACTGAACTTTCCACCCCTTTTTGTTAACTTTCAGTTATATGAGGTGTTTTAGTTTTGGTGATGCTCAGGCTCTGCTCCTGTCTCTGTGCTCAGGGATCACTCCTAGCGGGCTCCGGAGACCCTCTGGGGTGCTGGGGATGAAACCCTGTCAGCCGTGTGCAAGGCAGGCGACTGCCTACCCGCTGTGCTCTTTCTCTAACCCTTTTTTTGGGGGGGGGGTCCTTTTCTTCCCTTTTTTCCTTTTGGTCTGGTTTTGGGATCACACCTGACTGTGCTCAAGACTTACTTCTGGCTCTGTGCCCCCGGTCACTCCTGGTGGTGCTTGGGTGATCCTAGGGGTCAGCCTCATGCTGGGCAAGTGCCTTCACTGCTGTACTGGCTTTCTGGGCCCTGGACCAGCTCTCCTCAAAGCCAAGGGCCCGCCCCAAGTTCAGGGGCACAGCAAAGCACTCACAGCCGCTTCCTCTCTCTCAACCCCGTGGTTGGCTTCCCGTTGCTCCCTTACCATTTCGTGAAATCACCTGGCATTTGCTCTGACCGTCTCCAACCCCAGGCTCCAACCAGGTGACCCAGTTCTCTGATCACGTGACCCACATTCTGGTCACTCGATTCCCAAGTTGCCAGAGCCCAGCTCAGTGATGCAGGGTGAGGGAGCGAGCCCATGGAACACACTTGTAAGCAAAATTGAGGATTCCTTATTAACCTGCAGAGGGGCCGCCGAGCTTGAGAGCCAGCGTATCAGCGCAATGAGCAGCCCCCAACTCAAGTCAGGCAAGATGTTAAAACATCCCTTATCACATTCTGCTTGGCTGCATCACTCAGCTTTCTCTTCAGCAAGGAAGCAAAAATTTTTAGTATAGAAGCCAGAGATGTCTGTGGTTAGCCTTGAACGGTTAAAACAGTGTTCTCTTGGGCAGCTGAAAGAGCAATGTGCTGTTTTACCTAAGCACGGGTTATTCCTGGAGCATCCTTGGTCTTCGTGTGACCTTCCCCTCGGGTGGCTTGGGCCCTTGGTTCCAGCCGTGCAGCTCACTTCATTCAGACTTGCCGGCAAGGCGGATGACATAAAACAGGTCTGGGAAGGGATCTCTGCGCTCTTTAGCTAGTCTTACTGGAAGAACGTAGTGCATGGGCCGGAGAGGCAGCATGTGGGTTAAGGCTTGCATGTGGCACACCAGGCTCAATCCCTGGCACCTGAGTACAGCACCAGACTATCCCTAAGCACTGCGAGGAGGAGGAGGAGGAGGAGGAGGAGGAGGAGGAGGAGGAGAGGAGAAGAGGAGCGACTGGAGAAGTCTTAGGCCACGCAGGTCTGAGGTCTCGCATTCTGTCTTGGGTGCTGCTACACACACACACACACACACACACACACACACACTGAACGTAAGTCTGACAGCTCTGCTGTGAGCCCAGGGCCTTTGCACAGTCGCCTGTGCATGTGGACACCCCAGCTACAGGGTGTGATCCCTACAAGCCCCACAATTCAATACACACACACACACACACACACACACACACACACTCCTGTGTGAGCAGCAGAGCCAGAGATGCAAACACTGCTAAGCCGGGTGCAGGCACCCAGAAGGGAAAATGCAGTTCTGGACCCGGGAGATGGCACAGAGGGTAGCTAGGGGCTCGGAGGGTCTCCCTGACCCTGCACGGACCCAGAAGCACTGCTGGGAGTGACCCAGTGCATGGATTCAGGAGTCACCGCTGAGCACTGCCTTGTGTGTGCCCCAAAAAAGTTCAATTCCCAGCAAGCACCCTAATCGCCTGCCACCGCCATCGCTATGACAACTGCAGAGGGAAGAGACGGAGAAGCCTTGCCAGACTGGGGTCTCACTTGCCCCTGGGGTGGAGACCTGTTTGCCAGCATGGGTGCTGAGGTCTTTGGGGACCATGAGGTGCTGAGGCCTGTGGTCCCTGAGACACCCCTCCCCCACGCTGTCTTTAGCTGGTACTTTCCCACCAAACCTCTCTGTGACCATAATATTGACTCTGTCCCCTAATGCCATTGAACTTCAAAGCCTCTGAAATGCCTGATACACAGTTTCTTGTCAACTCACACCAAGGAAGGGCGGTCAGAGAGGACGAGACTGTCCCGCCTGGAATTCCCAACCAGCCACACTAACCTCTCGGGATAGGAGTCAGGGAGGAGTTGTCCCTGGCAGACATTTGATCACTGACACTGCATATGGTCCTCTGAGCGCCAGCAGGAGTGATCCCTGACCACTGCCTGGTGAGGCCCCCAAATCAGGAAGAGGGGGAGGAAGAGGTGGAAGAGGATGAAGAGTTGAGCATGGCCGAATAGTCCAGTGGGTAGGGCTGACTGGATTCGACCGCCGCGTAGCAGAATTTCCCTTGAGCTCTGTCAGTGTCCCCGGTTGCTGTCAGGAGTAAGCCCTGAGCACAGCCTGTGTGCCCCAACCCCAACAAAGAAAAAGCAGCACATGTAGGGGCACCAGGTTTGATCCCCAGCACCGCAGGGTTCCCCGAGGACTGAACTAGGTGTAGGCCCCCCCAAAGAAGAGTGAGGGAACATACGGAAAGTGCAGGTCAGGGGCTGGTGCAATAGCACAGTAGGTAGGGCGTTTGCCTTGCACGCGGCCGACCCGGGTTCGATTCCCAGCATCCCATATGGTCCCTTGAGCACCGCCAGGAGTAACTCCTAAGTGTAGAGCCAGGAGGAACCCCTGTGCATCACTGGGTGTGACCCAAAAAGCATAAAAAAAAAAAAAGAAAGTGCGGGTCAGAGAATGGTCACTAACCCCTCTGTTGAAAAGTGGCATTGCACGAAACTCCCCCACAGGGACACCCTCAAACTGCAGAGGAAAGGATGGTGCACAAAGCCACTCCTCCTGGGGGTCTCCAGTGCAGGATCCCCCCGGCCTCTCCTCTCTCCCAGCCAAGGCGGGTACCTGAGTATTGCTGTTATCAGATACGCGGGTCCCATGACTGGCCCCGTCTCCACCTGATTCTGGGTGACCTTGCGGCTGCACGGGGGTGTTGCTGGTTAAGGGGCGGAGGAACGCCGTGGGGCCCAGTAGGGTTCAGTTGCCGGCTGCCTCCCCGAGATCTCTGAGCTGCTGGTCCCTCCTGGGGAGAAGAGGTCCTGCAGATCAGGTGGGTAACACTGGCTTAGAGCCCCCTTGGGGAGAGGCTGCAGCAGGGGCTCCCCGCGCCCACCCCGGCACTTTGCTACTCCTCCAGTAGATTGATTGAGGGGACCATCCTCCCTGACTCCCCAATTCCCTACCTGGGGTTGTTTCCCAGGTAGGATTCTGCCCAAAAACTATCTGGGAGTGTCCGCAGTGAAGGCTGCCAGCCGGGGGTCTGTGAGGGCTATGGGTGGAACTCTGGGCTCCCTTGTAACTGCCCTTTGCGTGACCGCTGGCCATGCTGAGCTAACGGAGAAGGCCGAGGGTCTTTGGCATGGCTTTCCCACCCAGCTCTGGGGCTGGAGCTACCGGCACCACCAAAATCACCCCACTGGGGGTCCCCAGAGCATTTACCTGCAAGCAGAGGGAAAAACAGAGAAACATAAGATTAAGGACAGAGCATTAGTACAGCAGGGAGGGCACTTGCCTTGCACACAGATAACCTAGGTTCAATCTGCGGCATCCCATATGGTCCCCCGGAGCACCACCAAGCGTAATTTCTGAGCACAAAGTCAGGAGTGACCCCTGAGCACTGCCAGGTGTGCCGCTCACCTGCACCCCCCCCAAAAATATTTAAGACCAAGTGACTGCTGAGAAGGCTGGAGAAACTGGCAGTCTTGCCTGCACTGGGCCTCCCGCTGGAGCCCTGGCACTGGTGGGCTCCTGAGCACTGTGGGGAGCAGCTCAAGTGCCCAGACCCAGATGGTTAGGAGGACCGATTAAAAAGACAAATGTGGGGCTGGAGAGATACCACAGCGGGTAGGGCGTTTGCCTTGCACACAGCCAACCCAGGTTCGATTCCCAGCATCCCATATGGTCCCCTGAGCATCACCAGGAGTAACTCCTGAGTGCAGAGCCAGGAATAACCCCTGAGCATCGCTGGGTGTGACTCCCCCAAAAAAAGACAAATGTGGGGCTGGAGCAATAGCACAGCAGGTAGGGCATTTGGCTTGCATGCGGCTGACCTGGGTTTGGTTACTAGCATCCCATATGGTCCCCTGAGCACCGCCAAGAGTAATTCCTGAGTGCAGAGCCCTGTGCATTGCCAGGTGTGACCCAAAAAGCAAAAAAAAAAAAAAAAAAAAGATAAGACAAATGTAGGGGCTGGAGGTTCTGCAGGTAAGGTGCTTTCCTTGGACGCACCTGACCAGGGTTTGATTCCTGGAATCCCATATGGTTCCCTGAGCACTTAGTGCAGAGCCAGGAGTAAGCAGATCTGGGTTTGACCCCAAAACAAAACAAAACAAACCCAAAAGAATTGTAGAATTATATATCTCCAGGTGACCATTCCCCATGCCCCAACCCCCACCCCCACCCCCACCCTGTTCTTATTTTTGTTTCATTTGATTTTTTGATTTTGGGCCTCAGTGCTTGGCGGGTCAGGGCTGTGGGGGCCCATGAGTTCTAGGGTTTGAATCTGGGGTTCCTGCATGCAAAGTCTATGCTTCTGTCCAAGTCCTTTGTTTTAAAGATGGGGAAAATGGGGCCACAGCAATCGTACAACAGGTAGGGCACTTGCCTTGCATGAGAACACCCCATATGGTCCCTTGAACTCTCCAGGAGTGATTCCTGAGTGCAGAGTCAGGAGTTAGCCTAAAACACCGCCAAAGCACAAAAACACCAAACAAAACCAAGTGGAGGGGGTCAGGGCAATAGTATAGCAGGGAGGGTGTTTGCCTTGCACGCAGTCAACCGACCTCTATATGGTCCACCCAGCACTGCCAGGAGGATTCCTGAATGCAGAGCTGGGAATAACACCTGAGCATCGCTAGATGTGATCCCAAAAATCTAAAAAAAAAAAAAAAAAAAAAAAAAAGAACGAAAGAAAGAAATGGAGAAGGTCAAGGTGATAGGTGGTATTGCCTTTCACATGGCCCACTGGGGTTCAATACCCAGCACTCCATATGGTCCCCCCCCCAAGCCCACCTGGAGTAATTTCCTTTTTTTTTTTTTTTTTGCTTTTTGGGTCACACCTGGCGATGGCGATGCTCAGGGGTTACTCCTGGCTCCGCACACAGGAATTATTCCTGGCAGTGCTCAGGGGACCATATGGGATGCCAGGGATCGAACCCGGGTCAGCCGCCTGCGAGGCAAACACCCTCCCCTCTGTGCTAGCGCACCGGCCCCTGGAGTAATTTCTGAGCATGGAGCTAGGAGTGAGTCCAGAGCACCAAGGGCATGGTAAAAAAACAAACGTAAATAAAGATGAGGAAGCAGGAGCGGGGCCGGTGGTGGCTGGCACCGGCTCTGTCCTTCACCGCTGAATCCCCGCAGCTGCGGGTGGTGGCAGCCCATGGCCTGGCAGGTGAGCGTGTGTGAGCTGGAGGCGCGGCTGCAGTGCCCCGTCTGCCTGGAGGTCTTCACCGAGCCCCTGATGCTGCAGTGCGGCCACTCCTACTGCACGGCCTGCCTGCTGTCCCTGTCCTGCCACGCGGGCCCCGAGCTGCGCTGCCCCGTGTGCCGGCAGCTGGTGGACAGCGACAGCTGCCCACCCAACATCTCGCTGGCACGGGTGATTGAGACCCTGCGGCGGCCCCGCGACCCTGAGCCCAAGGTGTGCCCGCACCACTGGAACCCGCTCAGCCTCTTCTGCGAGAAGGACCAGGAGCTCATCTGCGGCCTCTGCGGCCTGCTGGGCCCCCACCAGCAGCACCGCGTCACGCCCGTGTCCACTGCCTACAGCCGCATGAAGGTCAGCTCCCGGCACTGCTGGGGGGGCGGGATGGCATGCCCCCCCCCGGCCCGGCGCAGATCTGGGGAGTGGGCACCCATCTGTCAGGCGGGGAGCAGTTGCTCCAGTCCCCCACCACGCCGGGCTGGGGGTCCCCATCCTCCCGGTGGGGACCATACAATCCCTAGGGTGCTTTTCTTTCCTTCTCCCTCAGCCCGCCTGCAGGCTCCAGCTCTCCTGATTGGCTCCTGAGAATCTGGGGGGCGGAGACTTTGCTTGGTTGTGGGTGTGGCCATGACTGGGTCCCCGGCGGGTGCCGGCGTTTGAACCCCAGGGCGTGAGCTAAGGCTGCAGCTGCATCCCCCAGTCCCTAGGGACGCTGTTTGTTTCCCCAGAATATCCGTGTCACCGCGGTCAGCAGGGGTCACAGTCCCAGTCAAGATGCACGATTTGGGTCTGGAGCGATAGGACAGCACGGAGGCCGCTTGCCTTGCATGCAGCCAACCTAGGTTCAATCCGGGGCATCCCTTAGGGTCCCCTGAGTGCGCCAGGAGTGATCCCTGAGCACAGAGCCAGGAGTAACCCCTGACAACACTGGGTGTGCCCCTCTCCTCCCCACTTCCCCCCACCCCCGAAAATGTGAATTTTTTGTCTCAGATCCAGCAACTCATCACTTATTTTGGGGGGGGAAGAAGAGGACAGGAAGAAGCGAGAGAGGCGTGGGTGGGCAGGTGCTGGGTGCCAGGACCCTGTGCGGGAGTGGCACCCTGCAGCACGCCGGCCTGGGGGTCGGGCCACGTGGAACGTAGCCTGTGTCACTTCACAGAGGCCACGGGAGATGCGACCCACCCCTTCTTCACATCCTTTTGCAGCTGCAGGGTCCTCGATCTGGACCAGAGAGGGGAGGGGCGACCCCCAGGGCTGCTGCCGTGGATGCTGCTAGCAGGGCGGCCACACTGTGGGCAGGAACCCACAGTGTGGGTTTGGTCAGAGGGTGCAATGGACATAGAGGCGTGTGGCAGACACATCAGCAGTGGACATGGCGCTGGGGGACCCACCCCTCAGGCTGGGTCCGACTTGGGGCCAGGGCAGCTGAGGGGATTGGGGATCCGCCCTATTGCAGAGCGTGGGGAGTTGCCTGTGATGATCTGGCCCCAGACCTCCCTGCCCACCAATCTTCCCCGGGATTCCGTCAGACACTTGCTGGGCTCAGTGCTTGAACAGTCTTCCACGCAGGGCAGGTGGGGGGGCTCGGGGTGTGGCTGGAGTTGCCCCCAGCACCTGGGGCTTACGCAGGAGCCTGCCCCAACCCTGACACAGCCTCTCGCATACCACCCCCTCCCCTGCCCCATGCACGGAACCTTCTGGACGCTCTAGTCTCTGCCCTCTGCGGGGAGGGCCCGGGAGCGTCTGAGCTGGCCCGGGGCACCAGGGGCACTGCGGGGTGTTCCTGGGCCAGCTCACAGCCACACCTCCCCCAGGAGGAGCTGGCCGCACTCCTCTCGCACCTGAAGCAGGAGCAGAAGGAGGTGGACGAGCTCATCGCCAGGCTGGTGAACAACAGGACGCGCATCATGGTGAGTGCCCGGCGCCAGCCAGCCCCTGACCTGTCCCTCTCAGGCCCACCTTCTGTGGGGGAGGGGGGAGGTGGAGAGACAGGACAACAGGGAGGGCACTTGCCCTGCACGCAGCAGACCAGGGTTCCATTCCCATATGGAAGTCTACCAGGCGCGCAAAGCCCTGCACATTGCCAGGTGTGACCACAAAACAACAACAACAAAAAAATCAAAAACCAAATCCCTGGGGCTGGAGTGATAACATAGCGGGTAGGGTGTTTGCCTGGCATGCGGCTGACCCAGGTTCGATTCCCAGCATCCCATATGGTCCCCTGAGCACTGCCAGGAGTGGTTCCTGAGTGCAAAGCCAGGAGTAACCCCTGAGCATCGCCAAGTGTGAAAAAAAAAAAAAAAACGCCGAAAAGCAAAAAAAAAAAAAAAAAAAAAACCCAAATCCCTGCAGGGGATTCCAAGTCAGCGCCAGGCCTGTCTGTGTGGGAGCGTGGGTGTCCTCCGTGCCCTTGGGGCCGAGATAACAGGGCGCCTGGTCCCTGGGTAAACACCCACAGTGTGGGCACACCTCACGCGCCCGTCTCATATCCCTGACCTTGACATGCCGAGTGGAGGGGAGTCTTGGGGACCTTGACATGCCGAGTGGAGGGGAGTCTCGGGGCACAGAACAGGGCCTGCAGGGCCCCCCCCCCCCAGTCCGAGGTTTCCCTCCCGGTGACGGAGCCAGACTCAGGGTTACGCAGGGCGTGGTTGGGGCTCACCCCCACCCGGCTCTGTTCGGCCCCTGGTGAGTTTCTGTGTGACATCAAGCAAAACGCGTGCGTGTCCCTGCACATCCGGCCTCTGGGGACAGGTGGACACCCTGGCCAGTGGCTGCTCAGTCAGGAAGGCCTGAGCTCTGGGTGCTCAGGTGTGACGCACGTCCACACTCTTCCAGAACGAGTCGGATGTGTTCGGCTGGGTGATCCGGCGTGAGTTCCAGGAGCTGCACCACCTGGTGGACGAGGAGAAGGCGCGCTGCCTGGGCAGCGTGGAGGGCCACACGCGCGGCCTGCTGGCCTCCCTGGACATGCAGCTGGAGCAGGCTCGGGGGGCTCAGGAGCGGCTGGGCCAGGCTGAGCGGGTGCTGGAGCAGTTTAATAATGAGAGCTACCACGAGTTCATCCGGGTGAGACGGATGGGCTGGGGAGACCCCTTGGCGGAGCCCGAGGCCCCTCCCCTGGCCTAACCTGACTCTCTCTCGCCTTGCAGAAGTACCACTCCTTGACCTCCAGGTAACAGGCCGGGAGGGGGCTCCAGTGGTCTCGAAGCAGCTGCCCACGTCCAGCGGGTGCTGCTGGGGTGGGGAGGTCCGGGCCCAGCAGGAGGCCTCATCCCTGTCCCTGCAACCACCTAGAGCAGAAGTGAGCCAAGGACAGGAGCCTGGGGCGGGTGGCAGAGACTGCACAGTTGACACAAGCCAGTGACAGGGTCACACACCAGAACGTTCCGTGAGTTCCCACAGTCCCATGGGTCCAGCTGCTGAAGGGAGGAGGGGGAGATGCATGGTGGGGGATAAAAGGGTTGAGCCAGGTGGCAGGCCTGAGGGGCAGCTGGACCTGTGTCTCTGTCCCAGACACCCTAGTGGTTCCAGAACATTCCCCAACCTTGCTTGGGAGGATTTTGTTTTCTCCTGTTTCCCTTCCACCTTGGGATGGTCTGGCAAGCATCACTGGTTTAAAAGAGGAGTGGGAGCAGGCATTGGCCTCAGAGATATGTGGACTCTTCGGTACCACATTCCCCTGCCCCCCCACCAGCACTGCTGGGTGTGGCCCTGGGGAAACACACCCCAAAGGGTGTGTGAGCCGAGTGCTAAGCCGGGAACCTAAGTGGCAGCATGGGGCTGGTGCCAGGGTCATGACAGAGGAAGCAATTCCCAGAGCCTGGAGGGTAATTTTGGAGCACCTCTAGGGAAAGGGGAGGTAGGGACCACCCCGAGTCAGCAGGTCTGGGCCACAAGGCACGTTACTTTGTTTTGTTTTGTTTTTGGGCCACATCTGGTGATGCTCAGGGGTTCCTCCTGGCAGGGATCAAGGGACCCTATGGGATGCTGGGGGTTGAACCTGGGTTGGCTATGCACAAGGCAAGTGCTTTCTCCACTCCAGCCCCAATAAGACACATTTTTCACTAGCTCAGGGGCAAGGTGGCTGCCCTAGCTGCTGAGTGCTGGGGGAGCGGAGTGCAGGAGAAACCCCTGGTGGGAGGCGGGGAGGCAGGATCCCCGCAGCTCCCTCACATGGAACCATCCCCCCCCCCCCCCCCAGAGCAGAGCTCCTGCAGGCACGGCCCCTGGAAGGCACTTTCAGCCCTGTCTCCTTCCGGCCAGGCCTCCACCAGGCCGACATCAAGCTGACGGTGTGGAAACGCCTCTTCCGCAAGGTGCTACCAGGTGAGTCCCCCCACATGGAGAGGGGACATGGGAGGTCATGGGGAGAGAGCAAGGGGGTGGTCCCTCCTCCCTCTGGACAGGGCAAGCATCTGCTTGGTTTCGGACCCTACCTGGCTACACTCAGGAGATACCTGGCTTACTCCTGGCAGGACTGGGGGACCATCTGGGCTGCCTGGCATTTGAACTCGGGTTGGTCATGTGCCAGCCAAGCGTCTGAGCCTACACCCTGGCTCTGGCCCCTGGAGTGGGCAGTGAGGTGTGCTTGCACTTTTGGGGTGCTAGCAAAACTAGCAGTGAGCAGAGCTCAGTCGGTTGGCTTAGCTCTGCACAGATTCTGGACAGCAAAGAGCATCCGCCTTTGGTGCGGTTCCCCAAACCCTGCAGAGCCAAGCCCGTGTTCCCAGGCTGGAGTCCCCAAACCCCCAGCCGAGCACTCTGTGCATGGGAAGGGGGAGGTCACCGGCAATCCCCCTCCAGGGAGCTGTGCTGTGCTGGCCCCTCAGGCAGATCCAGGCGAAGGCAGATGGGGTCCTGGGGTCCGCTGTGGCCTGGGACTGCTGACTCCCCTCCTGCCCAAATCTTCTCCAGCCCCAGAGTCTCTCAAGCTGGACCCCGCGACCGCCCACCCCCTGCTGGAGCTGTCCAAGGGAAACACGGTGGTGCAGTGCGGGCTGCTGGCGCAGCGGGGGGCCGGCCCGCCCGAGCGCTTCGACTACAGCACGTGCGTCCTGGCCAGCCGGGGCTTCTCGTGCGGCCGGCACTACTGGGAGGTGGTGGTGGGCAGTAAGAGCCACTGGCGCCTGGGGGTCATCAAGGGCACGGCCAGCCGCAAGGGCAAGCTGTGCAAGTCCCCGGAGCAGGGCGTGTGGCTGCTGGGCCTGAAGGAGGGCCGGGGCTATGAGGCCTTCGGCTGCCCGCGGGTGCCCCTGCCTGTCGCTGGCCATCCACACCGCATCGGCATCTACCTGCACTACGAGCGCGGGGAACTCACCTTCTTCGACGCTGACCGGCCTGATGACCTGCGGCCACTCTACACCTTCCAGGCCGACTTCCAGGGGAAGCTCTACCCCATCCTGGACACCTGCTGGCACGAGCGGGGCAGCAACTCCTTGCCCCTGGTGCTGCCCCCGCCCAGCGGGCCTGGCCGCCTTGCCCCCCCACCACCCACCAAGGAGGTGGCTGCTGGCCCGTAGGACCTGGGGCACGGGCCGCTGACCCCCAGGAGCAGACCCCTCGTCTCCTCTGCACGGGGAGGGTCTTGGAGATACTTCAGGAGACTGAGGAAAGGGCCAGAGACCTTTGTGCCCACACCAGGGCCAGGTGCCACTGTCCTTGTGCAACCCACCACGGTCCTCTCGCAGGGGCGGAGTGTCCCCTCCCCCTCACTGTGCGTCTGAAGGACAATAAACTTGACTCTGTTTCTCTCTTCCAATGGCTGCCTACCTGTCCGGGTGTTATTGTACACAGATCAATTTTGAGCTCAGGTCTTTAAAAAAGCCAGCTTGGGGGCTGGAGCAATAACACAGTGGGGAGGGCGTTGACCTTGCACACGGCAACCCGAGTTCGATTCCCAGCATCCCATATGGTCCCCTGAGCACCGCCAGGGGGTAATTCCTGAGTGCAGAGCCAGGAGGAACCCTTATGCATTGCCAGGTCTGACCCAAAATGCCAAAAAAAAAAAAAAAGTTAAAAAAAAAAGAAAAAACGAGCTCCTGCAGGGGTTGGAGCAACCGTATAGCAGGGAGGGCCTATGCCTTGCATGTGACTGGTCCGGGCTGGATCCCCGGCATCCCGTACAGTTTCCCGAGCACCACCAGGAGTGACCCCTGAGTGCAGAGCCAGGTGTCAGTCCTGAGCACTGCTGTGTGTGGCCCCAGGACAATAAAGAAATTCATGAAAAAATGCACTCCTGACAGCCACGGGGCTGGCTCAGGGCTGGCGCAAAGGTATCCCATGCAGGAAGCTGTGGCTCAGCTTCCCAGCACCTCAAATCCCTCAAACATCACTGGAGAGAGCTCCCGAACACAGAGCTGGGAGTAGGTCCCCCAGCACCACCGGTGTGACCTCAAAACTCCATCCCTCCTCATCCACAGCAGCCCAGCTTGGGGGTTGGGTTAGAGGGACAGGTGGATCTGATCTGGTCTGTGGATGGATCCCCATCAGCCCCCTGGCCGCTGCTCTACCCCCAAGAACCTTGCTAGGTGGACCCGTTCCCAGCAAGAAAATGCAGCTGTTGCAAAGCAGAAGCCAGTGGTGGCCAGACGGAGGAGAAGGAGGCCTGTGGCTGAGGGGTGGACACACTCAGCATCTCCTCAGTGCTCCTACTCTGTAGCTGATAGTGCTCTCCCTGACCTGGGGGGGGGGGGGGCACAGCAGAGCTCTTTCTCTCTCCCTCCCTCCCTCCTGCCCTCTCTCTCTCTCTCTCTCTCTCTCACACACACACACACACACACAAATACACACACGCACGCCCATTCACGTACACATGCACGGCCAAAAGGGCAAACTAAATACACGGGAAACGAGACAAATCTACAGAGCACCAAAGTATTTCTGCAGCGACTCCACCTTTGAGGAGGGGGGCTACACACAGGCCCCTGGAGAGAGCACCAGGACTGAGGAGCCACTTGGTAATGAAAATATTCAGTGGGGGCCCGGCTGGGGTGTGTGCTCTGTAAGTCAGAGTCTGCTTTGAGCCCCAGGTCCTCCCCTCAGCACTGCTGGGAGTAAATCCTGGCCGTGGGATGGGGAAAGCCCCCCAGAAATGCCAAGTGAGACACTCCTCAGCAAGATGACTAAGGTCAACACCAGCAGTGCCCTCGGGTTGAAATAATAGGTCTTTCCCACAGCATGGGCAGAAGGGCAGGGTCCCTGCCATCTTTCTTGTCTCCCCATGAGAAACCCATGGAGGGGGGGAGTCATTGTGGAGAGGAGTGTGGAGACACCGAACAGAAGGCCTTCCCAGGGACCCACAGAAAGGAAGGGGTGTGTGTGTGTGTGGGGGGGGGACTCTCAGGCCTGTCCACTTTGGTGGCTTCCTAGGTGATGCTGTTGGCTCATCTGCAGGGAGGAAGAGGCTGGCCGGGGAGGGAGGGGCCAGGGCTGAAGCTGGGAAGACAGAATCAAGCCCAATGGCCTTAGGGAAGATGCTGAGAACAGCGGAAAAGGGGCGGGCAGGGAGGGGTGGGGGGGTGTCCCTGGGGTGGGGGTGGGGACCTTCCCAACAAGCACCAAATAGGCTGAACTTTGTATTGTGGACCACAACCATCTTGTGCTGCTCAGGGATCACTCCTGAGTGTTCAGGGGGACCATAGGTGGTGCCAGGGATGGAATCTCAGCCAGCTGGATGCAGCAGGTGCTCCCCGCTGCACCAGCTCTCCTGCTCCGGGTTAAAGCAATTTTACTGTAAACTCGAGCCACCTCGCCAAACGCTTGATATGCTGAAGTCACAGGGACCCGTGGTTACTGCAAGAAAAGCACAAAGGCAACTCCCGCGGGTCCTAAGCGGATTTAAGTGACAGACATGAAGTCGCAGGGATTTCTGTTTTTGAGGGGCGTTCGGATCATTGCCATCATTACCCGTGCGTGTTGGGGTGCGACCCTGTACCGTGCTGGTGCCGGGGATGGAACCAGGCAAGTAACTTAACCTTCCTACTACAGTGTGCGGGGGTTTTTCTTCAGTGTTGTTGGCTTTAACGGCACACCGGGCGATGCTGGGGGCTTCCTTCTGGCTCTGTGCTCAGGGGTCACTCTTGGGGTGGCAGGGAGCGAATGTGGTGGCGGTGTGCAAGACACGTGCTCTAGCCCCTGTCCCGTTTACGTTAGAAAACCTAAAACACAACCTGGAGCACACTATGTGGTCCAAACAACACTAAGCACGCTAAAGGGTCACTATCATCTGGGGGGAGGGGCGACTCGCTCAAGAAACAGGCGCCAGAGCCCCAGTGGCACGTCGTTGGCCCAAAGCGAGCGGAAACCAGCAAGCAACGAGGCCTGCACGTAGGAGCGAGGCGCCCGACACGGGAGCGAGGGCGGCCGAGCGCGCGCGAGGCCCATCAGAAGCGCAAACTCGCGGGGAGAGGGGCTCAGAGGCGGGGCTGGGGGCTCCGGGCCTCGCACGCGCCCGCGCGGCCGCCGCACTTCCGGGTCCGGAGCGCCGCGCCCTTTGACCCGGAAGGGGCCGCGCCGGCGCGCGGAAACGGAAGCGGCGTGGAGCAGCATGGCGCTGTACGCGGCGGCGGCGGCCGTGCTGGCGGGCGTGGAGAGCCGGCAGGGCTCCATCAAGGGGCTGGTGTACGCCAGCCGCTTCCAGGTAGCGGGGGGGGGGCGGGCAGGGGCGCGGTGGGTGGGTGGGGGGCGGGGCCCGTGGCCCGGGGTCTGACCCTGCCCCTGCCCCGCGCCGCGCAGAACGTGAAGCAGCTGTACGCGCTGGTGTGCGAGGCGCAGCGCTACGCCTCGGTGCTGGACGCCGTCATCGAGCGCGCCGGCCTCCTCCGCGCCGAGAAGAAGCTGCGGCCGCACCTGGCCCAGGTGAGGGGCCCCTCCGCCGGCGGGGGTGCGCCGCCGCCCCGTGCGCCGGGATCCCGCGGCTGACCTGACCGTCTCCGCCTGCGTTTCGTCTCCCCCCACCCCACCGTGCCCAGGTGCTCGTGTACGAGTTGCTGCTGGGCAGAGGCTTTCGAGGGGGCGGGGGCAGATGGAAGCCGGTGCTGGACCGCCACCGGGCGCGCCTGAAGGCCGAGCTGGCCCGCCTCAAGGTGCAGCGAGGTGTGAGTCGGAACGAGGACCTGCTGGACGCGGGCACCAGGCCGGGCGCGGGTGAGCCAGGAGCCGTTCGCGGGGGGCGGGTGGGCAGAGGATGGGGCGCGCGCGCGCCTGCCCGCCCGCCCGCTCATGGACCCTGGCCGGCCTCTCAGCCTCTCAGGTGCCCCGGTTCGTGCGCGTGAACACGCTCAAGACCTGCAGTGATGATGCTGTGGATTATTTCAAGAGACAAGGTTTCACCTATCAGGGTCGGGCTTCTGGGTGAGTGGGAAGCCTATCGCCCGGGCTGACCCCGGTATCTGGGATGAGAGGTGGGTGGTTTGGTCTTGCGGGTTTTCTAACCTTTCCACTTGCTCCCCCCCCATTTCTTAAACACCGATTTCTTTTTTTGTGTGCACCTCGTGGTGCTCATCGCTTACCCCTGGCTCTGCCCAGGGATCAAGTCCTGGTCATCTGCCGCAAAGCCCAGTGTCCTACCACTGTGCTATCCTTCAGGGCTGGCGCTGTGCCGGGGTTCCCCTTCTATTTCCGGTTCTGACAGCAGCAGTTTATGTTGTCAGCTAGGCAGCACACGGGTTTCTTCTCTCAACAACTTACTTCTTGTCTTTTTGGTGTGGTCATCCTAGTAGGTGTGAAGTGGGGGCTCTCCCGAGCTCATCTTGGCCAACAGGACCAGGTCTTTACTGAGTCTGAGGTCTCCCTTTCTGGATGCAGGGGCCGAGTTCCGGTACAAAGCTGAAGCATGTTTTCAGGCCTGATTTAGAGGTTCTGCTTTTTCCCAGTGCTCTGTGAGCTTTGGGCTTGACTGGCAGTTTTGCCCATCATTGTTACTGAGTGCTTGACAAGGGTAGCCTCTCCTTTTGTACGTGCTGAGGAGGTAAGTGGAGCAGCCAGGCCTGGACTGGGCACAAGTGGCACCGGGGAGTGAACTCCGCTTGCAGGGCAGGCGCTCTTAGCCCCCGCTGTCTTCAGAGGAACAGCTCAAGGGAGGTGCCATGAAACATGTCCCTGACCTGGTGTGTTGCCATGGCTCACTTTGGAGAACGTCCAGTGGTCTTCCCGCAGCCTCGAGGACCTCCAGGCGCTCAGAGGGAAGTGTTTTCTTCTGGACCCTTTGCTGTCAGAGCTGCTTGTGTTTCCTGCCCAGACTGATCTGCACGATCACCCGCTGTACCAAGCCGGGCACCTCATCCTGCAAGACAAGGTAGGGAAGGTGGCCTGGAAGAGGGGTGGGGATGGGGGTGGGGATGAGGCTGGGCTGGTGTTGCTTCACCCATCCACACCCCGCCAGGCCAGCTGTCTCCCAGCCATGCTGCTGGCTCCACCTCCTGGTTCCCAGGTCATTGACGCGTGCGCAGCCCCAGGGAATAAGACCAGTCACTTGGCTGCACTCATGAAGAACCAAGGGTGAGTCCAGTGGCTAGAGGAAGGGGGAATTCTGATGCAGCGACAGCCCCCAGCCCTCCCCCGCCCCACAAACCCGTTAGCTGTAGAGCGGCGGGAGGCGCAGTCTGCCCTTCTGGATGGGGGCAGTTCATTGGGTAGCCCCAAGCTAAGCTTCTCAGTGGGTTGAGGTGTGAGGTGTGACTTTTTGTCTGAGCGGTAGGGTGGTTGGCCAGTTGCCACCAGGCGCTGGTAGGTCATATGGCATTGTGTGCCCTGACCTGACACTGCACGTCACAGGGCTCTCTGATCACCGTGCCTGCCCTCTTCCCTAGGAAAATCTTCGCCTTTGACCTGGATGCCAAGAGGCTGGCATCTATGGCCACCCTGCTGGCCCGGGCTGGAGTCTCCTGCTGCGAGCTTGCTGAGAAGGACTTCCTGTCCGTGCCGCCCTCAGACCAGCGCTACCAGCAGGTCCAGTACATCTTGCTGGACCCTTCTTGCAGTGGTTCTGGTGAGAAGGCGGGAAGCATGCTCGCAGACCCCAGGATCTGAGGCCGAGTTTCTTAACCGTTTCTGACCGCGGGCGCCTTCCCAACCACCTTTCCTCCCTACAGCCTACCTGTTGGCTCCCTACTCTTGTGCTATGCCCCGCCCATTCACACGACTCTTACCTGTAGCCCCCAGTGGAGAAGTGGTGGTCTAGGCTACTCTTAAGGGGGTTGGGGCTGAGAATACTGTAGTCTTGGATGCAGGCCTGACCGTTCTTTAGCCCTGGACCAGGGTTCCCGTCCTGATGGGCAATCCTGTGCTGCAGGGATGCTGAGCCGACAGCTGGAGGAGCCTGGGGCAGGCGGGCCGAGCAGGGAACGCTTGCAGGCCCTGGCGGGGTTCCAGCAGCGTGCTCTGGGCCACGCGCTTTCCTTCCCCTCCCTGCGGCGCCTCGTCTATTCCACTTGCTCCCTCTGCCGGGAGGAGAATGAAGACGTGGTCCAAGAAGCCTTGCAGCAGAGTGCCGGGGCCTTCAGGTGCTGGGGTGTCTCCAGGTGTCTGGGTTGGTGGGGTGGGGGCTGCCCCTCCCACAACGGTCACTGCCCTTCCCCTCCAGGCTCGCTCCAGCCCTGCCCTCCTGGCCACACCGAGGCCTCAGCACCTTTCCGGGCGCCGAGCACTGCCTTCGGGCCTCCCCTGACACCACTCTCACCGGAGGCTTCTTTGTTGCTGTATTCGAGCGTGTGGAGGTGCCCAGGTGAGTGGTGGGGTCTGCCTGGGAGGGGCTGAAACATGGAAACACGGGGCGCAGCTGACTCAGTTTTTTTTTGTAGCCCAGACTCCCCTGCAGAAGTGCCACCTCCAGAGCGAGCTGAGCCTGGCCCAGCCCCAAAGAGAAGGAAGAGGCGTCGGAGAGCTGCCCCCGGAGCCCCACCCACAGGCCCCTAACACGCACCAGCCTCCACGGCCCACCCGCTGTGCTGAGTGTTCTGGCGACGACAATAAAGAGGCAGAAAGAACATGGTCTCCGACAGATCACAGTTTTCCTTTTTTATTCTTAATGACTTATCAAGGAGAGAAACCTCACACCCAAACACACGCCAACCAGACTCAACAGGAACCAAGTCTGCGGAGTCCTGGGCTCCGCCTGCCACTGGGACGGAAGCGCAGGTGGCCAGTCGGGTGTCCAGCCCCGTGCCCCACCTCCGCCTGTCCACTCCTGCCAGGTCTGTGGGTCTCAGGCCCCCTCCTCAGCTCACACAGTTCGGGGTTTCCTGTCCCCTGCCACCAAACATCTCCTGCCATGAATGGGGGAGGGCCTAGTTCCGTCCATGTCACATTATTTCTGAAGTAAGAATCCCCTTTCTAGGCCGTGTCCGGAAGGCGCACCAGTCCCTCGGGCTCTCCTCAGGCATAACTTAACTACAGCTACTTCTAGTCAGCATCTACACAACCGCCTCCTGAACCAAGCTTGAAGGAATTTAAAAGGCAATTTAGCTTAAATACAAAAATAAATTTTTATTTTGTTAAAAAATGTTTAAATAGTTTTTTCTTTTTAATTTAGACACACGCATTCATACTTCTCCCAAAGAGGATGGGCGTGGCAGCAAAGGCGCTTGGGGCAAGCGACTCACAGTTCAGAGCGTGGGTCAGCCACTTAGGGCTCCTAATGAACACTGGGGTCACGGGAGTGGAGGGACTCCTCCGCTCCGCCTGGGCCCCGTCCTGGGCTGCCAGCCCTGAAGTCCAAACACCATTAGCAAATCCAGGAGCGGGCCGCTGGCCGGAAGCGGTGCTCCTTCCTTGAAACAATAAGTCCGGCACTAGCAACATGCCGCCACTCATACAATTCAATTCTTCCTCCAAACTCGATTCAAAGAGCACTAGACATGAGCATCAGACAGACAGCAACAGGGGACAAGGCTTTAAACAGACAATCCTGGAGGGGCCGGTGGGGGGAGGAGGCTGCGAGCAGGGGCGCAGCCGGCGCCCGAGGACCAGCCCCTCTGGGAGCCAGGGCTCGCCCCGGGCACTGCCAGGCTAACAGTCTTGAGCCACCGGGCTTTTAGGGGCCAAACTGGCAGAGAGGCTTGGGGACCAAACACCGACTCTGATTTGGCAGGGGAAGGACCAGCAGGAGCGCCACCCACCGGGCTCTCCAAGGCAAAGCTAGGCTCAAGGTCATTCTGAGGAACAGATCCTGTGGAACCAGTGAGGGACCAAGCAGCGAGAAATGGGACAGCAGTCCCCTATAGGGACCTGAGAACCGCGTTTAATAGCCAAGCAAGGTAAAGCTCTAGGGACGCACCAGCCCCGCCAGATGCACACGCGACGCACTGGTCAGGCCTGGGCCTGCGACCCTCCAGCAAAGCTGGGTGGAAAGGGAGCCCCTAGCCGAGCTCTGACGTGGGCCCGTCAGGGACAGGTGGACACTATGTACAGGCGTCTCGCGAGTCCTCTCCAGCCTCCCCACTGGGTGTGGCTTCCCGTGGCCTCCCAGTGCCCAGGCCAGCGTCTGCTTGCTGCGGGATGATCTCGGCTGGGGCCACATCCCGGGACCGAGTGCTGGAGGCTCTTGCTCGCTCGGGGTAGGTGTCGGGCCAGGACTTGGTGGGGGGGGGGGCGGGGACTGGCCAGGCCGGGCCGCAGGGCTACTTTTTGCGCGTGTGCTGCCTTCGGGCCTGCAGCCGCTGTCGAGCCCCTGGGGTCTTGGATCCCGCACCGATGGAGAAGGAAGGGGCTGTTGATCCTGGAAGTTTAAGGAGATCGCGTCAGAGTGGCCAAGGGCTGAGTATTCCAGCAATAATGCGGTCAGCTGGTCTGGGAGGTGGGCCGAGGTGCCCAGCTGCACACTGGCTGTGTCTGCCTCCCGGCCCTGCCACACCTCACCCCACTCACCGAAGGGTCCAACTCCAACGAAGCCTTGGGCAGGTGTTGAGGACGCCCCAAAAGGGAGGCTGCTGCCCGCTGCACCCACCCCAGAGCCAGGGTTGCTCTGACCAAAGGTGGGTGTGGAGGTCCCTAGAGACAGAGCAGAGTCAAGACTCGGCCGGAGAACTCGGGGTGTCCACGAGCTAGGAGGGAGCCCAGGGCAGGGCTGTGCAGCCTGTGACTAGAGGAGCTCCCTATACAGCCCAGGGTCTCCCAAGAGGCCCGTCTGCTGCCGGGCCTGGGCCTGGTGCACGCACCCAGCCTCGGAGCTGGGCCAGGTTCTCTTCCGTCAGGGCTAAGACTCCTGTTGACCTGGGCTGCCCGCGAAACCTATCTCACCCCCACAGGTCCCCATCACGGACCTCAGCCTGTGCTCGGTGTTTGTCCGTCACTCTTGGCCTTTCCCAGAGCCACACTGACCCCCAGCAGCTCCCCGCCTTCCCTCCGCACACCCCCAGCCCATCCAGTCTACGGCTCTCGCGTCTTGTCCGGCACTGCACAGGGCGAGATACTGGCAGACGCCCCAGCACCCACAGTGCACCTGACAGTGCTCGCCTCCTTCCCCATACGGTCCAAAACTCGCACCCAACGCTAGCCAGGGCAGCCCAGACCGGCCTGGCCCCTCGGCCTGCCCCCGTTACTCCACCTATCACACACCTGCTGTCTAGTGCACACTTTTGGTTTTGTTTTTGGAGACTGCTCCAGCAGCGCCCAGCCAGGAACCTAGGCCAGCCTCGGGCACTATGGCTCCACCACCCCAACCACATCCCCTGTGGACACGGGGCCCGTGGCCCTGCGATGCTCCACAGCTCCCGTCTGGCAGTCCTGTCCATCCTGAAGCCTCCGGCGATGCCGCAGGCCCACCCTTCCAGCCCTGCTCCCCACCCAAGCTCACCCGCCCCTGCTCACCTCCAAACACAGGCTTGTTCTCGGGCGCGCTCGGCACGCTGAAGGCAAAGGGTGTGCTCTGGGCGGGTGCGGCCAAGGGGTTCTGGCTCAGGCCTCCCCCAAAAGGGGCAGTGCCGGTGGTGGTCCCGCTCTGTCCCGTTCCAAAGTTGAACGCCCCCGAAGTGGAGCTGGTACCAGCATTGGCCACACTAAGCCCGAAACCCCCAGTGGCCGCCGGGGCTGCTGAGCCCCCGAACGTGAAGGGTGACGGCGCCGTGCTGCCGAACAGCGAGCTGCTGGCTCCACTGCTGGGGGTCTGGGTGGTGGCGGTGCCGAACGAGAAGACAGAGGTGGTGCTGCCAAAGGCCGGCTGGGTGGTGGCAGCGGTGCCGAAGGTAGAGCCTGTGGGCTTGAGGCCACCAAAAGTATACTGGGTGGAACTGTCGAAGGTGGGCTGGGCGGGAGCAGGGGCTGCCGTGGGGGCGGGGGCTGCAGAGTTCCCAAAAGTGAAAGAGCTGCCGAAGCTTGGGGCCAGGGCTGGCTTGGCTGCCCCTTGGGATGTCCCGTCAGTGGCCCCAAAAGTGGGCTGAGGGTTGGCCGCGGGGTACGACGGGAGGGGGGCCTTGGTGCCGGAGCCAAAGGGAATGTTGAAGGTGGTGGGCGCGGCACTGCTGGTGGCCACAGCCGGGGCTGTGCTCAGGGCGCTGCCGAACCCCGTGAAGCTGGAGCTGCCGCTACTTGGAGTGGCACTGGGCAGGGACTGGCCGAAGGTAGCAGCCGTGGTGGCGGGGGTCACAGCCGGGGACTGGCCAAACTGGAATATGGAGCCCAGGGCAGGGGGGAAGCCGGTGCCGGAGGTAGCGGGCGTCCCGAAGAGGAAAGGCTGGGAGGAAGAGGCTGCGGTGCTGGTTGCGGTGGCGCTTGTGCTATTCGCCACGCTGGTCACTGTGCCCACAGTGAAGCCGAACAAAGGCTTTGTGGCCGTGGCCGTCGTGGTGCTGGCTGTGGCCACAGTCACCGCCGAGGAGGCGGCACTGGCCTGGCCTGTGAAGAGGGGGACGCTGGCGCTGGTGGGGGCGCTGGCGCTGGTGGCGGCGGGGGTGGGCACGAAGGAGAAGGGCGTCAGCAAGGGCGCGGATGGAGGCTGCCCCAAGCTGTCGAAGATGGGCTTGAAAGCGGGGGACGAGGAGGCGGTGGTTGTGGGGGGCGCAGAACCGGAAGAAGCTGCAGGAGCCGCCGGAGCCGTCGGGGCCGCCTTGGATGGGCTTGTGGGCAAGGGGCCTCCCACTTCGCTTTTTGGGGGGGTCTCAAAAATGGGCTTGAACACGGGAGCCGGAGACACCCCAGGAGCGACAGAAGCGGGAGGATTGGAGGGCGGGGTGCTCAGCATCCCCAAGAGAATGCTTGGCTTGGGGGCCGGGGAGGGGGCAGTGGTCTCGGCCGGAGAGGCCGCAGGGGTCTTGGTGGTCTCAGTGATGGGGATTGTGGAGGAAGTCGGGGTCAGCCCCAAGAAAGTGACCGAGGGCTTGGAGTCTTCAGAGGTGCTTGGGAGGGGTGCTGGTGGGGGCACAGCGAGCGGGGCCAGGAGACTGAGTGTCTTCGGAGGCGAGGGGGCCTCCGAGGTGGCCACAGTGGCAGCCCCTGCGGGGAGAGCAGAGAAGGGAGGGCTGAGCACAGTCGGGCACTGGCGCTCACCCAGCCCCTGAGCAAACGAGGACACGCAGGACAGTCCTGCCCTGGGCACTCAAGTCCAGTGACTTGCAGACGCGTGCCTCACCCTCTATCGCCCGCCAGGAGCCATGTCCGGGAGCCTGGGGTAGCCCTTGCCCCTCCTCCCCGCACTGCCACTGCCTGACTGAGGGTGGCCAAGCAGGGGTGTGTGCAGTGGCCCGGGTGGACCACTGTGTGGCGACCCTGCAGAGACCCCTCCCAAGGTCAGCACAGACAGGAGGCTCTGCACTGGCTCTGAGGAAGGGCCGGTGCCTGCCCCTACCCTGGCCACGCTGATGGAGACAGAACCAAGTGTCCACACCAGGGGCTCGGTGCCGACACAGGTTCCCTTTATGGTCACTGCCAGCAGGCAGTGCCCACCACTTTCTGGCCCACTTCCTGTTCCTGACGGTAGGGTGCTCCGGCAGCTGCCCACCAACCTGAGGAGGATGAGGGCGGTCCCGGGGAAGCCTGCATCTTCTTCAGGCTCTCCAGCAGCGGGTTCGGGTTTGCGCTGGCGCTGGGCTCTGGTAGTGGGGCCGCAGGGGGAGCAGCCTCAGCTGCGGGTGGCTTCAGGGAGAAAGCGGGCACGGGCACGGGCGCGGGCGGGTTTTCAGGGACAGAGCCCGGGGCTATGTCTAAGGGAAGAAGCAGAGCAAGGGCTGTCACGGCGTGTCCTGGCGCCTCTCAGCAGAGCACCCGCTGCAGTGGAGGGGGGTAGCTCCCGTAGGGAGGGTGGGCGCCCCCTTACCCGTCTGGTCCTCCAAGACCTTGTTAAACCACTGCAGAGAAGCTTTCTTCTCCAGGTCCAGGTCCTCGGCAGTGACTGAGTAACCGAGCTGGGGTGGCGGGGGCTGCCAGGAGGGAGAGCAGAGTCTGGGTCAGGAGAAGCCAGCGGGAAGCCAAGCCCAGTGGTGGCGGGACAGAGGGACAGGCCCTACCAACGTCAGCTGGTCCCCTCGTCTGGAGGGCAGCAGCTGGATCTTCCGCTTCCGCTGCCCGGAGCCGCCGGGCGTCGTGGGGGAGCTGAACGAGCTCTGTTTCTTGGAAGAGGCCGGGTCTGCAACTAAAGGACAGATGTGCTTTCTCCTTCTCTGAAACAGGCAGGCGGGTCTACCACTGGGTTCTTGGGTTTGTTTTGGGGCCAAATCTGGGCCGACAAGCTTCCTGCCCACTGCACTGTCTCTCCAACCCCAGTGCACTGTTTTTACATAGGAGTTTCCCCGTTTATCTCTGAGAGGTTTTATCCTCACTGCTTGAGATCTTGGATGGCATTAAAGATCATTTCTGTCAAGAGGCTAGCAAATGGTAGGACTAGAGCCACAGTACAGTGGGCAGGGCATTCGCCTTGCATGCGGTCGACCCAGGTTTGATCCCCGGCATCCCATATCGTCCCCTGAGCCCTACCAGGATTAATTCCTGAGTGCAGAACCAGGGGAGTAAGCGCTGAGCACTGCTGGATGAGGCCCCAAAACAGAGGCTAGCAAGTGAGAAGTTGCCCCCCACCGCCCAGGCTGACCAGCACACTCAGAGCCCTCCCTGCTGCCTCTGTGGCACAGTGCTCCACAGGAGTGCCACATGCAGCCCCTACAGCCTCACCCCGCAGCCCCAGCCCGTTCACCTTTTTCTCCCTGGGACTCCTTGTCTGTGACCAGCGGAGTTGAAGTAGACGGCTGGGTCAGTTCCTCTTCTCTGCGGGAGCAGAATCGGAGCGGGGTTCAGAAAGGCTTCCCGAGAGCTACTGCGTGCAAACTGCCCACACCCTCCTCACCACCCAGGGGTCAGAGGCTAACCCATCTTAGAATGTCAGAATAAGAAAGCAAACTCGACAGCAAGGAGGGATGGAGGCAGGTCAAAGAAGTCCCAGAAAAACTGTCCCACCATGCTGTTGCCATGCTGTGCCAACTGGGTAAGGAACCCGCCTTCCACATGCCAGCACTAACATGTTCAAACAAGCATGAAACATGCGTCTTCAAAACCCTCCTTAGAACTCGCTGCAGACAAAACTGCGCCTGAGGGGGTGGGGGTCCCGAGCAGGAGGTGCTGCACCAGCCCATGGGGATTCTGCATTAGAGGTGGACACTGCGTTGTCCCCGGGGCTGGATGTTTCTCCCCAACCTCCCTCCTCAGGCCACGCAGGGAATGTCGCTGCATTACCTCATCTTTTTGGCTGGCCTCTCTGGGGTCTGGGAGCGTGACGAGGCCGGGCTGGAGAAGGGTGACGAGCTGGGCCCTGTCCTCTTCCATAACTAAGAAGCAAACACATGGTCTGTGACTGGCCTCCGTCCACAATCTGGTCCCCGACCCACAGCAGGACTCTGCAGTTATCTGCAGAGAATAAAGTCGCTTCCAAAGAGAATGAAAACCTTTCGTATCCAAAACTCCGGGGAGGCCAGTCGCCACTAACTCCGGTGGGGGAGTCTAGAGAACACAACATGAGGGCGGGGCGGGAGTGACAGTACAGCAGGGAGGGCACAGGGTTGCCCTGGTTCGATCCTCGGTGTCCCATTCGGTCCCCCAAGCACCACTGGGGGGGGGGATTCCTAGTGCAGATCCAGGAGCAACCCTTGAGCATAGCCAGGTGGGACCCCAAAACAGTGATAACATCATGCTGTTGTATCTGCAGAAGCAGTAACCGGGCCTGCTCCTGCACCAGGGACAGGCAGCAGAGCGGCACGTGGGGCTGGCGCAGAGCAGCTGACTGTTCCCCGAGGAAACAACCCATGCCGGGCTCCGGGGAGGAAGGCCAGTAAGCCAACTCAGTCTTGCTGTCACTGAATTCTCCGCTTCACGCGATCTACTTCACTTCTGAAAACAGGCTGTCAGGACAATTATTTCCCTCTGCAGTGTTCCTGGGCTAGAAGCCGGGGTCTCAAGCCCACCCCCATCACTCCCGACTTTACAACATGCACGGTACTTGTTGTGGACGGCGAGCACACACCTGTCCCGTCTCTCGGGCAGAGCCCTTCGGAACAGTCTGCCTGCGGAGCTGCTGACGGGTGCACACGCCCGAGTAAGTCATCAATTACCCTCGCCACCAACATTTTCCTTACTGTGACGTTTTCAGGGACTGCATCCTAAGTGGAATGGTGGAATTTGAGGTAAATGGCAGGGGCCTGAGGACAGTGGCGGAGAACGTGCTGCAGAAATTTGAGACTGGGCGCTGGCCGGCTGACCTGAGTTCGATCCATGGCATCCCACAGGATCTCCCAAGCAACACCAGAAGTAATTCCTGAGTATGGAGCTAGTTGTAAGTAGTGAGCACTGCCAGTGCACCCAAAGACCAAAAAAACAAACAAACAAAAAAAAAAAAAGAAGAAAGTATCAAAGAAACAAAGTATCAAAGGCTCCAAGGCTCTGAATGGGTTTAGGGTAAGCATGTTCTGTTGTGTTCTGATCAGGTAAAGGATGAGAAACGACATACTTAGACAACAGGGGCCAGAGTGATACAGCATAGTGGGCAGGGTGCTGAGCCCCACCAGGAGTGATGCCTGAGCACAGAACCAGCAGTAAATCCTGAGCCCTAACCGGTGTTACCCCAAAACCAAACCAAAACAAAACAAAAAACCCCAAAACAAAACAAATATGTGGGTCTGGGTCTCTCACTTTGCTTTTTACATTTCACTTAGGGGGCTGGGGGGGAGGGAGAATTTGGTCCACACCAGGAAGTGATTGGGGTACTCCCACCAGTACTCAAAGGACCATGCAGTGTCAGGGACTGAACCTGAGTCAGCCACACGGAAGATAAGTGTCTTAACGTCTATACTAGCTGCCTCGCTGTCACCAACTATTAATTTTTAAAAAAAAGGGTGGGGGGCCAGGAGTGTCTCCTAGAGTGCAGAGCCAGGAGTAACCCAAGCATCGCCAGGTGTGACCCAAAAAGTAAAAAAAAAAAAAAAAAAAGAAAGAAAAAGGGTGGGGGGTATAAGTGATGCTTGGATAGCTCACAGGGCCAGAACGCAGGTTTTCCACGTTGCAGTCCTGGGGTTCATGGGGTTCAACCGTGGCACTGCAACCCTGGCACCACATCCCTGAAGGATTCTTTTTCCCTGAAAAGTGGATGGTGAGCCACATAATGGCTGTGGTCTAAATGTGTCCTGGAGGCTCGAGTGATAGTAAGTACAGCAGAGGGGGTGTGCCGGGCATGTGCCCAGCCCTGGTTTGATCCCTGGCCTCCCATATGATCGAGCAGAGCCTGGAATAAGCCCTGAGAAAGAAAAAAATGAAAAAAAAAGGAAGAAAGTATCTCTAAGGGTAGAAATTAAATAGAAAAAAAAATATGATGGGACTTCCAAAACTGTTAACAATATAATTTTGGAAAAAGAACCTCCTTAATCCAACAAAAGCTGAGAACAACTGCACCAAACACCTTGGGACACTGAGGTTACAGCCACTGAGTAAGCGACAGACGCCTGCCACTGCATCTGGTCGACATTCTAGTTGCTTTGGCTTTTTGTTTTGTTTTGGGGCCATACCTAGTGATGCTCAGGGGTCACTCCGACTGCACTCAAGAGATCATTCCTGGCAGAGCTCGGGGGACTCCATGGGATGTCGGGGACTGAACCCAGGTTGGCTGCATGCATGGCAAGCGCCCTCCCGGCTATATTGTCATTCCAGTCCCTCGACATTCTATTTGAGATTTTAGACAAGTGGGTGCAGTAAAGCATAAACTAACAATACAAAAAGGAGAAAAAATGGGGGGAAACGCTGGCACCTCAGCACATAGACACTGAAGAACATGCAGTCACTCAACACACACACACACACACACACACACACACACACACACACACACACAGACTCCAGGGTTAGTCCTGGCTCTGTGCTCATAAGGATCACTCCTGGAGTGGGGAGCCTATCCTGGCCATGTGAGAGGCCAGTGAACTACCCCATACTCTCTCCAGCCCCTAGCAAAACATTCTTAACACAGAAACCAGTTACACTGCTATGCAGCAAACAAAAATTTAAAGTTACCATTGATAACTGCATTAAAAAACGTACCTAGGAATAAGTTTAAGATACTGAAGGGCTGAAGCAATATAGTACAGTGGGTTGGGCATTGACTATGCATGTGGTCGATCTGGGTTTGATCCCCGGCATCCCATCGCCAAGCACTGCCAGGAGTGATCCTGAGCACACCCAGAAGTAACCCCACTGGGAATGGCCCAAAACAAGAAGAAAAACAAAGATATATAAAACACAGAAGTTAAAGATGATATAAGCATATACCATATTCATAAACAAGAAGAATCAATTCCGTCAAAACGCATATTTGCTCCAAAAGAGAACAAATTAAAGGCAAGCCCAACCACTGTCTCATCAAGCTTGTCTTCAAAGAAAGCTGCAACTTAGTCTAGAATTACATTTAAAGAAAAAGGAGGGCTGGAGTGATAGCACAGTGGGTAGGGCATCTGCCTTGCATGTGACGACCCAGGTTCGATTCCCAGCATCCCATATGGTCCCCCAAGCACCGCCAGGAGTAATTCCTGAGTGCAGAGCCAGGAGTAATGTACATCGCCGGCGATGTACATTAGAAGCAATGTACCTGTGCATCGCCGGGTGCAACCCAAAAAGAAAAAAAAGAAAAGAAAAGAAAGAAAAAGGAAAGAAACCATTGCCAGAGACACAGTACAGCAGGTAGGACACCTGCCTTGAAAGTGACTGACCCAGGTTCAATCCCCGGGACCCCATGTGGTTCCTGGAGCCCCACACGGATTGCTCCATGAGCACAGCACCAGGAGTAAGCCCGAAACACCGCTGGGAGTGTGCTCCCAAAGCAAACAAGTAGGGTTTCCAGTAAGAAGCAAGATTCCCTTCTGTCAGTTTCCAATATATGCCATGCGAATGAGTCTAGGTACACGTAAAGAAAAAGGAAAACAACAGTGCAATAGAGGAGACCATAACCAGACCTTCACACCTGTTTTTTTTTGAAAAACATTTCTAGATTATTCATATCAGTGCCTGTTGCCTGATTAACACTGCCAGCTTTGATGCATTCTGTTCCCACCTCACCACCAGATAAGGTCTCTTGGTCTCTTGGGTAACCGAGTATTTCAACACAGCAAGCACTTAGTCTCAACCCCTGCCAAGGTACACTGCTTCTAAACTTTGCTTTCTATGAAAGGAGACAATCATGTTCTGGCTGGTTCCCAGCCCGAGCAGAAGCTGGGCATCTCGGCCTGCCACGGGTGATCACTGCCCCTCTGCCCTCAGTTGGGATTATCAATTCCTGCTCTGTGAAGCGTGGCTCAAACTCACCCACCAGCCCCGGCTGCCCAAGCTGGGTGGGTGTGAGGGCCAGGGACGGGCGCCGGCTCCAAGGGACACTGATGCAAGTTGTCTGGCAACAGCACACATGCATGCCTGGAGAGCAGGCTCTATCTCAGAGAATCAGAATCACAAGAGCTTAACAGCCAGGTGTGACAGGCCTGTATTCTTTTACTACGTGTCCCGACAGTAATCAATGGAAGGAAAGGGTGACCACAGTTAAAAAAAAAAAACAACACGTGTATCTTACATACTGAAATGAAATAAGTATAAAAAGCAAAGACAAGCTTTCAAATATGACCTCAAGTGATCAAAAGTGGCAGTTTACAGAGAGACTACATATAGTTTGGGGGAAAAGAATAATAAAAAGGGGAGGGGCTGGAGAGATAGCATAGCGGGTAGGGGTTTGCCTCGCACACGGCCGACCTGGGTTCGATTCCCAGCATCCCATATGGTCCCCTGAGCACCGCCAGGAAGAAGTAACTCCTGAGTGCAGAGCCAGGAATAACCCCTGTGCATCGCCAGGTGTGACCCCAAAAGAAAAAAAAATAAAATAAAAAGGGGAATAAAGTGGAAAATGAGGGGCTGGAGCAATAGCTCAGCGAGTAAGGCGTTTGCATTGCATGTGGCTGACCCGGGTTTGATTCCCAGCATCCTATATGGTTCCCCAAACACCGCCAGGAGTAATTCCTGAGTGCATGAACCAGGAGTAACCCCTGTGCATCTGTGCATTGCCGGGTGTGACCCAAAGAGCAAAAAAAAAAAAAAAAAAAAAAAGTGGAAAGGGAAAAAGGAAGGGTACAATATGGAATGAAAACAGATGAACTTTGAATTCTGTGTACTGCTTATGTTTTGGGAAGCGCCTAAATGATTTATATATAATCCTAAGTAAATTTATATATAATTAAAAACAAACTATGGGGGGGGATACAGAAATGCCAAATGTGACACAGCGTATCAAATAGACTTTGTTACATTACCACACTGGTGGTTTAACCAAAAACAATTCATAATACTTTAAAATGAAATAAGTATTTGCCTGTACATTCCCAATATCTATAGAAGGATATCAATTCTAATGACAAAATAAATCACAATTTGAGTGGAGGGTGTTTTGGGGCTATACCCAGCAATGCTAAGGGCTTACTCCTGGTGGGCTCAGGGGAACCAAACTCAACCAGCGTGCAATGCGAGCACCCTAGCCACTGCACTATCGCTCTGGCCCCCCAAGAAATTCTTAATCTGAATTCAGTCTTAACTGTTAATGACAGTAAAGGCCCTCCCGTTGATCATCGATTTGCTCGAGCGGGCCCAGTAACGTCTCCATTGGAGACTTTGTTGTTACTGTGTCTGGCATATCGAATACTCTCAGTAGCTTGCCGGGCTCTCCGAGAGGGGCGGAGGAATCGAACTCGGGTCGGCCATGTTGGCTGCGTGCAAGGCAGATGCCCTACCCGCTGTGCTATCGCTCCAGCCCGTTAATGACAGATCGTGTCTATTAAAAGGAATCAGCATTTTTAATGTAAAAATACATAAAAAACAGAAAACCTAAGAAACGAGGCCTATACTTCTGCCATCGGATCTTCCTGAAGAGTGTCACCGAGGCCTCCCACCCTTCCCATTGCCACGATGCCCATGGTCACACACATGCTTAGTCGTGCTTGTTGGGTCACATGCCCGCCTGTGTGCTGGAGGTAGCACACCTGTGGCACCAGGGATCCAGAGGGCTGAGCCACAGGGCACACATGGATGTGTGTCCTGGTGGCCTCATACTCCGAGCCGCCCCAGGCAGCACGCACATCTCAACTCTCCTCGAGTTGAGAGGCGCCTCCAGAGAGCACTTTCGACTGACAGGAACCAGGGCTCCTCAAAAAAACAAAACAAACAAAGAAAAAAATAGGCTTCAATCTGGGTTGAAAATACATTAAAATAGCAATAATTTTTTGGGCCCAAAACAATATATCTATTAAAAACAACCAGGATCAACACATAATTACCATTGGGTGATTTACAAAACCAAAAGGTAACAAGAGCAGAACCAGAGGACCAGGGGCTGAAGCGATAGCACAGGGGGGTTGGGCGTTTGCCTTGTATGCGGCTAACCCGGGTTTGATTCCCAGCATCCCATATGGTCCCCCGAGCACCACCAGGGTAATTCCTGAGTGCAGAGCCAGGAGTAAGCCCTGAGCATCGCCAGGTGTGAACCAGAGGACCAGACAGACACCACCTGAACTCCGCGATCACTATCAATCTCACCAAAGGGACGCAACTGGACCTCGCGTGCTCCTGATGAGCAGCCAGGGAAGGACACAGCATCACCATGGATAACTACTTGGCCGCGACAACCAACCATGGATCTGAACAAGCCACAGCTTCTGACCGCCCATGTACCAAGAGAAAGGGGGACAGGCTCATGATGACACCCCAACAACGCAAACTAAACACAAGAAATGCCACAGAACAAAAGCATAGACAGTTTCAAAAGCATAAAAACAGCAGGAAAAGACAGAGCAACCATCTGTAACAAATTTCTGATTTCTTAGCCCAAATAAATGTAGCACAATAGTCTGGAACAAGGTCAATTAGAACCTAAGTGACATTAGTTACCCCTGAAGAATGATTCTGTTCTAAAACAATAGCACTGAAGCTGTCAATTTTTTTTTTTTTAACGTGGGGCTGGAGAGAAAACTCAACAGGCTGGAGTACATGTTGGCACAGAGTGACCTGAGCTGCTCCCTGGCATCCACGGTCCTCCAAGTACCACCAAGGGTGGGTCCCCACTGGCTGAAAATATACACAAGTACTTACAGATGAAAAGGTGTTTCTAATCTGTTTTAAAACGCAATAGCAGTGGGGACAATAGCAGTGGGGACCGGAGTGATGGTACAGTGGGTAGGGCATTTGCTCTGCACATGGCAGACCCAGGTTCAAACTCCAGTATCCCATTTGGTCCCCCCGAGCACTGCCAGGAGTGATTCCTGAGTGCAGAACCAGGAGGGTAAGTCCTGAGCATTTCCAGGTGTGGCCCAAAAACCAAAAAGGGGGGGAACACCCACAAAAAAACCCACAACAGCAAGAATAAACCCAGGGAACTGATGGCACTCTAATGTTAACAACTTAAGTCCAAGGTCACTCATTGTGTGTGGGTGTGGGCGGACAGCAGGATGGTCCCAGAGGTGCTCAGGAGGCCCTAGGGCCTCATCACTGTAATGCAGGGACTAAGGACACAGGGAGCTAAGGCCGCCCCGAAGTGTTGGGGCTCTCAGGGTTGCAGTGATGCTACCGGGAGCTGTGATGGGGCGCAGATCAGCTTTCTCTCTTCTGTGTGTATCTGGCATCTGAGGTAAAAGATCTACAGGGAAGAGGAGGAGGCCACTGTGGTGCATGGCTGAGGGGCAGGGCGGAGGAAGTTCTGAGAAGTGTCCTCTCATCTCCAGTCGCTTGCAGCCCTGATCATCTTTCATTTAAAAAGCTGTAATGGGCCAGAGCGATAGGACAGCGGGGAGGGCACTTGCCTTGCACGGGGCCAACCCAGATTCGATTCCTGGCATCCCATATGGTCCCCCGAGCACCGTCAGGAGTGATCCCTGAGTGCAGAGCCACGAGTCAGCCCTGAGCACCGCCAGGTGTGGCCCCAAATGAAAAAAAAAAAAAAGAAAGGAAATAAAAGAAAATGCTGTAACAGTCTTCTGGATTAACACCTCAGTATGTTCTTCCCCTCTATAATCTCCCTCCATCTACACGTCCCTCAGAGCTCTGGTATTTCTCCAGTGCGCTCTGCACCAAGTGCCCATCTGTTCAAGACACTGACTGCAATAGGTACTTTCAAACATCCTCTTCAGGGGCTGAAGCCATAGGACTGCTGAGGGTGCCATTTTGTATACACCCAACCCAGATTTGACTCCTGGCATCCCATATAGTCTCCCGAGCACTACCAGGAGTGATTCTTGTGTGCAGAGCTAGGAGAATGCCCTGAGCATCATCACGTATAACCCAAAATCAAACAATGCTGCCCTCCTCCCCCTCCGAAACTCTCAAAACAAAACAAAACAAAGCAAAAAATCCACTTCAGCAGCTGGAGTGATAGTATAGTGGGTACGGTGTTTGCCTTCCAGACAGTCACCTGGGTCCCCCGAGCATCTCTCTGAGTGCAGAGCCAGGTGTAACCCCTGAGCATTGCTGGGTACCCAAAAAGCACCCCCTCCCCCAAAAAATCCACTCAGTAATCTTAAAAAGTAACTGTTTTCTCATTACCCTACCTGCTGTCCCATCTCTCCAAGTTCCAAGAGAAATAGTTTAATCAAGTTATCCACACCAGTCCCTAAGCTGCTGAGAGGCAAGCAAGAGTGGCCTGAGTGTGGCCGGCTTGGCAGTTCTTTGTGCTTCTACCAGGACAGGCACCATCTGGGGAAAGCCACCTTCCTCTTCTGGACGGAAACCACTCGCACCACAGTTCTCCCTCTGGGTGGATTTGTTCCACCTATTGCAATTTTGTGACAACCACTGCCTCCGGCCCTCTGAAGTTCTGGGCACACCCCTTGAGCTTTCCCAGCTGTGCTGAACTCAGCGAGACCCCACAGAGGCGGGGTCAGTGAGGCAGCAGCCCACTGTGTCGCCAGCCCCGAGCCCGGCATACCTGCGCGTGGCCGCGGGTGGAGCTGTAGGAGCTGGTGATGGCGTTGCGGCTGGAGCTGGGGATGCCGCCCGTGCAGGTGCTCGCCAGGGAGCTCAGCGACGACGTGCGGGAGCGCTTGTTCAGGTGGTCATCCGCGCTCTGTGCCACGAGGCCGCGCTTCAGAGACCCCGGCCTGGCAGTTGGGAGGACAGAGGCGTCAGAGAAGGCCCATGCCCGGGCACGGAAGCTGGCCTTCTTTCTCAAAAACATTTTAGGCACCATGATTTACAATTTGGTCACCCTGTCAATGACAGAGTTTCCTGAAAACAACACCCCACTCCCTGGCATTTCTCATTTCCTTGCCATGGTGCAGTTCCGTTCTGCAGTCACAACAGCTTTCTGAAATCAATATGGAACAGGGAACCACGTGCCTGCCTTGTTAGCAGTAATGTTTGACAATACATATCTGACAAAGTCAGGACAGGAAAGCAAATACTTGAAATTTAAATGTAGGCCTTCATTTGAGGTTTCTAGAAAACACACATTACAGTGACCAAAACATTCATCAGTAGTCGCCTGGGGTCAGGATGGGACTAATCAGGGCACCCAGGGCGAATGTCAATGGCCAAGGGTGGATGTGCTCCTGTGACCTCAAGAGACATGAGTCGAATCTCATCGAGCTGTTTACTGAAAGTTTGTACTGTGTCAGTTAAACTAAGCTGTGCCGGAAAACAGAGTAAGGGCCAGAGCGACAATACAATAGGTACAGTGATGGCCTTGCCTTGCACACGGCTGACCAGGGTTCAATCCCTGGATTCCCGTGTGGTCTCCCGATCACTAGGACTAATTCCTGAGTGCAGAGCCAAGAGTAAGTCGGATATGGCCCAAAAAACAAACAAAATTAGAGTTAAGAGGAAACAGTGACTTTTGGAAAGCATCCAAATGCAGCCAGCTCCCCTGCGTCTCTGCAGTGGGATGGAGGGGCCTCTGCCAGTGGCGACACCAGCTGTCTCCGGGAGGACCCCAACCACAGGGCAGCTTATCCCTGCACGTGATAAAAACGGTCTCCCTAGCTTTCACCATGAACCCTGCCTGCAGCTGGACCAAGCAAACTGTATTCCATTTGCGCCACCACTATCCTTCAGTTTGAGAGAAGACAATCTTACTACCCTTGAGATTTTTCTCCTTGGAGCTATGCTTCAGAGGTTCCCAAACACAGTTTGAAAACTGATCCTCTTTAGCAAACACAAAGTGCCCATGGCCCCCTACTGCACCCAAGGCTACTACACCCAGCTGGATGCCAGGGGTTCCCTGGGGCAGAAGGGGGTAGTACTGTCCACTTTGGAAACGCTGGAGGTCGGTCCTCAAGCATGGGTAGGCAGCCCAGCGCTGACGGGCTCCCGGTGCCTCCAAGCCCAGTTCTGAACTTTCTGGCCCAGGGAGCCAGGCCAAACAGGCCAGAAGTGGCCCACGGGCCCCTTGAGGACTGCTTGAGAAGATCCCCCGCTGCCCAGATAACCTGCCTCCCAACATCTTAGTTGGTCCCCTCAGAATGAATGTTGGTTTGCCTGTCCTCTCTCACGAAGGGCGTCCCGAACCCAGTAAGCACAATGGGCAGCCCAGGGCTCATGGTTTCATGGTTTGCAGGGACAGCCTGCACAGAGTGGGGAGAACTCGCGCGGCCCTGCGACCTGCAGGGACACACGGACACACTCCTGGGGCTTGAGCACTCTCCCGAGCGACTTCCCAGCCAAAGCTTCCTCCGATGTTGTAACGCACAGAAATCAGATGGTTATTATACTTCACATGCATCTGACCCGCTGCACAAACCCTTCTTTTCATATACTTATTAAATATACTTACCAACCCTCTCAATCAAGCACATATATCTTGCCCTGATAATGCAAAACTGTTTTACAGAATCAGGCAATTCCCTGCCAACAAGGGACTCCAAAGTAACCTTCCCTGGCTTTTGAGGCCTGCACCCCAACTAAACAAGCAAGGTGTCCACTCAGGGAAGACCTGCTAACAAAAGGCCAGCGCCGGCCTTTTCCAAAAGTGGCTCCTCCCTCGGATGGCCCCTCACTTACTTAGGCACGAATGCGGCGGGGACTCCATTGGCTACCAGAGGCTCGAAGGCCGAATGGCCACTCCCGCTGCTATCGTGGCGCCTGCAGGAAAGAAAGCTCTTGTCAAGGGCAGGGGTGATGGGGGGGTGGTGGAATGCTCACCTTGAACACGGTCAACCTCGGTTCAATATCTCCCACCCCAGATGGTCTCCCTGCGCCCTGTCAGGAATGGTCCCTGAGCCCAGAGCCAGGAGCAAGCCCTGAGCACCACTGGGTACGGCCACCCGCCTCCAAAAGAAAGTTTCAGTCAAGTGCAATGACTATTTCTCACATACTGCCAAAACCTAATATTATTTCTATGGCAGAAACCTCAGGTTGACAAGGAAAGAGTTCCTTCAAATACCAGATTCTGAGAGCTAAGTTTATTCTGAGACTGTCCTGGTTCCAAGTATGAAAATGACTTAGAACTTCTGGATTAGTTTAATGTTAGTTATCTTCACACTGTTACTTAGAATCACAAAATGAACACGTCACAAGTCACACATTCAACAAAAGCAGGGCAGAGAGCTAGTACAATGGGTAAGACGCTTGCCTGGCAAGCAGCTGTCCTGGGTGTGATGCCCCGCACTCCACAGGGAGCCCTGAGTAAAGCCGGGTGGGATCCAAAACCGAAACAAACCACAAGCAAACAAACAGCACACTGCAGGGACTCCCACACATCTCCCAAGTGGCCGAGTGTGTAACTTTCAACCTTTCAACACCTGCAAACTGGCGCTGGTCTGGAAGTGGCAGTCGAAAACCACAGCTCTAGAGGTTCCTATGGAAAGTCAGGGCAAACCATTCCCTACTGCACGGGAGAAATATGCCTGCACGGCAAGCGCCTTACCCGCGGTACTATCGCTTGGGCCCTGTTTGTTGCAACTTCTATTCACTTCTCCCCTGTCGGTACGAGGGCAGGGGAGACAGCGCAAAGGGCTGCCCACATGCTCTGCATGCAGGAAATTTGCTTCAACTACCGGCAAAGCACAGTCCCCGGGAAAGCTCCAAGCTGGGAGTGGTCAAAATCAAAATAATCTGAAACCACCCTGCTTACTTTATTATCCTTTGTTTTTGTTTTGGGGCCAAACCCTGAGGGTGTTCAGAGCTTACTCTGGCTCTGCCCTAAGGAATCACTATGGTGGGCATAGGGACTACCTGGGGTGCTGGGGATCAAACCCAGGTCAGCTGCATGCAGAACAAGTGCCTTACACGCTATGCCATTACTCTCAGGCCCCCTGTTTAGGCAGGTCTTTTCCCTTCAAGTTCCATGAGGACTGGCTCAGTCACTGCTTACCCAGAGAGCCAGAACAAGCTCTGGCACACACGAGGGTCCTCAGTACTGAGTTTAAAAGGTAAGTGCAGGGCCAGATAGCTTAAAAGCTAGCTGGAGCGCATGTTCGGCATGAGTGGTCCAGACTCAAGGCATAGCATTTCCCCCGAATTCTGCCAGGAGGGGCCCCCAAGACAGCAGGGAATGGGCCTGAGCGCCAACAAATGTGACCTCCACCGTCCTCCAAGAATGGGAATGCCCCCCACGCTCCTTTTCAGGGTCACACCTGCTATGTTCAGGGTTTACTCCTGGAGGAGCTTGGGAACCACACTGAAGTGCCAGGGATGGAGGCAAAGTCGGCTGTGTGGAGGCCGTCCCTGGCCACAAGAGTAGGAACTGGAAACCGTAAGCCACAGCAATTCTGTACCCCAGTGACCGCCAATCTCTTCTTTTCAAATTCAAGAAATGAAATGTTTTACTTCATTTTCCTCACGTGAATGGAAACAAATGGCCAGAGAGGTAGTACAGGGGTTAGGCACTTGCCTTGTGAGTGATCCTGGTTCAATCCTTGGCAACACATGGCCTCCTGAGCACAGAGCCAGGAGTAAACCCTGAGCAACGCTTGGTGTGGCTCAACACCCCCCTTCTCCCCACCACCAAGTAATGAAATTGGTTTTATGGTAAACAGACCATATTCTAGTCTTCACTTAGTCAAGCATTTCTTTCAGCATAACTATGAGACCCCTCTGGGTATTACCCAAACAACTTGAACACCAGTCTGCAAGCATTCCTCCTTTCTCAAAAATGAAACAGGACGGACCAAAGCAACAGACCAGAGGGCAGGGTGCTTGCCTTACATGAGGCCGACCTGAGCTCAATCCCTGGCATCCTGATGGTCCCGAGTACCTACAGGAATAAATCCTGAGTGCAGAGCCAGGTGTAACCTGTGAGCACCACCGGGCATGGCCCCAAACCAAAACCAAACACAAATAAAGGAATAGGACTGAAAGTACCACAGGCAGAGCACTTCTCAGCACACATTACCCAGGTTTGACCCCACATATGGTGCCCCAAGCCTGCCAGGAGTGATTCCTGAAACTAGAGTCTGAGTAAAGATGGGTCTGACCCTAAAACCAAACAACAACAAAAAAATACAACAGAGTGTTATTAGATGAGGATGACAATGGCTACAGTTTGCTGTCCCATCTCTATTTCCAGGGGATTATTGAATGTATTCACCTGTGCTGTGGAGAAATAAAGAGAATTACAGCCTTTTGTTAACCAAACTTTTTCCCCCAGAGGAGTTGCCCTGGGGCCTGAGGGATAGGGCCCTTTCCTTGCACCCGAACCTTGCCAAAAAGTGATCCTGTAGTCCAGAGTTGGGAGTAACCCCTAAGCACTGCTGGGTGTGACTCCAATGGGGGGGGGAGGGGCTGTTACCTTCTTTTGTTTTCCTGGCCCTCGGTGAATATATGATCTTCCTCCTCCACGGTCCTTTTTTTCCTCTCTCTGAGAGCATTCAGTACAGTCTCCTTTGCACACGGGTCTGGAGTATTACTTGGCGGAGAGGACAGTGGCGAGCTGATGACCTGCTCTGGTCTGCAAAGACAAGAGTCCAGCATTAAGGCCTGCAGTTCCCTTGCCCCAGAGCACTGGCTCCAGTCACTGGAAATGAGGAGCCGAACCACAAGCCAAAGAAACTGCCCTCAGGCAAGAAAACTAGTCTAGTGCAAGCACGTGAAGCACAAGTCAAAAACCAAAAGAATGAAAGGCGTGTAGGGGTCTCTCCTTTGAAGAAGCAGGGGTCTCTTCTTTCAGGAACTACTCACAGCGAGGACCGGGCCAGCTTGCTGTCAGGAGGTGCAATCCTCACCGTGACGGGGCTGCACACCATTTTGGAATTCCGAGGGGAGAGCACGGTCTTCTTGTGATAACCATTCCAGCACACTGTGGGCAGGACCCCCAGTAAGGAGTACTGGGCCTGCTGGATTGGATAGTGTCTTCGAGGTGTAATTACAAATCGATTTGATAAAGTCCCGCTCTCCCTGCAGAGAACAGAAGACAGGTGATGTAAACGAAGAAGCAGAAAAGAAGTGAGGCGCTCGAGAGCGGGTGGGTTCAGCTAATTTGCAGAGAGCTCAAAGCAGCAGAGGGCACACTTTTGAGGGCGACCATACCCTAGGCAATCTACCAGTGAGCGGACACAGCGGCAGCATAGCAGCAGCTGGTGAACAGCTGTCCGAATGTGGACACCAACCATTTGCGAGAGAAATGGGAAAGCGGCCCACGCGCAGGTGAACTGCGGTGAAAGCATGTGGATTAGGGACTGCAGGGTGGAACCCACAAGCAACCATTAGCCCAGGCCCAGGATCAAACACCTTAAGCCCTGAATAGTTAGTTAGTTCCCGGCCACACAGAGAGCTGTTTCTCACGCGCCCAGCCCTAAATAAAGCACCCAATTTGCATACCCGTACTGGCCATGAACGTTGCCTTTTTACTAGGCTCAGCATCTCAGCCTGGCACCAACCATCCTAGCTCACTCACCCACCTCACTCTGGGCTTCTGGGAGGACAGAATCCCGGGACGTGGAAACAGCAAATACGAAGGGCTGATCGGACTCAGCATGGATCTATTACTTTTACCAAACCTTTGTATCCCCTCGCATAACTGGGCTTTGGGGGCAAACAAATAAATAAAAAAGTCTCTTTCATTCGGTCCTTTCCTGCAGTTAAGTCTTCTCCAAGAGGCCCTTCTTGCAACCACCTCCTCCTGGGGCTCGGCTCATTCATAATTCCCCAACGGGGTCCAAGACAAATCCACGGATGTCTACATACACACACACACACACACACACACACACACACACACACACACAGCGAACGCCACACACAGCGAGCCCTCCCCCGGAGTGAGAGGATCTTCAGCCCCCGGAGGGGCAGTTCAGCAGCTCTGCAAAGCGTGCTGGAGATCGACCCGGGACGACGACTGGCCGACAGTTCCAAATCCCGCCAGCGAGGGCCCGCCCGGCTCTGTCACGACCTGGCTGGCCCCAAGGCGCTCGGGGGTCGCCGGCCGCCGACCCGCCCCGAACGCCGACCGCGGTGGGGCCCAACGGCACCGCGTCCACCCGCTCTTCGGGGTCCGGGGACGGAGGGTTGGGGGGGGGGGGGCGTGAGCGCCAGGGCGGGCACGCAGCGCGCGGGCTTACCGGGGCGAGAGCCGGCGGGCGGGCCGGAGCGGCGAGGGCCGGGAGGGCAGGAGGTGCGGGGCGCGGGCGGCCGGGGGCGCGGGCGGCGCGGGGCGCGTCGGGGGGCGGCGGCCCGGCCGCTCCCGCAGCTCCCGGGCCTCGGCGGCGGCGGCGGGCGCGGGCGGCGGCGGGGGCCCCGGCTTGCCCAGGTAGCTGCCCATGAGCAGCAGCTCGGCGCGGTCGGGGCCCTCGAGGAGGCTCCGCGGCTCCAGCAGGCTGCCGTTGGCCGTGGCCTGGGCGAGCGGGGCCCGCGGGCGCCGCGCGGGGCGGGCGGGCGGGCAGGCGCGCGGGGCGCGGGGCTCGCCGCTCAGTCCCCACCAGGCCGCGGTCGACCCCACGGCCAGCCAGGCCAGCGCGGCCAGCGCCGGCACCAGGTACAGCGCGAGGCCCAGCAGACACAGGCCGGCGAGCGCCGCTCCCGCCGTGCCGCCGCAGCCCCGGCCCCGGCCGTCCCGGCTGCTCGCCAAGGGGGGCCGCCGCCGCTCGCCTCCGCCAGCCGCCGCCGCCGCCGCCGCCGGAGACATCGCGGCTCCGCGCCGCGGAGAAGACTTAAATATCCCAGCGTGCACCGCGCCGCGCGCCGCGCCGCCGCGCGCGCTGACGTCACGCCGCGCGCCACCGCGAGGGGCGGGGCCGCGGAGGGAAACGCCGTCGCCTGGCAACGCGCTCCGCCCGCCCGCCCGCCCGCCGGGCGGTCGCCAACGGCTGCGGCTGCGGCGCGGCGGAGCTCGGCGGTGCCGCCGGGATTCCGCACGCCGGGGCCCGCACGCGTTCCCAGGGGAGCCCATGGTGGCGTGAGGGGAGAAGCTCCTGGGAGGGAGAGAGGGTCCCGGGGCCGACCCAGGTGCCTTTGGGTGCACCCCCACCCCCCAAAAACCTTCAATCCATCAGCCAAAGCCCCGGAGGGTGCATCCCAGGGGATGGATGCACGCGCGACTGAGTTAGGAAAGGAAGGGGTGGGGGGACGTTCGGGAGTAGACTGGAGCAGATAAAGCCATTGAAATGATCCCGTGTAGGGGCTGCAGCCAAAGTACAGTGGATCACGTGCTTGCCATGCATGCAGCCGACCTAGGTCATCACGACATTCCCTGGGCACCGCCAGGACTAACCCGTGAAGATCACCGGGTGTGGCCCAAAAACCAAACCAAAAAAAGAGAAAAGAAACGATCCAGCTTAAGGAAGGAGCAGACAGAAAAGGGAATAAGAACGAGGATGGGGAAAAAGAAAGAAAAGCGGGAAAGTGGGCCGGAGCAATAGTACAGCGGGTAGGGCATTTGCCTTGCATGCAAGAGATGACCCACGTTTGATCCTCGGCATCCCATATGGTCCCCTCGCCACTCCCCAGCCCACCAGTCGTCATTCATGAGAGCAGAGCCAGCCAGGAGTAAGCCCTGAACACCACTGGCAGTGCCCTCCTAAAAATATAAAAAACGGTTAATTATTTACTAATGGAGGGGGGGGGCACGGATTTGAGGCATCAAGCAGTGCTCAGTGGCTACTTTTGATTTTTATCTTTTCACATATATGTTACCCTTTTTATTTTTCCTTCAAGCAACAGGTTTAAGTCATTTAGTTTTTGACAAATAACTTGAGAGTGTGGCACAAGGGCTGGAAATTGTACAGGGGCCTTGAGCACAGCTGGCTGACCCGAGTTTGATCCCAGCACGCCAGGGGTGATCCCTGAGCACAGCTGGGTGTGGCAAATATACAACACAACACACATACACACAAACCAAGTAAAGAATGCGCTGCAGGAACGGCTGCCAAGCACCATACGCCCCGCACCCACCACGTGCTGAACCGCTTCGTTTGTTTGGGGGCCACACCCTGAACTCTGGGGGGCGGGAGGGGCTATTCTGGGACGGTGCAGAGGGCCCTGCGGTGCCGGGGACCAGGCTGAGGCCCGCGCTACGTGTGAAGCAGGACTCTCACCTCTGACTTTGCTCCCTACCGCTTAGTACTTTTTCTGCTGTGACGTCTGTGGCACACAGACTCCACCTCCATCGAACCGGAGTCGCTGGGGACCTGCCCGAGGCTGTGGGAGCCCAGGAGAGTCAAAGGGCTGAAAGGAGCACGGCTGGGGCCGGAGTGATGGTGCGGCGGTTTGGCCCGGGTTCGGTTCCCGGCACAGGGTCCTCGGAGCGCGCCCCCCCCCCCCCCCCACCCAGAAGCGATCTCTGAGCGCAGAGCCAGGAGTTAGCCCTGAGCCACGCCAAGGTAGGATTCAAAACCCACAAAAGAAAATTTGGAAAGCAAAGGACGGAAGGAGCATACCTGACTGTGTCCCTCCTGGCAGTGGTCGCCACAGCGCCAGTGCCCGCCTGGCTGCGGTCCTCTGGCCCGGGCCACCAGGACCGTTCCAGCCTCCCTGGCCAGTCCACCCCAGGCCAGCCAAACCACATGCTCCCGACGTGCCCCTCGCGCGCCAGTCTCGCGGGTCATTGTGGGGCAACTCCCGCGAGATCAGAGTGAGGGGTCGGTTGCTAAGCAACAAGGGGACGCGGAGTCGGTGATGGGGGGTTACTGAGGGGTGGGGGGCCTCAGGGCAGGTTCTGGTCCATGCCAGACCACAGAGCCTTGGGTTCCAGCAGGAAAGTGCGGCTGAGGCTCTGGCCTGACGTCTTCACTGTTCCCAACAGGGAAAATCCAGGTCCATGCCATTTCTCCCGCTCCCGGAGACGTGAATGAATGCAGTACCAGGGGCTCACACCCCGTAGGGAGGGGTTTCTCCACCATTGTAGCTTGGGCAGCCCCAATCTCCTCAGAGACACCCTCTTGCAGGTGCAGCGTCTTGCTGGGACCCCTACCCACCCGCTAGCAAAAGGTCTCTCTTGCGGCACTGTTAGATGACCCAAGCTGAACCCACTCAGCTACGTGAGCGCTTAAGAGAAATTCTTCCAGTGGTTTCAGATTATGAACTTCAGCTGGTACCAGAAACTTTGATTCTCTCTCTTTCTCTCTCATTAAAACATTAAAAAGCCTGTGATCTGGGGCTGGAACAATAGCACAGCGGGTAGGGCGTTTGCCTTGCAGGCAGCCAACTGGGGTTCGATTCCCAGCATCACATATGGTCCCCTGAGCATCGCAAGGAGTAATTCCTGAGTGCATGAGCCAAGGAGTAAACCCTGTGCACCACCAGGTGTGACCCAAAAAGCAAAAATAAATAAAATAATTAAATAAATTTAAAAAAAAGCCCGTGATCTACATTGGCCTACATTCTCCCTCTCCCACTCCCACCCCAGATATGTCAGTGGAAATGAGTGTAAGAGAGGGAAAGTCACTTTTCTCTTTGTACTTCTAGATCAGGGGCTGGTGAACATCTGTCTTTCAGGCCTGAAACTCTACAGTCCCACCCTGCCCACCAGGGCACAGGAGGGTCTTGTGCTTTCCCAAGCCTCGGCTTCGAGGCTGGTTTGGAGGGGTGGGGGTGGGGGTGTGCTGTCTGAATATCCAATTCCCTGGGGTGGAGAGATAATACAATGGTGTCTGCATGCGGCCAACCTAAGGTTCCATCACCGGAATCCCATATGATCTCCCATGCCCACCATGAGAGATTCTTGAGTGCAGAGCCAGGAGCAAACTCTGAGCTCCACTGGGTATGGCTTGATCCCCACCCCCAACCAACCTCCCCATGATTCCCCCCACCAAAAAAAGCCCCTACACAACTGTCCCCGCATCCAATTCTTTCTGTGAGACCTCCGTGGTATGAGATGGGGGACAGGTAGGGCTGGGGAGTACAGAAACCGGGGCAGAGTTGTGGGAGAGCCCGTGTGTGCAGAACTCCGTTCCTCAACCTGGGAGACAGATCTCCCCTCTTTGGGGACTGAGGTAGGACTTGTCACATATCGGGGAGTGGTCAGACCACCTCCCTGCCTGTGCCTTAGGACTTTGGCAGTCATGGGCAGCAGAAGCTTGAGACCATTAGAGGGCATTGTCCAGGGTCCACCCCCCCTGTGCTGACTCAGATGGGTACAATGCCCAGAGACAGGATCTGGGGTCCAAGGAGGCCATGGAACAGGCACCTACAGACAGCTGGGGGCAGGTGCTCAGCACCTGCCCCCAGGGTGGAAGCAGCACAGCAGTGGGGAATTGAGAGCATTGTCCAAAACTGACAGGGGCAAAAGTCAGATGTACACAACACAAGCACACATTTAGGTGGGCTTCCCGGGCTTGGCCAACTGCTGTGAACATCCCCCAGGATGTTCCACTTTCCTTCCCTTTCCTGTGGTTTGGGGGCGACATCCAGTGTTGTTCAAGGCTGATTCCTAGCTCTGTGCTAAGGGGTCATCCTGACAGCGCCATGGACTGAACTCAAGGGGTCACGTGCAAGGCCAGCGCCCTGTTCTATGCCAGGGCTTTGGCCGTCAGGGGCATTTTGAACAGTGGGATGTTACATGGTGAACCCCTGTACCTCTCCAGACCTTGTGCCCACCTGCAAGCTGTTTTTCCCATTTTGTTTTCCAGCCACACCTGGTGGCGCTCCAAGGCCACTCCTGCCTCACTGCTTGGGATCACTCCCTGCAGTGCTCCTCAGGTGCTCCTGCGATGGAGAAGTCTCTGGCCCAAAGAAAGGCATGACAACGCCCAAAAAGGGGTGCAGCTTCTGCAGAGTGGATGTGCCCCGCTGAGCAGTTCCTGTTCTTGACATGGCCGTCTTGGTTACTGGTGTCTGATGAACTGCCTTGCTCTCTCCTTTGAGTCAGTGGGAAGGTTCTCCTTTCTTTTTTCCTGCCTCTGTGCTCAGGGGTGCCTTCCCATGGGGTTTATGCGATGCCTGCTGGGTCAGCCCCATGCAAGGCAAGTGCCTGCCTGCTGTACAATCTCTCTGTTGGCAAGTCCTCCTGGGATACAGGCCTCGTCCCACTCAACCAATCCCAGCCACTCCCTCTGTCACTCCTGGCTGACAGGTCCCCGAGTGGCCGGCCGGCAGCTTTGTCCTTGAATAGATTGTGTCCCCACCACCCACCCCTTTTGGGCAGGTGGCAGGTCATTTCTGCCTCTGATGAGCAAAAGAGGAAGCAGTCATCAAATTTTTAGCAGAGGCCTCGCCTATTGGGTCAATTAATGGTACTGACCATATTGTCCCTTTCCCTATGGAAGACCCCAAGAACAAGACAGATGGGAGAGGATATTTTCAGACGGCACGTGTTTCTCGAAAGCACACAGCAAAGAAGTGGTTGCAGCTGCAGAGGTGCTCAGGCGATGTCCTGTTCCTAAGACATGCTCCCCAAGTTGTGTGTGCATGTGTCTCTTTTTGTCTTACGACTCTGCACTGGACACCCCCCGCCCCCAAACTCAAAACCACGCTGACGACACCAGTGACCACATTCCACTGCCAGGTTGAAATATTTATTTGAAAAAATTGAAAACACGGATGTGGCGTATTATACAAAGAAAGGTCTCAACACCAGAACCGAAGTGTCGTGGGGTGGCGGGGAAGGCCGGAACAGACCCTGAGGCTGCCTGCCCTGGTGGGACGGCTCTCGTGAAAAGTGAAATTTCGTTAGGACTTGCAGGGAGGTCTGGGGGTGGGGAAGTTAAAAACAAGAGAAACCGAGCCCGCCGCACCAGCCAGTGCCTCCAAACCCAGCTCCAAGGAGCTGCTCGCAAACCAACCTCTTAGAATGCACACCCAGGTTTCTGGGGACCCCTGGGTTTGTCCCTGTGAGTAGTAATTCGCTGCTTTTAGGGCTGCAAACCCGAGGTAGTTGAGGGTCACCTGAAGGACGGGTTTGGAAATACCTCTGCCCCAGGATGGTACCCCAGGGCGGCAGCTGGGCTGGAGGTCCACGCCAGGGTCACTACTGGCTTTAAGGGGTGTGAGTGACCAGGGGAGCTGATCATACCATGAGCATTTCCCCGGTGCCCGCTGGACATGAGCTTCTCCCTCTGGCGCCGGGGAACCTGTGCTCCCGCAGCAGGGTGGGTGGGCCGCTCCCAAGCAGGTTCCGTGCGCCCAATGGGGCAAGACCCCTGTTCAGGTGGGGTCCAGGGATCCTGCAGGCAGGCAGCAGAGCAAGGGCACAGTCAGCCTCCAACTCAGACCCTCAAGGTCAGAGAACCAGGCCACCAGGGAAGTGCACCTGTGTCCCCCTGACATCTATATGTCTCTAGCGGCATTAGGACACAGGTGTTCCCAAATCCCCTCACACGGGTCCCCAGGCCTTTCTCCGCGGGCCCCAGCCATGGCAACCCATTTCCACAGACCCACGACACATCCCCCATGATGCTCGGTGGCTCATCTCAAAGGCCACGAGGTGCATGTTTTGCCATTAAGACACTAGCCTGGGTGTAAGCCAGGCATTTCATGCTGAAGAGAACAGACTGGTGTCTGAGAGCCAGGAGGGGCTGGGAAGGGACCACAAAGACTCCTCCTGGCCAGTGTTTCCCGGGACCCAGCTCCGCATGTTCAAGCCTTTGGAATGGGTTGGACGGCTTGCACTGCGTCCACGGTGGCATGACCAAAGATTGCGGTTTCTTTTCAGGGGGAGTGTTACTGAGCAGCCTGAGGGGGCAAGATGCGACCCTGTACCACCCCCTCCCTGTAACAGGGGCCACCACTGAATGGCGGTGTTTCTGGGCGAGGGGTCCCCACGCCCAGAACACAATGACTGCCGCTGACTCGGGGGCCCCTTCACTGGTGTCGGGGTGGGGAGCACTAAAGCAAAGCAGCACTGAACATCAGATCCTTGAGCCCCACGGCTGCCCCCTCAGAGGCCTGCAGTGAAGTGCCTGGTGCCCTCCTGGGAGAGCGCAGAGGGGAGTCGGGTGTGGGAAGGGGATTCACAGTGATCAAACAGGGGTCCTGCCACCGGCCGCAGAGTAAGACGGAGCAAGGTTCGTGGGGATGGGGTCCCGGCAGTGCTCGCGGCCCAGCACCTCAGAGCTGCTACGATGACGGATGACGGAAGACACCTTTTGTCCAAGGTCCGAAGGTCACTTAAATGCTGGGGTCCATGAGGAGGGAAAGACGCTTTCAGGCTGCCCGGCCTGAGGAGGTTGTTCGTGTACCCCTCCTTTCCTGCTTGGGGGTCTTGTTTCCAAGATGTGTGGCCGGAAGGAATCAGAGCAGGAAGCCCCTGTTACTCACTCTCCCCTGACTCCGCCAGCCCCTAGGAGCCAAGTCTGGAAGACAGTGGCCCCCGCCCCATATGTCATTTCTGATCCGAGGGCAAGATCAACTCTTTCCTGTAGTCTGGCAATAAATACTCAAGGTCCCTCATCGGGTTCAGGGCGTGCTTGTCGCAGGGAGCCCATCTGCTCGGTCGGGCACCATGTCACATACCGTAGAACAATCTTCTGAAGCCATGATGCGAGGTCACCAGGTGCCCCGGGGGCTCCTGCCTGGTGCACACAGGCATGGCCTGGACTCCAAATTCCAGGCCAGAAAGAGTGTGGAGACACCCACCAGCTCCTCAGGCCTGGGGTGTGTGACAAGATTTCTGGGTCGAGGCCTCCCCCACCCCTCCACAGGGGTCTCTCACACAGGCAGTGCCCCCCACATCCTGTCCCCACTCTGGCTAGGGAAGTGGACAGAGGCTGGCACGGGGGCCGAGGGTGCTCTGGCCACCGGGAGGGAAGGCGCTTTGTTGCTTCTGCCTTTGGGCAAAGTGGGGGCTGGCAGCTCTGCCCACCTTGGGGAGTGTCCTCCACCAAGCTGGGAGGCTGGGGGGGTGGGAGCACCCGGGAGAGGAGGCAGCACCAGCGGGAACGGCTATGTGTGTGTGTGTGTGGGGGGGGGGTGGGAACCAGATGGTGCAGAGCTCCAGGGGGAAAGTGTGTGTGTGGGGGAATCGTTCCCTTTGGGACAGTTGGTATGTGAGTGAAACTGGAAAAAGAAAACTAAGAAAACCCAGCCAGCCACCGTCAGAAACAGTGGGAATGCATGGAACGGCCAAGGGCGGGGAGAGGGGCTGGGGTCCGGGCCTGGGCGGCAGGGGCACACCAGCTGTTCTGGTCACTCAGCAGATTCAAGGCAGCATCCTGGATGGAAATCCGCCAGCCCCCGATGTCCCCAAGTTTGTGCAAATGATGAAAACGGAAGAGACTGAAAAGAAAACAAAGGGTGGGGCACAATCAGTATCCTCTACAGTAAGGCCCTCTGGCATGGACATGGCGTGGGTGTGAGAGACAGACAGACAGATAGAAAGACAGACAGACAGACAGACAGACAGAAAGACATAGCAAATCGGGCTTCGACAGCACAGACAGCGGGTAGTAGCTCCAACAGGAAAGGTGTCCCGGTGGAGGGAGAGTGCAAGGACCACCAGGCCTGCAGAGTGGATGGTGGGAGGGCAGGAGGGGTGTGGCGGCCGAGGCTCACGTACAGAGACGGACTTACAGGCTGACGTGTGGGTGTCCGTGTGGCTCTACTCGTGCTCTGGGACCGCTGCTTGTGGTGAAGGAGCAGAGGCTTCGTTTTCTAGAAGACAACAACGGACGTCTCGCAGCCTGTCTCCCCCTCCCTCAATGAATCCAAGGACTCAACGCAAAGGGCCACCATGTTGGGATGGACCATCCCTTCCCATCATGAGCCCAGAGTCTGGGAAGAATGGGCTAAATATGGCCACCACATTGGATTGGGCCATCGTTTCCCATCATGGCTGAGCCCAGGGTCTGGGAAGGACGGGCTATGTATGGCCGCCATGTTGGCTGGACCATCCCTTCCCATCATGGCTGAGCCCAGGGTCTGGGAAGGATGGGCTATGTATAGGTACCATGTTGGGTTGGATCATCCCTTCCCATCATGGCTGAGCCCAGGGTCTGGGAAGGACGGGCTATGGTTGGCCGCCATGTTGGGCTGGACCATCCCTTCCTATCATGGCTGAGCCCAGGGTCTGGGAAGGACGAGCCATGTATGGCCACCATGTTGGGTTGGACCATCCCTTCCCATTATTGCCTGTCAGGGTCTGGGAAGGATGGGTTCCATCGAGGGCTGCTTCCCAGTCTGGGCCAGATCCAGTGAATTTGCAACCTTGGTTGTGAAAGGTCTGGCCAGTTTGTACACAAGGGACAGTGGCAACTGAGAGGCCCTGCAGGCCATGATGAGCCTTGGGGCTGGCTGCCATTATCGCTCCTCTCCACCCTTCTCTAACTGCTACCTGCTCTCTTGGCCACCATGGCCCTCCTGGGGTCTGGTCACACCTTGTACTTTGTGTTTTCAAGGTCTTCACCAACTCTACTCTCTGTTTACTACTCAGCCCTGTGCTGGCCTGACACCGAATTCCTTGCAGGGTTTGGGTTTAAGGGTTATTTATTTTTTTTTCTTTTCTTTTTTTGGTGTGGGGGGGGGTCACACTGGCAACCTTGCAGTGTTCAGGGGACCATTATTGGAATGCCAGGGACCAAACCCAGGTCAGCCGCGTACAATATAAATGCTGTACTACTGCTCTGGCCCTAAGGGTTATTTGTGAGATGGGAGAAGTATGAAGTATGCCCTTTGAGCACGGGGTGGGGCAGGAGGGTGCCCCGATGGCAGGGGGCCCTCACACAGCACCCCGTTCTCACTGTGGGTGAGCGAAACTGGAAACTGGCACCCGACCGACAGGCTGACCTTCATCCCAGCCCTCGGCGACCCCAGCCAGCTCGTAGTGCTTCTTCCGGAGCTCCCCCAGCTTCTGCCGCTCCTTCTGCAGCTCCGTCTCCAGCTCCAGCACCCTCACCTGCAGGACAGCGATTTTCTCTGGAGAACACGACGTAGATGGACTCTCTCCTCCAGTGCCCAGTGCCTAGCACCGGTCCACCCCCCAACCCCCGCCTTCTCACTGACTACCTGCCCCAGGCTTGACAATCCTAGGTCTGAGTCATCTTGACTGGAAACCAGCTCTGATGTCTAGTTCAGCCCATTTGGGAGGCCACGGCCCAGCTCACTGCAATTCCCTTGGCGTTTTGTTTTTTATTTCGTTTCCATTTTTTTTTGTCACAACCAACAATGCTCAGGGGTTACTTCTGGCTCTGCACTCAGGGATCATTCTCGGCAGTGCTTGGGGGCCCTTATGGGATGCCGGGCATCAAACCCAGGTCAGCTGTGTGCAAGGCCAGCACTCCTCCCCTCAGGCCTCCTCTTGGTGTCTGGCTATCATTAGGTTCCTCATGCAGCCTCGGTATTTTCTTATCTCAAAAAATGCATGGCTGTGCGCCTGCAAGGTCCTCGGCTCTGCACGGGTGCTGGAGACACCAGGGGCCAGAGACAGACCAGGTCCTTGTGAACTTCATGGTGGGGAGAAAGCAGCAAGCAGTGAAAGATGGGAACAAAAATAACGGCAAAGGTCGGGCTAGGATGTGTTTTGCAGGGGGCCACAGGCCTCCCGCGGGCCCCTGATCAGCTCTGGGAGGGAATCTGGCGCCACGGAACAAGCTCATCCTCGTCTCAGGCTGTTCACCAGCCGCAGCGACCATCAGGAGCTGACCTGGGAGGTGATGCTCCTTGGCCACAGGTGATCCATGCTTCAGAGGGTGCGGAACAGCAAGAAGGGATCAGGGGACCCAGGCAGGCACCTGGGGTGTGGGCCACGCAGGAGTGCTGTGAGGTGCCTGTGAGCCACCTGGATACTGAGCTCAGTGTGAAATGAAGATGCTGGGAAGCCTTTTGTTTGTTTTGTTTTGGGGCCACCCCTGGCGATGCTCAGACCCCCTCCTGACTTGGCACTCAGAGATCCCTCATGGCAGGCTTGGGGGACCCTAGACAGTGTCAGGAGTTGAACCGGGATTGGCCCTTCCTGCTGCACTCTCCGGCCCCTCGCCCCGCCACTGCTCCTGCATCATTTATTCATCCCAGGAGCCCCTGGGACATCTGGAGTCCCTTCTCCCCAAATTTCTCTGTAGGGGATTTTACTATGTGGGGGACCCAGTCTCCATGGAGCGTGGCAATGAGGCAGTGAAGTGGGTCCTGACCTGCGAGTCCATCTCCTGGCGTTTGATCTGGGTCAGCGTCATGCTGGAAAAGTCCATGTCCTCGGCTGGGAGGGAAATGAAGGAATCGTCAGACGTGTCTGGCCCCAGTGCTACCCGACGCCCAGGTCCTGTGGGGTTCCCCCTCTGCCCTGCACGGGCCTCGCTCCCGGAGACAACCAGGCCAGCCAAGGAATTTCTCGGAATGCAGGTTAACAGCTAAATGGAAAATGTCCCTCTAGAGAGTGTTACAGTCGTGTGTGACAAAGAATGGACAGAGAAATGTATCTGTCAGTACCAACTGTCCTACAGGGTGTAGGGAAGGGGAGGACTGGAGCGCATTCTCAGGGTTCGATCCCTGGCACTACAGGATCCCCTGAGCACTGAGCCAGGAGTAGCCCTTACTTGCTCTGAGGTATAACTCATCATCCCCTCTTCCCAAACAAAAAAAAATCACAGGGTTTCACTAAGCCCCTGGGGATGGGACAGCCTCCACGTGTGGGCTCTGGAGGCTAGCCTGCTGGCCCCGCAGACACGGGGGACAAATGGCCTCCTTTCATGAAACCGAGAAAAACAAGAGCCAAGCCCTGAGGGAAAAAGGCCCATGTACACACCGCGGCGTGAAATAGGCTGGAGCGATAGCACAGCAGGTAGGGCGTTTGCCTTGCACGTGGCTGATACGGCCGACCTGAGTTCGATTCCTCTGCCCCTCTCGGAGAGCCCGACAAGCTACCAAGAGTATCTCGCCTGCACGGCAAAGCCTGGCAAGCTACCCGTGATGTATTCGATATGCCAAACACAGTTAACAACAAGTCTCACAATGTTACTGGGCCCACTCGAGCAAATTGATGAACAACGGAAGGACAGTGACAGTGACAGGCGTGAAACGGAGGGGCAGGTGCCAAGCCAAACCCACTCAGGGGGCTCGCGGCATGGGGCTGGCGCCTACCTGACTGCTCGATCTGCGACTTGCCCGAGATGGTGGAGGCCACGACCTGGGCAGTGGCCTGGTTCACGCCCCGAGAGGCTAGCTGCAGCTGGGCCAGGTTGGGGCTGTCCTTGTCGGCTTTCACCTGCGGGGCCAGAGCAGGAGAGTCACGAGACAGGGCCGTGGCAGCAGTGGGATTCACCACCAGTATCTCTTGGCGTGCCCGGGGTCCCTCCCGGTTTACAGGCAGGCTGACTGATCTACCAGTGCCATTAGATACCTGGACCAATCAGGGACACTCAACCAGGTTTTTTTTGGGGGGGTGGGGTGGGCACAGCGGTACTCCGGGCTTTACTCATAGCTCTGTGCTCAGAGATCACTCCTGGTGGGCTCGGAGGGATGCCAGGGATTGAACCTGGGTCAACCATGTGCAAGGCAAACGCTCTCCCTGCTGTACTATCACTTCGGTCCCCCGATCGGGCTCTTCAGAGCGCTCTGCCCAGGGTTTGGTAAACCCAGGGAAGGAGCTGGAGAGACAGCACAGGGCTAAGGCTCTATTCTTGCATGCGGCTGACCCAGGTTTCACCCTCAGCACCATACACGGTTCCCCCAGAACAAAAACCAAAAACCCAGAACAAGTGAAATAAACCCAGGGGTGGGAGGGCCAGGGAGATAATACGGAGCTATGGCTCTGTCTGACCTGGTGTATGGTTTTGAGCCCAAAACCAAGCACCCAACTAAACAAATACCCTAAACAAATCCAGGAGGGCGGGCCAGGAAGACAGTACAGTACAGGGGTAAGAGGCTTGCATATACCAACCCTGATTTGCTCCCTAGCAACACAAAAGATCCCCGAGCACCAGTAGGAGTGAGCAGAGTCAAGGATAAGCACAGTTGGTGTGGACCACCGACACCCCCACCAAAAACAAAAACTTAAAAGGTACAAACCCAAGGGAGAGGCCCGCATTGGCCTCCCGGGATGGGACCCACAGCAGGAGAGCCAGTGGAGTGGGCAGAGGTGTGGCAAGGCTGGCTCTGACCGCATCCTGGCTGGGGGAGCCTGAACCCATGGACCTGCTTATCAGGTGGGTCTGGCACACGCCCCAGTGACAAGAGTGGGGTGAGCTGGGTGGGCATGGGGGAATGGGTGGGGCGGGGAGGACTCCACAGTGACAGATACGGGGCTATTAAGAGGAGGGGAGCAGGGGCACCTGTGAGAGGAATTTTTCCATCTGGGACCCCAGGACCAGCCACAGGGTCCATGAATTATAGCCAGAGAAGTCGGGGCCCTACCTTGGACGCTGCCACCAGCTGGGCAGTGCTGGCTGCGATTTCCCGGGAACACACCATCAGTTCCTCGAACTTCCCTTTGCCTTGTACCACCATGTCAGCTGCATCCCTGAGCCAAGGACAAGGAGCGGGTCAAGGCCATGGAGGCCAGCCCCTTCCCTGGGAGGGGAGGCCCAAACAGAACTGCTCCACCCTGCCCCGAGCCCCGACCCACGGCTGCCCCACCCCTCAAAGCCCCGCCCCCAGGGCCACCCCATCAAACTCCCAGGCTCCAACTTTCTGGTCCTTAGCTCCTGGGGAGTGGCCATAGATTTCTCCCGGGGTGGGGGAAACGTAAATCGATGGGGGATGGGAAAAGAAGTTCAGAGCAGCAGATACGTACACCATGACGGTGGCTCCCCAGCCCACAGCTTTGGAGGCCGAGATGAGACCCTCTGTCCAGCGAGAGTTCTTGGCGTAAAACTCCTTGGAGGACGCGGTGCCCTAGGGAATCAAGAGAAGTCGGACAAGTGGCCCTTTCTGGATGGATGCTTCTGTGTGTGTCAGCTCCAAGGAGCTGCCATGTGGCCCTGAGAAGCCGGCACTGTTGTGCCCGCTTCGGAGATTAGGAGAGGCAAAACAGCAGTCCCAAGTGCATGCAGAAGGCAAGTGGAAACAGGTCCTGTCCAGAGCAGGCAGCGTCTGTCTGCAGATGTGTGTCCAAGGCCGTAACCTGCCAGGGGAACTTGGGGGACCCTGGTTGCCTCCAGGAAATGCTAAGACAAGGTGTAATCTTTCAAAAATCAAGTCTGACTGAACTTCCAAAGGGCACTGGGAGGACTTCAAGTTGGAGGAACGCCTGCCTTGTCTCTACACATGGGGGAAGAGACCCCCTACAGTAAGGCTTTATCTTCTTCTACGATGGCCTTGGGGCAACTAACCCCCTTCCTTGAGTCACAGCTGTGGATGGAAATGCAAAGAAAGAAAAAGGCAACAAAGCAGGGAGAAAACCACAGAGGAGTGTCTGTGCTGCCCGCGAGTGGCCTCCGTGGGGGTGGGCGGTGGTGAGTGGGCTCTCCTAGTCCCTACCTGTCACTTCACACCTTCCTCTATGCTGCCAGGGGCCAGCAAGTACATGCACCCAGTGAGTGAGCCCGCTGTGCTCAGGGGACCTGCGCAGGTCCCAGTTTCCTCCCTGGCGCTCATGGATGCCCGGGGGTGGCAGCTCTGCCTTCAGACGGACGCCCTGGAGGAGGCGGCCTGAGGGAGCACAGGACAGCCCTTCCTGCCGGCCGCCCTGCCCAACCACCACCCTCCCTGCCGCTCACCCGGCCGCTCTCCACGATCTCTCTCTGGAGGTCCTTGGAGGCCACGATCAGGACCCGGATGGCCTGCATTAGGTTGGTGCAGGAGCCGAGGATCCTGCCACAGGAGGAGAGGGTTGGCCACAGGGCAGGGGCAAGGGAGGGGCCGGCCAGCTAGAGACAAGTGGGGGGCAGGGGCGTGCAGGAGAGGGACCCTGCTGAACCCTCCCCCACCCCATGTCCCCATTCCCAGGCAGGAAGCACCCACCGGCCCCTTTGCCCTCAGAGCTCAGGCTGACCTTTCGTTCACCTCCAGCTTAGCTCCGGTGTCCCCTTCTCGGGCTTTGCTGAGCATCTCCTGTCAAAGAAAGTCGGGGTTCCCACCTGCCAGAGGTCCCCTGAGACGTCGACCAGAGAAACAGGCAACTTTCCCAAGGGAACCCCGCAGTCCTCGTGGGGATGCTGGGCTGAGTCACCAGGTGCCCCGCGGGGGCCCCAGGTTACGAGGTGCCCACCCAAGTCCCCCAGGGCTGCTGGGGGAGGGGACCTCTTTCCCCTCTCCCAGCGATCCCGAGTTGGGGGGCCCTGTAGGGGGCCGTACCTCTATCCTGGCCGTGGCAGTTTCGATGGCGGCGGCCGTGGCAGCCATTTCCTTGTCCACCAGGTCCCCCAGCTCCTCCTGCACGATGTCCTGGCCCTTGGACAGCAGCTCCTGTGGATGCATGAGGGGGCTACAGACTCTAGGGCCTCCCTCTGTAGGAGGCGGGGTGCACAGGCGTGGCCCTCCCATGGCTGCCCTCAGCACCCCAACCCCATTCATCTACTTGGGGGAGAGGGCCCCAGTGGAGATTCTTGGCCCACTGGGGTCAGGGCTAGGGCCAGCGTGTGACGGAGCTCAGGCTGGGGAGATGTCAGGACCCTGGGGCCACTGCGGCAGTGTTGGGTCTGCACCCTCGCCACTGCACTATCTCCCAGCCCTGCTTGGAGACAATTTTTATAATAAAATAAAATGTTTTTATAAATGGCCCTCCCGTTGATCGTCGATTTGCTCGAGCGGGCCCAGTAACGTCTCCATTGGAGACTTTGTTGTTATTGTGTCTGGCATATCAAATACTCTCGGTAGCTTGCCAGGCTCTCCGAGAGGGGCGGAGGAATCGAACTCGGGTCGACCATGTTGGCCACTTGTAAGGCGAACGCCCTACCCGCTGTGCTATCGGAGACAATTTTACTTAGTTTATTTATTTGGTTTCTGGGCCACACCTGGGTGCCTCCTGGCTCTGTGCTCAGGGATCACTTCTGGTGGTGCTCTGGCGACCATATGGGATGTCCTCCTTATTATATTATTGCTCTGGCCCCAGGAGAGGACTTTATACCCCTCATCAGACAGGGAGGAGTTGCTGCTTATTTGGCTTCATTTCCACAGTGATGTCAGCAGAAAGTGCTCCCTCCTCCGCCTCTTCCAGAGGCACAGGGAGGTCAGGGGTTTTTTTTTGGGGGGGGGAGTGGGGTGGGGTCGGACCACACCAGGTGATGCTCAGGGCTCACTCCTGACTCTGCACTTAGGGATCACTCCTAAGTGTAGGCTCAGGGGACCATATGAGATCCCAGGGATATCAAACCCGGGCTGGCTGCATGTAAGGCAAACACCCACTTGCTGTCCTATCGCTCTGGCCTGCAGCCTCAATATCCTTGAAATCCTTTGTCCTGCCTGTGTCCATTTCTCTTCCTCCCTGTGCCCCGCGCTCCAAGGGAAACCATTCAGAGGAGGCCTTCCACGATCCAAACAATTCAGAGAGGGTGTTTCCCATGACCCCAACTCAAAGAACGAATCCTTAAGCAATGTGCAAACTGACATGTTTTGCTCTTGACCTTGTAGGGAACTAACTACATGGATCTTCTGGGACTTGTCTTCCCACTCAGGGCTCAGTGGGCGATGCATCCCATGAGCCTGTTTCCTGGGGACACGGCCCGGGAAGAGAAAAGACACAAGTCGGGCCCCAGAGCAGCCAAAATGAATGTATGGATACACTCTGTTCTGCTCTATGGCTGAAGTGAGCTTGTAGGAAAAGCAAGTCCTAGAAGAAAATCTTAAATCTTCCTAGTAGCAGTAGGAATGGCTAGTCCTCCTGCTGTTCATCAATTTTGCTCGAGTGGGCCCAGTAACGTCTCCATTTTGAGACTTGTTGTTACTGTGTTTGGCATATTGAAAACGTCACGGGGAGCTTGCCAGGCTTTGCCATGCGGGCAAGATAATCCTGGTAGCTTGTGGGCTCTCCGAGAGGGGTGGAGAATCGAACCCGGCTCAGCCAGGCTGGCTGTACGCAAGGCAAATGCCCTACTGCTGTGCTATCGCTCCAGCCCGGAATGGCTAGTAAGTGTTGCTATTTCAGTTTACCATCTCTATCACAGTGGGTCACTATCTGTCCACTGCTGTTCCCAGGATCCTTCCCGCATGTGTCCAGGCCCTGCCGCATTGTTGTCAAACTCGCTGGATCTGTCTTCCCGGGACACCGCTCTGTTGCTCGGCCCCATCTCTGCCCTCTGACAACTGAGAGGCCTTTAGATTTTTGTTTCTTTCCTTCTGACCTAAGTGGCTTGACATGACACTGCTAAGTTACCTCCAGGGGGAGCAAAACCCAAGGCTTCATCTTTAGTTAACAATGTCCAGCGGCTGAAGCCAGAGTACAGCGAGGAGGGCACTTGCTTTGCATGTGGCCAACCCGGATGTTCGATCCCCAACATCCCATATGGTCCCCCGAGCACCGCCAGGAGTGTTCCTGAGTGCAGGGCCAGGAGTAAGCCCTGACAGGACAAAAAAATCCAAAATATCTTTGTGACTTAGTATTCTGTAGTGTATATACACAATCTGCTCATCTGTCATTGCCTTCTTGGGTTATTTCCACATTCTGACTATTGTAAATAGTGCTGCAATTAACACGGGTGCACAAGAACCGTGCTGAATGTGGTTTTGTATCTTGTGATACACACCAGAGAGTGGAACTGGGGCTCATACAGCTATTCTGATTTCCAGTGATTATTCTGAAAGGGACTGTACTGAAACTGTATAATGCTTTGGGCAGAACAATCATCTTTTTTGGGGGGAGGGGGCAGAGGTAGGAAGCCCACACCCACGATACTCAGGGGTCACTCCTGGCTCTGCACTCAGGAATCACTCGTGGCGGGCTCCGGGGGACATATGGGATGCTGGGGATCAAACCTGGGTTGGCAGTGTGCAAGACAAGTGCCCTCCCTGCTGTACTCTCTCTCCACCCCAGAATGATCGTCTTAACAAGGTTATTCCTCAATCCATGATGAATACTTTTCCATTTTCTTTTATTTTCTTTAACAGTGACTTAAGAAGAGAATAGAATGCCCTCCCGTTGTTCATCGATTTGCTCGAGCGGGCCCAGTAACGTCTCCATTGGAGACTTTGTTGTTACTGTATTTGGCATATTGAATACGTCACGGGGAGCTTGCCAGGCTCTGCCGTGCGGGCGAGATACTCTCGGTAGCTTGCTGGGCTCTCGAGAGGGGCGGAGGAATCGAACTCGGGTCGGTCATGCTGGCTGCATGCAAGGCAAACGCCCTACTGCTGTGCTATCGCTCCAGCCCAACAGTGACTTACACTTAAAAATATATTTTTTCTTTCATCATTTGCTTTCCCGCCTTAGGTTGATTTGGTGGTGTGAGATTTGGGCCCTGAACCCAGGTACAGGTGTGTTTTAGTCAGAAGCTCTCGAGGATCCTCTGCCCCCTGAGGCATTTTCCCAGTTTCCTGGTCTTTAATCCCATCGACCTGCCCTGGACCTAGGTTTTGGATCTTCTTGTGGTGCCCATTAACATCCTAGCTCTCTGATCAGGCATCTATTACTTTTTTTTTTCTTTTTGGGTCACACCTGGAGATGCACAGGGGTTACTCCTGGCTCTGCACTCAGGAATTACCACTGGCGATGCTCAGGGGACCATATGGGATGCTGGGAATCGAACCCGGGTCGGCCAAGTACAAGGCAAATGCCCTACCCGCTGTGCTATCACTCCAACCCCTCCATTAGGTTTTTTAATGGGCCATTCCTGGCAGGGCTCTGGGCATACTCCTAGCTCTGAGCTCAGGGATCACTCCTGGCAGAATCCTGTGTGGCACCAGGGATCAAATCCAGGTCAGCTTCCTCTCTGGCCCCAGATTATTCTCGACGAATACTTTTCTTGTCAGTGTTCAGGGTTTAAAAAAAAAAAAAAAAATAAGGCCCTCCCGTTGATCGTCGATTTGCTCGAGCGGGCCCAGTAACGTCTCCATTGGAGACTTTGTTGTTACTGTGTCTGGCATATCGAATACTCTCGGCAGCTTGCCGGGCTCTCCGAGAGGGGCGGAGGAATCGAACTCGGGTCGGCCATGTTGGCTGCGTGCAAGGCAAACGCCCTACCGCTGTGCTATCGCTCCAGCCCTGCTATCGCTCCAGTCAGGGTTTACTCCTGACTTAATCCTGGCTGACCTGGGTTTGATGCCCATTATCCTATATGGTCCCCTGAGCAACACTGGGTGTGACCTGCCACACCCACCTCCCACCCAACCAAAATAAAAAAAAAAAGGGGAGGGGACTGGTTTTATTTTTCTTTCCCTTAAGGACCATATCCAATCTGTCCCCGCAGAATGCCGAACATGATTCCTGGGATACAAGATAGTGAACAGACACTGTTCACTCCACTGTGACCCTCCCACCAGAAAAACACCCCCACCCCTGGGGGAAAAAGTGCCAGATGCTTCCTTTTCACAGGGTTGAACTCCAGTTCTAATCCCCAGCACCTCATTTGGTCCCTGCGACACTGCGGAGTAATTGGGGGTCACTCCCGAGTACCACCAGGTATAACTCCAGAACAAAAAAATGGGGTTGGAGAGATAGATGGTAACGGCGGCAGGGAACTCGGGGGACCATACAGGGAGGGTATTTGCCTTCCATGTGGCTGACCCAGGTTCAATCCCAGGCAGCCCATATGGTCCCCTGAGCACCACCAGGAGTGACTTCTGAGCACAGAGCCAGGAGTCAACCCTGAGCATGGCTGGGTATGGCCCAAAATGGGGAGTATGTGTATGGTGGGAAGAAAACAAAAACCACTGAGGAAATGATCAAAACTCAAAACAAACCTTAAAAAAAACCCTACATCAGCCAAGAGCCAGGAACCAGTGGAACACGCGGGACGCCCCCTGGTAGTTTTCCAGCTCCCTTTCTGCGATTAAGCCGTGGGCAGGGAAGGGAGTGGGACCCCGACGACAGTGCCACCGCCCCACTCCCCGGCCCCGCAATACCTCACTGATGGCAGAGATGCGGCTGAGGCACGTCTGCATGGCCGTGCTGTCAGCGTTCGCCAGCGTCCCTTCTCCGTCCAGGTACGCCAGGTAGATGAGCGTCTCCATGGCGTACTGCCTGCAGGCCTCCGTCAGAGCTGTGGGGCACGGCAGCGTGTGAATGCCCTCAGCTTCCTGTCAAAGTCTAGAGACTGGGTCTGCGGGGGCAGGCTCGGGATCAAAAACGGGGCTGCACCCCTGAGCACCTGCGAGCTCTTCCCCGGAAGAGCTTCCACCCGCAACTCCAACTCTCTTTACTGCTTTTTGTTTGGGGGCCACCCCTGGTGATGCTCAGGGCTGACTCCTGGCTCTGCGCTCAGGGTCACTGCTGGAACTATAAGGGTGTCGGGGATTGAGCCTGGGTGAGCAATGTGCAAGCCCAAACACCCTTCCTGCTGACCTATAGCCCTGGACCCTGATTTTTTTCTTTTTTTTTTGCTGCTTTTTGGGTCACACCCGGCGATGCACAGGGGTTGCTCCTGGTTCTGCACTCAGGAATTACCCCTGGCGGTGCTCAGGGGACCATATGGGGTGCTGGGAATTGAACCCGGGTCGGCTGCGTGCAAGGCGAATGCCCTACCCGCTGTGCTATTGCTCCAGCCCTCCTGATTACTTTTAATTAACTTTGGGGGATGGGTTGCCCCAGAGATCCTTGGCCAGTCGGGGCAGTGATTCCAAGTGCCGGAGCTCTTGAGAGCCGCTGGGGCCATTCTGGCAGAGTGTGGGTCCCCCAAGGCCACACCTGGTGGTGCTTGAGGACTTCTGGGGTTACACACAGCTGGGAGGATGGGGGTGGGGGCTGGACAATGACAGACAGTGTCAGGGTACGAACCTGGGTTGTTTAAACGCAAGGCAAGCAGCTTATCCCCAACCCTGTATTTGATTTTTTTTGGCGGAGTGGAGGGGGAGGCCCACCGGGGATGCTCAGGAATCACTCCTGGCAGTGCTTGGGTGACCCTCTGGGATTACAGAGATGGAACTCACAGTCAGCAGGCTCTTGTGGGGCGTGCAGGGACGTGCAGCTTCCGTGGATAACCGTGTCGCTGGTCAAGTGTGCCAGGAGGGTGACGGACTGCAGGAACGCGCTGATGTCTGCAGGCCACACGGTGGCTCAGTCATGCCCCTGCTGGTGCCACACACCTGCTCCCGGTGCAGAGGAACCCCTGCTACCCCCTGCCTCCACCTCTGAGCACTCCCGAGCTCACCCTCAGCGCACTGCGTGGACCCAGGTTCCTAGACCCCCGACTCCCCGCCTTTCTCACCGTCAGGGCAGGACAGGAACTGGCTTCGGCTTTTCTCCAGCTGCTCGATGCAGTTGGAAACAGACTTGGTCTTGGCCAGAAGGTGATCTGAAGGAGACGGGGTTGGGGTGGGGTGGGGAGGGCAGAGCTGATGACTAGGGCCCCAGCAGGCTTCACCCGGGCCAGTGACCCCAGCCAGCCCCCCTGTGAAGCTGCCCTAAACTCGGGGTGCAGAGCTGCCTGCTTCCCTGTGAGTCTCCTGCAGAGCCAGGAGGAAGCTGACTGAGCATGGCCAGGTGTGGCTCCAACCAAAAAAAAAGATAACAACCCCCTGCCCCCTCCCCCCCAAGGCCCAGTTCTGCCTTCCCTGCCCACCGGGCCCCGTCCACGCTGCCCTCATCACTCTGAATCCCCACCTTGGGCTCTACTGGCCCCGAGTTCACTTTCCATGCACGGTGCCAGGTCCTGGCATCCTCCCCCCACCCCCCAGTCAACTGTGGGGCAAAGACAGCGGCTGCCACTTACTGAGACACACCGGCCAACACTCAGCTGCAGGCGAGATCTTGACTCCTGGAGCCCAGGGCCAGGGGACAGCAGCGTCCATTCCCGCACCATGTAGTCCCTGGGGACCTCCAGGAGCCATCTCCAAGCCCTTGAGCTGGGAGCAGCCCTTGAGTCTGGACGGTGTGGCTCCCCCTTCTCCCCCTCCCGTTTGTTAAAAAACAAACGGGAGTTTGCTCCTCTCACCCGGAGGTGCGGATCAACTACACCCTCCTGGCACAGAACGTGCCGTTCACCCATGGGGGAGGATCGGTCACACCTTCGGCCACCCAACAGCCCAGTCTATGCTGGGGGCTTGGAAGCAGGTGCCCTTGGACTCGGGTCCAAGTGCTCCTCCTCCTTCCCTGTCACCAGCGAGACCCTCCAACCGCGTGGTTGATCTCCCTGGGGGCAACGGTTAGAAAACTCTCCGCCTCAGGGGCCTGGGCCACAGGACAGCAGGGGAGGGCTTTGGCCTTGCTGACCCGGGTTCGATCCCCGGCATCCCACAGGGTCCTCCGGACACCACCAGGAGTAAATCCTGAGTACAGAGCCAGGAGCAACCCCTGAGCATCACCAGGTGTGGCTCCAAAAGAAACAAAAAAGAAGAAAATTTTCTGCCTCAGAGGGGCTGACATACTGATCTGGGGCAACACATAGTAAGGCCTGAGAAACGCCCCTCACCCGCTCCCTTCCCCTGAGACACAGTTCGGCCCCGTGGCTGGGCAGGAGGCGGCACCTGCAGTTCCGCAGCTGCCAGCAACTTCGGGCTCCTCCAGCTGCCGCAGGGCATCCTGGATCACCTGCTCCGCCGCCTTCTTGGACTCCGCCAGGAGTTTCTTACGTTGGTCCCTCGCCACCTGGCTCAGAGAGTCCTAGAAAGGGGCCAGCAGGGTGAGTTCTGGCGGCCCCAGACAGCGCCCCCTGGCGGCAGCCCAGGATTTCTGCACCTTAGCTCAACTCAGGCCAGCCCCGAATCCATCCCTTGCCCCCCCCCCCCATGTCCCTAAAGCACGGGAGCGCACTGGGCTGCCCAGGGACACTCTGCACATGCCTCTCGGGCAGAAAAGAAGCCTGTGCTCCCTCATGTTTCTGCGGGCCCCCCAAACCAGACCCAATTCACAATCACAGCAATGCCCAGAGCCCCCTCACGCCCCCTCGGGCCTCCAGCCTGCAAGACTCCACTGAAGCTGGAGGACACAAGCTGGACCTCGGGCAGCGGGACGTACCTGTGCGTTGGCCAGCTGGAGCTGGGTCTGCTTCAGCTCCTCCCGCAGGGCGTGCAGCTCCTCCTCCTTCTGGGATGCGGTGACGAGCAAGGTATCCCGCTCCATCTTGAGGTCGGCGATCTGGGCTGTCCACTTGGACTCAGCCTGTTACAGGGTAGCACGGGGGAGGTGGGGGTTGCTGAGAGAGTCGAATGGCGCCTCCACAGGAAGCCACAGGGAATGGGGCAGGGGGGGGTGGTCTCGCATTCACCAGCCACAATGCTGCCCCACCCAGGCACCACGTCAGGTGATGGGGGGCAGCGCCCACCTGCGCGGACTCTTGCAGGTTGCTCTGCAGAGCCTGGAGTTCCTGCCGGCTGCTGCTCAGCTCCTGTTTCAAGCTCTCCAGAACCTCCGTCTGCTCTTGGGTCTGTAAGAGACGAGCCCGGGCCAGAGCGATAGCACAGCGGGGAGGGCACTTGCCGCGCAGAGGTTTGCTCCCGGCATTCCCTAGGGTCCCCCAAGCCCCACCAGAAGTGATCCCTGAGCACTGGGTGTGGCCCCCAAACCAAACAAAAACACAATGTCCCCCCCATTGTTCATCGATCTGCTCGAGCGGGTCCAGTAACATCTCCATTTTTTGTTTTTTGCTTTTTGGGTCACACCTGGCGATGCACAGGGGCTACACCTGGTTCTGCACTCAGGAATTACCCCTGGCAGTACTCAGGGGACCATATGGGATGCTGGGAATCAAACCCGGGTCGGCCACATGCAAAGCAAACGCCCTACCCGCTGTGCTATTGCTCCAGCCCCACGTCTCCATTTTTGAGACTCGTTACTGTGTTTGGCATATCGAATATGTCACGGGTAGCTTGCTGGGCTTTGCTGTACGGGCAGGATACTCTCGGTAGCTTGCCGAGCTCTCCGAGAGGGGTGGAGGAATCGAACCCGGCTCGGCCAAGCTGGCTGTGCACGAGGCATACACCCTACTGCTGTGCTATCGTTCCAGCCCAAACCAGACAAACAAAAGAGAATATTAGAGGGGCCAGAGCAATAGTACAGCGGGCAGGTTTTGCCTTGTAAGAGGCTGACCTGGGTTTAATTTAAGACCCAGAACCCTTCGGGTCCCTGAGACCCACTAGGAGTGATCCCAGTATGCAAGGCAGCACCGAAACCCCCATACATTCTCTTCAGTCCTAATTTTTTTTTTTACCATATTGTTTTTTCAGTTCTAAATCCTTTAAAAATAAACAAGGTCAGAGCAGTAATACAGTGTGCAGGGACCTTGCCTTGTACACAGCCAACCCAGGTTTGCTCCCTGGCATCCCATATGGTTCCCCGAGGACCACCAGGAATGAATCCTGGGCAGAGCCAGGAGTCAGCCTTGAGCATCACCTGGTATGGTCCCAAAACAAAACAAAAAAACACTTAAAATGAATAAAAAAATGTGCAAAAGAAAAAAAAATCCAAATGCATTCACGGTTTGGGTATCGCGGTGGGTCTTACTTCCACTACACAGAGGGGGTCTGCATTGGGCCACACACGCTGGCCGCGCCCAAGAGTGAGATCCTCCTCTGGGTCCCGGCCACCCTCCTCAACCTCAAAGGCGCCAACTCCTGCGAGCCGAAGCTGCACCCCCATGGGGTCCTGGTGCACATCCGTCCCTGGCTGATACTTTTCCCACCCCCCACTCCCACCCCTCCTCACGCAGCCCCCCAACTTAGCACCTCACAGGCATGTCACCCCACACACCGGGGCCTGTTTTTGTTCTGTTTGGGGGCAACACCGGGAGGTGATCAGGGTTTGCCCCTGGCTCTGTGCTCAGGGACCACTCCTGGCGGGGCTTGGGGTGCCATATGGGGCAGCGGGGTTCAAACCCAGGTCAGCTACCTGCAGGGCAAGCACCTTCCCCGCTGTGCTACGGCTCCCGCCCCTCCCTCCACGACCTCCTGAATCTGTTAAGGGCCTGAATGCACGGAGCTTTGCAGCTACAGCCCATGCGGGGCCCACGAGGGCCTCCTGACAAGGTGACACAGCCTGCCCACCCAACCAGCCCCCACATACCTTCCTCTGGGCCTGCTCAGTGAGGCGCTGTAAGCCCTCCTGCAGCTCTTGCTTCTCTCGTTCCACGTCTGCTTGCAACTGCCTGGCCACCGACACCTGCTTAGTCACCTCGGCATTCTGGAAGGGGAGCACAGGGTGGGAGCATAGAGTGGGAACACAGAGTACAGGGTAGGAGCATGGAGTAAGGGTAGGAGCACTGGGTGGGAGCACGGAGCATGGAGTGGGAGCACGTGGTGGGAGCATGGAGCATAGGGTGGGAGCACAAAATGGGAGCACGGAGCACAGGGTGGGAGCACGGAACATGGAGTGGGAGCACGAGGTGGGAGCATGGAGCACGGGGTGGGAGCATGGGATGGGAGCACAGAGTGGGAGCATGGAGCATAGGGTGGGAGCACAAAATGGGAGCACGGAGCACAGGGTGGGAGCATGAAATGGGAGCACGGAGCACAGGGTGGAGCACGAAATGGGAGCACGAAGCACAGGGTGGGAGCACGAAGCACAGGGTGGGAGCATGGAGCACAGGGTGGGAGCACGGAGCATAGGGTGGGAGCATGTAATGGGAGCACGGAGCACAGGGTGGGATCATGGAGCATGGGGTGAGAGCACGGGGTGAGAGCACGAGGTGGGAGCACGGGGTGGGAGCACAGAGCATGAGGTGAGAGCACGAAGTGGGAGCACGGAGCACAGGGTGGGAGCACGGAGCACAGGATGGGAGCACGGAGCAGGAGACTCTGCAGGGCAGTTTCCTTCCAGAACAAAGGTAGTGTCTGGCACGGAATGCCCGAGGGCCGACAAGGAGCCCAAGCAAAGGGGCTGGGAGGCAGCCCGAGGTGGGGGCGGGGCCCACCTTGCGCAGCAGGTCTGCGTGGTTCTGCACCAGCTCGCTGTACTTCTCCTTGAGCTTGCTGTACCGCTGCTCGTTGGCCTGGGCTTTTCCTGTGGGCCACAACCCTGTGAGACCCCACTGCCAGGGTCCCTACAAAACCGCCCCTCATCTCCACTTCCCTGCCTCTTTAGGGGGTGGGGGCTGGGCCACAGCTGGCGATGCTCAGGGGTCTCCTGTGGTGCGGGGGCCTCTGCAGGGCAGAAGCCCTCCCCACTGTACTCTCTCTCCACCCTCCCAGCCCGGAACCTTCTTTGCATAATTTCATCTTTTTTTCTCCCGAAATCCTGAATAAGCCCCATCTGGGGAAGTTGTCAAAACAGTTCCCTGATTCCAATGATCTGGCTGTCTCGCTTAGAGCATCTGGCTTCCGCTCAGCCTGGAAGCTTCCCGGTCATAGGATCTCTTTGATTCTTCCTCCTCTGACTTCTTTTGGGGCGTGGGGAGGGGTTAGGGCCATCTCCTCTGTCCCCCGGCTCTGGGTTCTCCACAGTCCCCCAGTGGACCCCCCTGCCCCACGTGCCCAGACATGGCAGCTGCCAGCCCCGAGCACTGTGGGGACAGAGAGGCGCCCCAAGGGCCCTGTCCCCACCCATGCCCGGTCCTGAAGCACAGAGCCCCAGCTGTGGCCGCTCACGTTCGATCTCCGTCAGGCTCCGCTGGGCTTTCTCTGTGTCCTCCCGCTGTTTCTTGAGCTCGTCCAGCTCAGCCCGGAGGAACTCGCCGTCGTCGACCGCCTGCTGGCGCAGGTGCCGCTGCTCGGCCAGTTCGGCCTCCAGCTCACTGATGCGGCCCTTCAGCTGCAGCACGGTGCGCTGACCCTGGGGGCGAGGCCGGGAGCCGGTCCGACCCGGTCCATACAAGCCAGCTCCGGAGCATGGAGCATGTGGTCCCACAGGCCACACTCCAACAGCGGGCCCCGGGGGTGGGTGGGGGGGCGCTGGACATCAGGGGTGGGGGCTGGGGGAATGGCTGGGCGCAGCTGAGAGGGAGTAGCTGCCAGTCAGGGCCAGAGAGTGGCTGAGCTTCCACGGTCATCCCCATGGCAGATTCCACGCCTGGCCCCGGGAGTCCAGCCCCAGCTGTTCCACCTCCCTCACCCCCTGGGAGAAAGATTTCTGCCACAGTGTCACCGCCAGGTGGGACCCAGTTATCTACAAGGGCATGACTCAGGAATAAGACTGTTCTTGGGGGGGGGAGGAGGGGGCTCCAAAGCTGAGCTCGGGAGACCCAGCACCTCTCCTGGAGATTTGGGCCAACCTGGATGGAGTGTTTAGGTGCCAAGTACCCGAGGGAACAGTCTCGGGGTGATTACCCAGAAGTACCAGGGAGGAGCTGGACTTCCGGGCCCTTCCTAAGGCATGTCCAATAGGCAGACATTGGTCAAGCCCCTCAGACCAGGGCATTTTGGCACATTCCTGCTTTCTCCATCCTCTGGCCCCTGGGTGTGGCTCCACAGGGTCCTCCCAAGTAAGTGGGAGCAGGAGGGGTGGCCCAGCTCAGCGGCGTCACACCTACCTCCGCCTTCAAGCTCTCCAGCTGCCCCTTCAGGCTACTGATCTCTCGGTACAGCTGCCCGATCAGGTGGTCCCTGCAACAGAACATGTGAGTCTCCCACTGGGCTCCCAGCCTCTGCTGTCCACGCGAGCCACGGGGTGGGCAGGAAGCGAAGGGCCTCATCTGGGCTGATTCCTCGAGCGTCCACCTGAGGCCCCTGAGTGCTGCGCTGCCCCTCATGGGCTACTGTTATTTGAGTCTCCCGGGACCCCAAGGGGCCCATGGACCAGGACGCGCCCTCCCAGGCAAGGAACTGAGCCCGGCGTGCACACGGCGACTCACTTCTCATCCTTGTTCACCCCGTTCTGACTGTTGAAATTGAAGGGGTCGCTGCTGAAGGGGCTGCCGAAGACGTCGTCGAACTTGTTGTCAAACACGTTCTGCGGGGGCCGCAGGGGCCGGAGAGGGCAGTCAGCACAGCGAGAGAGTTGGGATGGATGTGTGATGGCCCCCCCTCCCCCCTGCAGCCAGATAAGGGCCGGAGCAAATAGGGCCAGGACTCATGGCCACGCCCCACCTCGGGCGGATGGTACAGGGACCACACCTGCCGGGAAGCGTCCTTGTCCATGAGGTCATCCTTCTCCAGCACGGGCTCGCTGTCCGGGGACGAGGCCTCGGCCGGGATGACCACCACGGGGCTGACGTGTTCAGACAGGGCGGAGGCTCGCAGGAAGTTGGGGGGGTTCTGAAGAGAAGGATGAGGCTTCAGCTCCCCAGTCCTCCCACCCCCCACGCCCAGCCCTTGATGGAAGATGCCGGGCCCTGGGGACCCCCTCGGACCTCGGGCAGCTGTGGGATCTGGAGGAGCCGCTTGAAGTACTGGAGGTTGCTCGAGCGGTAGAAGAGATCTTTCAGCCTAGAGGTGGAGAGAAGACGGAGGGGTGCTGGCCGGCCACCCACCCCCCAGCCCAGTGCCCAGTGTCCCGGAGACGGCCTCCCAGGCAGTGGGCAGGCATTGTGATGCCACGGGCACTGCTCATTTGGGGCTTGTTTTCACAAGGGGCCTAGGGGTGCGTGAAGGCTCCCTCTACGGGCTCCCCCTTGCAAGGAAGGGAATGGAGCTGAGCACTTTTTCTGGTTTAGTTTGGGGGTGGGGCACCCCTGGATATCTTGCGGGGGGGGGGGGCTCAGGGGACTCTCTCTGTTTTGGAGTCACACCTGGTGGTGCTCAGGGCTTACTCCTGGCTCTGGGCTCGGGGGTCACTCTAGGTGGGCTCAGGGAACCAGAGCTGGTGCCAGGATTAAACCCCAGTTGGCGGCGTGCAAGGCAAGAGCCTTAAGCACGGGACTTATCACTCTGGCTGAAGACCAATGAGATAAGGCATCAAGAGGGCGCATCTGGGAGCCAGGAGCTGGCCAGGCAGGGAGATGCCCGAGGAGAGCAGAGGCAGCAGGGGGAGGGGAGGGAGTGGATTTCTCCCCGAGGCTTCTAGGGGTTTCTGGGGGACCGACAGCGGCCCCTGGGCCTAGCCATGGAGCCCCACTCCTGCCCCTTATTCCACCACCTTGGGACACAGACACCCCCCACCCTCTGTGATTTTCTGTAGGGCAGGTTCCCAAGCAGAGCTCAGGTGCTCGGGACACTGTCCAGCAGCTCAACAGCCTTGGTGTCTGGGACCCCCAGGTTACCCCTGGCAGTGCTGGAGGGGTCCAGGCAGGGTTGGGGATGAGCACCGCAAGGCATGTGCCCTGAGAGTGAGCCATGTCCCCTGCTCCCTGGACATCGGTGCCAGCAGGGCAGCCCGGGAGGTCTTGGCTATGCAGGACCCGCTTACTTGGTAAACTGCTCCAGGAAGCGGCCACGGTGGCCCTGAAGGGTATCGGCAGGGAGGCCTGCAGGGTAGAGGAGGTTGAGACCAGGGGTTAGAGACGGAGGGTCCCCTGGCCAACTCCTGGGCAGTACTCACTCACACAGCCTGGCCAGTACCCACGCAGCCTAATACATTGCCTAATACTCACACAGCCTGGCTAATACAGGCTAATACTCCACCTAGCTAATACTCAACTGAGCCAACACCCACACAGCCTGGCTAACACTCATGCAGCCTATTACTCTGTCTGGCTAATACTCAGCCGGGCTAACACTCACACAGTCTAACAATCTGCCCAGCTAATACTCAGCCTGGTTAACCCCCACACAGTCTAGCTAACACTCATGCAGCCTATTACTCTGTCCAGCTAATACTCAGCCAGGCTAACACTCAAGCAGCCCAATACTCCGCCTCGCTAATACTCAGCTGGGCCAACACCCACACAGCCTGGCTCATATTCACACAGCCTATTACTCCGTCCAGCTAATACTCAGCCGGGCTAATATTCACGCACCCTAATACTCTGCCCGGCTAATACTCAGCCAGGCCAACACACACACAGCCTGCTAACACTCATGCAGCCTAATACTCTGCCTCGCTAATAATACTCAGCCGGTCAACACCCATACAGCCAGGCTAATACTCAGGCAGCCTAATACTCTGCCCAGCCAATACTCAGCCTGGCTAACACCCACACAGCCTAACACTCATGCAGCCTATTACTCCGTCCAGCTAATACTCAGCCAGGCTAACACTCACGCAGCCTATTACTCCGCCTGGCTAATACTCAGCCGGGCTAACACAGACACAGCCTGGCTAACACTTAGGTGGCCTGGCTATGTCCACTCATGTCTCTCCTTTTCTGGACTTTCACTACTCCCACACACTGCAATACAAGGGGCTCCTGGTGTCCACCTCAGAGAGTGTCCAGGGACCACCCATGCCAGATGAGCTGTGCAGACCCAAGCGCCCAACACAGCCCGCAGCAGGAGGCCACACGCGTGGCATTAAACCAGCAGCTCACAAAAGCACGCAGTGAGCCCCTGTCACACAGACTGCCCAGAGAGGGGGCGGCGGGACTCAGGCGAGACAGGTCCAGCTCTATTTCCCAAGTTTTATATTTTTCTATGAGGCAACAAAATGTTTCATTCAGAGACACAGAGGCCGGGGCAGAGGCCCGGAAGCGAGACGGGGAGGTGAGAGCAGCCGGAGCCTGGGGTCCGAGGGGCCGCGTTTCTCGGGGCACAGCCTTGGCCAACTCACAGGAATGTAGTTTGAAGAGCAGCTTGACCGTGTAGTCGTAGAGGTGGCTGCAGTCCAGGATGACCTGGATGAGCGGGGCAAGGCGGCACTGGCCGGCCGTGGTCACCGACACGGAGCGGGACATGTCCAGGGAGTTGAACACTGGGGAGGGGAGGAGAGGCAAGAGCTGGGCATCAGTGGGCACCGGACTGGGCATCAGAAGGCAGGGCGGACCTCCCCGGTGTAATAGGGTGTGTGCAGACTGGAGATGACCTCGGGGAGTGACTCCCGGGATCGGAAGGGGTGACCCTGCCACCCGGGAGGAAGCTGAAGGGAACCGACTTGCCAACGGTCACTTGACCTGGAAGTGGTTTGGCTGAGTGGCAGTCGGGGAGGTCAGAGCAGGAGGCAGCTACTCCTGCCCAATGCCTGAGGGCGGGAACAGCAGATCACAGCCCTGCACCGGACACCGCCCCGTGGGGGAGCTCCCAGAATGGAGGACCTGCCCCTGCCCCGTCTCTGAGGTGCTGGGGTTCCCCAGCCTCTGGTCAGCTGGACACAGCATGTCATCTTGGAGAGTGTCTGGGTCCGGGTGGGGAGACGGACGCCTGCTAGGGGGAATCCCTCAGGTCTAGGGGGAAAATGAACCTCAGGAATTCAAGGGGGTGGAATTGGGCCCACCCAGCCCTCAGCGCTCACATCCAAACATGTCTGAGGTATGGGAACCTTGTCTGAGATGCAGCCGTCATGGGTGGGGGATGTGGCATGCGGCCCACGGTGGGGCAGGAGAGGATTCACTGGTGGGGGGGGGCAGTGGGACCCCACTGGGGAGGGAGTGCAGGCAAGGAAGTGGAGAAGGAAACACCAGTCTGGGCGGGGGAGGGGGAGCCCCTTCTCCTGGAGGGGAAGTTGACCCTGGGGGTCCCAACCCAGAGAACCCCCACATTTGTCCTTGTCCACTTCCTAAAAGTCCAAGCAAGGACTGGGCACCAGCCAGGGCGATTCCTCTGGGTAGCATCTGAGCTTCTGAAGGAGCTGCCCCAAGCCAGGACAGTCCTTGGGGTCCCTCGGGATGGGAGGGACCCTCAAGAGGCAGGGTAGGAACACTGAACCCCACTTTCCCTACCTGCAGGAAGGAACCCCTCCTTAATGGGGGAGCCTGGCAGCTTTAAAAAAAAAAACACAACAAAAAAACCCCAAAGCTAAAATGTTCTGATTAAAAGGCAGCTCCTCCTCTGGCCAGAAGTTAAAAGCAGCTGCCCAGGGCTGGAGCGATAGCACAGCGGGTAGGGCGTTTGCCTTGCACGCAGCCAACATGGCCGACACAGGTTCGATTCCCAGCACCCCATATGGTCCCCTGAGCACTGCCAGGAACAATTCCTGAGTACATGAGCCAGGAGGAACCCCTGAGCATCGCCGGGTGTGACCCAAAAAGCAAATAAATAAATAAATAAATAAATAAAAGAAGCTGCCCCTGTAAGGTGGCACCCAGCCTGTGCTCTGGCACCGCGGCCCCCCAGGCCCGCGTGCTGCCGCCTTCCTGCCTTCCAGAAACGGCCATTGGCATTGGGCAATGCTGGGAGCAGGGTGACCCGTGCCCTGAACTCCTGCCCCAGTGGAGGGTCTGGGTGGGGGGTGGGGAGGGAAGCGACCACCCAGGGCGGGATAAGCACGAAGCATGAGGAGGAAAACGGGGACCTGGGTGGAGGGTCTCAACTCGGTTCTGGGGTCATGCAGAATCACTGGGCGAAATTCAAGACCGACCCTGTCCCCCACACATTCTGTCTGAGCTGGTATGAGACCCTGCTCGCAAAGGTGGCTGGCAGGATGGGGACTTTCTTTTTTTTTTTCCCTCTCTCTTTTTGGGTCACACCTGGTGATGCTCAGGGGTTATTCCTGGCTCTGCACCCAGGAATCACTCCTGGCAGTGCTCAGGGGACCATATGGGATGCTGGGAATTGAACCCAGGTCAGCCGCATGCAAAGCAAATGCCCTCCCCGCTGTGCTACCGCTCCAGCCCTGGGGACCTTCTTATTCTCCCCCCAGGGGGAGTTTGTCCATAACTGCATGGCTAGGCCAAGACCTGCACAAAAACAGGCAATAGGTGGAAGGAATCTGACGGGCTTGAAGTATCTGCTGAGCAGGTGAGCGCTGGGGGGGCCCAAAGTTCGGACGCAAGACGACACATGGGCCACCCTCCACACCCGAGTGCCGTGGAAGGCCAGGTGTGGCTGCCATCACCTTTGTCGGGCCAGGAAAAGGGGGGGAGCCAGGCTGGGGGGAGGTGGGAGGGGCCGGGAGGGAGGGACAGTGGGGCTCAGCTTCCGAGGGAGGCAGACCTCCTCCTTGCTGGCCCCTGCCCACCAAACTGCAGGGCCCGTCCTCACGGGCACAGCTTGAGGCCACCCAGAGCGGGGGCCAGAGTGACAAGTACAGCAGGGAGGGCGTTTGCCTTGCATGCAGCCGACCCAGGTTCGATCCCCAGCATCCCATACGGAGCCCCGAGCACCGCCAGGAGTGATCCCTGAGCGCAGAGCCAGGAGCAGTCCTGAGCATCGTTGGGTTGGACCCAAACCCAAACCTGGGCGCCTGGGCCCTGGTGAAGCCGCTGAGGGGGTTCTGGGAGAGTCTTTGTGCTCAGATCAAAGATCTTGGATTCTGGAGTGTCAGAGAGCAGAGATGGGGTACCCAGGGCACCCCCATTTGCCTGCCCTGGATGGGGGGAAGACGCTCACCCGTCTGGAAGAGGTTGAGTTCACACTCCAGGTAGTCGAACATCTCCACCGTCAGCTGGAAACTGGGCGGGAGAGGACGAGCTGGGTGCCTCAGCCCCCTCCCGCCCCTGTGCACACAACCATGTGCCTCCACACACACGCACATATGTGCACACACATGCACAAAACACACGTGCATGCATACACACACACCAGCTCCACGTGAGTGAGTTTTTGGGCCACTGGAAGATCTGGGGGCTAGCCCGCCCCCCCTCCCCCACCCTCCTGGACTGTGCTCCTGGGGACCGAGGAGACAGAACCTTCCTCCCGCAAGGCTGGGCATGAGCACAGACTCACAAGTTGTTGACATCACTCTCCCCGGCCTCGTCCAGCTGCCGGTCACTCAGCTGAAGGTTGCCTGGGAACCTGGGGTTCTGGGGGAGCAGAGGCAGGATTTGAAACAGGACTCCCTCACCTCTCCCCCAAGAGCTGTTTCAGCACCTCTGCCGGCTCTTCCCACGGGGACCGGGGACTCTCTGGGACACCCCCCCCACTCGTCCCGGGGAGCCAGGAGGACCCCCTGCAGTCTGCACTCTGTGGCATCAGGCTAAAGCTGCTTGTGGCTGCAGGAACGCTGTATGCACCGGGATGCAGTGTTTGTGGGTCCCTGCAGAGAAGGGGCTGTGGGCTGGGCTCCACAGAACATAGTGACCGTGAGGCCGAAAACTGATGCCTGTGGCCTGCAGTGGGATCTTGGGGCATGGAAGGTCTATGGGGTCCTCTGGAAAGCAGGGGACATGGGGCCTGGGGATGGCCCAGGATGGCCACAGCAGTCAGCCTGCCTGCCCTCCCCTGGCCTCTGCATGCCGGCTGTCACTCACCAGCCAATCCCACCAAGGCACTGCTCTGGGCGGGCCAACGGGTAGGACACAGGAGGCTGAGCCCAGCTCCCCAGCCTCTGGAAACGGACCCCCAGCCCCAAGGGTCCCTGCCTTGTGCCCCTAGTTCCGCGCTCACGTCAGTTCTCCCCACCCATGTGTAGCAGGCGGGCACCATGGGGCTCCCACCCGTGCCCCACCCGGAGGTGCTGACTCTTGTGTCAGGCACACAGGATGCAGGAGAGCAAGTCTAGAGACTCACACACACAGTGAGACCCCCAATCTCACTTGGTGCCTGTGAGATCCCCCAGCAGAGGCTGCGCCCCGTGAAGAGAAGGGCCGGGCAGGAGCACTGTGCGCAAAGTGGAGAACTGCTCCCACCTGCCCTCAAAGTGGAGTCTCCAAAGCATCCCCCACCTCTCAGGTTCTGCCCTGTGTGCGTAAAATGGGGAGAGGGGAAGATGCAGATGGTGTAGGAGATGCAGAAGATACTGAAGGTATAGGAGAAGCAGAAGGTGTAGGAGGTACAGAAGATGCAGGAGATGCAGAAGATGCAGAAGGTGTCGGAGATGCAGAAGGTACTGGAGATGTAGGAGACGCAGATGTCAGAGAAGCAGGTGCAGGAGACACAGAGGGTGTAGGAGATGTCGCTGGGCCTGACACCCTGCCCTGCTGCCCCTTCTCCTCCTGAGGCCACACACACCCCCAGCTCGAATGTGGCCATGTCACCGGCCCGGGGACTGGGGGACAGACTCACCTTGGTGTGGTACTCGATCTTCGTTCTCAGTAGTTTGAGGTAGATGCTGCACAACTGGCCATAGCCCTCACTCAGGTGGCCCTTCCGGGGAGAGGGAAGGGAGCTGGTGTCAGGAGCGGACGTTTGGTCTCCGCTCTTCTCTGGGGGTGGGACAGGTTGGGGCCTGACCCGGCGGTGCTCAGGTTGGGGCCTGACTCCTGGCTCTGCACTCAGGAATTACTCCTGGTGGTGCTCGAAGGACCAAAAGGGATGCGGGGGATCGAACCCGGGTTGGCTGCGTGCAAGGCAGACGCCCTCCCCACTGTGCTATTGCTCTGGCTCCTATGAACATTCTTAATAGTATAATCTTCAGAAACAAGAGGACTTTCTTTGAACAAATGCTGAATGTTTCTTATTATTATTACTATTATTAAGTCACGCTGGAGCAATAGCACAGCATGCTGCGGACCGAGGTTCAATCCCTGGCACTCCACAGGGTCCCCCGGGCACCGCCAGGAATGACCCCTGAGTGCAGAGTCGGGAGTAAGCCGTTTGAGGGCTGGGGAGACAGTACACAGGTGAGGCCCACCTAGGTTAAGTACCAGGATCGACCTACCCATTGAAAGTCATGAACGATATTGGGCGAAATACTTAATCATCTTTTTGGAAAGCACTGGAAATCAGAGGAGGAGGGGCCCTCAGGGGAAAGCTGCAGTCAAACACTCAGGGGAGGAAAGGCGGGGTGGGGGCGGCTGTCGCCTCCTCTGGGCCAGGAACTAGGCCAGAATGAACACAAACCCCTCCGCCAGCCCGGACCAAGTGCTCCCAGAGCACTGCAGAGCAAACCAACCACTTGTAGCCTCTGTTGGGATGTGATGAGTGAAATTAGCGACCCCCCAAGTCAGACACAAACCTCTGAGGATTTCAGATAATGGAAATGTATCACTTTGTTTGTTTTTGGCTATACTCAGCAGTGCTCAGGGGTCAGTCCTGGCAGTGCTCAGGGAATGATATGGGATGCCAGGGATCGAACCTGGGTCGGCTATGTGCAAGGTAAATGTCCTCCCCTCTGTACTATGGCGCTGGCCTAGATAATGGAAGTATAAAGCGATGTTGGAAACCGCTAGGTTTAATATGTCTAAAAATAAAATACGTGATGGTCTCAAAACACTAGCAGGGCGCAAGAAATTACAAAGAATGGCAAGCAGCTTGGGGGTGGGGTGGGGCAGCCCCAGGAAATGAAGATAATTACCAGGATACTTCTGTGGAGTTGGACCCAGCTGAAGAGAAGAGTGAACTGAACGGAACGCCAGATTTAATTTTAATGACACTGTCCAGAATACAGGGCAGAGAAACACACGGGCAAAGAATGAAATAACTGTCCCGAAATCAGGAAAGGGGCCAGAGTGATGGGACAGTGGGAAGGACATTTGTCTTGCATGAGGTTCACCTGGGTTTGATCCCAGCGTCCCACAGAATCCCCCGAGTCTGCCAGGAGCGATCCCTGAGCATCGCTAGATGTGATCACCTTAATAGTATAATCATCAGAAACAAAAGGACTTTCTTTGAATAAATACTGAATGTTTCTTCTTCTTATTATTATTACTATTATTAAGTCACGCTGGAGCAATAGCACAGTGGGGAGGGCTTTTGCCTTGCACGCGGCCGCCCCCGGTTCAATTCTTTTGCCCCTCTCGGAGAGCCTGGCAAGCTACCGAGAGTATCTCGTCCGCATGGCAGAGCCTGGCAAGCTACCCGTGACGTATTCGATATGCCAAAAACAGTAACAAGTGTCACAATTTGTTGTGAGATGTTACTGGTGCCCGCTCGAGCACAACAATGAACAACGGGAGGAGTGCCACATTGCCACATATATATATACACACATATATATGTATATATGGGGGGAAGAGTGTGTGTGCAAAGACAGGAATCTTAGACCTCGATAAACGGAACAATCATTTTCAGGGGCCAGAGTGCTGGGAATAAAGTGCCCACCTTGCACACACCCAACCTGGATTCCATCCCCAGCACTGCTCTGGGACCCCCTGAGCACGGCTGCAGTGAGTGGACCGCTCCCCGGCCCCCTGCCAAAACCGGGATGCTAATCTCCAATTTAATGGGACCCTGGAGTGAGCAGCGAGGGGAAGGAAGGGTTCGAGAGAGCGAAGCCCCCTGGAGGGCTCCGAGCCTGCAGGGAGCAGAGGCCAGCACAGAGACCTCCCGGAGGCCATCGCCACTCTGGGGGGCACCGTGCCTCCTCCCCAGTGTTCACGAAGAAGAGCATCTAGCCCCGAGGGGCTCTGGGGCGTGGGGGGGGGCTCTCGCACTCACCCACATCCTGCTCATGTCGCTCAGCTCATTCTTGTAGCGCAGCGAGTCCTTCAGGACCTGGGGGGGCGGGGGGAGGGGTGGAGAGAAGCGTGAGCTGGGGGTGCTGCCAGGAAGAAGAGGCAGGGGAAGGCCGCGCGACCCCCCGCACCCCCTCAGCCCAGGCACTCACATTGGGGTGTCCATCGCGAAGCAGCTTGTGGAACACGTGGCAGAACTTCCAGCAGAGCACGGCATTGCTGGACAGGGGCAGCCGGCTGACCACGGACCAGAAGGTCTGCGCCCCCTTCTCGTGGTGGGTGCCCAGGATGCACGGTGCGGGGGAGTCATGGAAAACGGTGGGCTGGGCGCTGGAACCCTACCTCAAGGTGGACGGCAAGCAGGGCCCCCCCAGATCTGTCCCCGCCTCCTGCCCCAGGGGTCTGGTCTTAAGGACGCTCTTCTGGGAGGACATCGATCTGCCCCCAGAGGGCGCTGTTGCCCCGCCTGCCCGCAGGGTCCCTGCTAAGTCCCCCAGGGGAAGGAGCCTCAGAATTGGGTTTTGCTGTGCCTCGATCCCCTTGGCTGGGTTGGCGCTGGGTCGTCTGGGGGAGGGACACAAGCACTTCCGGCCATGACTGGCGCTGTCCTTGCAGTGCTGGGGGGTCCACCTTGGACTGCGATCGGGGGCCTGCTGGCATGGACCCTGGGCCCTGACATGTGAAGTGAGCACAGTCGCCTTCCCAGGCCCTGCACCCCCTTTTTTTCCTTTCTGGCTTCTGGACCACATCCGTCAGTGCTCAGAATTTACTCCTGGCTCTGTGCTCGAGGTCAGTCCTGGTGGGGTTCTGGGGGCCCTATCGGGTGCCGGGGATCCAACCCAAGGGCCGGGGCTTCAGCTTTGCACTCTGCACCCAGGGTCCCTCCTCCACCCGGCGGCCTATGCCCACAAAGCCACAGAGCTGAGGGGTCCCCAGGCCTCTGCACGGGGGGATATGGCAAGCACGTGGCCTCACAGGGCCGGATCTGCCTCCCCCCTGACTTTGGGTGGACCCGTGGCTGCCCCCATGCAATGTCGGGGTGATGGCCTCAGAGGGCCCCCCTTTCTGGGCGGGGGGCTCAGTGATAAACAGAGGGTCCGGGCGGGGGCAGCATGTGAACAAAGAGCAGGTGAAGTGAAAGCCCCTCCTGGGCCCACACCAGGGCAGGGTTTTCCAGGAACAGCGGCTTGGGAAAAGGGGTCCCAAAGAGGAAGCCCCTCAGGCCAGCAGCCAGGTCCCTTCCCTCCATTCCTAAGGCGACAGGGTGATGGTCTCCAGGGACGGGTCAGACACTCTGCTGGGGCATGTGCCTGCACACGTGCGCTCATGTATACATGCGTGCGTGCATGCCCTCACGTGTGTGTGCACACGTGTGCGCGTGTGCGTATGTACACGTGTGCCCACGCGTGTGCGCCCTCGCGCGTGTGTGGTATCCCCTCGCTGCCCCGCCTAGCCGCGACCCCTGTCCACGCCATCTGACCCCGCTCTCCGGCCACTCTTCTCAGCAACAGCCAAAGGATATTCCGGGCGTGCTTTTCCTTCACGGCCACTTCCTGCGTATTAATGGCCTTATTGATGCTGACGCTCTGGAAAACAGCAGGGGGGGTGGGGAGGCAAGAATGAGCTGTTGAGGGGGGGCGCCAGGACCCTCCCAGACACCCCACCCCTTCCGCCCCTCCAATGAAGGCCCCTGGGCCGCACTGTCGGGGCGCGCGGGGGGGGGGGGTGGGGAGGGGGGGGCGGCGGGGAGCTGCAGCAAATGCCAGGCCAGCTGGCAGGGCCAGGCTGCCCGGTGTTGGCCGGGTCCAGCTGCTGTGCCTGCCTGCCACTCACTCGCCTGGCGCAGCAACAAGGCCATGAAAGCCCACACAAAAGGGTGCTTCTCAGCCCCCCCCCCCCCAAGGGAAACATTATTTCTCAGGGAGCAGGGGGAAGAGGTCCTGTGCTCAGGGTGCCACTTGGGCCTGGCCAGATGCGTCCTTCTCGCTGCTAGAACCTTCCACAGAGCCTGCCTGCTCCCACCAGCTCCCTGCTGACACCCCCTGCTGTCCGGGCATTTCCCCAGGACCAGAGTGAAGCAGGCAGGGGAAACAGGCCGCCACCACGCTGCCTGGCGTCAGGGTCACCTGGAGGCTGCCCTGGGGCTTCATTTCCTCTGCCCAAACGCCCCTCCCCCCCACACACAGCTGTCTCGCGTGCACACACACACACACACACACATATACATCACCCCCACCGGACTCCTCAGGTCACCGTTCTATTAAAATGCATTGCCCCATGCAGATTTTCCCCCACATCTCGCTTTTCTCACTTGAAAATAACCTCGTGAAAAATTCTGCAAGCGGAGTGGGGAAAATTTGCCACAAGGCACGGTTCTTTATATTTTTAAATTTTTGTTGTTGTTGAGTCACAGTGAGATGCACAGTTACAAGGTTGTTCAGGACGGGGTTTCAGTTCTATAATGTTCCAACACCCATCCCTTCACCACAGCACATTTCCCGCCCCCCAACGTCTCCAGCGACGGTTCATGATGTCAGACCCCTCAGCGGGCCTGATCCCAGCTCTCTTCTTCTGGGTGGCTTTCACACGGGTGCCCGTGTGGATCGGCGCCCTCACTGCCATTAGGACGGCTTCCCAGGGGGCGACTGTGCCAAAGAACTTTTAAAATTTTGATCACAAAGATACAAAATAGACACAGCTACGCCCTTACCCGCCAGACGCCGGCATCTGCCAAACATTCATCTTTATGGACAAGTTACAGACACTTGTTTTAGGAGGGTGGAGTACCCAGCAGTGCTCAAGGATCACTCCTGGCAGGGCTCAGGGGACCATATGAGGTACCAGGGATCAAACCTGGGTCAGATGCATGCAATGTGAGTGTCCCACCCACTGCACTACGGCTCCAAACAGCAGACCCCTCTCCCTTCCCCCTCTCTCCCTCTCTCTCTACCCTCCATCTTCCCCCTTTCCCTTCCCCTTCTCCTCTTTCCCTCCCTCTCTTCCTTCCTCCTTACTGCCAGGAATCGAACCTGGGTCACCCATAGGCAAAGCAAGTGCCTTATACCATCTCTGGCATCAGGTACTTTCTGAAAAAGGGCCCACTGTTAAGTATCTTCAGGCTTGCACTGGGTCCCCGCTGTGGAGAGTCAACTCTTAAGGACGGAGGAACGTCAGCTGCCACACTCACTATGACCAGAGCAAGGGGGACTGTTCCTGTATGAGGGTCCCAAGAGACAGCCCGGTGGGGCTGAGACACTCGCCTTGCACACAGCTGACCCAGATCCACACAGGGTCCCTTGAGTATGGCCAGGAGTGACCCCTATCTGCAGAGCCAAGAGTTGAAGCCCTGAGCACCGCAGGGTGTGATCCCCAAACAAAAATGAGCCGTATTAAAAAAACAGACAGACAAAAAAAAATCTGTATGATGATGCCAACATTTTATTTTATTTCTAACGGCTGTAACTATTTACCTGCACACACATTTTGTTCGAAAAAGATCTCTTGGTCTCAAGTGACAGCACAGCGGGGAGGGAGGGCGTTTGCCTTGCATGCGGCCAACCCGGGTTCGATTCCCAGCATCCCATATGGTCCCCTGAGCACCGCCAGAACTGATTCCTGAGTGCATGAGCCAGGAATAACCCCTGTGCATCACCGAGTGTGACCCAAAAAGCCAAGAATAAATAAATAAAAGTAATAATAATTTTAAAAAAGGACGCTTAAGAGGGATCCCCAAATTTACCTCAGTCCCTGTATCATGGTGACATTTTATTTTTTATATATACAATGTCACTTATTTATTGGTTAGAAAACCTTCTCAAAACTTTTAATATTAGAAATAGGGAATTAATCACATTTTAGTTTTTATTACAGACCTAAGGTAATCTCACAGTGACATTTTAAAGGAGAATTTCTCAATACCATCCAACGGGTAGTGCCACATTTGCCCACTGTGCCCCCAACAAACAAAAACTCCCTTCTTGCCGCTGTTTTGCTCAGGATGCAAAGAAGGTTGCCCCCTGTTCTCGGAAGGCTCTAGCAACCCCGTCCCACAATGAACAAGGCGGCCCCCCACAGGAGGTCGCTTCGGTTTTGCTTCTGTTCATTGTTCCGGCGCCTCCGCGGACATTCGGCTACTGCTGGTCTGACAAGGCCAGCGTCTGACCCTCTGTCTTCCCATGAGGTCTGCGGGTGGACGCCACGGGGACGGGGGGCAGGGCTCTTGCCTGGCCTGTGCTGGACCAAGGCTCCATTCCCGGTGCATCCTGCCAGGAGCAGCCCTGAGCACTGCCTTGTGTGACCCCCAAATAAACAAAACTGAAAGTCATATCTGAGTTGATGCGGCAGTGGCCGCTGGTTTTGTTTTTTGTTTGGGGGCCATGCCGGACAGTGCTCAGGGATGACTCCCGGCTCTGAGCTGTTTCACTTCTGATGGGCTGAGGGTGCTGGGGGAGCAGGATGCTGGGGTTCGAACCCGGGTCGGCCGCATGCGAGGTAGGTCCCTACCCACTGTCCTTTCTTGGGTCCAGAGTATGCGCTTTGTGGGTCTTCTCAAAAATGTCCAAGTCCAAACCCCGCTCTGGCACCGGGAAACGGGATCTTGTTTTTGGGGCGCTCGCACCTGGGATGGGCACGCAGAGATGGCGCTGGTTGGTAGGTGCCTGGTGGAGGGGCGCCAAGGGAAGGCCTTGGACCTCCAGAATGTGGGAGAAGACATTTCTGACGATTACAGCCTCTGCTTTGCATCTGCTTGTCCCAGCAACTCCAAGAACTCCTGCAGGGTCCTTCTCCCTCACGGCGCCCCTTCCCAGAACGCCCGACGCTCCCCAGCAACGGCCGGGCAGGCCGAGGTGATGCTACAAGAACAGGGACGCTGGGGCCAGGTGATAGGACAGCAGAAAGGGCGTCTGCCCTGCGCGTGGCCACCTGGATTTGATCCCTGGCATCTCATAGGGTCCCCCGAGCATCCTGAGTGCAGAGCCAGGAGTCAGCCCTGAGCAACGCCCACCTGGCCCAAAACAGCCCCAAACGGCCCAAAAACCCAAAAAGGAAAAAAAGAACGGGGCTGGAGATTCCACTCCTGGGAACAGTCCCCGAGGCTCCCATGTTCACTGCTCACAAGAATCCAAATCTGGAGATGGCCCAGATGTCCAAAGACAGATGACTGGACCAAGAAATGATGAGACATACATGCAGCGGGAAACAACTCAGCCGTGAGGAAGGGGGAAGTCATGCGATTTCCTGCACTGGATGAAATCAGCCAGAGAGAGCAGGGCAGACTCAGGATGATCTCTCAGACTTAGGCTATCAAGAGCCTTCTAGGGAAATATCAAACCCTAAGGGCTGGGGCTGGAGCGATAGCACAGTGGGTAGGGCATTTGCCTTGCACATGGCCAACCCGGGGTTCAATTCCCAGCATCCCATATGGTCCTTCAAGCACCGCCAGGAGTAATTCCTGAGTGCATGAATCAGGAGGAACCCCTGTGCATCACGGGGTGTGACCCAAAAAGCAAAATAAATAAATGTTTGCCTTTAAAAACAAAAACCCAAGGGCAATAGAAACAAAAGGGCAGGAGAGCTCAGTAGGAAGCGTGGCTCAGGGCAGGAGAGAGGAGAGGGGGAGGTTAGGGAAGGGAACCCAGGACACCACGGGGGAGGGGGAAGGTGCCTTCCACAGAGGCAGCTGGGGGGTGTACAGGGACCTAGGGACACTGGGGGAACGTCGTGGGCACTGGGGAAGGGGCTGGTGTTAGAACACTGGACGTTTGAAACCTGATCACAAATAGTTTTTGCAACTCATGGCGATTCAATAAAGAACAATTTTCAGGGGCCGGAGCAGTAGCACGGCACGTAGGGCTTCTTGTCTTGCATGCGGCCAACCTGGGTTCGATTCCCAGCATCCCATATGGTCCCCTGAGCACTGCCAGGGGTAACTGCTGAGCACAGAGCCAAGAGTAATGCCTGTGCATTGCCGGGTGTGACCCAAAAAGCAAAAAAAAAATTTTTTTTTCAAAGGATGGGGTAGAGATGGTACGGCAGGGTACAGCCCACCCTGGCTCATCCCCACACCACACAGGGTCCTGCCGGGAGTCAGCCCTGAGCGCTTCGGGGCACGACCCAACCCCTGGTCCATCCTCCAAGTAAAGAAGTGGCCAGTTCACCCCACTAAAGCTCAGGGGGAGCAAACCAGGGGGTTTGGGGGGCCCAGGACTCCTGAAACACAACATCCAGTTTATCCTTCCTTCCCTTCCCAGTTCTGTCCTGAGGGTCCACTGTCCCCGCAACTGCCCCTGGCATACCATCAGGCAGAGCCCTGGGCAAGTGACCACCTCCACCCACCCTCTAAGCCGCTTGCATTCCTGCTGGACCTGAAGAACAGGGAAATGGCCAATGACACGTTTGACAGTGACATTGCTGGTATGGCCACAAATGATCAGGGTGGGGTTCACCCTGGGGGGGGGGGGGTCTAGGGTCTTCAGTCAAGAATCCAAGCCTAGAGGACACACCCAGCTCTACTGGAAATTTACTGAAGGCCACATCAGGGCCTTCAGGGAGACCCTGGCAGGTGGGCCTTGAGTTTACTTCAGCATCTTTATACTGACCACTGCCCCCAGGGGTCATTATCATGGCGGGGGGGGGGGGGGAACCACCCTATGGGATGCCTGGTCAAACCCAGGTTGGCTGCGGGCGAGGTAAGCGCCTTTCCCCCTATACTATCACTTTGACCCCCTGTAAGTTATCCATATTATTACTTGAATTCTTTTAACTCTGAAAAATAAAGATATACGAGCCAGAGCGATAGTACAGCGGGCAGGGTACCTGCCTTGCACAGCAGCCAGCCTGGGCTCTATGCCCGGCACTCCCAGCCGCCACAACTGATCCCAGAGTGCAGATCCAGAAGTAAACCTTGAGCACTGCCAGGTGTGGCAAAAAAAAACATAAACACCACAGAATACAGAGTGTTGGGAGGAGGGAGTGTCCGTGAACTGTGGCAGTGTCTAGGGGGCACATGGGGCCCTCTCAGAGCAAGAAAGGGCAAGCCTGCCCCCTCAGGGTGCCCAAGGGAACCCACTTCTCCCGAGGCTGGGCCTGGGGCAGGAGTTCTCTGTGGACAACCCAGTCCTCAGAGGAGAAAGGCTGCAAGCCCGCCAGCACCCAGAATGCCCCTAAGCACTGTCCGCCCCTAAGCCCCAAAGTCCCACCTACCCAGAAAGCTGTGATAAGCAAGGACCCACCCCAAATGCAAAGCAAGCACCAGGCTCTTATCAGCCAGGGCAGCCCCAGGCAGGGGTGGTTTGGGGAAAGCCCAGAAAACCAGCTTTGTGGTGACCAGGGGTAGGTCAAGGGCTTGTGGGGGGGGGGGGGAGGAAGGGGGGGGCACATCCCCAGCAGGGATGTAGGATTTCTTTCTCTTTGTTATTTATTTATTGGGGTGGGGTGGGGTGGGGGCCACACAGTGAGGTGCTCAGGGCTGGTGGTGCTTGAGGGACCCTGAGGAGTCACTGGATGGAGCTGGGTCGGCAGAGCAAGGGCCAGCCTCACTGCACTTTCTCACTTTACCCAGCGGGGAGAGTGGCCCCCTCCTCTCCGAGAAGCCCGGAAAGCCTCTCTCTCCACCCCCTTCCCTTCCCTCTCTCCCTCCTAGTTCCCTTAATTGTGTCTTCCTAAGAAACTTTTTTTGGGGCTGGAGCGATAGCATCCTGGGTAGGGCGGGTGCCTTGCACACGCCGACCGGGGTTCGATTCCCAGCATTCCGTATGGTCCTCCGAGCACTGTCAGGAGTGATTCCTGAGTGTAGAGCCAGGAGTAACCCCTGTGCACTGCTGGGTATGACTCAAAAAGAAAAAAAGAATTTCTTTCTTGGTGGGGGAGGAAGCCCACACTTGACTCCTCTGGGTACTGTGTGGGGTGCCTGGGATAGAACTTGGGGTGGTTCCCTTTCTGCTGTCCCATGTCCCCAGACCCCCTGAAGTTCTCCTGAGAGATCGGGAAGCCGGGAAGGCTGAACTTCTCCTCCTGCAGAGAGCAATTTCCCCTCCAGTCAGAGGCAGCCCAGACTCCCCAGAACTCGGGCAATGCCAGCGGGGCTCATGGGAGGCTCATGGTGACCTGACCGGTCCCAAACCCCTCAGCACCCCGCGGTCAGCCCAAGCATGTGCAGCATTTAGTGACCGCCACCAGGAGTGAGCGACCACTATCAAAAGTGAATGACCACCCCCAGACGACATTTGGACCAGAAAAAAGGCTCAGTCAGTTGCCCAAGATGACGTGGCCTGGTGCCAACCCTGCTCTGCCCAGTCCCTGACATGCTCTGGGGAACGGGGTGAGGTCAGGTCAGGCTGTCCAGAGGGAGGGAGGGAGCAGTCCAGGGGGCAGAGGGCTTCTCAGCGGGCACTGAGCCCAGAGGGCAGAGGCGCTGGCACAGGAAGCAGGAAGGATGGAGGCCTCGAAGGTGAGGTCGGTGACTGCAGGAACAGCTCCCACCTCAGGGATGGGCACTCCTGGAACAGGGACCCCCAAAAGAAGCACCGGGGAGACTGAATGGAGGGGGACAGAGGCTGCCAGAGGCCCTGGGACACAAAGCAAAGGACAGCTGGACACGAGAGGGGGGTCAGGGAGCAAGATCCTCTCTGGGCTGGGGCTGGAAAGTTCAATGCTTTAGCATGGGAGGGAGGGAGGGAGGGAGGGAGGGAGGGAGGGCGGGCACTTCTGGCCAGGGAGGGGCTCAGCCCCCAGAGCCAGGGTGGATGAGCCCTGAGGTCCTGGTCCTGGAGGGGACCCTGCCAGTGAAAGCAGCAGGAAGTGAGGGGAGGGGGTCACCCCGAGGCTTCGCCCACACGAAGAATCTGAAACCCGGAAACAGGCCCCAAATCAAGAGCACTGGGGCAGCTGCCAGGGGGCAAGGAGGGACTGGAGGGGGTAAGGAGTCTTCCTGGTGGTGGGAGCAGCCAGTCCTGACCATCTTTGCTGTTTTGAGGGCCACACCTGGAGATGCTCAGGGGTCACTCCTGGCTCTGTGCTCAGGAATTACTCCCAGTGAGGCTCGGGGCCCATATGGGGTGCCAGGGACCGAGCCCACGTCGGCCACGTGCCAGACCCTGTTCTATCACTCTGGCTCACCCCTACCATCTTCTTTTTTTTTGCTTTTTGGGTCACACCTGGCAATGCACAGGGGCTACTCCTGGCTCTGCACTCAGGAATTACTCCTGGCGGTGCTCAGGGGACCATATGGGATTCTGGGAATCGAACCCGGGTCGGCCATGTGCGAGGCAAACACCCTAACTGCTGTGCTATCTCTCCAGCCCCTCCCTTACACCTTCTGAGGTGTGAAATGAGCCCCCTGAAGCTCCACAGTATAAACCCAAGGCAAACTGATTTCTTTACAAAGCGGGGTGACAATGCCCCAAGTTTTACCACCGGCACCCTCAGAAGTTGCTGTAAGCATGGAGCTGGGGGGGGACCCTAAACAAAAGACAAACAGGGGAGGGGATGCCAGGGCCCTGGGGTGTCTGGGGTGCTGAGATGTCTGAAAGCCCCAAGGGTGAGGTTAGCCAGTGGCCTTCCAGGTCGGAGTGCGGAGTGTCACACACTGGCCTGACACTTCCTCCAGGACCACCGAGCACTGTCCCGGGAGCCTGGCTCTGGAAACAGGCAGCCAGATAGTGGGAGGCATGGGGAGACACGGGGTCCCCTTGGTCACCCGAGCAGCAGCTCCCGAGACCCAGCAAGCCCTTTGGGGAGCACAGGGCGACTGGGAGAGAACAGACCCCAGAGGCGCCTTGGTGCGAGGGAGGCAGCCACTTGGACCTGGGGGACAGCAGCCCTGCTGGAGGGAACAGCAAGTCCTGGGCCTGAGGGGCTGGAGAAAGAAGGACAAAGAGAGGGACAGAGACAGGGACAAAGGAGGGAGCCAGGGCTGAGCTGGAAGGCGGTGCCTGCCCAGGGGTCATTCTGCTGCCCCAGTTCTTTTGTTTCTAGGCCACACCCTGCGGTGCTCAGGGCTTACCCCTGGCAAGCCCCGAGGGACCCCCAGGGAGAGCCGGGATGGGAATTGAACCCGGTCTGCTGCTGCGTGCAAGGCAAGCGCCCAGCCCGCTGTGTTACAGCTCCGGCCGGTCCTGGTTCTTCCGCTCCCATAGGAGGTGGGTGACCTCCGAACCCCTCGGAAGCCCCAGGGGGCCAGGCACGAGGCTGGACACCGGGGTTCTAGGAAAGAAAGAAGAAGCTGCCCTTGCCCTCTGCCCCAGCTGTGGGGAGTCCTGGTTTTGCGGGGGGGGGGGGGGGGGAGCCGACACCCCCTGGCAGTTCCTCTTCTTGGGGCAGAAGCGCTTGGACTCAGCAGGTGTCTCTGGGCAAGGCGCCTGCTCTGGCCCTACCCCCACCCCCCTCCGGCCGAGCGGCCTCTGTGTGCCCGGGCAGGGGTGCCTGCCACGGGCTCCAGGGTGCTCGGGTTGACCCGGGGAGGGGGGAGAGGAACCCGATGTGTGGAGCTGCAGTTCTGGGTCCTTCCAACACCAGCTATTCCAGTTTGGCCCCAAAGTCACGCTGTAGTTCTGCATGCGAAGGACCGGGCCGGGCTGAGGCGAGGATGAAGGAGAGGATGGTCCTGGTCCTTGGGCTTCCCCGGCCGACAGCAGTGCTGCAGCTCGGTCCCTGGCACCGAGGACAGCTGAGGGCTTTCTGGGGCTCAGCCCGTGTCTACCCCACCACCACCCCCAAACCAGCAGTAACAACTTCCCTCCCCGAGGCTTCCCGCCTTTGAAACCCACAGAGGTTCCCATCTTGTGAAACCCCCAACTGCACAGCCCAGCGTCCGCACACCCATCTTCTGCCCCAGGGAAGGGCCGGGGGCCGATTCTCGTTCGACTCCAGGCACACTCTGGAACCCAATGTGTCAACCGCATGGCTTGTCGGATCATGAGCATGCAGAGTCCTCCACCATCTTCCCTGAGTTGTGTGCAGCCCTGTTTACTGTCACGGAGGGTCCCCCGGGGTGCAGTGGGGGTGGGGGGCAGGCACACTCGCTAGAGGAACAAGGGTCCAGCCAGCGGGGGGGGGGGGGGGGGTGCTGCAAGTCTCAGAGGGAACTTCTCACAGACTCGTGCTCCAGCTGCCCATCCTGAGGGCGCCGGCTGGGAAGCTGGGCTAGCTGAGCTGGAGGATAGCCTCTGCTCTTGGCCTCTGCTCTCGGCCCATGGCCGTCTTGAAGGGTTGAGGGTCGGCTCACCCATCGGCCGATTACACAGACCCCAACCTGAGCACCTCCTAGGAAACCCGGGGGAACACAGACTAGGAGGCCACGGCCCAGCACAGTAACCTTTGGGGACCGAGGGGTGGCCTCTGTGCCCCCACTAACCCCCACGGACGGTGGCGCTGGGGGGAGGGGTGGCAAACCTGAGTGGATGGTGGGGCAAGAAGCCCAAGTTCATGACAGACAGAGACCCCCGCCCCCAACCCAAAAGCCCCATCGGGCTTCAGTCACCACACGGCCTGGCTCTCAACTACGATCTCAGCTGGGATTGGGGGGTGGGGGGGTAGTAAACAGGGGAACCCCTGAGCCTCTGCGATCCTGTGGTCCTGAGCTAGAATCAGGGGGATTCAAAGCAGCTGCCCCTGGAAGCCGCAGAGCACTGGAGGGTGGGCAAAGAGCGAGCTGATGACATCTCTGGCCGACCCCAGCAGCTGGGGGGGGGGTTGTGGGGGGGACTCCTCCTTGAAGTGCTCACCTTGCATCCTGTTCGGCTCGGTTCATCCCTGGCACCACCCAGGGCACCCCAGCACCACCAGGAGGGATCCCCGAGCACAAAGCCGGGAGCACTGAGCCCTGAACACCACCAGGCATAGCTCAAAAAGCAAACAAAAAGGAGAGAACGAGAGAGAGAGAGAGAGAGAGAGAGAGAGAGAAAGGGCTCCCTTGCTGGACCCAGGTCTCTAAGCGAAGACAAGCGGGTGACAGGGGCGGTCAGCGTGGACACCGGGAGCAAACGAGGTGACTCTTACTCATTTTCACACAAGAACCTGGCACCAGCGCCCTCTCAGTAGCAATCTCCGCCTGGCATGAGAACAGGGCTCCGTTTACAGAAGCACATGCAGGTAGGTGCGTTTACGTAAGGCTCAGAAAACGGGCTCCTCGGGCTGGGCCCACACGGCGACGGCCACCCGCTGCTGGCCCCGACCTCACTGGCAAAGCTCAGTGGGTCCAGGGGTTCCTCCGGATTTCCTGGACCTCCCCAACACCCTGGCGGGGCGCACTGCTCTGCATCCTTTTCCCTGTCACCCATGAGCATCTCCTGGTTTGGGTTTGGGGACACACCAAGGATGTGCAGGGCTTTCTCCTGGCTCTGTGCTCGGGATCAGATCTGGCAGACTTGGGAGATCAGATGGGATGATGGGGATCGAACCCAGGTCAGCACGCCCTCCCTGCTGTCGGGCTGCTCCGGCCCCTCCAGGCATCCTTCGGAAGGCAGTGAGGGTGCCTGGAGCCACAGCGGAAACAGCCCCGACCCTGGATGTCATTCTCGGGGTGAGGAGAGAGGCCGATGGACGTGGAGTGAGAAGGGACGCACAAGAGGAAACAGGCTGCCAGGGTCACTCTGCTCGGGCCCGCGAGGGCTCCCGGGGAGGGCAACGAGGCAAACACCTGGGCAGGAGGTTGGGGATGGAGGTGGGGGCGGGGGGGGCAACCTGTCCTCAAAGGGCTGGGAGCCCCCTCCAACTCCCTCCCAACCTCTGGCTGCAGTGAGAATTCTGACGCGACCCCAGTGGCCAGGGCCAGGTAGGCAGCATGAGGGGGTACCCGCCCGAGGTGGGAACTGGGTACACGTGAGCTCCGCTGGGTTTGGACACAGGGGTGCAGAAGGGAGGCATCAGACAGCCCCCCAGTTACTTGGCAAGGTTGCTTGCAGGCAAGAGGGACTGCAGTAAACTGGACGGGTCCTGGGAGAAGGCTGAGGGTTGGAGGAGCTGGTCTAGGGGATCGAGTGAAGCCTCTCGGGCACCCCAACACAGGCTGGGCGGGGAGGCCAGAATCGGAAGTGCGGGAAGGAGCCAGCTGGAAGCGCAAACGGGGTACCCAGTGCTGTGTGAACACTGGTCCAGGTGACTGGAGTTGACCGCTGTGGCAGCCACTACCAGGGCTCTTGTGGGGGGCTCAGGAGAGAAACGTGGAAGGGAGTGAGGGACAGCGGGGTCGAGCTGAGCCTGGTGAGCCTGGGTCTCTCCTCATTTTATTTTTGGTTTGGGGTCACGCCCGGTCATCTTTAGGGCTTTCTCCTGGCTGGGCTCGGTGACCCTATGGGATGCTGGGAATTGAACCCGGGTCAGCCACATGCCAGGCAAACGCCCTGCCCGCCATCCTATCTCTCCAGTGTTCTTGGGAACCCCAGTTTCATGGAAAAACAGCCAGCAAGGCAGGGGGAAGAGGCAGGAGCCTGGCCCAGGAAGTGGCAGTGCAGGAGCTGACAGGGACACGGGGCAGAGGGATGAGGTGAGGCCCCACCCACCCTGCCCTCCCTGTCGGGGACCACCTCTGTGGGTGGGAACCCCGGGTCCGTCCCCAGCTCACAGGGTTCCCTGAGCACTGCCGGGTGGGGCCCCCGGACCAGAAGATGAGATGAAACTGTTGGAGTCCTGCTGGCGCTATGCCAGGGTACCCGGGGGAGAGGGGAGGCACTGGCTTCTTCTGGGGCCTTCTGAGAGGGTGGGTAGGGTGTCTCCTGCAGATGCGGCCAGTGGGGTCTGAGACACAAACAGTCCCCGAGTCCCTCTAGGAGTGACCACTCAGGACTGCCGAGTGTAGCCCAAGACCAGAAAGGGCGGGGGGCAGGGAGAGGAGATGGGACTGGCTCTGGGGGGACAAGACCCCCAGGACTCAGCAGTAACTGTGTGTTGGGGGTGGGAAACAGGTGGGGACCGGGGGTCCCGGCAAGAGGAAACAGGGCAAACCCATCAGGATTCTCCCCTAACTTCTCTCCCCAACACGTTCTGCTGCCCTCAAACTCCCCCGCTCACTCCAGGCCGGTCCAGACCCAGATCCGCCCGCCCACGTGACCTCACTGAGCCCACAGCGGGCACCAGGACCAAGTGGGGGTTGCTTGCCTGGACGCCCCCTGGGCTCCAGGAACGAGACTCCTCGGGCTGGCAGGCCCCAGCCCAGGTCCCCGTGTCGGAGGGACAGCGTGGGGGAGGCCTGCAGTTTCCCTGACAGGGGCTGCGGGAGGCTCCAGATGGCCCCGTCACCGCGGGGGGGGGGCCCGAGGCTACTTCCTCAGGAAGGAGGCAGCGGAACTCGCACTTCTGCTTCTGCGGCTGAAGGGGAACCCTGGCCAAGGGCTGCGGGACGCAACGACCGGTCACCCAGAGAGGGCGGCAGGACCCGGGCCTGACACCCCGCTGTGCTCCGAGCTTGAAAGCACAGCATGGGGCCAACCAGGATAATGAAATCTGCGTGCAATGCATGCATGCATACGTGCGTGTGTACACACACACACACATGCACACGCACACGCGCACATACACACCCTTACATTTTCATTCACACTCACCCTCACATACCATCCCCCTCCCCCTCTCACATAGTCACACTCTCACATCCACACTCACCCCCTCCCCTCACACCTGCAGCTGGAGGTGAGGGGGTGGGGGTCCAGTCCAGGCCTCCCCGAGCCTCGCCTCTCTAGACAGCAGCCTAGAGACCAGCGGTGCCCATGGACACTCCGAGAGCTGCCGGCACAGCCAGCGTGGAAAAAGCAGCTGTCCCCGGGCACACACAGCCAAGCTCAGGCTCCGGAGACAAGTGGGTACCAGCCTCTGGCCGAACACCATCAGCCTCACACTGGCAGGGGCCGGCAGCTCCGACAGAGCAACAGACAAGGGGATCGGGGAGCACATGGCAGACCTCAGAGTTACAGTGTGGCACGGTCGCAGTTTAATCGGAAAAGAAGCAGAGACGGGCGGGGGTCAGTATGGGGGTCAGGGGCGCTGGGAGGGGCAGTACAGGGTCAGAGACACTGAAGGGGCAGTTCTGGGGTCAGGGACATGGGGGGGCAGACAGGGGGTCAGGGGAGCTGACGTGCAGTACAGGGGTCAGGGTGCTGAAGGGGGCAGTACAGGGGTCAGGGCAATGAGGGGGGCAGGATGGGAGGTCAGGGGTGCTAGAGGGGCAGTCCAGGGGGTCGGGCACTCGCCTGGCAATGTGGTGGCTATCACCTGGCTCAAACCTCCAGCACCCCCTATGGCTCCCTGAGCCTTGCCAGAAGCGATCCCTGAGCACTGTAGGCTGTGGTCCAAAAACAAACAAAATTCTCCCGTGGCCTGCCAGCTTACCTGCTTCCTCATGATCCCCCCTGGGACTGAGGGCAGGAAGCAGGTTTTCCTGAGGTGCCAGGAAGGGCCTGAAGTGTGCCCCCCGGCCCACTCTGGCTGCAGACTCCTAAGCCTGGCGGGGCACTGCTGGGAGGGGTAGGGGCTCGAGGGCCAGCCTGGAACTCTCAGACAGGACTGGGGGCTCCGGAGGCCCCCTGGCAGGCGGGCTGGGGGGAGGGGAGCCACTGGCTAACAGATTCCTGTCCGGCATCCTTCAGGCACGAGGGGCCACTCTGATTCCTGCCCTCTGACCCTGGGCTAGACAGGTCTGCTGTTCACTGCATTACATGACTGTTCACACACGTGCACACATGCACACACACTCACATGCATACATAGGCGTACATGCACACACACACACACGCAAACACACATGCATGGATGCCTACACGCACACAATACACACACGCACACAGACACACTTTGGTACATGGAGGGTCCCTGCGTGCTTGCTTTCTTTTTGCTAGCGGCTACTTCCTGGTCCTGCGCTGGGGGTCACTCCCAGTGGAGCTCCTGAGCTGCCAAGACGCAACCCAGGTCTCCCCCGTGCCATGGGGTCCAGGCCTTGAGCCCTCCCGCTCCCCCAAGGTGCAGTGTCTGTGGGGTTTCTGACCTGCCCGCCCGCCTAAGTCCCCTGGACTCACCCCCACTCATCCACTCCCTTCCCTGCTTGGCGGAACCTTCTTCCTCCCTCAGAGTTCTAGCAGCCCCCAGGGACCCTGAGTCCTGCGTCGTGGGTGCTTTTGAGGCTCTGAGGCCAATGCAACCTCCAGGTGGCCACGCGGTGAAAGGCATCCATGAGGCATTTCCAAGAAATGTGTCTTACATTAATTAAAGCTTTCCTGGGGCAGACCTCAGCTCTCGGGCCCAACCTGCTGCCCTGAAACTGACCTATAGGTGCTTGCTGCCCTCCAGCCCCTCCAGTGGACAGAATCCGACTCAACAGCCGTGGAGACAGAGAGTGCCCAAGGGCGGGACCTTAACTTTTCCAGGAGGCCATTAACAGGATCCCTTCCTGCCTGGCCCCAGCCAGAGTCACCTCTGCGCCCTGGCCTCCCTCCAGGGGCTGTTTCCAGAAGGCAGTGGACCCCAGGGCAGGGGTTTGAGAGTTAGTACCGCGGGGAGGGTATTGGCCTTAAATGTGGTCAATCCAGGTTCAATCCTCAGCATCCCACATGGTCCCCCAAGCACCACCATGAGTGACCCCTGGGTACAGAGCCGGAATAAACCTGAGCACTGCCGGGTGTGACCCTCAAACCCCAACTCTCCTTCCTAAAATCAAAGGAAAAGAAACAGGCGGGTGAGAGCGGGTGAGGAACTACTTGCTATTCCAGAACATTCCTCAGGGCTGCCTTTGCATGCAGCCTCACCGGCCCTGGCCACACCATCACAGGTCCCCAAGAGCTGTCCCCGCAGCCGCCAAGCATGGACCCTGAGCCTCCAGTCCACACTCAGAGTCCCTCTCCCCTGTCGAAGCAGGACGGTGTGGGGGATCGCAGAGCTGCTTTGAGGGAGGACAGTGGGGACCCGAGTGAGCCCTCACCTGCTGCCTCCTGAAAGCAAACCCCACTTCCACGCGGGGGGAGATAAACCCCCTCCCTCCCTCCGTTCGCTCTTTTGCGGGGGCTGAGTGAGTGGGGAGGTGGCGGGGAGGCCAGGGGCTGCGAATGGCTCAAAGGGGCGTGGGGCACCAAAACAAAACCAGAAACAAGGGGCGGAGTCACAGCACGGCGGGGAGGGTGCTGGCCTTGCGCGCAGAGCCCACCAATGGAAGTTCAATCCCCAGCATCCCGTATACAACCCCACCAGGAGTGATGCCTAAGCACAGAACCAGGAGTAACCCCTGAGCACTGCCAGGTGTGGCCCCCAAACAGAAACACAAACAAAACCAGAAATGAAAAGCTGGTCCTCTTTCCAAGGCAGCCCGGACGTGTGAGCCACCCGCATCTCCCGGCCTGTCACCACTGCAAGGTGGGGGGGGGGGGGGGTGGAAACCCGCCAAGCTGAGTCCCCTCCCCACCAGTCTGCCTCATCCCCGAATTCAGCTCTTCCCACAGGGGTGGCGCACCCCAGACTCGGCTGGGCGCCCCCTTCCCGCGGGCTCTGGCAGCCTTGGGAGATTTGGGTCCCAGCACTGTCCCAGACTCCCAACGGCGGCATCTGCCAAGCACAGCTGATGAGCCACCCTTCGAACCATATTTAAACACCAAGTTTTTTTTCTCATTTTTTATAATTTTATTTATTGAATCACCGTGTGAGCAGTTACAAAACTTTCGGGTTTAAGTCTCTCGGTCATACAATGAAACACTCGCCCCTTCACCAGTGCCCTTTCTCCACCGCCAAAAACCCCTGTATACCCCCATTGCACACCCTTCCCCTACCCGTGGGGCAGATGATTTCTACATTACTCTCTCTCTCTACTTTGATTACATTCAATATTTTGACACCAGACCCACCATTATTATTTGGGACTTTACCCCAACACTCAGATCTGAGGATCTGCTGAAAAAGCTAAACACCAAGTTTTTTTTTTTTTTTTTTTTTGCTTTATGGGTCACACCTGGCGATGCACAGGTGTTACTCCTGGCGATGCTCAGGGGACCATATGGGATGCTGGGAATCGAACCCGGGTTGGCCGCGTGCAAGGCAAATGCCCTACCCGCTGTGCTATCTCTCCAGCCCCTAAACACCAAGTTTTAAAACTAACTGTAGGTGATGGACGAGGCTGCTGGTGAGGTGTAGACAGGGGTGAGAACCCTCTAGGGCTCCCCTCCTCCTGGGGACCGTGAGGCCAAAGGTCACCAGAAACAAAACTGCTCATCCAGAAACAAAAATCTGGTTTGCTCATCCTGGATTCTGTGTCCACTCTGGAACACGGGCACAGTCTGATTCTCACCACATAGGGGAATCTGACACCTCACACATATGAAACCCAGTTTCTCTTCTTGAGGGTCGCTCAGGGAGTGTGGAGGAAAACCAGAGACCAGCCCCCCACCCCCTACCCCCAGGAATCTCAACCCACATGGCCAGTGGTTCAGTGCAAGGACTGGAGGATGTGAGCTGGGGGTGACCTCAGGCATCTCAGAGGAGGTACCAGGGATGATACCAGAAATAGCCAAGTGCCAGGCATGCCCCTTACCCGTTATACTATCTTCTCGGGCCCCTGCACCCGTTTTCTTACCTGCAAAAATGTGGTGAGTGTATTCTACCCTGCCTCCCCTGTGGGGCGGTGAGCAACTGCAACAGGGGCAAAAACGCTCTGTAAGCGGTAAAGTCCACCTGCTTACCTGGCAGGGTCCTGAGCTACAGCACAGCAGGAGGGCGCTGGCCTTGCATTTGGCTGACCCAGGTTCGATCCCTGGCATCCCCAGGGTCCTGAGTCCTACTGGGAGTGATCCCTGAGCACAGAGCCAAGAGTGAGTCCTGAGCACTGCCATGGGTGGCCCTAAAACCAAAAATATAATAAAGAGGCCAGAGCGATAGTACAGCAGGGAGGACATTTGCCTTGCACGCGGCCAACCAGGGTTCGATCCCCAGCATCCCATATGATCCCATGTAGGATGTGAAGTGTGAGTGTGAAGCCAGGCGTAACCCCTAAGCATTTCCGGGTATGACCCAAAAAGAAGCACTGCACTGCACTGTCCTCACGTTGTTCATGGATTTACTTGAGCGGGCCCAGCAAAGTCTCCATTGTGAGACTTTGTTGTTAACTGTGTTTGGCATATGGAATCCGTCACAGGGAGCTTTCCAGGCTTTGCCGTGCGGACGAGATACTCTTTTTTTTTTTTCTTTTTGGGTCACACCCGGCGATGCACAGGGGTTACTCCTGGCTCTGCACTCAGGAGTTACTCCTGGCGGTGCTCAGGGGACCATAGGGGATGCTGGGAATCGAACCCAGGTCGGCCGCGTGCAAGGCAAACACCCTACCCGCTGTGCTTTCTTTCTAGACCCCATGGGCGAGATAATCTTGGTAGCTTGCCGGGCTCTCCGAGAGGGGTGAAGGAATCGAACTTGGGTCGGCCATGTTGGCCGCTTGCAAGGCAAACGCAAGGCAAACACCCTACCTGCTGTGCTATCACTCCAGCCCAAGCCAAAAAGAAAGCAAATAAATAAATAAAAATATAATGACACGCTCCTTTGTGAAAACTGATGGAGCCCCAGGCAGTCCATGTTCACTAAAGCCACTGCCACTCCCTACAGCTGCAGGGTGCCGTGCTCTTGGGTAGATGTCTGACGCCATCAAAAATTCATGGGGGACGGAAGCTGTGTCCTCAGTGGGCCTGGGAGAACTGTCCCCAAAGACTGAGCCACAAGCTCTGCTCAGGGAGAAGATGAAGGGCAGGGTGGGGGCAACGGGGATCAAAACTATCTCGTTAGGGACAGATGAGTCCCCAGAGACCCTAACACCCCCAATACCCCCACAGAGCAAGGATTCACTTCTTAAAAAGAACCAATTCCAAGTCAGACACACCACAGGGGGAAGGCCCTGCCCTGCACGCAGCCAACCCCGGTTCAATCCCGGGCACCACCTGTGGTCCCTGAGCAGCATCAGGGGTCATCCCTAAGCAGAGCCTGGAGTAAGCCCAGAGCACAGCTGAGAATGGCCCAACAACCAACCGCCCCCCACAAAAGAATCATTTCCCAGCTGGGGGTTAAAATGCCTTGCAGGTGCTATTCCAGATGGTACCGCGTCCTCAGGTCAGCCCACTGAACCAATGCACTGGCCAGTTGAGAATCGCTCCGAGGCCCGTCTGGGTCTTTTGAGTGGCACCTGGAAAACCCCATCCCCCCAGATAAAAAGCAGCAAAACCAAAAGCATCACTTCCAGGTCAGGGCGGCCGTTCAAAGGGCCAGAACACACGCTCGGCACACAGGAGGCCTGGTTTTGATCCCCAACACCGCTTGGTCCCTGGGGCACCATCAGCAGTGACCTCGGGTACCACCAGGTAGGACCCAAAACCCAAAGCCAACCATCCTTCCGCCTTCAGCGGGCTGGTTCACATTTTACAGACCCAGAGTGCAGGTTCTTGCCCCAAAGCTGGTCAGCGACCCCCAAGCTTTGCAAGGAGGGCGGGAATGCTGGGGTCACTGTCCCCCCTGGAGTCCCAGATCCAGGAACAAGGACTCAAAGCTCAGGGGCGTGAACACAGGGTCAGACGGAAAGTGCAGGCTACGGGGTACCAGGTGCCAGGGGTCAAGTCAGCCCTGTGCTCCTGACAACGGGCTCTGGGCCGGTGCTGATTACTCCAGAACACAAGAGGGAAAGGATGCAGGGCCCCAAGTGGGGGGGCGGGGGGGGAGAGGTGGTGTCAGGAGGTGGGGGGCTAGAAGTCTTGGCACCATTCAGGCTTTTCCCCTCCAGCCCAATCCCGGATTCTTTTTTTTTTTTTCCAGGTCCCACCTGGCGATGCTCAGGGGTTACTCCTGGCTCATACACTCAGGAATTAGTCTTGGCGGGCTCAGGGGACTATACGGGATGCCGGGAATTGAACCCAGGTCGGCCGCATGCAAGGCAAACACCCTACCTGCTGTGCTATCGCTCCAGCCCCAATCCTGGATTCTTTCTGCACACCCCCAGCTGCTCTCGAACCTCGTCCTGGCTCAATGTTCCCCCCACTTGTGTTCCATCCTTCCACCTTTCCCAATCTCCCTCCGTCGTCTGCAGGCACCTCACACAGGCCTCGTTCAGCGTCTGGTCTCTGCCACTGGGTCCCCAGGCCCAACCCCCCCACGGCCTTCTGACCAGGACCTCCCCAAGACGCCGGTGGAACAGCGAGGACTCGAGCCCCAAGCTCTAGGCCCTCACACGGCTCCTGCTGACAGGAATGGCAGGCGGGACGCTCACGCTCCTGAGTGGCCACGGGGGATGAAACAGGATGGACGCAACCAAGACAGGTGGCCCAAGGGACTCAGACCACAAGACCAGGAAGGAGGGAGCTCAGAGCCAAGAGGATGCTCGGGGTGATCTGGTGTGGTGGCAGCTGGGTTAGAACTCGGGGTCCCAGCCCCAGCCCCCCCCCCACGCCACCAGACCCTGGAGAGGTGACTCTGGTCTTGCTCTGACCCAGGAAAGGTAAAGTTCTATCTCCTCCTTCCCCACCCCCGCAGTCACATGAAATCCAGGGGATGGGGTAGTTTTGACGGTGGACCAAAGATCTTTTTGTCTGTTTTTGGTTCTCCCAAGGGGTGCTCAAAAGTCCAGGGATCCCGCCAGCCCACAGGGCGACCAGTCAACTTTGTTTGGTTTTGAGGCCACACCTGCTGTGCTCAGGGCTGACTCCTGGCCCTGTGCTCAGGGATCACTCCTGGCAGGGCTTAGGGGACCCTCTGCAGGCAAGACAAGGGCTCTCCCCACTGCGCCATCTCCCTGGCCCTCTGGCTCCGGCCTCAAGGTGAGGGTCCAAGGATGTGGTGCTGCTTAGCGCCCACCTCTTCATGCAGCTGGGGGCAACACCTGGGGATGATCTGGAGACCACGTGGTGCTGGAACCCAGCCCAGATTGGGCACAGGTCTCTTGGGTACTCTAACCACTACTCTCTGGCCTTGAGAAAATCAGGTATTTTTGGTTTGTTTTGGCTTGGGGGCCACACCCAGTGGTGCTCAGGGCTTACTCCTGGCTCTGCACTCAGTGATCACTCCTGGAGGGGCTCAGGGGACCATATGGGGTTCTGGGGATTGAACCTGGGTTGGCCACGTGCAAGGCAAGAGCCACCCCCACTGTAACTGTCTTAAGGTCCAGCCCCCACGCCTGAATGAGATAGGTAAAATATTCACCACTCTGAAGCTGGGTTCCTGTAAGCACCCCCACCCCCTGGAGGGGGGGGGGGGTGTCAGCAGTTGGTGGAGGAAAGACCCAGATTTGCCCCTTCCCACTGCCCCCAACCTCAGCTGTTAACGCTAAGGGCCTGGCAGGGCACAGCGGGGAGGGGCTGTAACGAGCCTCATTCTGCACACGCGGAGTTAAAATTCTAGTATTGTCTTTTCATCCCCAAGGTATAAATAAACTTCTTCCTCCTGGGCCCCCACAAACCCACCCCTTGGAGGGTGCGTGGTGGGTGGAGGCCGGCAGAGACCCTCAGGGGCACCCACAGCCTCCGGGGTGCCCGCAAACAGGTCCCTTCTTAGCACCCCAAATCCCACCCGCTCCTCCCTCCCTGGCGACTATTCAGGTCTCCCTCCAGGGCTGCGCGGGGCTGCGCAGGGCTGCGCGGGGCTGCCCTGGGCAGGGGGCCCCCTCCTGCGCGCTCACCCGCTGAGTGCAGGCGCCGCCTGCCCCCTCCTCCGGCCACTCGGCCAGGGTCCCCAAGTGGAAGCCCTCGTGTCCACGGCGCCCGCCTCCCCGGCCTCGGAGCGGGCTCCTCCTCGCCGGCACCCCCACACCTGTGTCCTCCTGCCGCGGGCTCGGCGCACACAGCTCCCCCGAATTCCCGGCAGGGCGGCGGAGGGGCCGCGCCCCAGCCCCGCAGAACCACCGCGGGCGCCCCCGGCCCGGCTGCCGCCCCCGGCGCGCGTCACCCACCCAGCCAGAAACTTTCGATGGAAGCGGCCGGCGGGTGGGGAGAAGGGGCGGGGAGTCGGCGCCGGCCCCCCGCCCCCGCGCCACTTACCAGCTTGCTCGCATCCATGACCGAGGCTGGGCCGCCCTCCCCGGGCAGCCCGCGTCCCCACTCGCCGCGCCGGCTAGTGCGGCCCCCGCCGGGCCATGCTGCGGGGCGCGGCCCCAGGCGCCCGCCGGACCGGGAGGCGGCGGAGGCGGCGGCGGCGGCGGCGGCGGCGGCGGCGGCGGCGGCGGCGGCGGCAGCAGCGGCGGCTGGACCAGAGAAAGGACGGGCGCGGGGAGGGGGCGGCGGGGAGGAGGAGGAGGAGGAGGAGGAGGAGGAGGCCGGCGGGAGGGGGCAGGGGAGGGGCGCGGGGAGGGGGCGGGGGAGGGGAGAGGGGAGGAGCGCGGGGAGGGGGAGAGGGGAGGGCGGCGGGGGGAGGAGCACAAAGAGGGGGAGGGGAGGGGAGTGGGGAGGGGGAGAGGGGAGGAGCAGGGAGAGGGGGAAGGAGGAGGGAGGAGAGAGCGGGGGCGGAGCAGGGGAAGGGGGTCCGAGCAGCATGGAGTGGGGAGGAGCGCGGAGGGGGCGTGGCGAGGCAGAAGGGGCGGAGACTGCTACGGGGGCGTGGCGAGGCGGAGGCGTGGTTTTAGAGAGGGCGTGGTTTAAACACAGGGCGTGGTTTTGGGGGGCGTGGTGAGTTCGGGGCGGGGCTGGGGGCGGGGCCGGGCGCGAAGCCGCAGCGCGCACCGGGGGCGGGGGAGGGGGGGAGGAGGCGCGCGCGGAGCCCCCCTGCGGGCCCGGAATCCCGAAATCCGCCGGAGGCGCCCCTTGGTGGGAGGGGGCGGTTCCGGGGGTGTGTCGGGGGCGGGTGGCCCGGATTCCGGGCGTCTGGAGGCTGTGATTTGAATAACAAAAGGCTGATTCTCCGGGCCCGGGCGCCTGGGGCAGCCGGGCGGGGGGCGCGTGGGGGCGCTCGGGCCGGGGGGCGGGGGAGGTTGGACGGGGGCGGGGGAGGGGAAGCACCGAGATCGCACATTCCAGGGAGAGCGAGCGGGGGGTGGGGGGTCGCTCGGCCCCTCCCCACTGCGCCGCGCCGGACAAAGGCGGGATTCGGGCCTCTGCGGGATGCCCGCCCACCGCGCGGGGCTCGGGCTGGGGGGGGGGGGGGAACTCCCGCTTCCTTCCTCTCGGCCTGCTGGGGGTTCCGCGGTGGGCTCCGCCCCCAGCCCGCACGCCTCCGCAGACGGTGCCCTGGCAGGCCCGCGTTCCCCCAGCGCGTCGGCGAGCCCGGGGCTCTGCAGCGCCGAGACTGCGCAGCCCCCGCGGAACCCGAGGCTGGACCAAGCCCGCTGGACCGAGCAGGTGTGGAAGACCCAGGTGAGGAAGCCGGCGGCGGCCACGCACCCGAGCGAACCGCCCCCCGCGGGACCTCCATCTCGGTGCTTCCCACGAAACGGTGGGGGCACCCACACTCGGGGCAGCACCCCCGGCTTCCCATCCTGGCTCCCGTCCCTTCAAATCAACCCGCAGTGTAGGATTCAGGGCTGGACCTGCTCCGTCCCCAGCTTGGGAGGAGATCCGCTTGCAGGGCTGATTCCAAACAGACCTGCCGGCAGGATAGTGCAATGGGTAGAGCGCCTCCCGAGAAAGACGCCCGTCGGGATTTGATCCCTGTCAGGAATGATCCCTGAGCACCACCGAGGGTGGCACAAAAACAAAAAAAAAGAACATGAAACTTGATGTTAGGGATTTTCATTTCCGTTCAACCCCCAACCTTAGTAGGCCTGCCAACAGTTGTTGCATCCTGCACCCCCCCCATCCTCCACCCCCCACCCCCACCCCTGCCAAGGCTGCTCTGTGCCTTGGGGCACCGTGCTCCAACCAGGGAGGGGCTGCCCCAGTCTATCCCAGCCTGCAGGGCTCCCCCAGGTCCTTCTACTCACCCAAGTCTCTGAGAGTGAACCCCAGTATCAGCAGGGCTGGATGGAAACACACCATCTCCCCCTCCCCTGGGGCCCCTGGGATCAGGTAGCTAGCCCAGCCCCAGCCACCAACACAGAAACTGATTATCTGCTGCTTGATGAAATGTGCCACCATCTGGGGGGGGGGCGGGGTATAGGGGCCGGGAGACAGGGGCCAGTGCTCAGCCCCCGTGGTGCTCAGGGATCCCCAAGGCCACACCCAGCAGCACTGAGGTGTGTGACACACACCACCAGAATCAAACTGGGGTCTTTGGGCATATACGGCACATGCCCTTGACCCTGCTACCTCCCTAGTTCACATCATTGTTTTCCTTAATGATAAACTGGAGCTGAGATCAGAAACAACCCCATTCAAAACAGTGTCCCCAAACATCAAGCACCGCGGAATCCACTCAGCAGAAGAGGCGGAAGACCTCCATCAGTAAACTCTTTTTGGGGGAGGGGGAGTCACACCCGGCTATGCTCAGGGATTACTCCTGGCTCTGCACTCAGGGATTACTCCTGGTGATGCTCAGGGGACCATATGGGATGCTGGGAATCGAACCTGGGTCAGCCGCGTGCAAGGCAAACGCCCTCCCCGCTGTGCTGTTGCTCCAGCCCCACATCAGAACTCTTAAGTCACTTCCAAAGAACTGGAAGAGGTTACCAGGAAGTGGACAAATGCTCTGTGATTGCGAATAGGAGGAGTAGACAGGGTGAAAATGACCAACCCTGCCCGAACTCTTAACACAGATGCAGTGCAATCCTCCTCAGAATTCCATGACATTCTTCAAGGGCTTAGAACACATGCTAATAAAAGTCATGTGGGGCCATAGAACTCCCCAGTAGTCCAGACCAGCCTGAGGAAAGAGCCCGTGAGAGGTTAGGCTCTGGCTTTCAGTTCCACGCTGAGTCCCAGCCAGAGGCTCGTCCTAGGAGAAGGATGGATGGTGGCTCCAGAGAAGCCCCCGAGAGAAGCCCTTACAGCTTGGAAGGGCACTGGTCTTGCAAGCAGCCAACCCAGATTCGATCCCCAGCACCCCACAGGATTCCCTGAGCACAACCAGGTGTGATCCCTGGGCACAGAGCCTGGAGTAAGCCCTGAGCCCTGCTGGGTGTGCCCCGACACACCAGAAAAAAAAGTGTGGAGAAGGGATGAATAGGCCCTTCAGGAAGAGGTCAGACAGGTGGCATCGAGTGTATGAAAACGAGCTCATCACTTATTAGCAGGGAAATGCAGATCAAAATAACAAGATAGCATCTCACACCAGCAATAAGGTCATATATCACTGTCACTGTCCTCCGGATGTTCATCGATTTGCTCAAGCAGGACCAGTAATGTCTCCATTGTGAAACTTGTTAACTGTGTTTGGCATATCGAATATGTAACGGGTAGCTTGCCAGGCTTTGCTGTGCGGGCGAGACAGTCTTAGTAGCTTGGCGGGCTCTCCAAGAGGGGTGGAGGAATCGAACCTGGGTTTGCCGGGTGGGCCATGTGCAAGGTAATCGCCCTATCTGCTATATAGATATACATATATATGTATATATTTAAAGGTGAACAACTAATGTTAGAGGTATGTGGTAATAAATTCTCTATTTATTCACTTCTGGCATATGGTTTAGCCTCTATGGAAAACAGTGCGGTGACTTTTAAAGAATAGAGCTCCAATATGATCTTGTACTCAGCTGACCCATGTTCTATCCACTTCTTGACATACACCCCCAAAACACAAAAACACTCATTTGAAAGAATATATGCACACTTAGGATCAGTGCAGTGCTAAGTATAGTGGCCAGGGTATGGAAACAACCCAAACACTACATGACAGGTCAATGGATAAAGGAAATATGGCATATGCACAGACAGACAGATGCACAGAACAGTGTTAGCAGAGGTACATGGCGGAATACTATGCAGCCATAAAAAATGAACTCAGGCAGTTTGCTGCAACCAGGAGAGAACTGGATGGAATGCAAAATGGAATAAGCCCAAGAAGAAGGGCAGATAGCAGAGACTCACTTCTTTGGTCTACAGAGGCATAAGATGAGAGAATGGAAGGTTTCAAGTGATGGCAAACCTTTGGCCCAGGATTACAGAAATAAAAATGCCAAGGAAGGAGAAAGTGGGAAGGAGGGAGGGGAGAAGCAGGGTTGCTGATAACATAAGGACACTGGTCAAGGATCGTGGACAGTTTGATGTTGTGCAAGTGAGGCATTGGGCTGGAGAGAGAGTACAGTGGGGAGGGCACTTGTCTTGCAAATGCTCAACCTGGGTTGAATCCCCCGTCACCCCATATGGTCCCCCGAGCACCACCAGGAATGATTCCCAAGTGCAGAACCAGGAGTAAGCCCTGAACAAGGCCGGATGTGGCCCCCAAACAAGCAAACAAGTATGGCTGGTCATGAGCGGGAGGAGAAAGCCTGAGAAGGGCAGAGAGTTTTAGAAGCATCAGTGAATCCAAGCTGCCCTCGGGCACATCCTTTGGAAAGCAGGAGATCTGGGGATGCAGAGGCAGAGTGGCCGCCTTGGACCCGCTGCATATCCTTCCATCCATAGATGCCACCCACAGTCTCCTGGAGGGACAGTTTGGAGCTCCCATTCTGCCCTCACTAATCAGTCCCTGCATCTGCTGAAACTGTCAGCACGTGGAGGCTGAAACCAGAGGAGTGGACCCCAAATCCACACGGGTGCCCAGATGGGGGCAGCAGCCACCAGGCCAGTGGCTGCTTCGTGGGACCCACCTGCCTTCGTGGAAGGCAGGGTCCCACGAGGCAGAGGTGGGAGGGATGTGACCACAAGCCAAGCACTGCAGGCAGCCACCCCTGGCGTGAAAAGGACACCAAGAGCTTCTCCTCGAGACTGGCTGGGTGGCCCAGTGGCTGCCATCCCTCCAGGTTATTTCCCAAGACCCTGGGGGAAGGCCCTGTGTGTGTGGGGAGGGGCAGGACTTGGTGCAACCTGCCCGCCTCCAGGTCTGAAACAGGAAATGAAGAAACAAGACAAAGGGTGGCGGCAGATAGAGACGGGCCCTGCCCCACGGGAAGGCTGGGTCCCCACTCCAGGGACATGCCTGTCTCCAGTCCCAGGACAGCCCAGGGAACTGGCATTTCAAGGTTCCCCCAGGGGGTGCTGGTGAGCGGCCAAGCAGGGGAACAAGGCGAGCGGGGTTGGGGAGGGGGGGTGGCCCAGGGTTCCTGCCCCGGCCCTGGCTGACGCCCAGGGTGCAGGAGGCAAGGAAGGGCGGCATTTCCCTTAGCACTGCTCCGCTGGGAATTTCCCAGCCTCCACCTGGAATTTTCCATCCCTTAGCCAAAGGCTCTGCACAGGCAAAGATTCTGGAACCCTCTGGGCACCGGATTTCTTTCCCCTGTTCACCGCCCCCTCCCCCCATAGGACCTCCCCCATATCAGGGCCTCTGCTGTATTTCTGATACCACGGGGGGGGGGGGGGCGGGGGGGGGGTTAGGGGGTTTGTGGGAGCCCCAAGCAGGGCGGGGTTCCGGGGAAGGCCTGACGGCTCCAGAACCCTTATCCAGGGCCTGCTCCTGAGATGCTTTCGAGGCATCTGATTTCTGCAGTCCCTCCAGGTAGGCTGCAGGAGGCCAGTGGGGATGAGGAGCCTGTAAGAAGCACCAGCACAGAAGCCTGGCACCGGCACGCAGCCTGGAAACCGGGACTTGGGTGCCCGCGTGCCTGGTCACCCCATCCCTGCATGCACGACTCTCCACTCTCCGATGGCCCTCCGGGAACTGGCCTGTCCAGCTAGCTCATGGCAGAGACCTGTCCCGGGAGCACGACCAGCTGGTAAGAGGTACCAGCTCGGGTGTGGGGCGGGCCTGAGTCCCTTCCCGTGTTTTTACAGCCTTGAGGGGGACAGAGGGAGGGAGAGGAGGGGAGAGAAAGGAAAACACAGCCCTGCGGCCCCCTGCCCCCACAATTGATCCCGAGTTATTTTTAGGTGCTTATTCATCCCACACATTTCCCTGTAAGTGCCCTGATGTGGGCTCTGTGTGGGCTGCAGGGAGGGAAGTGAGCACTGGGCCCATTGGAGGAGGAGGGAGAGCGAGGGGGGGCAGCGACCCACGACTCTGCAAGTCCAGTGAGAGAAGCCCAGAGCGCCAATGCCACGTCTGTCCATGATGTCATGATGGGCGGAACCCAGGCAGAGGAGGGCAGAGGTGATCCTGGTCAGGGGCGGGCCTGAGTGAGTCATATCTATCCTTCCTGCCTCGACTTCTCCATCTCGGAAACGAGGTGCATTAGTGCGTGTGAGGCACCCAAGTATGTGGAGTTTTGGAAGGGCCACAGTCTCCTGAAGGAAGCCTCAGAACTTTCAGGGCCAGGAACTTTCATTTAAAATAGGGGAGCAGGGCCCGGAGCCTTAGCACAGCGGGTAGGGTGTTTGCCTTGTACGTGGCCGACCTGGGTTCGATTCCCGGCATCCCGTATGATCCCCGGAGCACTGCCAGGAGTGATTTCTGAGTGCAGAACCAGGAGTAATCCCTGAGCACCACAGGGTGTGACCCAAAAAGAAAAAAAAAATCAAAAAATAGAATAAAATAGGGGAGCAGAGGGCCAGGGAGATTGGGTAGGGGGGAGGGCACTTGCCTTGTATGAAGCAGACCCGGGTTCAATTCTCGCATCCTATATGGACCCCTGAGCACCGTGAGGGATCCCTGAGCACAAAGCCAGGGGTCAGCCCTGAGCATCACCGGGTGTGGCCCCAAAACAAGCAAAATAAAACTTGTGTAAGAGCAACAATCTGACCGGAAGTGGGACGGACGGAACGCCAGTCCATGGCAGAGGGAAGAGAAATCTTCCTCTTAACTTTTGGGCCAGGCCAGGGGGTTGCTTCAGGAGGTCCTCAGGGGACCAGGCAGTACCGAGGATGGGCTGGGAATCTCTTTTGTTTCCAAGTTCTGCCTTCAGCTACCCCCAGCTTCCCGGCCTGGGACCTTCTAAGATTGGGGCTCAAATAAGTGTGCTCCCACATTTTGCTGGAGGAAGCAGAGGGCGGGTGCTTGGTGATGTTAGGGTGGGAACTGCAGCTCTGACGAGGAGTGGCCACGCGTGGGACCCGTGAGGCTCAGGGCCCCGAGACACCGCAGCTGCCTGGGGTCCCTCACTGTGACTCCGCCCAGGGTCCCTGGCGTGATTCCTGGGACAAGCATGAGTACAGCACTGTGACCACAGAGGGACCAGAAATAAAAAATGGGGTGAGGCACAGGGGCGGGGTGTCGAGGCTGCACCAAACGCGGGGGCTGGTGGACGTCTGGACTCTGTACGAGATTCACTCCTGTCCTAGTAGGCCTTGCATGTTTCCATGGCCGAATCCGTTTACTAGAACTCACGGACACTAGGAGGAGCGCCCCTCCCCCCTTGGTGGCAGCTGAAAATAAATCTGAGACAAGGCAGGGTCACATGTGTGAGCATCAATATCCAAGATGTGCGGCTGATCCGGACTGTAATGTGGAAATAGCGGATGTCCCTGGTGGAAGGGCAGACCAATGTTACCCTACACCTGGTGAGAGGTTTTTACCTTTGGGGTGGTTTCTCTCTCTCTCTCTCTCTCTCTCTCTCTCTCTCTCTCTCTCTCTCTCTCTCTCTTCTCTCTCTCTCTCTCTCTCTCTCTCTGGCTTCTTGGGTCACATGTAGAAATGCTCAGGGGTTACTCCTGGTTCTGCACTCAGGAATTACTCCTGGTGGTGCTCAGGAGACTATAGGGGATGCCGGGATCGAACCCGGTTGGCAAAAGCTCTACCCTCTGTGCTATCGCTCCAGCCCCACTCTGGTGTGACCTAAGTTCACAAACGGACCAGCCTTCTCAGTGAGATGATCACTAGACTTCAGGTGAACGCTAGAGGCAGAACAGTGACGAGTCTCGGAATCTGGTTGCTGTCTAACCCTCCCCCTTTTATCTCCTACCTTCCTCTTCTTCGCCTCACGCCCTCTGTTCCAGACATCCTGGTCCTCCCTCCAACAGATCAGTTCCTACCCCAGTGCCTTTGCACACACTGTTCCCTCTGCCTGGAAGCTGCCAGGAGCCTCCTGACCGGCCTCCATCATTTATTTTGTCATGCTCTGTGATGATACCTCCTCTCTGCTCCTCTCACCCAGCCCCTGCCTATCCTGCCACACTCAGGATTCTCTCCCTCCCACTTCCCCCACTTCTCCATCACAACCTGCATCCTGTCAAGACTGTTTGGTTTCTGTGTAGAGCCACGGATCTATCCGGGCTGTCTCTGTCTGACCGGGCACCCTAACACTCCCGGACGGCTGGCGATGCTAACTGGAAAGGAGGCCGCTGCCCAGAGGGACCTGTTTTCTCTCAGCTCAGCCACACTCCACTCCGCTTCCAAGAATTCCATTCCCTGGAGAGTTTCGAAACGACATGAGACACAGCCCAAGAGCTGGATGGCAGCCACAGCAGGGCAGCCATGATGGGAGTCCATGATGGGGCGGCCATGACAGGTCAGCCATAATGGGGCGGCCATTATGGGGTGGCAATGATGGGGTGGCCGTGACAGGTCAGCCATGATGGGGTAGCCATGACAGATCAGCGATGATGGGAAGGCCATAATGGGGCGGCCATGACAGGTCAGCCATGATGGGGCGGCCATTATGGGGTGGCGATGATGGGGTGGCCGTGACAGGTCAGCTATGATGGGGTGGCCATGATGGGGCAGCCATGACAGATCAGCCATGATGGGAAGGCCATAATGAGGCGGCCATGATGTGGCAGCCATGACAGGTCAGCCATGATGGGGTGGCCATGATGGGGCGGCGATGATGGGGTGGCCATGACAGGTCAGCCATGATGGGAAGGCCATGATGGGGTGGCCATGATGGAGTGGCCATGATGGGGCGGCCATGACAGATCAGCCATGATGGGAAGGCCATGATGGGGTGGTCATGATGGGGCAGCCTTGACAGATTAACCATGACAGGTCAGCCATGATGGGGCAGCCACGATGGGACGGTGATGATGATGGGGTGGCCATGACAGGTCAGCCATGATGGGGTGGCCATGATGGGAAGGCCCTGATGGAGTGGCCATGATGGGGCGGCCATGACTGATCAGCCATGATGGGGCGGCCATGATGGGGTGGTCATGACAGGTTAGCCATGATGAGGTGGCCATGATGGGGCGGCAATGATGGGGTGGCCATGACAGATCAGCCATGATGGGAAGGACATGATGGGGCGGCCATGATGGGGTGGCCTTGACAGATCAGCCATGACGGGCAGCCATGATGGGACGGCCATGACAGGTCAGCCATGATGGGGCAGCCATGATGGGGAGGCCATGACAGGGGAGGCCATGACAGGGGAGTCCATGATGGGGCGGCCATGCTCTTTTCTGCTCTGGTGCCAGACCCCCACCTTGATGTAGTGCCCCTGTCAAACTGGCATACTATCCTTGCTCTGCTGGTCCTGTGATGTGCAGGAAGCATTTCTGCTCTGTGCGAGAACACCAGCTCTCTACACCGTCTCTTGCCTCCCCAGTCGCCGGCTCAGCAGTGGCTGCCATGGCCAAGCCGCCAGCAGTTTGACTGGAGCTGTCCCACCTCCATTCCAAGCCCTCCTGCACATCCCTGGGCTCTCCCTGAGAAGGGCACCGCTTCCCACGGCTGAAACCTCTGCCCTGGGTTCAGGAGTCTAAGCAGTACCAGGGCAGCCTGGGCGGATGCAGGAACCCATAACCTAGAAGGTCAGAGAGAAACAGTCTCACAGCCAAGTGGGGGAGAAAGACGCTCAGCTTCCCAACACAGACAGACCGTGAACAAACACGGCGTCTCTGGGAAGCAAACAGGGATCCTCTCATACTCAGAAACACAAAGACCGTTTTCCGATAACCCCCCAAAAAACGTTTTTGGTTTTTTTTTTTTTTTGCTTCTTGGGTCACACCCAGAAATGCTCAGGGGTTACTCCTGGCTCTGCACTCAGGAGTTACTCCTGGCAGTGCTCGGAGGACCATATGGGATGCTGGGAATCGAACCCGGGTCGGCCGCATGCAAGGCAAATGGCCTACCCGCTGTGCTATTGCTCCAGCCCCCTATTATTCAATATTTAACTCTTGGAATTCTTGAAGAATTTGGGGGCAGTGGGGGGCAGAGACCTGCTGTCTCCATATCAACCTCGTCTGGGAACTCCCACGCCTCCCCCACACCTCCACCTTCCTGCTTCCCCAGCCCTCCTGGGAACCCTCTTCACCCACAGACCCCTACAACAGGGTGAGGGTCTCCAGAGGCATTCTCTTGGTTCTGCCCGTTGGTCACGCTGGGGTCCTCACCCCACTCATCTTTTTATTTTTCCTCTTTCTCTTTTCCGTTCATTTCAGCTACACAGAGCAGCAAAGCACTATTGAACCTCCTGCAGGGCTCAGTGCTCGTTCCACTGACACTTTAGGCCACCCTGGGTGGTGTTAAACATCTGTCCCACAGGGCCCTGAGTGATAGGACAGCAGGTAGGGCACTCAACTTGCACGCAGCCAGCCTGGGTTCAGTCCCTGGCACCCCATATGATCCCCAGAGCCCAGCCAGGAGTGATCCCTGAACACAAAGCCAGGAATTAGCCCTTAGCACAGCCAGTTTTGACTTGAAAACAAATAAACAGCTCTTAGAAATGCTGTTTAAATTGAAAGTCTGTTTAATTTAAAAAAAATAAAGTAACATTTTGTATTTGAACTTTTGGGAGTGATCCCTGAGCACAGAGCCAGGAGTTAGCCTTCACCACGGCCAGGTGTAGCCCCCAAAGAGCACCCTACTTTCTCCCCCAAATCTTCCCCAGCTTGGTCTGTGCGCCTGCCTCCTGCCCCTAGGGCTGCCTATCCATCCACTGAACTGGGGTTTATCACCCACCAGCTGGTTCCCGTGCCCCGACCACTCACTGTGTGCGTGATGGACATACAACTGCTTCCACAAGACCACGCTGCCAACGGCCACAGCTCTTTATTCATTTATTCTGTTCTGGGGCCACACCCGGTGATCTCAGAGCTCACTCCTGGCTCTCTGCTCAGGAATCATTCCTGGTGGTGCTTGGTGGACCACATGGGGTGCCGGGGATCAAACCTGGGTCAACTGCATGCAAGGCAAGCGCCTTCCCCGCTGTGCTATCTCTCCAGGCTATTCATTCTTACATTCTAAGACATCCAACTCCTGCTGGCATTTTCCTGGCTCCAGCACTTCAATATTTTAGAGCTGCCCTTCGCCAACAGGTATGGCCATGGACGGGCACCTGTACCCCAGTTTCTTCCCGATTCTTCCCCCTTTCCACTGTCACCGACTTCTTACAATGACAGAGAGGTTATTGGCTGATTTCCTGAATTCCACGTGGCCTTTGATTTTTGGGCCAGGCACACTCGACTTATTTAATTCTTTGGGGACCACAGCTGGCGGTGCTCAGGGCTACTGCCAACTCTGTGCTCAGGGTCACTCCAAACAGGGCTGGAGAACCCTGGGGTGCGGGGGATGGATCCCAGATTTCCTGAATGTGAATCTTGCACTCAACGCATTGAACTCTCTCCCCCACCCCGTTGGGCATACTTTCAAGCAGCTTCCAAAGGGGTCCCCGGATCAGGGTCCTCAACAGCCCCCAGCATGGGAGATGTGGGCCCGCAGATCCCGGCCCTTGCTGGCATCTGACGTACAGGCCTGACATTTCTGCCAATCTGATGGCTGTGGCAAGCCTCCCTGTGAATCTTCTGTTCTCCCCCATCCTTCTTCCACCCCCTACGGCTTCTATCTTTCTGTTTGTTTGCTTGGTTTGGGGGCCACACAGTGGTGCTCAAGACTTCCTCCTGGCTCTGTGGCAGTGCTTGGAAGACACCAGATGATGCTGGGGATCAAACCCGGGCTGGCGGCCTGCAAGGCAAATGCCCTTCCTGCATTGCTGGCTGAGCCCTCGCCTCTATCTTTGTGCCGTTTCCCTTGGGGTTGTCTGCCCGCTCTGGGGTAGATCCGTGCTAGTCCTTTGTGGATTCTCATGACAGTTTCCTGCGCCAGCCCGCGGCCTGCGTTTTGAGTTGACAATGGCACTTTTGTTGGCAGAGTGGGCTGCTTTATTGATCTTTATGTTGCTGCAACAGGCTAAAGAAGGCTCCCCCACCCCCACCCCAGGCAGAGAACGGTTTTCAATCCAACAAGCTGTACCTCAACTTCTTTCCTCCCGGGAAAGCGTTGTTTCCAACCTTGTGTTGCTAAGCTTCTGGGGGGTTTTTTGTTTGTTTGTTTTTTTGCTTTTTGGGTCACACCTGGCGATGCACAGGGGTTACTCCTGGCTCATGCACTCAGAAATTGCGCCTGGTGGTGCTCAGGGGACCATATGGGATGCTGGGAATCAAACCCAGGTCGGCTGCGTGCAAGGCAAACACCCTCCCCGCTGTGCTATGGCTCCAGCTCCAGCTTCTAGGGTCTAAGTTCCCACAGAAATTGATGTGATGACCGGGGTCCCAGTTTATTTGGGGGAGCAGGACCCTGAGAAGTGCCGGAAGGACTCTGGGGGAACTCTGCTACTCGCTGACGAGCTTCTGTGCAGCTGAAAGAACTTTCCTCGACTTCCTTCTTTCACTTTGTTTGGGGGCTCACTCCCAACAGTGCTTGGGGGCACAGATGCAGCGCCGGAGGATCATGATGGGGTTGGCTGCGTGCAAAGGAAGCAAAAGCATGCTGAGCCCGCGTTCCCTCTCGCTGGCTCCAGGACTTTCTTTTGTAGCGTATATCTAAGTGTTGTGGTTACGGGTTTTTAGGGTGTCTGGGTACCCTATGGGGCTGTCAACAAAAGTCTCCCATGGCTCCAAAGGCCTCCCCCCGGAGTCCTCCCAGGAAACAGCAAACCTCTCTGCACTCCACATTCGCTCCTTCCACCGATGCCTCAGTGACCCCCATTCCCACCCCGGGATCCCTAAACCCTCTTCCCAAGCCTGATCTTCCCAAGCTCTTCCCAAGCCTGATCATCACACCCCTGAAGTTTCATCCTCTGTACTCTCCTGCTCCCAGACCCGGCTCTCTGTCAGGCTGATCTGCTCGGTTGCCCATCCTCCCCCGCACCCCCAGGGTACCCAGACCCAAAGCTGCACCTGTCAGGGCCTCCAGGCAAAGCTTCAGCTCGCTTGGCTCTCTGGGGCCTGGCCCCACGCCCACGGCCAGGCGGCAGCTGCCACTGTACCCTCCCTCCCTCCCTCGCTCCCTCCCTCCCCAGCGGCCTCTGGTCCTCTCCAGGGACAGCTGCCCGTGACAGCAGTGGGGAGTCAGTCCTCAGAGACTCCCACCCTGGCTCCTAGCAGCAAACTCCAAATCACTAAACTCCCCCTGGGAGCCCACGGCCGAGAAGGGCCCCTATGACTCGGGGGTCCCAGTGGAGTGAACAGCCCAAGACCGGTGCCTCCTGCTGGCTGGCGCACCCAGGGCTCCCTCCAGGGTCCCTTCTTCATTCTCCCCGGGACGCAGCTCTATACTGGGCCTTCCCAGGTGCCCTGCCTCCACTCCGGAGTACCTTCTGGACTTCCAGCCAGTAACCCGGTCCTCAAGCCAACAGGCAGAATGACTGCCACCGGGCAATGGCAGAGGACACTCTGGTTCCCTCACTGTCATTTGATTCTTGATTCTTTTTTAAACTGGCTGTGGGGGCCACCCCAGGTGGTGCACTGGGGCCTCCCACCAGGCAGGCATGCGCTCTGCTGCCAGAAAGTCTGACCGTGATTTTATTTTTGCTTTTATTGGGGGAGGGGGCCACACCAGGGGTGCTCAAGGGCTACTGCCAACACAGTGCTTGGTGGCTTGGTGGTGCTTGGGGGCAATGCTGGGCGTCCACACTGGGCCCTTCTGCATCCAAAGCTCCCACTCTTGCCCTCCGAGGGTCTCCTCTGCCCTTCACTGTGCTTGATTATATAGACAACGTCCACTCATGGAGGACATTAAATATGCATGTGTCCATATATAGGACAGACGTGAACATACAAATAAAATTCAGGTTGTGCCCAGCATTTTGGAGGGAGGCCAGTGTCCTTTGGGGACAAGGTGATGACCACACCTGTGTTTCCCTAGGAGCCTACCCCGCACAGCACGGGATGGGGGGGTGGGGGGGCAGGGCAAGTCTCCTGGGTCCTCAGGCCACGGCTAGGGGGGCGTCCAGGGCCAGGCAGACGCTGCCACCAGGAAACTCTGAGTTTGAGGCCTGAGGGTTCAGGGGTTTGGTGGCTTTTCCCCTTCTGTTTTGTTTTTGTTTGGGTCATACCCTGTGGTACCCAGGACTTACTCCTGGCTCTGCACCCAAGGATCAGTCCTGGTGATCTTAGGGCACCGTATGGGGTGCCAGGGATGAACTCGGGTTGGCAGGGGGTAAGGCAGGCGCCCTCCCCGCCCTACTAGCTCTCCTGCCCCGAGTAATGCTATTTTTAAGATTCTTGACACACTGCGTCAAATTCCTTTCCTCAAAGTAGCACATTGGTATATTTTTTTTTCCATCAGAAAAGTACCTGTTTTGTACAGCTTGTCATGATTCAGCTTTGTCATTAGGCAAGAGAAAGTATCTTTTTTAGATCAATGTGTATTTTTGGCGGGGGGGGGGGAGTCACACCCGGCAATGCACTCATACACTCAGGAATTACTCCTGGCGGTGCTCGGGGTACCATATGGGATGCTGCGAATCGAACCCAGGTCGGCCGCATGCAAGGCAAATGCCCTACCCACTTTGCTATGGCTCCAGCCCCTCAATGTGTATTTCACTCACTAATTTTTCTCATCTTCAGGCATGCGTTTCCTTCCTCTGCGAGTCATCCTTCTGTCCGTGTCCCTGCTGGCGTCTGTCTCCAAGCTCTCCCTGCTCACACACTCACTGCCGCGGGATACCCCCCCTCAAGCAGATGTGGGGAGGCCCTGACGGTGGCCCTCCACCCACTGGGCTCAATTCTCAGTTCAACACCAGGGTGTGAGGATATGGTGCTGTTTCTCAGGCCGTGGGGTGCTGGAGACACCTGGGCTGCCTCTGGGCTGGGGACCCGAGGGCCATGCTAGATGGTGCTCAGGGGCCCACACGGTGCCAGGAGTCAGACCAGCACTGGGCGCATGCGTAGTTCTGTAATGATCTCCCAGGCCCCAAACATAGCTCTTTTTTAATAATATCTATAAATTTTTGTCCTTTTACTAACTTAATATTTATCAACACCTCTTGTCTTTGCTTTTGTTGTGGGATAACACTTGGTGGTGCTTTGGGGGACCCTATGTGGTACCAGGGGTCAAACCCAGGCCAGCCACATTCAAGGAAAGAGAGAACCTTAATTACCCCAGTATTACCTGTCTCTCTGGTTTAGGATTATTTTTTTTCTTCCACTCTTCTGGATTAGAGCAAAGCAAGTAAGGTGCTTGCCTTGCATGCGGGTGACCCAGGTTCGAGCCCCAGCATCCCATATGGTCTCCCAAGTCCCACCAGGAGTGATTCCTGAGTGTAGAGCCAGGAAGAATCACTAAGCACTGCTGGGTGTGGCGCCAGAACCAATAAAATAAAGTAAAATAAAACAAAACAGCCTCCAAGCCACTCCTCCTCGGCCTCCTACACCTTTTTCCTTCTTATTCTCATAGCATTCGAATAGCACTATTTGGGTCTCCCAAAGAGGAATCGAAAGAGCTATGCTTGGAGTATCATGCTTCACTCAAGTGAGAGAAGGAATCTTAAGTTCCAACCTCCATCGACGATCCAGGATCAGGGACGCTGCCTCATTTGCCAAGGTGTCGAAAATCAGAAGGGCTGGACACGTAATGCGATTTGGAGCTGGACTAAAAGCTGTTACTGACTGGATTCTACGGGATGTCAAAAGAATGCCTGGCTGCCCATCTATGAGACGGTTGGACTTCTTCGTCAAGACCCTGAACGAATGGTTTGATGCTCTTCATGTTCCTGGAACAAGCACACGCCATTGGGCTACACTAGCACGCAACAAGGACGAATGACAACATTACTGGTGCCTGCTCAAGCAAATCGATGAGCAACGGGATGACAAGTGATACAAGTGATTCTCATAGCAGAGAGGCCAGACATGGACAACTCGCTGGGACCCAGGCAAGGTGCAAAGCTTATTTCTAAGCATCGTACCAGTTCCACCCAGTGGTGGGGGAGCTGGGCCAATTCTTTCCACTTGTAGCCGAAAAACACTCAGAGAAAAAGTTCAAGGTCAAGGCGACAGAAACGGGCTCCAAACCTGGGCAACGTGCCCCTATGGCCCACGGTTTTATCTGCAATCAGTCTTTTTACCACTCAGCTATATAAAGGAGTGAGGAAACTTTCTATATGCTGGAATGGGAGCCAAGAGTCTAGATACTTTGGTTTAACCCAAAGGCACAATTCTGGATGCGCAGTTGCACGAGAAATGGAGAAGAGACTAAAACTCCCACATATTTGTATTCCCTTGGACGTGACCATGAAATACCCGGATAGACACAAAGTGTGGCCCCCAAACAAACAAAACAATAAAAACCACCACGTGAGGGACAGGAGAGATGGCAGAGGGGGGTCAGGCACCGGCTGTGATGATCACCATTTGATCCCCTGAGTACATAGGGTTCCCCTGAGTACCACCCAGATTCATTCCTGAGCGCAGAGTCAGGATTAGCTGCCACCCCGCCCCTGCCAACCCCCAGCACCACTGGGTGTGGCCCCCAAATAAAAATGTCACTCTCACTGTCACTGTCCTCCCGTTGTTCATCGATTTGCTCGAGTGGGCCCAGTAACGTCTCCATTGGAGACTTCGTTGTTACTGTGTTTGGCATATCGAATACGTCACGGGGAGCTTGCCAGGCTCTGCCGTGCGGGCAAGATACTCTCGGTAGCTTGCCGGGCTCTCCAAGAGGGGCAGAGGAGTAGAACCCGGCTCGGCCAGGCTGGCTGTGTGCAAGGCAAACGCCCTACCACTGTGCTATCACTCCAGCCCAATAAAAATGTAAAAAGTAATAAAAACCATCATGTGAGTTCAAACACAACAAACGCCAGAGGAATCCGGCCTGGGGCTGCTGGCCTATGGCCTCTGTTGGCCAGTCCCAGCTGCACAATATTACCCCTCCCCTGCGAGGCCCACAGACCCCCAAGCCTTACTCCCAGCCCCCCTGGGGCCACTCTGCCTCTCCCTTCAAGACAGCTCAGTCACATGGAGCCCCAGGACCGGAAGCAGCAGCTTGGGGCCTTTGATCCAGCGACCCAGGCCCCTCGGGCGCAGCCGATGGGCCCTCCCGTCAAGACTGATTTCTGCAGAGCTTGAGCTATGATAGCACAGCAGGGAAGGCACTTGCCCTGCATGCAGCCGACCTGAGTTCAATTCCCAGCATCCCATTTGGTCCCCTGAGCACCACCAGGAGGAGTAATTCCTGGAGTAATTCCTGAGTGCATAAGCCAGTCCCTGTGCATCGCTCCCCCTCAAAAAAAGAAAAAGACTGATTTCAGCACTTTGTACCTGGCACTGCTCAGCTCAGCGAGCCTGATCAGTTGTGTGACGAGTGATGTCGGGGGTACTGCAGTGAACAGACTCATCCAGACCCGTGAGGCGGGGGCACAGCAGCACCCGGGCCTGCAGGGGCCACACAAAGCCCCAGGGAAGGCAGGAAACGGCCATGCACACGCCTGACTGGGTTCCATCCCCCAGCATCCCATATGTTGCCATGAGCACCCCCAGGAGAGATTCCTTGAGTGCAGAGCCAGGAGTAACCCCTGAGCATCGCTGTGGGGTTACCCCCAAAATAAAATAAAACAACAACAAACGGAAGTGTTTGTGGGGCTGGAGCAAGAGCCCAGCAAGGAGAGAGCTTGCCGTGCAGGCAGTTCAATCCCCGGCACCCCATATGGTCCCCCGAGCCCTGCCAGGAGTGTTCTCTGAGCAGAGCCAGGAATCTTCCAGAACACAGCCGTCACTGAGACAAATTAAGACTGGGAGTATAAAAGGGAAAATAAATAAAGTGTGGAGCTTCACGACGCACTTGGTAGGAGTTGGGAAAGGGGAAATGGTGGGAGTAAGAATCAAGGCAATTGTCAAGGATAATGGATGAGGATTTTCCAGAATTAAAGCTGATGCTCAAACAAGCCTTAAGAATGATGAGACATCTGGGACACTGGGAGATCACGTTAGAAGAAACTTCTCGAAAGTGCTCAGGGAGGAAAGACAAGGGCTTGGAAGGTGGATGGGGGCGTGTCGTAGGAAGAGGGAGCTTCAAAGCCTGACGCTTCCATGTGGGCCAGCGCCTGGGGTCTCTCCTGGGAGCTGGCAGCCCAGGGAGCCGTGCAGTGGCCAGCCGAGTGCTCTGGGAGGGCCTCCCTGCAGTTCCTGCAGGCCCCTGCCATGGCCTTGTCTGTCCACGCTGCAGCGGGGAGACGCTCCCATATGCTCAGCGTCTGCGTAGACGCAACAGGAAGGGATGAACCTCCAGAGCCAAACATCTCAGGGACGGAGGAGGGACACAGAACATGGACAAGCAGGGAGTCTGGTCACACCCCCTGCTCGCACCCCCTCCCCTCAACCCTTGCCCCTCGGTCTGGGGTCAGACAGGAGCCTGGGAAGGTGCAGTGAGAAAAGCCCCTGCCTTGCCGAGGCTGACCCCCTGAGCTGCCACACTCACGGGGGCTGTTTGGGGACCCCTGGCACACAGCAGAGAGTGTGCTCTCGGGGTACTGCAGGAGGTGTGTGTGATCTCTGCCACAAAATGTGCATGTGCCCTTGACCAGGAGCACAACCCCCGATGAGGAGCACCACCACAATCCCCAGGAGCACCCATGGGACCCTCTACATATGGGGGAAGCAGCTGGTCACCTCTTGGAAGTTCTAGGGGAGCACCCTGTGACCCTGGGGAGCATCTTCACAACCTACAGGGGCACCCCACAACTTCACTATGCCCCCAGGGCACCAGGAGAGCAGCCCCTCCGAGCACCACGACAACCGTGCAGACCACCATTGTGGCCCCAAAGCACCAGGAAAACACGACTCTAAGGAGCACGGAGGGAGCACATTGGGAGCACCCCTATGGCCTCTGGGGAGGACCACGACAAACCCCGGGAGCACCCGTGATCCCAGAAAGCCCAGGAGCACTGTGACTTCTTGGGAACATTAAGAGCCCTGGGGAGCACCACACCAAGCTCCAGGGACAACCCAAAGCACCAGGGAGCCCTCAGAACACCAATATAACCCTGGGAGCACCAGTGCGACCCCCCGAGCACCAGAGAGCACTACTCAGATGCTAGGGAGCACTCAGGGAGCATCACTGCACTCAGGGAGCATCACCCTGAAGAGTGTGACAACCAGACTGCAAACACCACAGCGAGAACTGTGATGCCTGGGCTCGAAGACCGCAAGTGGGGGACGAGCGGAGGAGGAAAATCCATGTGTGGTTTAGTTTGGCAAAACCAGAAATCAGAAATACTGGGTGGAGGAAGGTGTGTGGAAACTTGCAGCTCGTCACAGGAGCCCTCTGTCACACACGGCTGGGACCACGCGCCTCCCACGCCAACGACATTCCGTGTGTCTGTTTCCTGGTCTGCGGCAAGATCCCTGGGAAGCCTGGCATGGCCCGCAGCTCTCAGGGCACGGGGGCCACCCAAGTGTCTGGGCAGACCTCACAGGGGTCATTGGAGGGGCAGGTCCTGACCTCTGCACGCCCCACTTACAGCTAAAATAAATGTCTCGTAGCCTGTAACTCTTCAGCACTCTCCGCGTTCCTCCGGGCTTAGGAAATTCGATATGGTCCGAGAATCAATGGTTGTGATGGAGAGCAAGAGAAAAGATGGTGTGTGTGTGTGTGTGTGTGTGTGTGTGTGTGTGTGTGTGTGTCTGTGTGTGTGTGTGTGTTTGTGTGTGTGTGTGACTGCAGGCCCAAACCTGACCGTCCAGTGGCCTCTGGAGGATGGCGGCCACTGGGCCGCCAAGGGGGAACAGGCCAAGGCACAAAACCTATTCCCACCTGGGGTGGCCCAGTGCCAGTAACCTACTGCAGGAACCGGACGCATTTCTGCCAAAAGCCGTTGGGTTCCAAGATTCGTTTCTGAGTCTCCGGGATCATGGCCATTAAGCAGCTTGATCAGGAGTCAGAGAGGCCATTCGTGGGCGATAACTTGGGATCGCGTTGGGGTGGGGAGGAAAGGGCCGGCTCCACCCCCATCCCGTGAGGCCCTGAGTGTTTCGTCACTGCAGGCCACAAAAAGAGACGGGCAGTCACCCTGCTCATGTCCCAGAAGGAAACGCAGACAGCAGCCGCCAAGTTTTCAGCCTCCTGGGGCTATCCTGACACACCCAGTGAGGCCCGGGGGAAGGGGGGGTGAGAGGAGAAAGTATGAGGGCTCAGCAGGGCCTCCCTCAAACCTATCATGAAAGCGCCCCCCACAGCATACACCCCAGCCCCACTCCATGAGACCCTCCTCGGCTTCCCCCTACAGTGCCCCCCGCATCGCCCCATGCCATGGGGACCAGAGGAACCCGAGTCACATTGCAAACGGGGCCCCAGTCTCATCACCTCCTGCTTCCAGTCACACCCTGCTAGTGCCCCCACCTTGGGGAATGAGGATGGTGCCAGAGAGTGGGGACGGGGTGGGGGGGTCTCTCTGGGCTAGACCTCTGAGCAGAACAGCTCTGGGACCCCACGCTGAACCCGGCTTTCCCGCACACAGCGGCAGGATGAGCCGGTTCCCGCATTCCAGGCGGGAGGCGTCTGACAGATGCGGCGCAGTTCCCCACGCGAGGCCAAGCCTCCACGGGTGGCACAGCCGGGCCCCACGCCCCAATGCCACCGCGCTGCTCCCTGCGGCCACGGAAAACCTGCTCCAAATCACTCCCTCCCAGAAAAAAAAAAAGGTTCTTTTCTCCCCGCTCCGTGGGTTCAGACATAACATCACCAGCAGGCGCTCTAAATATCTGGCCCGCGGCTATATTTAGTGACTGCTGGGCCCTCAGAAGGAGCCTAATTTCCTGTGGCAAAAAGTTCTCAGCAACAAGGAGAGAGGCCAGAGAATTCCGCTGGGACAAACAGCCCCAAGGCTCGAGAGGCTCCAGCGGTGTGAGCACCAGGGTAGGGAGTCACTGTGAGCTTCCAGGCAGAGGAAGTCAGTGTGAGCACTGGGGAAGGGAGTCATGTGAGCACTGGAATAGGAAGTCGGTGTGATAACCGGGTAGGGAGTCACACTTGTTTCCCTGGGCAGGGGACGGCACCCAGGAGATGAGGCTGAGTGTAGAGACAGAGGCTGGCTGGCACTCCCTGGCCACACAGGGACCACTCAGGCACAGGCTGCTGTCCGAGGGGGAAGGGTTAGTCACTCACTCATTCACTCACTCACTCACTCACCACTCACTCATTCATTCACTCATTCACTCACTCACTCATTCACTCACCACTCATTCACTCACTCATTCACTCATTCATGCACTCACTCACTCATTCAAGTACTCATCACTCACGCACTCATTCGCTCATTCACTCACTCGCTCATTCACTCACTCACTCACTCGCTCATTCACTCATTCACTCACTCGCTCATTCACTCACGCACTCATTCACTCACTCATGCACTCATTCACTCACTCGCTCATTCACGCACTCACTCACTCACTCACTCACTCACTCATTCACTCACTCACACACTCATTCACTCACTCGCTCATTCACTCACGCACTCACTCATTCACTCACTCATTCACTCACTCATTCATGCACTCACTCACTCATTCACTCACTCACGCACTCATTCACTCACTCGCTCACTCACTTATTCACTCACACTCACTCTTTCGCTTATTCACTCTTCACATTTTATTCAGTCACCCATTTATTCACTCATCCACTCATTCCTCACTCATTCACCCACTCACACTTTCACTTGTTCATTCACTCATTCATTCACATTCTATTCAGTCACTCGATCATTCATTTACTCATTCACTCACTCATTACTCACTCACTCTCCCATCCACCCCCCCCCCACTCTCTGGACACTCCCCACATCCACACACTCCCCATAGGAAAAGTCCCACGGCCAGCGCGAACTCTGGTTCACGGGACAATCAGGCTATACCCAGCCCCAGTCGGCCAGCACCCCTGGCCAGGGTGAGTGCCACGGGGCACCTCGCAGGTGGATGACATGGCCATGGAGCCACTTGGGGCTTCGGGAGGGGCACATGCCATCAACACTGACCCTGTACCCTCTTCCCCAACCACGAAGCCACGGCAGGCCATGACAGCAGCTGCTGTCCCTGGCCCCATGGACAGCAAGTCATACCTCCAACTCTAAAGCCTGCTCTCGGCCACTGAAAAGGCAGGGGACAGAAATGTGCCTGTGGGCCATACCCACGGGCCCCCACAGATCCGGGACCAGGGTGCTCCCTCCTTGGAGACGTCCTGGCCACCCCCAAGCCTCTGCGTCCCCCAAGCCTCTGGGAGGTCCTTGGGCCCGACTCAGGTTTGCCAAGCAGTCTGCTGTTTCTTCTGAACATTTCAGTCGGAGATAATTTTAGACTTTCAGAAGAATTGCAAAAATAGTCCAGAGTTCCTGTACATCTTTGCTCAGCTTCCCCTTCTATTAACTAAGGACTTACATAACCGCTGGGAAGAGCATAAACCCACGGCACTAACGCCGAGGCGAGACTCTCGCGAGACTGCAGCGAGCACCTGCGTGTCCCGAGAGCCCTCCACCCCTACCTTCCTTCCTCCCCTTTCCCCTCGTCCCCTCTGGCACCAGAGCCCTGGCTTCCTCGGGTCTGCTTTGACCCTGCCATGCCTTAAGAGTACTGGTCAGTTATTTTCTAGAACATTCCTCAATTTGGGTTTGTCGGATGTTTGCTTGTGATTTGGCTGAGGTTAAACACTTGGGCCAAGAAAAATCAGACATTCCTTCATAGGAAGTCACTCTGACCTCCCCTGAGTGGCCCAGAGGCCCTGTTCGCCTCTGGGCGTCCCGGCTCACCCTGCTTCTGGGAGGCTGGGCAGAGGGGCCCACTCACTGCCCACTGTGTCCACGCCCCATCTGTTCATTTGCGCTGTAGTCACTTTCCAGTTTGGGAAGGAGCTTCCAGAGCACACGCAGAGCAACACTCTCCCTAATCTTTGTCAGCACCATGGTATCTTTTTTTGTGTGTATGGGGGGGCATACCTGGTGATGCTCAGGGGTTACCACTGGCAGTGCTCTGGAGACCCTAGGGGATGCCGGGGATCAAACTCGGGTCAGCTGCGTGCAAGGCAAATGCCCTCCCCACTGTCCTATCTCTAAAGCCATGCTGTGGTTTCTTTTTTTTCTTTTTTTGCTTTTTGGGTCACATCCGGCGATGCACAGGGGTTACTCCTGGCTCTGCACTCAGGAATTACTCCTGGTGGTGCTCAGGGGACCATATGGGATGCTGGGAATTGAACCTGGGTCGGCCACGTGCAAGGCAAACGCCCTACCCGCTGTGCCATCGCTCCAGCCCCTACACTGTGATTTCTGACTTCCTGCTCTCTCCAGAGCCCCTGGTGATGAAACACAAGCCAGGCCATGTGTGAGAAGTGGTGACTTGGCCTTTGGGGGTGCAGGAAACCTGGGGCTGAGGACACAGAAGCCCAAGAGAAACCCTCATGGACTCCCACTAGAACCGGCATGTACATGAGGCAGAAGAAGCTCATCAAGAACCTAGCTCGGTTCAGAGGCTGGAGTGATAGAGCAGTGGGGAGGGCGCTCGCCTAGCACGCAGCTGACCCAGGTTCGATCCCCGGCACCCCATAGGGTCCCCTGAGCACTGCTAGGAGCGATTTCTTTTTTTTTTCCGCTTTTTGGGTCACACCCAGCAATGCATAGGAGTTCCTCCTGGCTCTGCACTCAGGAATTACTCCTGGTGTTGCTCAGGGGACCCTATGGGATGCTGGGAATCGAACCCGGGTCGGCCGCATGCAAGGCAAACGCCCCACCTGCTGTACCATCACTCCAGCCCCTAGGAGCAATTTCTGAGTGCAGAGCCAGGAGTAACCCCTGAACATTGCTGGGTGTGGTCAACCCCCCACCCCCAAAAAAGTACTTCCGTTCAGCTGCCTACAGTCACTGGACACAGGAACAAGGAGCGGATGGTCCAGGGATGGGGGAAGTGGGGGTTGCAGCCAAGGAACCTGGCCCCTGACTCCCATAAAGCAAGCTCAGACACAGAAGGAAGGCGTGAAAGAGCCAGGAAGACGGCCCAGACATCAGGGGCATGCTTTGGATCACCAGAACCCGAGCTTGAACACAGCACCACATGGCCCCACCCACCCCACACCAAGAAACCCCTTCACACTGCTGGGTGTGGCTCTGATGACCCCCTGGCAAGGCTCGCCGAGTATCACTGGGAGTGGCCCCTGTATGGGAGCCCCACACTCCCCCCCACGCCCCCGGCAAAAAACTGTCACTGTCACTGTCCTTTCGTCGCTCATCGATTTGCTAGAGCGGGCACAGTAACATTGTGAGACTTGTTGGTTACTGTGTTTGGCATATCGAATACGTCACGGGGAGCTTGCCAGGCTTTGCCACGCGGGCGAGATACTCTCCAGAAGGAAAAAAGCAAGCGGTATTGCCTCTGGGGAAGGGGAGATGCCGGGTTTCAAGGGACAGGCCTGGGTCACCCTGTGATCTGGGTGACTCCATCGGTTCATCTTCAAATGAGCAGGAAAACAGCAGCAGAAACAAGAGCCACAAGACTTCAACCTGCATCCTGCTTCATCCTGCCCTCCAATGCCCCCATCCCTCTCCTCTCCTCTCTCCCCCCTCTTCTCTCTCCTCTCCTTTCTCTCTTCTTTCTCCTCTCTCTCCCCTCTGTCTCACCTCTCTCTCTCCTTTCTCACCTCTCTCTTGCGCTCTCTCTCTCTCTCTCTCTCCTCTCCTCCCTTCCCTGTCTCCACTAACTCCCCCATCATGTCAGCTGTCATCATGGCACCAGACTCGCACCACCAGGTCATTCTTGAAGGCCTCGTGCCAGAAATGCAGATTCCGCAGCCCTGGGCCCGGAGAGCAGTGGGCAATGTGCTCAGGCCATGGCCCACGTATGCATCGCCCAGATTCCTCTGGAACCTTCCAGGGTGCTGCGTCCCAGTGCATTTTCATGTGAGGAGCAGACCTTCCTGAAACATTACTCACAGCTGCTTCAGGAAACGCAGCCACGGGTCTGGAGAGAAGCCGGTGAGCTGAGTGCCAGCCCAGCATGCAGAAGTCAGCCTTGACCCGTGGCAATGGGGAGCGATTCCCCAGAGGGGCCCCTGAGCACCTCCAGGTGTGGCCCCCCAACTACCCCTCCCTTCCCCCCAGCACGGCCACCTGGCGGGGCACAGCCAGACGCCTCTGTGGCATTATGCGGCTGACTTGGAGCTGATCTTCGGTCTTTGTGCAATTGAGAAATCTGTAACGGTGGTCAACACGTTAGGAAACCCCACACTCAGTGACAGGAGCCCAGAAATGATGGTGACCCCATTTAAGGAGCTGGGCTCAAGGCAGAGCTGGGAGCACCCCCCCCCCAGTACTGCATGTGGTGCCCAAATACCACCGGGATGAGCCTCGAGGGCGCAGAGCCAGGAACAAGCCCTGAGTACTGCCTGGCATAGCTCAGAGACGAAAGTGAAAACCAGCAAGCAAAAGCACCTCCTGGGGCTGGAGTGATAGCATAGCGGGTAGGGCATTAGGGTTGCACGCGGCCGACCCAGGTTCAATTCCCTGCATCCCATGTGGTCCCCTGAGCACGGCCAGGAGTAATTCCTGAGTGCATAAGCCAGGAGTAATCCCTGTGCATCACCGGGTGTGACCCAAAAAGCCAAAAAAAAGCGCCTTCTTTGCTCCAGGACACAGGACTGACAGGCTGAGCCACAGTACAGTGGGGCGAGAGGACGGGGCAGGGAGCAGAGGGCGCTGCCTGGTGCGTGACTGACCCAGAATCGATCCCCAGCATCCCATCTGCTCCCTGATGCACACTCAGCGTAATTCCTGAGCACAGAGCCCCGGGAATGACCCCTGAGCATCGCCAGGTACTCACAAACCATAAACCCCACTGGGTGGAATCACACCTTAGCTAAGATGGGTGGAGGGGGAGAGGATTGCGGTGGGGGGGGGGGGGGGTGGAAGCCACACACGGTGGCAGGCAGACAAGAGGGAGAGGCAGAGACTAGGGAAAACCAGTCATGAGCCCCGGGGAGCGGGTCAGGTTCTGTTAGTAATGGAAAGAGTCAGCCCCTCCCACCCCTTCTCTCAAACTGAGGTCGGAGGGCCCTGGGGGCTCGACTTTCCCTCTTACCACCTCCTAGGCCTCAGACTGGGTGTCATTATTCCTGGAAATCCCTCAGTGCTCTGCTGCTGCAAGGCACAGGCAAGGTAGGTCAGAGGTGGGGAGGGGGTGCCCTGTGGCCTTCAGAAGGGCTGGGCGGACAGGTAGTTCTCAACGCTGACCCCTTGGCTGGGTTCTCTGACTCAGTGACTCTGGGAGGCCAGTTTGGCTTGGTTTGATTTTTGGCTTTTTTGCTGTTGTTGGGGGTGGGGGAAAAGTTTTCAATTAGCAATGATCGCACCTCCGATAAACTTCATTGGCTACGATACTGTGGGGGAGGGCTGGAGCGATAGCACAGCAGGTAGGGCATTTGCCTTGCATGCCGCCGACATGGCTGACCTGAGTTCCATTCCTCCGCCCCTCTTGGGGAGCCGAGCAAGCTACCAAGACTATCTCGCCCGCACAGCAAAGCCTGGCAAGCTACCCGTGGCGTATTTGATATGCCAAACACAGTAACAAGTCTCACAATGTTATTGGGCCCGCTCGAGCAAATCGATGAACAATGGGAGGACAGTGACAGTGACAGGGGTGGGGGGTGGGGCACTCTCAAAAGGTGTTCAATAAGGCCTGGACCAGAGCTGAAGCGATAGCACAGCGGGTAGGGCGTTTGCCCACAGCGGGTAGGGCGTTTGCCTTGCACGCAGCCAACCTGGGTTTGATCCCCACCATCCCATATGGTCCTCTGAGCACCGCCAGGAGTAATTCCTGAGTGCATGAGCCAGGAGGAACCACTGAGCATTGCTGAGTGTGACCTGAAAAGCAAAATATAAAATAAAATAAAAAAGAAGGCATGGACCATCCCCCCGCCCCACCCTACAATTTTCAGCCAATTCAATAAAATGTGGTGTTGCTTGGCCCCGTGGTACCAGGCACTGCCCAGACCACGTGGCAGTGCTCAGGGGGTCTCCAGGGTCGCACCCAGTGGCAGGGGACCACATGTGATGAGGGGGATCTACCCCAGGTCGGACATGTGCTAAGCATGTGCCCTAACCATTGTACTATCTTTCAGCCCCTGTTTTGTGTGTGTGTGTGTGTGTGTGTGTGTGTGTGTGTTTGTCGGGGGAAGGTGGTGTCACCTGGGCTCACCTGAAAACCCCCCACTGGCAACTCAATGCCCCTTCTGTTGTTGGCTGGGGGCACACCTGGCAGTGCTCAGGGCTTCCTCCCGGCTCGGCATTTGGGGGTCACTCCTGGTGGGGCTCAGGGGTCCTTACGTGGTGCCAGGATCAAACCCGGGTCGCCTGCACATGAGACCAGCCCCTCAGTGGTCAGACTATTGCTCCAGCCCCTCTCCATGGCAACGGAAGCGAAGCCAAGGTTTTCAGGACCGGGACGGCCTCGCAGAGATGGGGAGTCAGACAGAATTACATGTCTGAAGCCGAAACTCGGAAAAGCCCAGAGAGAGAAGTAGAGCCTGGTGTCGGGACGACCTCCACCGGAGCTGGACAGCCACCAAGCTTAGGGGACAATCACCCCACACACACACACACACACACATACACGCGGGGCAGAGATTGCGGCAGAGAGTGCAGAGGCCAGGCCCCACCGAATCTTGGGAAGCAGGATCCGGGGGCACCCTTCCTGCCGCCGTCTGCCTTTCCTTCCTTCCCACCTCTGCTCCCGGCCCTTTCCAGCAGACACTAGGAATCAGACGCTCCAGCAACCCTGGGATTCCCACCCGCCTCTCAACAGACTCAGGAAAACATGGGAGGTTTTTCCTTTCCTTTTCCATTTTTTTTTTTCGGGGGAGGGGGGGAAGGTTAAACAAATTATATCTGTGATCCTCCAACTTGGAACGGCACCAGAGAACTCCGTGGCCCAGTAGGAAAAAATGTTTTGAACAGGCTGCTGGATTGTTTTTTCCAGGATGAAACTTCTTAGCACCAGTGCCAAGCACGGCAATCGGCGTTTTCTTCATGGCCACTAACGAGCCCCGAAGAGACAACCAGTGTTGCTCTAGCCCGGAGGGTCCTGCACCTCCTGCCAGCCCCACTTTCCACTCGCAGCTAGAACAGGCGGCAGATTCATACCCTTGAAGACCCTCGAAGTCCAACCCAGATGCACAGATCCAAACAGGGCCTGTCAGGGGCCGAAGTGATAGCACAGTGGGTAGAGCGTTTGCTTTGCACACAGCTGACCCGGGTTCAATTTCCAGCATCCCATATGGCCCCCCAAGCACTGCCAGGAGTAATTCCTGAGTGCAGAGCCAGGAGTCACCCCTGCTATTACCAGTTGTGACCCAAAAAGAAAAAAAAAAACAGGGCTATTATAGAGACGCTCCTGCTTCTGCCAGCCAGTGAGTCGCAGCCCCTCCTGGGGTGCACATCAGGAGTGCCCACCTGCATTCTTTCCTGGAAGCTCTGGCATGTGTGCTGGCCGCTGGCCGGCAGCTTCTCGGTACCCCTGCCCGGCACTGCAGGGCAGCAGCGGTGTGTCGGGTCCCCCCTCAGCTGCGAGGTTCTGACTTGGCCTTCTGCCAGCAGCCAGGGAAGTCTCTGGAGGCTGAAACCGAGGACTGTCCCCACACCATCGTCCAGACCCCTCCCACCATCTTTAGGTCTTTGCCGGGGGTGGGGGGGGAGTTTTGAATCACACCCAGCAGTGCTCAGGGCTTACTCTAGGCTCTGCACTCAGGGATCACTCACAGAACCAAACAGGGTGCCAGGGATTGAACCAGGTTGGTTGTGTGCTAGACAAGGACCCTGCCCGCTCTGCTCCCCATCTTAAGAGTACTGCTATTATTATTGTGATCATTATTGGGCTGGAGCGATAGCACAGCGGGTAGGGCGTTCGCCTTACAAGCGGCCAACATGGCTGACCCGAGTTCGATTCCTCCGCCCCTCTCGGAGAGCCCGGCAAGCTACCGAGAGTATTCGATATGCCAGACACAGTAACAACAAAGTCTCCAATGGAGACGTTACTGGGCCCGCTCGAGCAAATCGACGATCAACGGGAGGGCCTTTACCTTTTTTTACCTTTATTATTATTGGCAGTCTTCTGCCCCCGCACCTGGCTGTTCCTCGCCAGGGCCCCTTGGAGGGGAGCGGGTTGAGCTTTCCTCCCTGCCCCGACCAGGGCTCCGGCAGCCGAAGACCTCCAGGACCAGCCACCACCATGCTGAGACCACTCTCCGCACACATGAAGGTACTGGCAGAGGGACAAATCCACGTGGGTTCCGGGGCCGAGATCTCCAAGCCTACTCGGATTGGAGTCGAGCATCCTCCACCCAGATCCTCCAAATTCCAGTAGGCGGGGGTCACACCCACCACCTGGCCCCCTGGCGCCATGTAATCCCATCAACGGCCAAGACTCAGAGACTATAAAATCCAGCTCCTGGAACCACGTGGCCGCATTCGCGGCCACGCGACATCTTATCAGGACATCTTTTTATGACATCTTATTATCTCATTCCTACTTTGGACAAACTTGCAGGCTATCGAATGTAGCCTGCCCACAGGGCAGAGTCTGGCAAACTCCCCGTGGCATACCAAATATGCCAAATACCAGTAACAATGATGGGTCTCATTCTCCTAAAGAGCCTTGATTATAATCTCAGGGCTAGGATGAAAGAGACGTTACTGGGGCCTGCTCGAGGCAATCGACGAATAACAGGATGATGAAATGAAATGAAAAAATTATTATTATGGTTTGGGGGCCACACTTGGAAGTCTCAGGGCTGACTCCTGGCTCTAAGTTTGAGGATCACTCCTGGCAGGGTTTGGAAAACCATATGTGGTGGCGGGGATTGAACCCAGGCAGCCAGGTGCAAGGTAAGCACTTGAGCCCTGAGCTATGTCTCTGCCCCCTCAAGGGCCTTATGACATTGACAAGCCTCTTTCCCATGGAAGGTGGCACGTCCCCAGATACAGGCAAGCCCTGAACAATCCACAGGCACCCACCTGGGTGTGTGTGTGGTAGGGGGAGGGCAGTCTCACTTCCTTAACCCTGCCCCTCCCCCAGAACTCTCCACTCCCACACGCTGGCCAAGAAGCAACCTGGGCCAGTGAAACTGTCGTGGTTCAGTGAGGTCGCATCTGTACAAGCAGCTGTGGGGACCTCCCCGGAAAGGGGTCTGTCCCATCCTGCTCAATCGCCATAATTTACCATTCACACAATCACTGTTTTGTGAAAGAGAAAGCTCCCTTCTTGGGGATGGAGCAATAGTACAGTGGGTAAGGCGTTTGCCTTGACGCAGCCAACCCGGGTTTGATTCCCAGCATCCCATATGGTCCCCTGAGCACCGCCAGGGGTGATTCCTGAGTGCAGAGCCAGGAGTAACCCCTGTGCATTGCTGGGTGTGACCCCGCCCCCCCCAAAAAAGGAAAAGCTCCTTTCTTTGGGGGAGAGGTGGGTAGGAGTGATTACTCTCAAAGGCTTTCTTCTTTCTTGCCTTTCCATGGGTTTGGGGGGGCTACACCAGGTGATGGTGCTCAGGGCTGACTCCTGGCTCTGTGCTCTAGAATCTCTCCTAGTCGGGCTCAGGGTCCCACAGGTGGTGCCGGGAATCAAACCCAGGTTGGACAGTCTTGGCCCACGAGAGGGTCTTGGGAATTCGTCCGCTCCAACGAAAAAATTTCTGCACTTTGGACAAAAGAAGAACTTGAATGACCCTGGCTGCTTCTCTATGATCAAGCACAAATGTGCAGGTTTTAATCATTATGACAAAACAGGTGCCTTCAACAGAGCGGAAATATTCATTGGAAGGAAATTAGGGAGAGACTGGGAGGTTTTTTTCCTGGGGGGTCTCCTAGGTCATGCCAGAATCTTGCTCATCAGAGAATTCATTTACACTGGGGGTTCTGAGACAGGACGGACCCCAGATGTGTGCAAAATCTAGTCCTTAAAAGAAGAATTCGTTTTGTTTGGGGCCCAAACAATCAGGAATCTGGCTCTACATCAGGAATCACTCCTGGCGGTGCTTGGGGGACCGAACCCAGGTTGGCCCTATGCAAGGCAAGTGTCCTCCCTGCTATACTATCTCTCTGGCCTCCAAAAGAATCATTTTTACATTCATAAAGCATGTGCTGGAACGCCAAGCTCTAGGACCTCAAGATGAAAAGTCCATTGTTAGGGCTAGAGACACAGTAGAGTGGGGAAGGCACTTACTTTGCACACAGCTGACCCAGGTTCAATCCCCAGCACCCCACAGAGTGTCCCCACGTCCTGCCAAAAATGATCCCTGAGCAGAACCAGGAATTAGCCCTGAGCACCGCCAGGTGCGGCCCAAACACCAAGATAAAAGTCAGCTGTTTACCCAAAGAGGCTGGATTGTATTTTGGACTATGGAGGGTGAGTTGCGGTGGGGTGTGGAGGGGCTGGCTCTTCCCGGCTCAAAGGAAAACTTTTCCTCCTAGGTCAGAGTACTGCAGGTAGGGCATTTGCCTTGCACGCGGTCGGCCCGGGTTCGATCCCTGGCATTCCATATGGCCCCCGAGCACCATTAGGAGTGGTTCCTGAGTGCAGAGCCAGGAGTAACCTCTGAGCATGAGCAGATGTGCCCCCTGCCTCCAAAAAATGTTTTCTCCCCTTGAAAGAAGAAAGCCTTGGGCTAGAGAGGTAGCACAGAGGGTAGGCTCCTAACTGAGGGGCGGGGGCAGGGGACCGAACAGGGCACAAAGCTCAGGGGTCCATCGGGGAGGAGGGGTCTGCAGCTACGTGACTCCACACCCGAGGCTGCCCCTGGGGGCTGGCGAACAGGGAAGGAAGAGGAAGTAGCAGCGAGTTCGGAGGCCCCTCAAGACACTCACCTAGTCCCTGGGGTGCGTGGGGTGCTTGAATTTTTCTTTAACCTTTTCTATTTTAAAACAGAATCTAAATATAGAAAGAGGCACAAGACAAAAAAAAAAAGGAAGCAAGAGGCACAAAACAGACGCACAGAGATGACTGAATGGTTGCCCAGCAACTGGCCGATGCCAGAACCCCAGATGCCTCCCCACGGCCCCCACATATACATCTCCCTGTGCCCAAGACCAACCCCTTGAAGGGCCTGTGTGGAACCACCCCCTTTCTCGTGGCCGCCTGGTCATCTAAACTGCACCCCTAAACACCACACTTGCTGGGCCAGGGCCTTTTCTTTCAAGGTTGTGATGCAGGGATGGAACCTGGCGGCTGACACATGCCACACACGTGCTCTACCCCCGAGCTACCAAGAGACATGCAGACATAAGGGGGTCCCTGAAGTGCGCCCCCACCCCCATCCCCACCCCCCCCCCACCACGATGGCTTGAAAGGCTGGACTGATGGTTGACTCGCTCCGCATTGCTGTCTGGTACCCCAAAGGCAGGAGTCAGCTCAGCTCATGCATCCACTTGCCGTGGACGGACAGCGAGTGGCTTTCAGTGAGCGGGTCACCTCGTGGCTTGTGTGGGCCTCTCCTGGGGGCAGATGCCGGCCACAGGAGGCTGAAGGCAGAGCCCCAATCTCAGGTCCAGGGCAGACCGCTCCCCTCGCAGCCGTGCCACCCCCACAAGCAGGGCAAGAGTCTGCCCTGGACACACCTTCCTGCCAACACCGGACATCGCGGGCTCTGGCTGGCCGAACTCCAGCCCTTTCTGTGGCCCTCATGTGGTGGCTGCCAGGTTCTCACTGCCACTGCAGAACGGGAAGGGGGACCCTAGCCTGACTCCTGACTCTGCACTCGGGGATCACTCCTGACGGGCTCAGGGGACCCTGCGGAGTGCCAGGGACTGAATCTGGGATGGCAACGTGCAAGGGAAGTGCCCGCTCCATTGTACTATGGCTTCAGCCTCTCGTTGTCCTTGTTTTTTCTTGTTTTAGGGCCATACATGCTGATGCTCAGGGCTGACTCCTGGCTCTGTGCTCAGGGACCACTCCTGGTGGGGCTCGGGGGGACCCTATGGGATGCCGGGGATCAAACTCAAATCAGCTGCCTACAAGGCAAACGCCCTCCCCACTGTTCTACTGCTCAGCCTCTCACAGTTTTTACTGGCGTTTCCCAGAGGCCACCCCCCCCTTTCCCGCACACTCCCTGCGATGTGCCCTGACCCCTTCTCTAAGGCGGGGGGGGGGGGGGGGCGGGGGGGCGGGGCTGGCTGTTCCTTCAGGACACATATTGCAGACAGTGTCTCTTTGATAGCCACAGCCCCCTCAAGGGACTTCACCTGTCCAACACAGGAAAGGCCTTCAGGGAGAAAAATCCCTGCACTGTCCCTCGGTGGCCAGACGGTGACCAGGCGTCAATTGAAGGGGAGCCAAGGCAAAGCCCGTTCCGGCTCAGAGCAGCAGGTCCCTGGTCAAACCTCAGCTTGGCTCCCACAGCTGGACAGGGGAACGGCCATACCCCCACCCCACAGCCAGGGGTGCTGTGGCCGGAAGGAAAGACGTCCCATGGGAATGAATGTGCTTGGTCAAGGGCCAACGGGGTGAGCAACCCCTCGGAGCCCAGAACCACCCGCCCTGGAGGGGTGGGGGGACCCCGGGGCTGCTGCCTGTCACACCGCCCTGCCCACATGCCGAAACAGGGCTCCTCCCTGGCTGTGAGGGCAGACAGGAAGCACGCCCTCCCCACACAAAAGGTACCGCCAAGTTCCTCCTTGGTGACCCCCTCTGGACAGTCACTACCCACTGTCTGAGAGGCCCTGGCCGCTGGCCAGGCCTGCCCCCTACTTTGGCCTGTTCCTCCCCGATGGTCCCTTACCCGGCACATTCAGCCTGGGAACTTTTCAGAGCCCCAGAGTGGCTGTAAGTCTGCATGCCCGGGGCCCCTGGACGTGGCCTCTTTCCCTAAGGTCACCACCACATCTTTCATGTGTCCCTCCCCGGTGCCCAGCCTGCTTCTTCCGGGCACAGGGGCATCAAGGAGCACCAGCCAAGGGGGCAGGTGTGACCTGAGCGGGGCAAAGTGCTCGAGATGTCGGTGAGCTACAGACACTGGGGGTGGGATGTCCCTCAGAATCTTTCTGGCTTCTGTATTGGTTTGGTTTGGTTTGGTTTGGTTTGGTTTGGTTTGGGGGGGGGGGTCACACCTGGCAGTGCTCAGGGTTACTCCAGCTCCGCACTCAGGAATCAGTCCTAACAGGCTCAGGGGCTGTATGGGATGGCGGGGATCGAACCTGGGTCAGCCGCGTGCAAGGCAAACGCCCTCCCGGCTGTGGCTCTATCTCTCCAGCCCCCGACTCTGCATTTGAAATGGCGAGAGGGCCTCGATCTCCCCCGGCTGCGGGCAGGGCCATGAGGGAGCTCTACCTCACAGTCCTTCCCTGCCTGTGTCCCCAACCCCCTTCCGTCAGTCACCACCACCACAGAGAAGGCAGCAGTGGGGAGCCCCCAGTGAGCGGGCCAGCCATACCCCGGAGGCCCCACCAGGAGCAGAAGCAGCCGGGAAGGGGTGTGAGGGGTGCTGGGAACAAAGTGCCCTGGACTTCCCCCAGGTCTCATTCAAGTTGGGCCCGACTTCATTCACAGCCATGTGGGCTCTTCCCTAAAGGTGCTCCAGCGGCACTAGGGGTGTGTGTGGGGGGGTCTCCCCTGCGCCCCCCCCCCCCCCCCCCCCCGGTTTGCAGGCCTGTGCACGCAGGACAGGCAGGGACTAAGATTAATTGCCAGGAAGTCAAAGGAGACAGGGAGAAGCTCCAAATGATGCAAAGGCAACATGCTCTGTGTGTGTGTGTGTGTGTGTGTGTGTGTGTGTGTGTGTGTGTCGGGAGAGGAAGGGTTTCCCTGGAAATCTGTTTCCCGGAGCAGATGAGTCACGGGGGCACTGGACTGATGGGGGGGGGGGGGCAGTACCTCAGGTGCAATGGGCAGGGGAGGGGGTGGGGTGGGGGGAGGGGCAGAGGACATACCTTTTAGTTACCTGTTTTGAGCAGGTACATTTCCAGGGTACAAAATGATTTTTTTTTTTGTTTTTTGGAAAAGGGGAACGGGAGGCCAGAAGAGTTTGGAACGTCGGTTGCCGATCCCTCAATTCTGCCAACCCTTGGCCGCGGCTGACGCCTGCTCATACAAGGACCTATGGGGATGGAGATCCCGAGGCTGCGCCCCGAGATGCAGGCTGGGAGGAGCGGGAGAGGCACAGGGAGCCAAGGGCCCCCCCTCATTCCCTCAGCAAAGGCAGGAACAGCCTTCGGGGCGGTGGGGAGGAGGCAGGCCCGGACAGGAAGCGCGGGCGCCAGGAGGCAGGGCTCTGGGGAGCCAACACAGATTCCTGCCAACGGGGCTCCAAAAGTCAGGGCTCTCCGGATACCCCATCTGGCCCCAGGCTATCTGGGGGAGCAGGTGGAAGCTACCAAAGCCTAGCAGGGGGCAGAAGGAGGTGGGATGAGCTCTCGGGACACAAAGGGGCTGGGAGGGAGGAAGGGAGGGACGCGGGCAGCCTGGGCTACTGAGTTTGGAGGTATGGCTTATGGGGGGGCGGGAAAGACCAACGGGAAGGCTCAGGAAGTCTGGGAGGGGGAGAGAAAAGTGAGGGGGTTCAGGGGCTGAGAGCAGAAGCACCATCAGCCGGAGGGGGCTTGAGGACAGCGCCCAGGAAGCCTGACTGTGGAAGGAGGACGGGACGCGGCGTCAGGCTCTGGGGCTCTTTCCCAGGGGGATGGTCTCTCTATAAACGGGGGTGACAGGCCCGAACGGGGTACGCTGCCAAGGCGCTGCCACAGGTATGGAGGAAAGGAGTTGAAATGAACCTTTGCCATGGGCCCCTTTACGGGGGCTGGGGTCAGGAGTGCAAGCTCCCCTCCTTCCCATGCTCGCAATGCCCGGGAAGAGCAGGAGGGGGTCGGAGGGTGCAGGCCCCCCGGGCTAAGAAGAACCATCCTGAGCAGTCAGGCGGGGAACTGCAAAGTCCACACACACCCCCCAGTCACCCCTCTGCTGAATGTGGGGGCCAGGCCTCTGTCGCAGATCCAAACAAGACAGCAGAAGCCCAACTTGGCCATGCAGAGGGCTGGTCACCAGTCCTAGCTGGTGTCCTAGCTGCTGAGCTCCACCAGGGACCCTGGACACACGGGCAAGCCTAGCCCGTTCCAGCAGGGTCTGGCCAAGCCCAGCCTGGACGTGTTTCTGGCACTTCCTCCCTCGAATCCATCTCCTGGCTCTTCCGCTGGCGGGACCCCTCAGACTGCTCAGAGGAAACAGAGGGACCAGGAGGCGACGGCCAGGCCCCCCTTGTTCTGCAGGGCTGGGTTGATGCATCTGGTCCTGAACCCGTCCACGTCCCCACTGACCCCTGCGCTGCCCAAGGGCAGTCTCCTTATCTCTGTCCCTGCCGAGGCCTGCTCTCACCAAACGGATGTCGCCAAAATAAACACACCATAGAGAAACCCGCGCTCCACTGAGGAAGCTGGAGCCTCTCTGCCGTTCCTGGGTGAGCCACAGGCCTCCGGGATTAATCCAGAAGCGCCGGCCAGCCTGGGTGCTGTTTGACCACTGTGCCCACCAGCCTACAGACACCATGCAGCGCCACGGGCACGGTGCCCCCAGCCCCGGCAGAGTTGTTGAGGGGAGGTTCTGCGGGTCCCACGTAACCGGCGCGGGGGCGGGGCGGGGAGCGTCCTGCTGAGACTGGAATGCAAGCAGGGGGCCCAAAGTCTCGCTCAGGCAGGCAGTGCCAGGAGCCATGCAGCGTGCAAGGATGACAGACGGAGCGGAGCCAGGACGGAAGACTTCGCGGAAGAGGCGACACGTGCAGAAACGCAAGGCGGGTCTGTGGGGGCGGGATCCGGGCTCAAGGCGGAGAACTGGAGAGAACAGAATATGCCCACTGGAACTGACCAGCCCTCTCCTACCCGCGAATCCGTAGAGGTCTCCAGCTCGTTCGGAGCACTGAGTCCACCGAAAGCCCCGTCGGGGGAGCGGGTCCTGCTGGGAGCCCGCATTGGCTGTCACAGGTCACGTGGGAGGTCGGGGGCGGGGCCGTTGCCCGGGGAGATGCCCACGGGGCGGGGCTACTGCTATGCAGACTGGTGGGTCTCGGACCGCTGGGGTGTTCTGCTCCACTCTTAGGCCCCCTTTTGGCCCACCCAGGAAGCGGTCACTCGAGCTGGGCAGTCGGGTACTGGCCCCGGCGCGGGGCTCCAGAGCTCCAGCTCCCAGTAATTACCGAAGTACCCTCCCAACGCTGCTGCCCGCCTGCCCAGAGCTAATCACAGCCTTGGTTTCCACTCCACTTCTTTATTTATTTTTTTTTGTGCGGGGGGGCGGGGGGAAGTACACCTGGCATGCTCAGGAATTACTCCTGGCTCTGTGCTCAGGGATCACTCCTGGCAGGCTTGGAGGCACCATATGGGATCGAACCGGGTCAGCTATGTGCATGGCCTCCCCACGTACTATCACTCAGGCCCGTCCACTGCCACTTCTGTCTCCCCACTCAGACCACGGCAAAACCTGCAGAAACGGGCTCCGTTGCAGTATTCAGTGCCGCCCCCGCCCGGGTTTCATTAACCCTCATTATAAGTCTGCGAACTGAGACCCATCTTGGTTTCACAATCAGAAGCTGCTGAGAAAGGCTGGACAATAACGTGAGGCCACACAGCTTAGTTAAAAACTCAACTCCCTTCTTGCATGTGTTTGACTGGAGTTCAATCCCTGGCATCTGATAGGATCCCCCAAGCATGGCTAGGAGTAATCCTTGAGCACAGAGCCACAATCAGTCCTGCGCACTGCCGTTGGATGTGGCCCCAAACCCAAAACCAAAACCAAACTCAGTTCTCCTCTGGTTCCAGTGCTCTGTTGACTTGCAGCCTAGGACCACTTCCAGCTGTGTGACCTCAGATAGGGCACTTAACCTCTCTGTGCTGTCTCCTTAAAGTAAAGTGTGTCTAATGGCCATCTCAGGGGTCCTTGAGAAGATCAAAGAAGGCAATCAATAAAGTACTTAGAACTCTGATCACTGTCACTGTCCTCCCCTTGTTCTTCTATTTTTTTTGCTCAAGCGGGCCCAGTAACATTGCAAGACTTGTTACTGTATTTGGCATATTTATTACGCCACGGGTAGCTTGCCAGGCTTTGCCATGCAGGCGAGATACTCTCGGTAGCTTGCCGGGCTCTGATAAACACATCAATTACAAATAGTATGGTCATTGGCTCATGGCCAGTTCTCAGAATCTCTTAAACTCATTAAAACACTTTTCTTCTCATTTAGCTTCACCTCATCCCATCCACTTGACAGGAAGACATGAAAGCCAATCCCTGTTTGCAGGTCGCTGAGAGCTAAGTTAGAGGATGGTTCTTTCTCTTCCCTCTTCTCCCCCACCCTTGTTTGTTTTGTTTGGGGGCCACACCAGATGCTGCTCAGGGCTTACTCCTAGCACTCAGGAATCACTTCACTCCTGGTCGTGTTGGAGGACCATATGGGATGCCAGGGATTGAACTCGGGTCGGCTGCATGCAAGGCCACTGCCCTATCCACTGTGCAATCTCTCTGGCCCCAAATCCACTCTTTCAACACTAGAACTCTTTTCTCTTTAATCGCCCCGTTCCCCCTGACCCCCAAGCCACTAAGTTAAATCTGGCCAATTCCCAAGGTTCATTTCAATGTAAAGCACTGAATGTCTCCCCCAGGCTCCCTGCTCGGCCATCCCCCCAACACCCATCTCGAAAACGAGGGGACAAGCCAGTTATAGGTGGAAACTCCCAAACCTAATTTCCATCATCATTATGGGTCAGAGACTCGCGGGTATTTCTCTACTGCTCCAGATTCTACTTATTGGATAATCCAGAAGGAAGGCGTTGCCCTAGGATTGCTGCTATTGATTTTCCTTTTCCGTGAAAAACAAACATTCCTTCAATCCAGGCAGTAACACCTGCAGCTGCTGTTCAGAGAGACGAAAAGCTTCCCTCTTCCCAGCGGTCCAGTCAACAAAGCCAGAAAACAAGCCTCAAGCTCAAGTCCTGGGAGGCTTATGGGAATGACCATCTCTCCCCTCCTGCCTGAGGGAGGGTGTCGCAAAGAGGGGTGCCTCTCCCCTCTGTCCCTTTATATCACCCACCAGCTGGGAAAAAAGAAGAGAATGACGTCCATGAGGAGTGAAGTACTGTATTCTCTGCAATATTCCAATTAGAGAACCCCAGTCCCCACTGCCCAGCACACAACTCCCCAAAGCCCTTCCCTCGCTGACACTGAGTCTTAGGGGACAGAGCAGAACACAGCAGGGGAGCCCGCCTCCAACAGGGTCTGCCTGGTCAGGATCTTCTAAGTAAGTTCCGCGCCCAGAACCAAACTGAAGGAGAAATTTGCCCCATCCACGCTACCACTGGGGGTCACAAGAAATGCTCAGAAAGGATTCTGCACGCCATGGACGCACCAACATGCCAGCGTTATGCCCCCTTCCACGGCACTGCAGCCAAACTCCGAGATAGACAGACGGACTGTGGCTTTCTGTTGATGACACCGAGGAATTTTGGCTGCCTGCCCTGATCAGCTTGGACAAATAGGGCACTTAGCTGTCAGGCACATCTTGGGAGATGAAAACAAAACAGAGAGAGAGAGAGAGAGAGAGAGAGAGAGAGAGAGAGAGAGAGAGAGAGAGAGAGCGCCAGCCCTGGGCACCCACAAACATTCAAGTTATCCTGACCAACAGGAGTGCGGGGGCGGGGGAACCTGAGGTCCGGCTTGAGCTGTCCCCTTCTCCAGCCCCTCCAGCCCCGGAGTCATTTTCCAAGCTGGCCACACTTGGCATTTCCTACATTCCTTCTCCCTCCTCAGACCCCTCCAGCTCGGCCTCTGCAGGGCGACAGCTGGGGGTGACGTGAGCCAAGGCAAGAGGCACCAGGAAGGGAGTGCAGGGGACAGGGAGGGTGTCAGTGCAACCCAGAAGCTGTCGCAAAGGGAGGAAAGGGATCCTCGCTCGCTCTGCACCTCCCCAAACCGGCGGCCCACTCCCCGCCCCTCACTTGATCTCTCGGTCCACACGCGCGCGCGCACGCACACACACACACACACACACACACACACACACAAACACACACTGCCCCCCCCCCCCCGTCCAGGGGCATCTCTTGCATCCGGCCCCTCTCGCGTTCCTTCCTCTCTCCCCGCCCCGGCCATCCCTAGCCTGGCCTCGTGGGCAGGGGCATCTCACGGATCGTGGCAGAGCCTAGCAGCGTCCAGCCCTTTGCCTCCGGCCCGCTCGGATGCGGGTCCCCAACCTCCCCGGGATCGCTCGGACTTCCGCACGGATCACTGCCCCGCGCGTCCCACGAGATGCCCCCGCCGGGCATGCCCCGGGGTCCCCCCGGGTCCTCACCTGAGTCCTCTCGAAGCTCTCCCGCTCAGCCGCCTCCACGCCCGCGCCGACCGCGCGCCGGCTCAGCACCTTGGGCAGTGGGTTGGGCACCTGCTTTATGGAGCTGGCCATCCGGTCCATGTCGCCGCACGGAGCCGAGTCAGGCAGGGGCCCTCGGCCGCCCCGGGATCCCCACGGCGCCGCCCGCCCCGCCCTCCCCGCTGGGATCCGGCGCTTAACGGGACGCGGCTCCCGCTCCTCATTGGCTGCGAGCGCTGCTACTCCCGAGGCCCCGCCCCTCCCAGAGGTTCCCCCGCCCGCCCGCCCCCGCGGCGCGCCCCGCCCCGCCGGGGCCTCGAGGCCGCGAGGCGCGCCAGGACTGGCCCGCGGGGCTGTCCATCACCGGCGGGGGCGGGGCGGGGGCGTGGAGGGGCGGGGCCGGGCGGCCCTGACCTGCCCTCGCCCGCCCCGCCCCCGCCGGCCGGCCACGCCGGCCCGCCCCGCCCCGCCCGCCTGCTGGGGGCGCCGCGAGGTTCCCCGCGAGGTTCGCTGGGGTCAGGCTGGTCCCCGAGCACGGGCTGCCACCGGGAATCGGTCCGCCCGAGAATAGCCTATTTATTCCTTTCGGACCCGAGGCCGGGGGTGGGGAGCCGAGTGGGCGGGCGGAGTCCCGGACAGCGCTGCTCCTCCCGGCCAGCGTCGGCCGGATCCGGGCGCCCTCGGTGGCGGCCCCCGCCGCGACGCTGCTTCCTCCCCGTCCGGAATCGCCGGAACCGGAGCAGAGCCCGGGAGCCCGGGCCGGGTGTGCGGGAGCCGCCCTGCGCCTCCTTTCCAAGCCTCTCATCATCGGGCGGGCCAGAACCGACTGCAGCGGGAAGGGATGACGGCCGGAGAAAGAAGTTTTCCGTTAAATACCCACTTCGGTGTTTTTCCAAAACTGCTCAGAACCGCAAGAAAAGCATTCATGTTTGTTAGTTTGAGCCACGCCCGGCGGTCCTCGGGGCTTACTCGGGCTCTGATGCTCTGGGGGACCCCATGTGGTGCTGGAGAATCGAACCCCGAACCCCGGGTGGAGCGCCGGATCCACTGTCCATCCCGAGCATTATTTTATTTTTTTTAAGCTAAGAGTTTTTAAATTCACATATCCGATAGAGAAATAAAAGTTGAGGGAATCCTTTGCAGGCATTGAGGGTTCTGGAATGTTGGCCTCCACCGACATGCTTTGCCTGGCTGGGGGCTGTGGCCATCAGGGTGTGTGTGTGTGTGTGTGTGTGTGTGTGTGTGTGTGCTGGGGGGTCTGAGGGACTGCACTAGAAAGTTCTGTCCGGAGGAACGTTAGAGGAAGGAGCTTGGATAAAAGGAAGGTGGGAAAGTGGGGGTACCAGAGGGGTCCGGGGGTTTCTGGAGAGAAAGGATTTAATGATGGGAGGGTGCCTTAAGGTTCCCTTTGTCTGGAAGGCAGCAATTTGACTTGATTTTTGTTTTGGGGCTATACCTGGCGGTGCTCAGGGCTGACTCCTGGCTCTGCTCTCAGGATTCACTCCTGGTGGGTTCAGGGGGACTGTATGGGGTACCAAGGATGGAACTGGGCCAACCGCATGCAAGGCAGACACCCTCCCTGCTGTACTATTGCTCGGGCACCAACCTTGACTTAACTCGTACGTAGGGGGCAGACCCAGCCAGTGGCCCCCTGGCTTCACCAATGAGGCTGCATGGTCCCCTGTGTTTCCATGTATTGAGTTGTAGAAGGGCAAAGAGGATATTGCTTACAAACACAGCAGGGGTGGGGTTGGGTGGGCCGGCTGCTGTCTCCAGAGAGGTGACATCAGTGACAGACCAGTGTCACTGACCCGCAGGTGGGTGGCACGAGTGGGGACAGGTGGCTGGGAAGGAAGCACAGGAGACGCAGGAGGTGGCAGAGACTAGGAGGGGAGGGCCCGAGGAGGGGAGACAGCTAACATGTCACTGAGGGTCTTTTGGGGGAGCTCAGGGAACTGTGGAAGTGTGTGGATCGGTGGTAGGAGGTGTGGGAGTGCCGAGAGCCAGAGAGGGACCATGTGCCAAGGGGGCGAGTGGAGTGAAAGGGGTCAGCAGGGACCGTGGGGGTAATACAGGAATTAAGGCATTTGCTTTGCATGCAGCAGACCCCAGCAGATCCCTGGCACCGCATAGGGGCCCCTGAACACCTCCAGGGAGTGATCCCTGAGCACTGAATCCGGAGGAAACAAAAAACAAAAAGATGAACCCAAAAGGGGCAAATCCACAGGCTTCCAACAGGGGGTGCTCTTAGCAGTCCTAACCTTGAGGGGACATGGGGAGGAGCCATTCTGGACCCTCTGGGAGCTCTGGTTATGGGTGGGGGGGCACCTGACAAGCCCGGTGGCGACCCAGTCTTCTCTTCAACCTGCCGATTTCCTACCTGTGCCCCTCCTTGGCCAAAGTCAGCTGGAAGCTGGAGGGCCAGGATGACATGTGAGAGCCGAGACGTTTTCCTCCTCACATGGTAGAGAGAAGGCCAGATTTGGGGGACTCCAGGAGGTTCCCAGCACAGCTGCTCATGGGGCTGAATCCCCCAGGAGAAAGACTCCTCACCACCTCCAGGGTCCCACGCCTGCTCCCATCTCAACACAGCTCAAGATTGATTTGTTGTAGTTGGTTTGTTTGGGGGCCACACCCGGCGATGCTCAGGGGTTACTCCTGGCAGGGCTCAAGGGACTCTATGGGATTCTGGGGATTGAACCCAGATCAGCGCATGCAGGGCAAATGCCCTCCTCTCTGTCCTATGGCTCCAGTCCCTCAAGCAAATATGATTCTCTCTCTCTCTCTCTCTCTCTCTCTCTCTCTCTCTCTCTCTCTCTCTCTCTCGTTTTGGCTTTTTGGGTCACACTTGGCAAGGCTCAGGGATCACTCCTGGCTCTGCATTCAGGAATTACTCCTGGTAGAGCTCAGGGGACCATATGGAATGCTGGGGATTAAACCCAGGTTGGCTGCATACAAGGCAAGTGCCCTCTCTGTTGTGCTGTATTTTTAGGCTCCTCAAGCAAGCCTGATTCTTGACCTTGCTCCCAGGTTTTATGACGACAGTGAACACAGGCTCTTTAAACAGGCATTAACGAATCAGCGTCTTGACATAATAAACGTCAGCTGGACCCAGAAATTAGGTGGTTTGGAAGCATCCTGCCGAGAAAGACTCAGCTGGGTTCCCGTCCCTGGTGAAACTGGAGGGAGTTGGAAAAGGATTCTGCCTGCTGTAAAGCAAAGCCCTGGTCTGGGGTATCTATGTTGGGGCCGTCCCTGGAATTCCCACCCCAAAAAGAGGCCCCAGTTCCCTATCTCCTAAGGATGCTCTGTTCCTTTGGGGAATGTCAAGCTCTGGGAACCCCCCTAGGAATCCTAAGCTCTCTTACCTGCCTCCACCCTGCCAAATAGGAATCGTAAGTTCTCTGATCCCTTCCACCCCTCCAAATATGGAACGCTTCACAAATTTGCATGTCATCCTTGTGCGGGGGCCATGCTAATCTTCTCTGTATGGTTCCAATTTTAGTCTATGTGCCGCCAAGGCAGGCACAAATTCTGCCCCACTCCATCCCTAGTTTGAATCCAGCCTGATTCAGCATCCTGAAAGGGGCAAAAAAAGGGCTATCAAAAATTGTTTCTGGAACTCAGGGAAAATGTGTTCATGGTTTTCACGCAAAGGAATTCACATTGCACGACCTCGACATGAAGTATCCATCGGATGAGTTTGACCTGTGCTGACAGCCACACGTTGGAAAGCAACACCACAAACAAGATGAATTTGAGGCCAGAGCAACAGTCCAGCAGATAGAGTGCTGGCCTTGCACACGGACGCCTGGGGTTCAGTCCCTGGTATGCCACATGGTCCCTGGAGTCCCACAAGCAGGTAACCCTGAGCACAGACCCAGGAGTAAGCCCTGAGCACTGTGAGGTGTGACCCCAAACAAAGATGCTGAGTCTCTCGCCTCTAAGGGCTCCTAATTGTAATTCCTCCTCTTCTAAGTCCCAGGGACAGAGCAATGACGGAGCTGCTTCCTGCCACTGTCCTTTGGCTGCATTTTCTAGAATTTTTTCATTTCATTTTTTTTTCATTTCATCTTCCTGTTATTCGTCGAATGGCTCGAGCAGGCCCCAGTAACGTCTCTTTCATCCTAACCCTGAGATTATATTCAAGGCTCTTTAGGAGAATGAGACCCATCATTGTTACTGGTATTTGGCATATTTGGTATGTCACGGGGAGTTTGCCAGACTCTGCCCTGTGGGCAGGCTACATTCGAAAGCCTGCAATTTTACATAAATGAAATCACATAGAATGTCTTTCATTGTCCTGCTTTTCCCTCGAAGATTAGTGATTTTGAAACCTAGGTGTATTGTACATTTCAATCATTTATTGCTTTTGATTGCTGAGTAATCCAAATGTTCTAAAACATGGATATCCCCCAGTTATTTAGTCAGCTGAAGCACTCAAATGTATTCAAAATATTCTTTTCAGTGTTTTGGGGGGCCACACCCAGCAATGCACAGGGGTTACTCCTGGCTCTGCACTCAGGAATCACTCCTGGTGGTGCTCAGGAGACCATATGGGATGCTGGGAATCGAACCCGGGTCTGCTGCATGCAAGGCAAATGCCCTACCCGGTCTGCTATGGCTCCAGCCCCAGAATTCTTTTCAATCTTAGAATATATATATTATTTTTGTTTTGTTTGGGGCATCACATCCATTGGTGCTCAGAGCTTACTCCTAGCTCTGTGCTTAGGGATCCCTCCCAGCAGGGCTCAGGGGACCATTTGGTGGGGCACGGATTGAACCATGTTTGGCTGTGTGCAAGGCAAGTGCCAAACATTTCTGTGCTATTTCTCCAGCCCTGTTTGTCTCTGTTTCTTTTGGAGGCTACACCCAGTAGTTCTCAGGGTTTTTTCCTGGTCCTGCACTCAGGGATCACTCTTAGTAGATCTCGGGAGAATCCTTTGTGATGCCGTGGACTGAATCTGGGTTGGCTGCATACAAGGTAAGCACCCCTACCTGCTATACTATCGCTCTGGCCCCAAATGCCATTGTATTTCTATGTATCAGCAATTATCAATCAGAAATGGAAATGTTTTAAGAGCAATATTGTATAAAGTAATACAAAAATGTCAAGTGCTGGCCCAGGGAGATGACTCATTACGCTGGAGCACATGGTCTGCAGGCAGGATCCCTGGGGTTCATCCCTAGCACTGCATGGTTCTCTGAGCACTACAGGTACTGGGTACCCCTGAGTAATGCTGGATGTGATCCCCAAACAAATAAACAAAAGTAAAATGATAAAAAATTTAAAAATAGGGATCAGAGCAATAGCTCGGTGGATAGGGAAGTTGACTTGCATGCTGCTGACCCCAGTTCAATCCCCAGCACCCTGTATGATCCCCTGAGCCCACCAGGAGTTATTCTTGGGCACAGAGCCAGGAGTAAGCCCTGAACACCATTTTTAGGTGTGGCCCTCAAATAGACAAATATATATATATATGTTAAACTGTAAAATATTGCCAAGAAAACTTTAAGAAGAAAAATCTAATGAAGAGATATACTCCCCAGAAGCACAAGGACTTAATGCAGAACCCAGCAGCTTGGAGCAGAAAAGTGAACGGACTATGCGTTGATCCAGCCCATCAAGTCTGCCGGAGGGGAAAGGGTGTTGCCCCATTCGCCCTCTCCTCCCTGGAAAGAAAGATGGCGGCCACATGGGAGCCTTGTGGACAGCAGGTATGAGCCGGGAGTGTGGGGGCGACTAAAACCTCATGGGAAGGGGGGCGTTTCGCTCCGCCCTTCACGCCCTACCGAGGCCACCGGTTGCCCCCCGCGAGCGGCTCTCCAGCACGGCCACGACTCCAGAACACAGAAACCAATTTCTTAACTATCTGACTTTCAGTAGAAATACTTCCAGGGTCAATAGGTAAAATAGCAGAAATCCAAAACCAACATTTAATTCTTGAACCCAGCTGTAGAAAGCAAATCACTTCACAATGCTTTTTCAGCATGTCTGATTTGGGGGGGGGGGGTAAACTCTAAATAATAGTGGTGAATCTTTTATTGAAACAATGAAGCTAATCAAAGCAGATAGAGTGTTAACTAGAATTCATCTGCCTCACAGGGATGGGGAGGGGTGGGGGGTGGGGTTTTATTGGGGTTCTTCATGGTAAAAAATAAGTATTGGTAAAGGGAAATGTGTTTGATATTTGCATGACTGAGACATAAACCTGAAAGCTTTGTAACCTTTCCCACAGTGATTCAATAAATAAATAAATAAATAAATAAAACTAAAAAAAAAAAAAAGAGATATACTATGTTCATGAATGAAAGCTTCATGGAATGACTTATAAGTTCCATGAAATTCTGCTCAAAATTCCAGCAGCTCTTTTTTGGTGAACTGCTAGCATATTCTAAAGTGGATACGGAAGGAAAAAGGATCTAGCATGTTCACAGTGACTTTGGAAATAAAACTACATTCTGAGTATCTGCAGAACAAGAGCAAGTCTTATTCTGACACTGCAGGCTGCAGTTATGAGAAGCAGAACGTTATGGGGGTAAGGGAGTGACATGCCTCCACAGACTGGGTTAGAGAGTCCAGAAATAGACTCACCCACAGATAATCAATCACATTCCCCAAAGGATGAAAAGGAGTTTAAGAAGAAATAATTTTTCAATGTATATTTATCAATCACAGATCACAGATCATCCTGTGATTCGTCGATTGCCTTGAGCAGGCCCCAGTAACGTCTCCTTCATCCTAGCCCTGAGATTATATTCAAGGTTCTTTAGGAGAATGAGACCCATCATTGTTACTGGTATTTGGCATATTTGGTACGCCACGGGGAGTTTGCCAGACTCTGCCGTGTGGGCGGCTACATTCGGTAGCCTGCCAGTTTGTCAAAGTAGGAATGAGATGTCATATAAGATGTCATTTCGGGAGCTGGTTTTTATAGTCTCAGAGTCTTGGCCGCTGATGGGATTACATGGCGCTAGGGGGCCAGTTGGTGGGTGTAACCCCCGCCTACTGGAATTTGGAGGATCTGGGTGGAGGATGCTCGACTCCAATCCGAGTAGGCTTGGAGATCTCGGACCCGGAACCCACGTGGCTTTGTCCCTCTGCTGGTACCTTCATGTGTGCGGAGAGTGGTCTCAGCATGGTGGTGGCTGGTCCTGGAGGTCTTCGGCTGCCGGGGCCCTGGCCAGGGCGGGGAGGAAAGCTCAACCCGCTCCCTTCCAAGGGCCCCGGCGAGGAATAGCCAGGCACGGGGGCAGGAGACTGCGCTCTTCTCCTCCGGGAGCTGGTTTTTATAGTCTCAGAGTCTTGGCCGCTGATGGGATTACACGGCGTATATTTGTCAATATATACAACAAGTCTTAAAATGGAGATGTTACTGGGCCTGCTCGAGCAAATTGATGAACAACGGGAGGACAGTGACAGTGACAGTGGCATATATTTCAATGAGAATAGGCATTTTATTGTTCAAGCAGGCAACAATAACATATCCATTGTGAGACTTGTTACTGTTTTTGACATATTGAATACACCACGGGGAGCTTGCCAGGCTCTGCCACGCAGGCAGGATACTCTCAGTAGCTTGCCAGTCTCTCCGAGAGGGATGGAGTAACCAATCTGGGTCAGCTGCGTGCAAGGCAAACACCCTACCCGCTGTGCTATCGCTCCAGTCCAGGCATCTTATTATATTGTATTAAATGCTTTTAATCTTCTTATTCACATAGATCAAAATCACATAGTAATCACAGATTGACTCTTACTGATTTATTTTCTCACCATTCTACTTGCCATTTCTTAACATTTTACTGGAATAAGCAATATAAAGTAAATTTATTATGTGCCAAAAGGGGCAGATTGGGATTGGGAGGGAAAGTAGGTTATTTGTGGAGGGAAGTTCACACTGGTATTGTTGGAACACTAAATCCTTGAAACAGCTGTATGATGGACAACTTTGCAAATCATGGTGTTTTTAATAAAAATCAATTTAAAAAATAAAGGCAGTCTTCTGCCCCCGCACCTGGGTGTTCCTTCCCGGGGCCCCTTGGAGGGGAGCGGGTTGAGCTTTCCTCCCCACCCCGACCAGGGCTCCGGCAGCCGAAGACCTCCAGGACCAGCCACCACCATGCTGAGACCACTCTCCGCACACATGAAGGTACTGGCAGAGGGACAAAGCCACGCGGGTTCCGGGGCCAAGACCTTCAAGCCTACTCGGATTGGAGTCGAGCATCTTCCACCCAGATCCTCCAAATTCCAGTAGGCGGGAGTCACACCTACCACCTGGCCCCCTGGCGCCGTGTAATCCCATCAGCGGCCAAGACTCAGAGACTATAAAATCCAGATCCCAGAACTGCGCGGCCGCATTTATGGCCGCGCGACATCTTATCAGAACTTTTTTTTATGACATCTTATTGTCTCATTCCTACTTTGGACAAACTTGCAGGCTATTGAATGTAGCCTGCCCATAGGGCAGAGTCTGGCAAACTCCCCGTGGCGTACCAAATATGCCAAATACCAGTAACAATGATGGGTCTCATTCTCCTAAAGAGCCTTGAATATAATCTCAGGGCTAGGATGAAAGAGACGTTACTGGGGCCTGCTCGAGGCAATCGAAAAAAAAATAATAAAAGTGCCACTAGATGAAAAAAATTGTTTTCAACAATGGTACTAGAACAATTACTTAACCACATGCCAAAGCAATACAAAACTTAATCCTTCCCTCGGCCCATGCACAAAGATCATAGACTTAAGTGCATAAATGAAGAATAAAAAATGCATAAAAGAGATGAAAATTGTAGGAACCCTAGTTTTGGCACAGATATCTAAGTACAAGACTGAAAGAATCAATTGCATAGGGAAATAAAATCAATCAATATCACCTCATCAAAATTTAAAATGTTTGCTCTTAAAAAGACCGCTATAAAAATGAAAAGGGAAAGAAAAAACTTGTGTCTGAAATATACCAATGATACAGTTTTAAATTGACCTGTTGGGGGAGGGGGAAGCAGAGTGATAAGAGGAGGGTACTTATGCCTTACACACAAATGACCTGGGTTCGATAGTTAGCACCCCATATAGTCCCCCAAGCCCATCAGGAGTGGTTCCTGAATAAAGAGCCAAGAATCAGCCCTGAAAACTGCTCTCTGTATGTTTGTATATGTGTGTGTGTGTGTGTGTGTGCCTCCTCCCACCCTCACAATTAAATAAAGTTGACTTGGGTTGGGTTTTCAATGTCAGCTCAGAATAACTCCATCCAGTGTTCCAAGGCCACACCTGGTGATGCTCAGGGCTTTCACTGGCTCTGCATTCAGAGATCAGTCCTGGAGGGTGTGGTACCATGGGTATTGTACCAGGTACCAGGGATCAAACCTGGGTCAACCCCACGCAAGAAAAGTGCCCTATCCACTGTACTATTGCTCTAGTTCTTTAGAACTCATATGTGCATTGCAGTGAGGTGAGAAGTCAGTGAAAGGGGAGAGAGAAAGAGAGAGAGAGAGAGAGAGAGAGAGAGAGAGAGTACAGTGGTACAGTGGGTAGGGGACAGGGGACAGGGGGACAGGGGACAGGGTGTAGGGTGCTTGCCAACCCAGGTTCTATCCCCAGTACTGCTTAGGTCCCTAGAGCCCAACTAGGAGTGATCTCTGAGCACAGAGCCAGGCGTAAGCCCTGAGCACCATCAGGTGGCTGCAAAAATCAAAACAACAACAACAAAAATTAAATGAAAAGAAGCCAAGTAGCAGCAGGGGACTAAACTGCCCGCAAACAGGGAAATCAAGGCAAGATATGGGCTCCAGGAGCAGCTGGGGGTAGGTGGGTTGCAGGGAGAGGGTAGGTGGTGGGGGTCGGGGGGGCGGAGATCCAAGGCCACAGGAGAGATGAAGAGGTTTCCTGAGATGCTACATCTCCTGAGAAGTGAGAAGCATGTGGACATGTGATCCTGCGAGATGGGGTGGTATGACTCAGAGAGAAGAGGAAAGGAGAGGAAAGGAGGGGAGAGGAAGGGAGAGCAGAGAAGGAGAGGGGAGAGGAGAGGAAGTGAGGAGAGGAGAGGAAAGGTGTGGAGAGGAGAGGAGAGGAGAAGAAGGAGAAGAGAGAGAAGAGGAAGAGGAGAGGAGAGAGAGGAGGAAGAGGAGAGGAGAGAGAGGAGGAAGAGAAGAGGAGAGAGGAGGGGAGAGGAGAGGAGAGGAGAGGAGAGGAGAGGAGAGGAGAGGAGAGGAGAGGAGAGGAGAGGAGAGGAGAGGAGGGGAGGGGAGGGGAGGGGAGGGAAGGGGAGGGGAGGGGAGGGGAGAGGAGTGGAGAAGAGAGGAGTGGAGGGGAGGGGAAAGGAGAGGAGGGGAGAGGGGAGAAGAGGAAAGTAGAGAGGGGAGGAAAGAGGAGAAGAGGGGAGAAAAGGGGAGGGAGGGGGAGGGGAGGGGAGAGGAGGGGAGAGGAGGGGAGGGGAGAGGAGGGGAGAGGAGAGGAGAGGAGAGGAGGGGAGGGGAGGGGAGGGGAGAGGATGAAGAGGAGGGGAAAGGAGAGAAGAGGAAAGGAGAGAGGGGAGGAAAGAAGAGAAGAAGGGAGAAAAGGGGAGGGAGGGGAAAGGAGAGGAGAGGAGGGGAGGGGAAGGGAGGGGAGGGGAAGAGAGGGGAGGGGAGGGGAAAGGAGAGGAGAGGAGGGGAGAGGAGAGGAGGGGAGGGGAGAGGATGAAGAGGAGGGGAAAGGAGAGAAGAGGAAAGTAGAGAGGGGAGGAAAGAGGAGAAGAGGGGAGAGAAGGGGAGGGAGGGGGAGGGGAGGGGAAAGGAGAGGAAAGGAGGGGAGGGGAAGGGAGGCGAGGGGAGGGGAAAGGAGAGGAGTGGAGGGGAGGGGAGGGGAAAGGAGAGGAGGGCAGGGGAGGGGAGAGGAGAGGATGAAGAGGAGGGAAGAGGAGAGAAGAGGAAAGTAGAGGACAGGACAGGAGAGAAGAGAAGGGAGGAAAGAGGAGAGAAGGGGAGAGAAGGGGAGGGAGGGGGAGGGGAGGGGAGGGGAGGGGAGGGGAGAGGAGAGGAGAGGAGAGGAGAGGAGAGGAGAGGAGAGGAGAGGAGAGGAGAGGAGGGGAGGGAAGGGGAGGGAAGGGGAGAGGATGAAGAGGAGGGGAGAGGAGAGAAGAGGAAAGTAGAGAGGGGAGGAAAGAGGAGAAGAGGGGAGAGAAGGGGAGGGAGGAGGAGGGGAGGGGAGGGGAGGGGAGAAGATGGAATGGAAGGGGAGAGGAGGGGAGAGAAGAGGAGGGAAGAAGAGGGGTGGGGGGAGGAGAGAAGAGAAACTGGAACAACGGGCCTCCTGATGGGAGATAACCTGGGTGCGGCACGTGGGGTGTATGCTGAGATCTGTCACTCGAGGTGCCCCCTCAAATACACACGATTCCTCGACTTTGCCCCTTTTGCTGTCCCCAGGAGAAGACAGGGACAGAGACAGAGAGAGACAAGGGCAGAGCACAGAGAAGCAGAAAGGCACGCTGGATCCTCGGGACAGGGCCAGCGGGGAGAGTCGGAGGTCAAGCCAGCCCTTGCCCGGGACAGGGAAGGCTGTCAGGAGAGCAGGAGTTACCAGCACGAACCCTGCGCAGAGCCAGGCCACACTGTCCCCTCCGTAGCTGGGTCCCAGAGCAGCGCCAAGCATTGAAATGACTCAGTGGCCAGGGGCAGGGAGAGGCCGAGAGCCCCCCCAAAGCCCCAGGACCCAGCGCAGGGTGAGCCAGTGGGTGTGACATACAGGCTTGACAAATTCTCCAGGGCAGTGATCCCGGATGCAAGGATGCTGGGGGTGTCCATGGGTGGAAGGTGGCGAGCACCTCACTCCACGCCTCCCCCCACCCACACACACATATCTTGGCATCCTGAGAGCTGCCAGGTGTTTTCCCATCACCCACAGCTCAGGAGACGAGCTTTGCCCTCCTGGGAGACCCCAGCCCAGCTCTGGATCAACAAAGCCACCTTTTCTTCCACTTCTAAGACCATGAACTTTCCAGGCCGGAAGGCTGAAGGGACAAAGGAAGGATTGAGTTCTGATTCCGTGTTTGGACCCAGTTTCCATCACCCTTTGCCCAGGGTTCCGTTTTCCACTTGCAGCAGCGTTCCAGAGCTGCGGGGAACACAGCCTGTCTTGAGGAAGGCTTCCTTGCCTCCTACCAATCCAAAGGGCCGCTGAGGTCATTTGGGGGAGAGAGGAGGGGAGCGGCATCAGGCTTGGGGGGGGGGGGGTCTGAGGGCGGGGGATGGGAGATCGGCCCTAAGGACATGTCAGCGAGTGGCAGCACACGAGGAGAAAACCAAAGGCCGTCCCAGTTCTTAGTTCCACACGGGGCTGAGGCAAAGCCCTTTTGTCCTGTCCCAAAGGACATCTGTGTGCCCGATTGTGAGACTTTTGTCCCGGCTCTCCTCTCTCTCTCTCTCTCTCTCTCTCTCTCTCTCTCTCTCTCTCTCTCTCTCTCTCTCTCTCTCGGCTGTGAGAGGCTGAACCATGTTCACCACCTGCCCCAGACTCCCTGATGTCCAAAGCCCACCCTGGTTGGTTGGAATCTGACTGCATTTGAGGAGAGACCCTTTAAGGAGGTGATAAGATTAAGATTAAACTATGTGTGTGTGTATGTGTCTGTGTATCTGTGTCTGTGTGTTTGTATGTTTGTGTGTCTGTGTGTATCTATATGTGTGTCTGCACGTGTCTGTGTATCTGTGTGTATCTGTGTTGGGGTGGTGCTGATCCAATGTGACTGGAATTCCCTCTAAGATGTGATTAGAACCTAATCATGAACAGCTTTGTTAGAACCTATCTCGCAGTGATTTAATCACAATCATGATCACGATCATCCTGTTGTTCATCAATTGCCTCAAGCAGGCACCAGTAACGTCTCCTTCGTCCTAGCCCTGAGAACTGCTCTTTCAGGGTTAGGAGAATGAGACCCATCATTGTTACTGGTATTTGGCATATTGAGTACGCCACGGGGAGTTTGCCAGACTCTGCTGTGTGGGCAGGATACATTCCATAGCCTGCTGGGTTGTCCAAAGTAAGAATGAGATAATAAGATGTCCTGCAGCCACAAATGCGGCCGTGCACTTCCAGGAGCTGGGTTTTATAGTCTCTGGTCTTGGCCGTTGGTGGGATTACCTGGTGCCGGGGGCAGTTGGTGGGTGTGACGCCTGCCTACTGGAAGATGGGGGATCTGGGTGGAGGATGCTCAGCCCCGATTCGAGCAGGCTTGGAGATCTCAGCCCCAGAACCCACATGCCTGGGTTCCTCTGCCAGTTTCTTCACGCATGAGGCTTGTCCGGATGTCTCAGCGTGGCTGTGGCTGGTTCTGGAGGTCTTCAGCTGCTGGGGCTCTGCTCGGGGCGGGGAGGGAAACTCAACCCGCCCCCTCCAAGGGACCCTGGTGAGGACAGCCAGGTGCGGGGGCAGGTGACTCTGCGGATTTAATAAAAAAATTTAAAAAGAAAAAGGAGGAGGAGAAGGGGGGAAAGGAGGAAGAGAAGGAGGAGAAGGAGAAGGAGGAGGAAGAGGAGGAGGAGGAGCAGAAGAAGAAGGAGAAGGAGAAGGAGAAGAAGGAGAAGAAGAAAGAGATTAGTACATCGCGATGGGCAGAGAGAGACCATTTAGGACACAGGGAGAAGGCAGCCAGCTGCAAAGCTCAGCGGAAAACCATTCCTTTTGACCCCCGTGGACCTTGAGACCAGTAATTCCATCTGGACTAACACTCTGTGGAGGTCAGACTTCCGCAGAGCTGGACTGTCTGTCTAGGAAGGCAGCTATGCTCACCAGTATACCAGCGTCTCCGGGGAGCCGCTAGGGCAGAGACCTGGGCTCTACCACCCAGTGCCACTCATGGTCCACAGCTGGGCACTGCCAGCCAGCACAGCACAGCAGAAATGTGCTGGGTTTCAGACCTGTTGCTTCTCCACAGCTCATCTTTCATTGACCTCACTAACATCAGTGGGTGATTTTGTGCTGGCTAGAGACCCACCAAGGGTGCTGGCCCGCCCACCCGGGAACTGAGGTCTGGTAGCAAGACACTCTACCCTGACAAAGAATAGGGAACCACACATGCCAGAAATTTGAAAACACTCACGAGTGACAGATGCCGAATGTCAAGGGCCAAGAGTGAGAGCATTGGAGTTTTCTGTTTTGGTTTGGTTTTGGTTTGGGGAGCCACATCCAGAGATGCTCAGGGGTTACTCCTGCCTCTGTGTTCAGGACTTACTCCTGGAGGTGAGGCGCACTGGAGCTAGATGCATCTGCTTACAATCGTCCTCACCTGCTGCTACCTCTTCTTTGTATTTATTAAAGATGTGGTAATGGGGGTTGGGGCGGGTCTGAAGCGATAGTACAGCGGATAGGACATTTGCCTTGCACGCAGCCAACACGGCTGACCTGAGTTCGATTCCCCCACCCCTCTCGGAGAGCCCAGCAAGCTCCCGAGAGTATCTCGCCCGCACGGCAGAGCCTGGCAAGCTCCCCGTGACGTATTCGATATGCCAAACACAGTAACAAGCCTCACAATGAGCCTGCTCGAGCAAAGCGATGAACAATGGAAGGACAGTGACAGTGGTAATGGGACCAGTGATAGTACAGAGTAAAAGTACAGAGGGTAAGGTGTTTGCCTTGATCCCTGGCATTTCATATTGTTCCTTGAACACTGCCAGGAGTAACTCTTTTTAGCATGACTGTTTCTATTTATTTAATCATCTTTCTCTCTCTTTCTCTCTTTTTTTATTAGTGAATCACTGTGAGGTACAGTTACATACTTATAAACTTTTGTGCTTGCATTTCAGTCATACAGTGATCGAGTACCCATCCCTCCACTAGTGCCCATTCTTCACCACCAATGATCCCAGTATCCCTCCCACCAACCCCACCTCATTTCCCCTACCCCACCCCGCCTCTGTGGCAGGGCATTGCCTTTTGTTCGCCAGGAGTAACTCTTGAGTATAGAGCCAGGAGTATTCCCTCATCATCACTGGGTGTGACCCAAAAAGCAAAAAAAAAAAAAAAAAAGGTGGAGTAAGGATGCCACATTAGTACCCTATTTCCTGCCAACACAGAAACAGCCCCATGATTAATCCTTGAGAGACATCATAGCTGATTGGCCCAAGCAGGTCCTGTCTCCAGGCCTGGAACTCTAGGGCCTCCTCGGGATGGGGAGGGCTGTGTCCCCACCCTGCTGAAAGGCCCAGGTGCTCCCCTATACCTGACACCTGCCGGCAAATGACAGCCCAGCTGAGATGCTGTGCTGCTGAGTCATCTGGGTCCTCCAGCCCCCCGGAGCATCAGCCAAATGTCTGCAGCTACACGTCACGTCCACACTTCATAGAGCTGATAGCCCCGTCAGAGCACAACGAATCGGAAGGAAAAGTTGCGCAGAAGCTCACTAAGCACCGTGAGCAAAAACAGTGACACAGAAGCCCATTGGCACCTCTGAGCTCAAGAGACCCTCAGACAATGGCTTTAGCAGCACCCCTGTGTGATGCACGTGATGAGAAATGTCAAGTCGATTATTGTGTGCCTGCCAGGAACATGAGGACATTGACTCTACCTGATAACTTGTCAGTGTCTGCATTGCAAAGCATAACACACAAAAGGGGAGAGAGAGGCAGAGAGACCGAGAGAGAGAGACAGAGAAATAGAAAGAGAGACAGAGAGGGAGAGAGAGACAGAGAGAGATAGAGACAGAAAGATAGAGAGAGACTGAGACGAGAGAGAGATAGAGAGAGACGGAGAGACAGAGGGAGAGACAGAGAGACAGACTGAGAGAGAGAGGCAGAGAGATAAAGAGAGGGAGAGGGGGCTGGAATGATAGTACAGTGAGTAGGGCGTTTGCCTTGCATGCGGCCGACCCGGGTTCAATTCCCAGCATCCCATATGGTCCCCCAAGCACCGCCTGGAGTAATTCCTGAATGCAAAGCCAGGAGTAACCCCTATCCTCCGCCCCTCTCGGAGAGCCTGGCAAGCTGCCGAGAGTATTCGATATGCCAGACACAGTAACAACAAAGTCTCCAATGGAGACGTTACTGGGCCCGCTCGAGCAAATCGAGCATAGCCGGATGTGACCCAAAAACAAAAAAAAAAAAGAGAGAGGGAGAGAGACAGAGAGATAGACAGAGACAGAGACAGAGAGACAGATTGAGACAGAGAGAGGGATAGGGAGAGACAGACAGACAGACAGAGAGGCAGAGAAACAGACTGAGACACAGAGAGAGGCAGAGAGATAGAGAGAGGGAGAGAGGCAGAGAGACAGAGAGAGAGACAGAGAAATAGAAAGAGAGACAGAAAGGGAGAGAGAGAGAGAGAGATAGAGAGAGAGACAGAGATGAGAGAGAGATAGAGAGAGACGGAGAGACAGAGGGAGAGACAGACTGAGAGAGAGAGGCAGAGAGATAAAGAGAGGAAGAGGGGGCTGGAATGATAGTACAGTGAGTAGGGCATTTGCCTTGCACGCGGCCGACCTGGGTTTAATTCCCAGCATCCCATATGGTCCCGCAAGCACCGCCAGGAGTAATTCCTGAATGCAAAGCCAGGAGTAACCCCTATGCATAGCCGGATGTGACCCAAAAACAAAAAAAAAAAAAAGAGAGAGGGAGACAGAGAGATAGACAGAGACAGAGACAGAGACAGAGAGACAGATTGAGACAGAGAGAGGGATAGGGAGAGACAGACAGACAGACAGAGAGAGACAGAGAAACAGACTGAGACACAGAGAGAGGCAGAGAGATAGAGAAAGGGAGAGAGGCAGAGAGAGAGAGGCAGAGAAATAGAAAGAGAGACAGAGAGGGAGAGAGACAGAGAGGCAGAGAGGAAGAGAGAAGAAAAGTGCCTATCATATAGGCAGAGGGTTGGGGCACAGGAGAGAAACTGAGGACATTGGTGGTGGGAAATGTACACTAGTGAAGGGACTGGCATTGGAACATTACAGAACTAAAACCCAATCATGAACAACTTTGCAACTGCATATCTTGCTGTGATTCAATTTAAAATGTAAATAAATTTGAAGAGACTGTCTTCTGAACAACTTGGTGTCTACATAAAGTTCAGAAATAAATATGCATTAGTGCACTTAAAGAAAACTAAAATCCAGTGAAGTGAGTACACTAAATGATACTGTGCATGGACCAAAAAAAAAAAAAGTTGCAGGGAGCATGAATCACGGCTCCAGATCCTGAGACCCGGAGATGGCCCTGCTCCAGTCTCAGCCTCAAACACGGTGCCCAGGACCCAGCATTCTGTGAGACTGTGTCAGTTGCCATGAACCAGTGAAATGCTGGCTGGATTCCTTCCCTAGGGGCCCAAATGCTACTGGTTCAAGGCTACGGTAGCAAAGCCTGCAGGGAGCCTTATGAATGGGAAAGGTTACAGTAGCAAAGTGTGGTGTGGAGGCTTCTAGACAACCCGGACATAAAGGGATTTATTTATAACAAGATAATCTAGCAGGACTAGTAACAAGGGCTGGAAGAGTCAAAGGGAAACGAAAACTTGAGATCTGTTTTTCAGGAAGTAAATGAAAACATGGGGTCCCTTGTTCAGGGAATAACAAACATTTCCCAATAGAGCCAAGAGCCAGGAAGGGCCCTTCAAAGCTGGGCTCTTATGCAGTCGGGCACCCAGACCACCCAGCATGAAGGAACTCGGTCTTGCTGGAGGGGGTGTGAGGGCGAATGAGGCTTAGTCATGGTGTCCAGACACCTCCTATAAGGACTCAGGGATTTCAAGATCAGCCCACAAAATTCTTTGAGAAGAGGTGAAGGCCTGGACTGGCTGGACAACGACATGCTCTTCTAACCAACGGACCAAGCAGAAGTGACCATCCTCCGAGGGCAGAATCCGCTGCTGGGTACTGAGTACACACACAAGTGTCAAGGGTCCAGGGCCCTGGCCATCAGCCTTACAAGTGAGCAAGCATGGCCAAACCCCACGAGCAACTGTATTCAACATTTCAGGTGAGTGTGGTCTCTGTGGGCACAAGGACCCAGAAGGACACAGAGCCACATTCTCCCCAAGCTCCTGACTATGAACCAACAAATAGGTCTTGTTTCAGGCTCTCTGTTTGGGGGCCATTAGTGACACGTCCATCTACACCAATACAGCACGGATGCCTCCAGAGGGCTGGAGCGATAGCACAGTGGGGAGGGCGCTTGCCTTGCATGTGGCAGACCCAGGTTCAATCCTTGGCATCCCATATTCTCCTGGGAGCACCACCAGGAGTAATTCCTAAGCACAGAGCCAGGAGTAACCCCTGAGCACTGCCGGGTGTGGCAAAAATAAAAAGTCCAAAAATCAAAAACCAGATACTCCAGAGCCCCATAAAATCACCCAGTCAGGGGCTGGAGCGATAGCACAGCGGGTAGGGCATTTGCCTTGCATGTGGCCGATCCAGGTTCGATTCCCAACATCCCATCTGGTTCCCTGAGTACTGCCAGGAGTAATTTCTGAATGCAAATCCACGAGGCAACCCCTGTGCATTGCCGGGTGTGACCCAAAACCCAAAAAAAGAAAAAAAAATCCCCCAGTCAAAACTTTCCAGGGGAATCTACCTGCTCCTCTCAGCTCTTCTTGAACTCCAGTGCGTGTTCAAGCCTGGAAGAGTATCTGGATGTAGTGAGAGGGAGGACGTGTCCTGTAGCTGCTTCTGCCTTGATAAATGGACTCTTGGGATGAGGAAAAGGGTCCCACATGGGGAGTCCCTGATACGTGGGGGATTCAGTGGAATCAGCAGGAGGAGGACCTGGGGGTTGGAGTATTGGGACGTCAGGGAGCACCACCCCCACGCCCCACAGCTCAGCTGCTCTATTCTGAGGCTGGAGGGTCCCCTCTGGGAGTTCCCCGCAAGGGAGGGAGATATTGGGTCTGGAAACTTCCCGGGGTGAGGTGGTATGCACCCACTCTCTTTCACCCTCTGTGCCGTGAAATGGTGATCTTCCGTCCCCTGTGCACCCCAGGATTTGAAGTCAGGCTGTAGTTCTTTTTCTCTATTTCCCCCCTCCCTGTAACTACAAAGCAGCACTTTTTGCTTTTGTTTTATTCTGAGGCCACAGTACTAGTGCTCAGGGCTTCCTCTTGGTCTCCTCGAGCTCAGGGGGCCCAATGGGAAGCTGGGGATCAAACCCAGGTTGGCTGCATGCAAGGCAGCACCCTGCCCCCCTGGACTATGGCTCTGGCCCCAAGGATCACCCCGTCAGTGCTCTTGAAGTGTTGCACACGAACAGGAAGGTGGGGTGGCCGTGCCTGTCACTATGTGTCGCTGCTGTGCTCAGTCGGAAACCTAGAAAGGAAACGGGTTCATGGAAAGTTCAGACGCGGGGACTAACTGCCCTAGCTGACCCGTCAAGCCTGGCCCTCAGCCCTCTGCCGGACTTCCAGAACCCGACTGAGAAAACTGTATCTGGGCTGGAGATAGGACAGTGCGTTGGGGAGGCCGCAGACCCGGGCTCGCACACTGGCCGCCCACTCCGAGTCCCCCGGGAGTGACCCCTGGATGAAGAGTCAGGAGTCAGCCCTGAGCACTGCTGATTGTGACCCCGAAACAAAAACAAAGAAAACACTGTTTCCCCATGCAGGGGGTTAGGGTGGGGGGGTGATCGCCTGAGCCGTGGGTCCCAGGAACCTGCAGGGCACAGAGGTGCCCTCCAGCAGGGAGGAAGTAGCCAGGATGCCTGCCAGCTGCCCGTCCTGCTGCTCCTGCCTTCCAATGCCCTGAGCGCTAATGCACTCAGCCTGACAGCCCCTGGGAAGCGTTAATGGACCCACAGACTCGCAGCTGCAGCTGCCCCCGCCATTAATAATGCAGAAGGCAATGGCATCTCTAGGCAGAGCCCGGAGACAGGCCAGAAACAAGATTGGCATCCTGGGATCTGCCAGTCAGTGGTCCCTGCTGCATCCTTCTAGACTCTTCTGCCGGGAACCGGCCTCTCCGGCTTTTGCAGCGGTCCCCAGCTTCCACCCCTGGCCTGAGCGTATGGGGAGAAGATTGACGGGAGGACAGGAACAGATTGAGAAAAAAATTCCCGCGATTCTGCAGTGTCTGCTGAGAGTCAGTGCTGAGTCGGCCGTGAGTCCTTCTGGCCGCTTCCTGCAGATGGGGAGGACCCAGCCCATGGCTGCAGACAGCAGTGCGGGCCCCACAGGGAAGGGGCCAAGGGCTGTTTGTGGGAGGGAGAAGCACAGACGCCCAGAGCAGAGCTGAATCCAGACCCGGGAGCCAGTGAGACCCTGGAGCAGGGGCTGGATCCAAGTGGTTGACTCAGGAATCACTTTTCCCCACTGAGCCTGGCCCCCCTCCCGGCCCTTGGCAGTTCCCACTAGATGTAACGTTTCACCTGCTTTTTGTTTTGGAGCTCTAGGGGTTATTCCCGAGCTCCAGAATTACTCCTGGTGGTACTTGGGGGCCCTGTGCAGTGCCGGGCCTCGAACCAGGGTCAGTCGAGCAAGACAAATGGCTCTCCCACTGTATGATAGCTCCAGCCCCTGCACCTGCCTTTTGTCTGTCTTTGTTTTGTTTAGGGGCCACACCCAATGGTGCTTGGTGCTTACTCCTGGCTCTGCGCTAAGGGATCACTCTTAGAAGGCTCTGGGGGCCAGATGGAGTGCTGGGGATGAAACCTGGGTCAGTAGTGTGCAAGGCAAAATGTCCTGCCAACTGTACTATCACTCTGGCCCCCTGATAGCACAGCGGGTAGGGCGTTTGCCTTGCATGCTGTCAACCCGGGTTCAATTCCTCTGTGCCTCTCGGAGATCCCGGCAAGCTACCGAGAGTATCCTGCCCCCACGGCAGAGCCTGGCAAGCTCCATATGGCGTATTTGATATGCCAAAAACAGTAACAACAAGTCTCACAATGGAGATATTACTGGTGCCTGCTCGAGCAAATCGATGAACAACAGGAAGACTGCTACAGTGCTACTTTGGTCCCCTGAGCTGCACCTGGAGTTAATTCCAGAGTGCAGAGCCAAGAGTAAGCCCTGATCACTGCTGATGTGGCCCCCAAATAAAAATTAAATACTTCGTGTTGCAGCAAAATATATATAACAAAATTTACTATTTTTCCAGGGTTTTTTTGGGGGGGGGAAGTTGGGGGTGGTTGTTCTTGGTGATGCTTGGAGAACCATGCAGAGCTGGGAATTGAACCCTTGCTCCTTCATGCAGGGAACCTTCTCCCCAGCCCCCCATGTGCCTCCTTCCACGCATATGTTTTAATAGCATGAAGTTCATCCACCATGTTGTCCACCCATCACCATATTTCTAGAGCTTTCCTATGGAACAAAAGCAAAGCTCTGCTCTCTCACTTCCTCCTAGCCCAGGAACCTTTATTCTACTCCAATCTCTCTGAACGAGCCTTTTCAAGCAACCTCAGAGAAGGGCAATCACAGTTTCTGTTCTGCGTCTTCCTTCTTTCACTTGGCTCTGTGCTCCCAGGCTTGGCTCATGCTGGGCTGTGAATCCAAGTGTGCCCACTGGGCAGTCCCCGGTGGGCTTCCCATGGCTTGGGGGACACTTGGGTTCTTTCTACATGTTACTTTGGACCCACAAGCATAGGCAACCGCAAAACATCCAACAGCCATCGCAAGGGCAGGGAAGGACATGAAATATTCTTGAACTCATTTCAAAGCCCCAGGAAGATATTCCTAACTGATGCAAAAGAGATCTTGGGCTGGAGCACAGCCTTCACACACTGAAGCCCTGGGTTCAACCCGCAGCCTCTCCTGGTCTCCCAAGCACTGCCTAGATTGACCTTTGGGCACAGAGCCAGGAGTAGCCTGTGAGCACTGCTGGGTGCTGGAAAATAAAGTGCTGGAGCACTGCTGGAAAATAAAACAAACAAACAAACAAACAAACAAACAAAAAAAGAGGCTGGGAGTAGAAGAGTTAATACAGCGAACAAGGAGCTTGCCTCCACACAGCTGATCTGGGTTCTATTCCTGGCACCTCATATGATCCCCCGAGCCCTCTAGGAATGATGCCTGAGCCCCAAACCAGGAGGAAGCCCTGAGCACTGCTGGGTCTGGCCCAAAAACAAAAACAAAAAAGAGCCTGAGAGGGGCTGGAGTGACAGCACAGTGGGTAGGGCGTTTGCCTTGCAAGCGGCTGACCTGGGTTTGATTCCCAGCATCCCCTATAGTCCCCTGAGCACCGCCAGGAGTAATTCCTGAGTGCATGAGCCAGGAGTAACCCTTGATCATTGCCGGGTGTGACAAAAAAAACCAATAAATAAATAAATAAATAAGAGCCTGAGAAATAGACTCGACTTACAGGTTCAGAATCTGGAGATGAAGATGCAAACAGAGGCAAAAAGGTGTAACCACCAAGAAGGAAAATTGTTTAGTGAGATTGCTTCAGGGCCAAATGCTTCCAAAGTTGCAGGCAGGTGCCTTTAGCCACTGTGCCACTGTGCTATCCTGGGCTGGAGCGATAGCACAGCGGTAGGGCGTTTGCCTTGTGCACAGCCAGCCTGGCCGAGACGAGTTTGATTCCTCTGCCCCTCTCAGAGAGCCCGGCAAGCTACCGAGAGTATCTCGCCCGCACGGCAAAGCCTGGCAAGCTACCCATGACGTATTCGATATGCCAAACACAGTAACAAGTCTCAAAATGGAGACGTTACTGGGCCCGCTCGAGCAAATCAATGAACAACGGGAGGACAGACAGACAGTGTGCTTCAGGGCCAGTGACCTGTGTCACCCACCTCTGACAAACTGGCCAGACATCCCGAGAAATCAGACTCTACCATCACCTTATGGACTGTGTGACTATCACACAGGGTGCTCTCTGCTTGGCGTTTTTCCTGCAAAGTTGTGTTTTTTTGTTTTTGTTTTTGTTTTTTTCTTGGTTTGGGGCCATATCCAGCTGTGCTCAGGTGCTTACTCGTGACCTGTGCTTAGAAGTTATTCCTGAAAGTGCTCGGGCGGGGGGGGTGGGGTGGCACACAGTGCTAAGAGATGGACCCTGGGGTGGCCGCATTAAGGCAAGAGATTTCCCCACTGTATTATGGCTCTGTTATTATCCCACAGATATTAGATTTTTTTTCTGGTCATAGGGGAGACTGAGCTTTCAATGCTCCTAGGGATCTTGGAGGCTGGATGGGACCAAATGCGATGTGCGTGGAATAGTCTTGTGTCCCCCAGGGGCAGGAGGATGAGGGTGCAGTGGGGGTGGAGATGGAGCCTCATACCCTGGTCCTGAATGTATGTGAACCTCATCTAGTCTGTGTAGTGTAAGGGGACATGAACGGAGCAGGGATTGGGAATATTCTTTTTTGGAGGGTTCTCTTTTGTTTGTGTTTTTTTTTGGGGGGGGGATGGCCACACCCAGCAATACTTACTCCTGGCAGTGCTCAGGGGACCATATGAGATGCTGGAGATTGAGTGCTGGGTTGGCTGCATGCGAGACAAAAGTTCTACCCATTGTGCTATCCATCTGGCCCCCAGGGGTGCAGGTAGCTTATTTTTATTTGTTCTATAGCCAAACTTAACTTTTCCTGACTGATCTTCAAGGAATTGTGGCAACCAACAACCCATTCTGCAGGGTCCAAACCAAGCCAGCTGCATCCCTGTCTTTTCCGTCCCCAGCGTCCTCGGCCTCCTGGTACCATGTTACATGTCTTTGTCTATTTTCCCCTCAAACGCAAATGCATGAGACGAGGGGCCAGCATTCATTGGTCTCTGTGTTCTCAAAAACCATCGAGTCTCTCGTGGTTCATAACAAATGTTTACTGGATGAATAAATCAAGTCTTTTGTTGAACACTTGGATCTCTGCTGCCTAAGCTCTTTTTAGATGATGAGACCTTAATTTTTTGGAAGATGAGAACTTAATTTTTCTTTTCTTCTATATATAATTTGTTTGTTTGTTTGGGGCGACTCCCGGTGATGCTCAGGGGTTACTCCTGGCTCTTCATTCAGGGATCACTCCTGTTGGCGCTAGGGGGACCATATGGGATCAAATCCAGGTCAGCTGCATTCAAGACTGCACTGTCTCTCTGGCCCCCCAGTGAGCCTGTATTTCTGAAGCAGAACTGGGAGGGTAACTAATAATTGCTACATTTACAACAACCTCACCAAGAGCATATGCTGTGATGGTCATTTCCAGAACCTTCAGCCTGCAGCCTCTCTCATCCTGATCTCTCTCACACTAGAGCGGAAAGTTCCTAGCACAGTTGTACATGGTGCAAACCCTCCCCCCCATGCCATCTTGTTTCAAATGACTTTCGAATGTTGGAGAAGAATGAAAGTCAGAGAGTTGGGACCCTGGACTCCATGCAGGACTGAAACTTGAGATTCGGAAAGCCAGAGCCATAGGACAGTGGGTAGGGTGCTTGCCACACATGTGACCAACCTGGGTTTGATCTCCAGCATCCCATATTATAGTCCCCGAGCCTGTCTTCCAGGTGTGGTCCTTGAGCACAGAGCTAGGAGTAAGTCCTGCACACGGCTGGGTATATGCCAAAAACCAAACCAAACCAAAATAAAACCACCAAACTTGAGACTTAAAGGGCCAGAGCAGCTGGGACTTTGCAGTTCCCTTGGGGTGAACATCACCTGCATCTCCAGGGTCCTCCAGGGTCTACAATCCCACTGGACAGATGGAACAGAGAGGCTGGCTGGTGGGTGTTCTCGGAGGCCCACTGCAAGGAGTGCGTGTGGGCATCAGGAGAGAGGGACCAATCCCGACCGGCAGCTCGCAGCAGTGGGCACAGTGGGTACATCCCTCCCCTGGGACCCAGGGGTTTTCTGGGTCCCCTGGTCAGCAATGTGTCCCCAGCACTTCCCTGACACTCATCCCAAGGCTGCGATGCTCTAGTTTGTCACTGACTTGTGGGAACAGGCTCTTGAAAGTGATGTGAAGATGTGGACAAAGCCACAGGATGTGGCTGAAGAGACTTTGGTCCATCCCTCCTTCCCCGGCTCTCACAAGCCCCAGCTCCTGATCTGGTGATCATTCTGGCATCTCTGCAGGTTGAGGACGCCTCTCTATGCTCAGGAAAGATGTCTGGCAATCCTGTCTCCAGTCCTGTGCAAACTTTATGGTAATTGCATATTGTCAAGTCTGCTCTGCAACAGACTATGAATTCCTAGATATCAGGGACCATCCTTGCCCCATTATACCTACCCTATACACACACACACACACACACACACACACACACACACACACACACACAGAGAGGAACACACACAGCAGGGTGTCCACTGCAGAGCAGGTGAAAGTGAAGGAGAGTTCAGTGGGTGAAAAGAAGAAAAGAACAGGGTCAAGGAGGCAGCTCTAAGACTGGAGAGCACACCTTGCATAGGTGAGGCCCCAAGATCACACGTCACCACACTCCACCCCAGTGCCTCTGGATGCGGCTGGGGTGGGCCCTGGCACTGCCGAGACGAGCAGCTCGACCTCTCCAGGCTAAGCGAGAGAAGATTTGGCCTGATGACACATCGCTGAGAGTGACCCCCAGCCTCCGGCCTGGGAACACTCCCTCCCCATAGAAGAAAGAAAGGAGGATAAATGGGCATGAGCAAGGAATGTTTACTATAGTTAATCTCCCTCATAGCCAACCTCCCCCAGGGACCCAGCCCCGCCCTTGGGTGGGGTCTTTCCCGCCCTGGTGGAACCGTTCCTGGATCAGCCCCGCCCCTGGGTGGAGCCGTTAATCCAGCCACACCCCTGGGTGGAGCCTTTCCTGGACGGGGACCTGCCTCCTGGGTGAAACTTGCACAGCAATAGGTCTTCACGCCAGAAGCAGTTCAAGAGCTTTCCGGAACCCGGTATTGCTTCTATTCCAGCCTGCTGGTTTGATGAATCAAGCAAGTGGGGCCCGCGATAGCACAGCGTGTAGGACGTTTGCCTTGCACGCGGCCGACCCGGGTTCTATCCCCAGCATCCCGTATGGTCCCCTGAGCACCACCAGGAGTGATTCCTGAGTGCAGAGCCAGGAGTAACCCCTGTGCATTGCCGGGTGTGACCCAAAAAGAAAAAAAGAAAGAAAGAAAGAAAGAAAGAAAGTAAGTGAGGCCGGGAGATGGCATCTGTTCGCACTCACTGAGACCCCTCATCACACAATTCCATTGCTCTGTTTTTCAGACTACTAGCCCTCTTCACCTGCTGAAGTCCTTTCTAAAGACGGAGCTAAGTCTCCCTCTCCTCATATCTCTACTCTGCCCTCCTCCCCACGGTGAGTGCATGTGACCCCGCAGCTCAGAGAGAGTGTGAATAAAGACATTCAAGGATGAATGAATTCCTGTCAAGGGGAGGATGGTTAGACAAGAGGAAATGCGACTCCTTAAATGATGGCGGGAGACTGCTGCCACCTGCTGGTTAACACGTGGTACCGCAGGCACCGATTAGCCCGAGAGGCCCATCCACTTGGTTTGGCTTGCAGGTTTGTGTTCACACATGCAGCATTTGGACTCAAAGAGCGGGAGCGAAGGGGCGATATTCAGTGGCATTGTCCCTCAGTTTTTTTTTCTGGGAGTTTCTTTTACGCAAATATATGTAGACTCAGCCGTATGATTTCTAGGAGATCAGAGATTTCACGAAAAACATGCGCCAACAGGCTCATCAAAGAGTAGAGAGGTTCTTTGCCCTCTGGGGTCTGGTTGGCAGGGACTAGTGGAATTTTGACAGAGCGAAGATGGCTGGAGGAAAAATCGGTTCCGTAGGAAGGAAGGGGCCCGGTGCTCATGCACTAAATATTAACCGGGTAACTATGCAGATACGATGTCATGCTCGGGGCTAAGAAAGAGGCAACATGCCAGCCGGTTGGAGAGCTGGCATACCCATGGTCCTCAAGGTGGGCTTCTTGTATGTGTGGGTCCAAGAAGAGGTTTCATTCATTATTTGTTTTGAGCCTCTGAAGTGGAGCTCAGGTGGCCCCACAAGGGATTCTTGGTCAACTGAGCCGGCAGTTAAATGCAAAGGCCAATGGGTGCTGCTCAGGCTGCTGATGTTGGAGTGACCCACGCCCCTGCAGTGCTGGAGGTCTCCAGGGCTGCGTCAGGGGAGCCAGGAATGGAAACTGGGTCGGGTCCATGCTAGTCATGCATCCTTACCCTGTAATGCCTCCACACACTCTCCCATACAAGAAGGGGTCTATAGGGAAGGAGGACAGGGAAGTATGGGGGTTTCTTTCTTCTCCTTATTTTTATTTTTCTTCTTCTTCTTCTTCTTCTTCTTCTTCTTCTTCTTCTTCTTCTTCTTCTTCTTCTTCTTCTTCTTCTTCTTCTTCTCCTCCTCCTTCTTCTTCTCCTTCTCCTTCTTCTCCTACTTCTCTTCCTCCTCCTCCTCCTCCTCCTTCTCCTTTTTCTCTTCCTTTTCCTCCTCCTCCTCCTCCTCCTCCTCCTCCTCCTCCTTCTTCTTCTTCTTCTTCTTCTTCTTCTTCTTCTTCTTCTTCTTCTTCTTCTATCTCTTCTTCTTCTTTTTCTTCTCTTGCTGGAGCAATAGAACAGCAGGTAGGGTACTTGCTTTACATATGGTTAACCCAGGTTTCATCCTCAGCACCCTGAGCCCCATCAGAAAAGATCCTTGAGCACAGAGTCAGGAGTAAGTCCTGACCACAGTTGGATGTGGCCCAAAGACAAAATAGAGCAAAAGAAAAATGGATTGCAGACCAATGATGCCAGAATGCCAGAATAAACAGTGAATTCCCTGCAAGCTGGCTCCCCATGCATATTCCCTCTTGTCTGCAAAACCTTTAAAGAGGACCTACTTCCCATCCTCAGTTTCTTCCAGAAAGTCAAAGAAACAGAAATCATCCCTCACAGTTTCCATGAGCTCAATATTACCCTCACACCAAAAGCAGACGGAGCCATCACTTAAAAAGTGGGCAGGAGAGATAGTACAGTGGGTAGGGTGCTTGCCTTGTACACAGCCAACCGAGGTTCGGTCCCTGGCACCCTATAGAGTTCCCTGAGCGAACACTCCTCTAGGAGTGATTCCTGAGTGAGAACCAGGAGTAACCTCTGAGCACTATGGGGTGTGACCCCAAAACCAAAATAGCAAATGAAATCAAATTACAGACCAACATCCCTGATAAATACAGACACAGAGGTCTTCAGTCAAACTTTAGTGAGCCAAATTCAACAAGGCATGAAGAGGATCATGCCCCCAAAACTAAATAAGCAAGTAAAACAATTATACCCCCACAATTAAGTGGGATAAACCTGGGAGTGCAGGATGGCATAATACACACATGTCTATGAATGATGCAATACCACATTAGTACAAGGAAAGAGGAAAACCATGTAGTCAAATCAACAGATGCAGAGAGTACTTGACAAGATCCAACACCCATTTATTATAAAAACTCTCACAAATGTTGGAGGCGGGGGAAAGGAACACTCCTCAATGGAGTGAACATCACTTACCACAAACCCACAACTATGATATACTCGGTGATAAAAAAGCTGAAAATGTTTCCTCTAAGGCCAGGCAGGGATGCTCCCTCTTAGCATCATTGTCAATAGAGAATTGGAAGCACTTGAGACCAGAGAGATTATATAGCAGGAAGGGAACTTGCCTTACATACAGCTGAACTGGGCTCAACCCCTGGCATCCCACATGGTCCCCCAAGCCCAACCAGGAGAAATTTGTGAATGCAGAGGCAGGAGTAAGCCCAGTGCGGTTGGGTGTGGCCCCCAAACCAACAAATCAGAAAAATTATGGGAAACCCTTGCCACAGCTCTTAGGCAAGAAATCACAAAGGAATTCAAATAGAAAATGAAGTCAAATGCTCACTATTTGCAGATGACGTGACCCTAGAAATTCTACAAAAAAACCTCCCAGAAATCACAAATCTAAGAAGCAATGTGTCAGGCTACAAAATTCGTGAGCAGAAGTTCTAGGCATTTCTATAGCAAACAGTGAGGTTGAAGAGAGAGGAATCGATTGGATTGTAAATGGGATTTAAAAAAAAAACACACCCCCAAGTACCTGGGACTCAATTCAACAAACAAGGTGAAAGACTTATTGAAAGGAAACTATGAACCATTGTCAAAAGAAGAGAAGACACTAGGAAATGGAAAGATTTTCCTTTTTCATGAATTGCAAAAATTAGGATCATTAAAATGACTATTATATAGATTTAAAGTAATTTCCATCAAAATTCCCAGAACTTTTCCATTTTTTTGAGGTGGCCACACTCAGCAGTGCTCAGGGCTTACTCCTGGCTCTGTGCTCAGGAATCATTCCTGGCAAGGACTCAAGGGAAACTTATAGGGTTGGCCACGTGGTTAAAAAAAATGGCTTTGGGGCTGGAGCGAGAGTACAGTGGGTAGAGCGTTTGCCTTGCAAGCAGCCAACCCAGGTTCGATCCCCGGCATCCCATATGGTTCCCCAAGCACCGCCAGGAGTGATTCCTGAGTGCAGAGCCAGGGGTAACCCCTGAGTCTCGCCAGGTATGACTCCCCCCCCCCAAAAAAAAGGCTTTATTTTTTAAAGCACATCAAATCAAATAGTTCCTATGGAAGATTTGGAGGGACAGTGCAGGAATTAAGGTGCTGAATCAAGGCCCCGGGACTCCTGAGCATGCACTGGAGAGCCCCTGCTAAAAGTAATCTCAAGTAACATTTGTAAAATGACAAAATGTGGGTAAGAGAAGACAGAATAGCGGGTGCAGTGTTAAGGGGAGGGACAAGTCTGTGCAGGGCTACTAGGGATATTTTCACGATGCTACGATTGTCCTGTCCTGTTTCTTGGCCATGGGGGCCATTCGAATATGCACTGGTGATGAATGACAGGATCCACACATCACCGGTCAGGTGTGTGTGTGCCAGTTAAGGAAGAGGAACTATTAGGGGAAACAGGGCAGGTGATTTCTCTGCTCTTTTTGTCACTTCCTGTGAATCTGCCATTTATTTACTGCTTTATTTATTTTGTTTTGGGGGCCACACCCAGCAGTGCTCAGAGCTTACTCTTGACTCTGTGCTCAGGGATCACTCCTGGCAGTGGGATGCTGGGGATTGAACTCAGGTTGACTGTATGCAAGGCAAGCATCCTCCCTACTGTACTATCTCTTTGGTCTCATAATTATGTTTTTTAGTGGATTATTTTTTTTTGGTTTTGGGGATAAACCTGGTAGTGCTTATGGGCTATTTCTGGCCTGTGTTTGGGGCTCACTTCCAGCCAGAGCTTGGGGTACCAGGTGGTACCAGGGATCAAACCCAGGGTTCCCACGTGTAACGCGTATGCTCCAGTCCTTTGAGCCCTCTCTTCTGCCCCTTGGTTATTTATTTGTGTGTGTCAGGGGTGAGGACAGGTTTGAGTCACACCTGCTGCTGTTCTGGCTACGCAATTGCTAGTTTGGGGGGACCACACCTGGCAGTTCTCAGAGATAACTCCTGGTGGTATTCAAGGAGTCATGTGTGGTGCCGGGGATTAAACCAGGTTAGCCGCGTGCAAAGCAAATGTCACATCTGCCACACTGTCTCCCCAACCCTGCAATTTCTTTTCTTTTTTTTTCTCAGTTTATCTTTATTTGGGAGCCACAGTGGCAGTGATCAGGGCTGACTCCTGATGCTTGTGCTCAGGAGTCTCTCCTGGCCGGGTTCAGAGGACCATATGCGGTGTCAGAGATTGAACCCAACTCAACATCTTTTTTTTTTTTTTTTATTTTTTTGCTTTTTTGGGTCACATCCCGTGATGCACAGGGGTTACTCCTGGCTCTGCACTCAGGAGTTACTCCTGGCAGTGCTCAGGGGACCATATGGGATGCTGGGAATCGAACCCGGGTTGGCCGCGTGCAAGGCAAACGCCCTACCCGCTGTGCTATCTCTCTAGCCCCGCAATTCAACTTCTTGCAAGGCAACTCCAGCGTTCCACCTCTATGGCCCATTTGCAAATATTTCTAAAAACTTCTTAAGGCCCGCGAGCCAGGCAGGTTGATAACGCTTCTGCTAGTTCACTGAGACTGAGCCCCATGGGTTATGAGGATTGAACCTGAACTTCTCACATTCCACAACCACGCCTCTGGGAATAACGTCAAAACATTTTGTGGATATTTTATTATCTATGACAAGATCCTTGATTTTTGTTTTTGTTTTTGAGCTATACCCAGTGATGCTCAGGGCTTACTCCTGGCTCTGGACTCAGGGATCACTCCTGGCAAGCTTGGGTGGGACCTTTTGGAATGCCAAGGATCAAACCCAGGTCAGCAGCATGCAAGGCAAGCACCCTCCCCGCTGTCCTATCACTCTGGTCCAAGACAGTTTGTATTGACGATGAGTTCTGAGCAAATCCAATCTTTATGAAAAACAACAGTAACTTTATTTAAAGAAATGGGAAGTCACCCTCCCCCGCCCCACCCCCAGGAGGCTCAGGAAGCAATTCTCAGGGTGCCTGGCCGTGGACACAGTATCACAGCTGCTGCTGGCCCTTCAGGGAAGCGAGGTACGTCTGCACCCACGGTTTCTTCGGGTGCGCGCAGATCTTCCGGCCCCTCTTGGTGATGAATCTGGGATGGGGATGAGGAAGAGACCGTCATCACTGGCTGGCTTCTGCGGGGTTGGGGAGATGGAGCCAGCACAAGGGACTCTGGTTCGCTCATTGTGGTAGTGGCTCCAGCTGACTGCGGTCCTTCATCTCCTGCTAGCCCTGACCACGAGGATGTTCAGCACGGGGTACCCACAGGAAGTGAACAGAGTGGAGAAGGGGGCACACCGGCTTTTAAACACCACTGGGGGCTTAGGGAAGGGCCCGTTATAGCCGGGAAGGGGTGATGGGCCTGAGATCTTTCACCTGCTGGAATGTGGGTAGAAAGGAGGGACTGCCCCCAACTCCTCCACTGACCCTTGGGCCCCTCAACTCTCTCACTGTTAGGAAGTGTGTTTGGGGCCAGAGAGACAGGACAGTGCAGAGGGCGCTTGTCTTGCACACAGCGGACCCAGGTTCCATTTCTGACAGCACATAGGGTTACTTGATCCCACCAGAAGTGATCCCTGAATACCACCAGGCTGGACACTTTCTCAAAAAAAAAAAAAAAAGAAACCCCACAAACACTGTCCTCCCGTTGCTCATCGATTTTGCTCGAGTGGGCTCAGTAACATCTCCATTTTGAGACTTGTTACTGTGTTTGGCATATTGAATATGTCACGGGTAGCTTGCCAGGCTTTGCCGTGTGGGCGAGATACTCTCAGTAGCTTGCAGAGCTCTCTGAGAGCGGTGGAGGAATCGAACCTGGCTCGGTCGGGCTGACTGCACACAAGGCAAACGCCCTACTGCTGTGCTATCGCTCCAGCCCTCTCCAAAAAAAAAAAAAATTAGAAATTTACATTCTAGGTCCACACCCCACTCTGGACATATGCTCTGGGGCTTTTTTTTCCTTTTTGGGTCACACCCAGCGATGCTCAGGTGTTACTCCTGGCTCATGCACTCAGATATTACTCCTGGCGGTGCTCGGGGGAACATATGGGATGCTGGGAATCGAACCTGGGTTGGCCACGTGCAAGGGAAATGCCCTACCCGCTGTGCTATCACTCCAGCCCCTCTGGGGCTTCTTTTAATGAAACAGCTTCAAGACAGAGACAATGCAACCTTCTGGGGTGTGCAACTTGGTTTCAGGGGGGGTTTCAGAGATGGTGCAACCAAGACTATTCTCTCTCTTTCGGTGGCCACATCCATCGGTGCTCAGGGCTCACTCTGGCTTTGGGCTCAGGGATCACTCCTGCTGGGGCTTGGGGGACCCCATGGGGTGTGGGTTGGCCACATGTAAGGCCAGCACTTTTCCCCTGTCCTATCACTTGGGTCCCCATCTCTATTTTAGCACATTTACATCCTCCCCAAGGACCCTGTCACCATCTGCCACTATGGCCTGAGCCCATCAGCTTGCACAGTCCCTGTCCCCACAGCTCTGGGACTCTCCCCCTCCCCCACCATGGGAGCTCATTAAGGCAGGGGTCATGGTGTGGGTCATCTTGTGCACTCTGAGAACTCCCATCAGCAACTAGAACCCCTTGCCGGCTCCTTCAATTTTTTCGGGTTCTTGGGCTGGAAGAAGAGTTAAAAGACAGGGGGCAGGGAGAGGATGGAGCCAGAGGGAGTGAATTTCTTTTTTAAATTTTGTTGTTAGTTTTGTTGTTGTTGTTGTTTTGGCTACGCTTGGCTCTGTACTCAGGAATCACTCCTGATGCTTTTGGGAACCCTATGGGATGTTGACAATGGAACCCGGGTTGGCCACGTGCAAGGCAAGTGCCCTACCTGCTGTCCTATCGCTCTGGGCCCCCAGGAATGAATTTCGTCTATGGGACTCTCAGGGAGACCACGGGGCCTTTTCATTCAGCCAGGCCCTTCTGGAATTCCTGGCCCGAGCAGGAAGCTGGAGATCAGGAAGAACTCTGGATCGTGTGTGGCGTCTAAGTTTGTGGGGGTGGGGCGGTGCGGGGGTTAATGCATGACAGATCCCTACTGCTCACCCTTGATTCAGAGATCCTCACCCCAGGCCTCAGACTTTCCCTTTGTGAACGAGTCAGCCAGACTCCTCCAGGCCACACAGATCCTGCTAGTGACATGACTCAACTCCCCAAGTTCCAGGGCAGCTGAGGTCTGTCAAGCTCCTGAAAATGAACCCAGGGCAAAGAGGAGACCCGGGACCTTCTGAGTCAGGGGAACCTCCCCCCCACCCGCCATACCTGGGGACCCAGGATCTCTTTCCATCCTAACTGTCTCGTAGTGACAGTCAGCTTTGACCCTGAAACCCCCTTGCCCCCAGAGCAGTGTGAGCATCGCCCATATCTTTCACCGGAAAAACAGCTCCCTGAAGCCAGAGTGATAGTACCGTGGGTAGGGCATTTGCCTTGCACACAGTCAACCAAGGTTCGATCCCCAGCATCCCATAGAGTCCCCTGAGCACTGCCAGGAGTGACCCCTGAGCACAGAGTCAGGAGTCAGTCCTGAGCACCATTGGGGGTGGCTCAAAACAAAACAAAGCAAAAACAAAACAACAACAAGAAAAAGAAAACCAAGAGCCAGAGAAATAGTTCCAAGCGCCAGAGCACATGCTCTGCTCTGCTGGGGCCCCAGGTTCGATCCCCAGCATAGCCTGGTCCCCCAGATGGCCAGGACTGACCGTGACCCCTATATGCCGAGCTGACTGTAGCCCCCCAAGCACTGCTGAATTTGACCCAAACTCCCTCATCTTCCCCCCCCCCCCCCCACACACAAAATGTTAAGGCAAGAACAAAAGAAAATCAGCTCCCTTGTTCAAGACTGAGCGCAGGTGCGGAGCGCAATGCTCCACCCACTCACCTCCCCTTCTCCCTGCAGCTCCCCCTGCTGGAGAATCTGGGCACCGCCCCTTCACCCCAGCGGCTCCCACATCACCTCCAGGGTCCCTGGAGAGATTTTTCTCAGCACCAAGTTTGTTCTCTTGTGACTATGCTAAAGGATGGCAGAACACGCTGCCTCAGGGTATGCCACTTTGTAAAAAGATTCTTTTGTGCTAAAGACACTTATATAAAAAAAAAAGGCTGTTGGGGGGGAGGCTGGAGCGATAGCAGATCAGATAGGGGGCTTGCTATGCAAGTGGCTGACCTGGGTTTGATCCCCGGCATTCCACAGGGTCCCCCAGCCTGCCAGGAGTGATCCCTGAGCGCAGAGCCAGGAGTCAGCCTTGAGCACCACTGGGTGTGACCCTCAAAAAAAATCCCCAAGGCGCAAGAAGGGTGAGCTCACCTCACCTGGCTTTCTTTTGTGTGTGTGTGGGGGGTGGGGGGTATGTGTCAGGCCACACCTGGCGGTTCCCAGGGATGACTCCTGGTTCTGTGCTCAGGAATCACTCCTGGTGAGGTTTGGGGGATCACATGGTCAAACCTAGGCAGCCATATGCAAGGCAAGCGCCTTCCCTGCGGTGCTATCTCTCTAGCCTCTCACCTTGGCATTTCTTCTGAGACTAAGAGGTAAAACTCTCTTGGAACCAGAGAGATAATCAGCGGGGAAAGTTATTGCCTCGCAGGTGGCAGATCAGGTTCAATCCCCATATGGTCCTCCAATCCACCAGGAGTAAGCCCCGCGTACAGTCGGGTGTGGCCCAAAAAACAAACCAAAACTGGTTATGAAGAGATAGACAGCGGGGAGTCAGCCTTGAGCACCGCTGGGCGCTTGCCTTGCATATGGCTGCCTAGGTTTGACGTAGCTGACTCAGATTCGATCCTCAGCATCCCATAGGGTCCCTTGAGCAGTGCCAGGAGCCAGGAGACACCTGAGCATCGCCAGGGTGGCCCAAAAACCAAAACCAAATAAATGTTAGAAAGAGACTTCCACATAGAAAATGATCTCTTTGTAGCAGGAGGAAAGAAATAGGAATATTCTTTTTTTTTTTTTTGGCTTTTTGGGTCATATCCAGCGATGCACAGGGGTTACTCCTGGCTTTGCACTCAGGAATTACTCCTGGCGGTGCTCAGGGAACCATATGGTATGCTGGAAATTGAACCCGGGTCGGCCGCATGCAAGGCAAACACCCTACCCGAGGTGCTAGTTCCAGAAATACGAATATTTTTGGGGAACACCCGACTGCTTCTCAGGGTTTTTTCCCAGCTGGGTGCAGGGATGGGGGGGAACACTCCCAGCGGTGCCCAGGGGACTAGGCCCCCAGCAGACAAAGGCTGTGTTCAGCCCTTTGAGCCAGCTCCCAGTCCCAGAAGAGAGAGAGACGTGTTCTCACTGCCAGGACATTGCACAGTCCTGGCCAGGAGAAGGCCAGGCAGGAGGGTCCAAGTAGCTGGGATGACTTGGATCATTCTCTGAACCTCCCAAATTTTCTCACTTTTTTTCATAATAATCTCTTACTCAATCTAATATAAAACGCATGGAGCTTTGGCCATCATTTGGGGTCTCTCATTTCTCTGGGAAGGATCCTGTCCTATAGAGCAGAAATCAGAATGTTTCTTCTCCTTAATCTAGTTCTTGGCTCTGAATTGGGGGCCAAGGGTGACAATACACAGGGCTTACTCCTGGCTCAGTGCTCAGAGGTTGCTCCCCTGCAGTGCTCATGGGACCATGGGGTGCCGGGAATGGACTGTGCATGCGAAGGCTGTATTCCAGGCCTTTGAGTCCTCCTCCTGTCCCTGAGCCATTGCCTTTTAAAGTCCTGAGTTCTTTATTCTGACCCCTTGTTCTCTCTTTCATATCTGGCATTTATTTTGTTTTGGGGGTGGCCCAAAACAAAATTTATATTTATATAAAACAAGTTTGTTGGGGCTGGAGCGATAGCACAGCGGATAGGGCATTAGCCTTGCACGCGGCCGACCCGGGTTCGATTCCCAGCATTCTATATGGTCCCCTGAGCACCACCAGGGGTAATTCCTGAGTGCAGAGCCAGGAGTGACCCCTGTACATTGCCGGGTGTGACCCAAAAAGAAAACAAAAAAGTTTGTTTGCTTGCTGCAGGGAAGAGGGGCTGGGTCTCATTTGGTGATGTTCAAGACTTATTCATGGCTCAGTGCTCCCTCCTGGTGGTGCTCGGGGAACTATCTGTGATGCCAGGAACTGAAGCTGCCTGCAACTCAAGTGCCTTCCCTGCTGTGCTATCTCGCCAGCTCCATACCCTGAATTTAGCCTGGTGTGGGGTGGGGCTTGAGGGCATTAAAGCTCAGATCACACTTGTGAGCAGTAATGGTTGCGGGGAGGCTCTCCTGGCTGCATCCAATGAGACAGGAGACTAGGCACCAGGGCGAGGAATACTCACATGACCGCCTGCTGGGGGCAGCTGCTCTGCGTGAACTCGAACGCGTGGACCAGTTTCCTGGGGATGACCCTGTTGCTGAACTGGAAGCAGCAGAACTTGGCCACATCACTGCTCCCTAGGCAACGGGAGAAGATTAGCACTCAGGTCCCTCGGCTTCTGCCCTGGGAAGGGTGGGGGAGGGAGGGGACCGGTACGTACGAATGGTGACTCCCTGGTGGACACTGAGTAAGAAGGCCAGGAGGACTGGGAGGGCTGCGTGGACGCTGTTCATGTTGCTGCAGGCTGGGCTGGCCACGGCTTTCTCCCCACTCCTGTCTGAAGCCCCTGTTATAGGGCTGAGCGATCCCCTGAGGGCATTCCAGAGAACTCTGCGGTTTGGGAAGTGAGGGGGAGGGTGTGTCAGGGCAGAGGAGAGTCTCCAGCTGTGGCTGTTGTCTGATCTTTAAACATTTTAAAAGTTGTCTGATGGCTTGAAAAGCAAACTCAAAGGAAATGCAATGAGTAATTCCAGCAAAGTGACCTTGGTTTGCTTCATGATGCAATGGGTTACTCCAGAAGGATGGCTGGCCCCAGCTGTGGGTCTGAGCTCAGCTCACCAGGAGCTACTCCGGCAGGTCCCCTGCAAGCCAGGGTTCCTTCAGCGCCGGAGGGTGGCCCTGGGCCGGGTCCTTCCTAACTTAGTGCCGTGGGAGGGAGCTGTCTCTTCCTCTCTGGAGCTCCCAGACAAAAAAGCAAAAATGAAACAAGCCTGGGAGTGGGAGACACAGCATGGGGGTAGGGTACCTGCCTTGCTCTCAGAATTGCAAGTGAATGACCTGGGTTCAATCCCTGGCACCCCATATGGTCCTCCAAGCCCCACCAGGAGTAATCCCTGAACAGAGAGCCAGGAGTAAGCCCTCAGCACTGTGTTCACCTCTTCAAAAGAAACAGGCACATATGAAACAATTCGACAGGAATCCACGCACAGACCAGAAAAAGAAGACTATAAATCAGTGCTCAAAAACACAATACACGCCTCCTCCAGATGGAACCTCGGTGACCAGAAGCCTCTACAAGCATAGCTCAGTATGCGAGAACTAGGACTTTTCCTCCAAACTGCCGGGACCTTCCCGGCTCCCAGGTAACCTCTGACTCCGGAAGTCGTGCCCACAACCCGCCCCCCCAGCGCCATCTTTACAGCACACAGCCGCAGAGAAGAAAGGTCGCGTGGGGGGGGGGTTCCACAGCTACCGGAGAAGACACCAGGTCCCAAAAGGAGCCAAGATCACCGGGAAGTCCCAGATGGGGTAGGTGCCGCATCCCGCCTCCTCCAGATGGAACCCTGGTGACCAGAAGCCTCTACAAGCATAGCTCGGGTATGCGGGAACCAGGACTTTTCCTCCAAACCGCGCGGCTGCTTACACGGCCGCGCGACATCTCCGTTTATACAAAGTGATCAATGGAAAGTAAATCATCCAACGTTTCTCCCTGAAAATCAGGCTTAACTCTTATACAAAGCACAACACCCAATAGGAGAGAGAGGAAAAAAAGGGAATGCCCTGCCACAGAGACAGGGTAGGTTGGGGAGGGTGGGGGGTGGGAGGGATACTGGGATCCACGGTGGTGGGAAATGGTCGCTGGTGGAGGGATGGGTATTCAAAATAAATAAATAAAGTAAAAAACACACACACACAATACAGGGGCTGGAGCAATAGCACAGTGGATAGGGCATTTGCCTTGCATGCGGCCGACCCGGGTTTGATTCCCAGCATCCCATATGGTCCCCTGAGCACCGCCAGGGGTAATTCCTGAGTGCAGAGCCAGGAGTAACCCCTGTGCATTGCCGGGTGTGACCCAAAAAGCAAAAAAAAAAAAAAAAAAAACAAAACACAATACACACTGGCACACACACACACTCACACTCACACACATACATATAGGCACACTCACATGCATAGACACACACAGAGGAACACACACACTCACACACATACACTCACATATACAGAGAGACATGCACACAGACATACAGACACAAACACACACACACACACACACACACACACACACACACCAAAACAAAAATGATGAAAACAAAGGCGATGATGATTTATTCATCAATAATGATGAATGCCCAGGGGCTGGAGCGATAGCACAGCGGGTAGGGCGTTCGCCTTGCACGCGGCCAACATGGCCGACCCGAGTTCGATTCCTCTGCCCCTCTCGGAGAGCCCGGCAAGCTACCGAGAGTATTCAATATGCCAGACACAGTAACAACAAAGTCTCCAATGGAGACGTTACTGGGCCCGCTCGAGCAAATCGACGATCAATGATGAATGATGGTATGGACGATTCTCAAAAAATTAGAAATTGAGCTCCTATTTGACCCAGCAATACCACTCCTGGGAACATATCCCGGAGAGGCAAAAAAGTATAGTCGAAATGACATCTGCACCTCTATGTTCATTGCTGCACTGTTCACAATAGCCAAAATCTGGAAAAAACCTGAGTGCCCAAGAACAGATGACTGGTTAAAGAAACTTTGGTACATCTACACAATGGAGTACTATGCAGCTGTTAGAAAAGATGAAGTCATGAAATTTACATACAAGTGGTACTACATGGAAAGTATCATGCTAAGTGAAATGAGTCAGAAAGAGAGGGACAGACATAGAAAGATTGCATTTATCTGGGGAATATAAAGTAACAAAATAGAAGACTAACATCCAAGAAGAGTCAAGAAAAGTACCAGGAGGTTCACTCCATGGCTTGAAGGCCAGCCGCACATGCTAGGGGCAAAGGTAGCTCAGATAGTGAACAGAGCACCAAGTAAAGGGTGTTGGGAGGATCCTCCCAGGATGGGAGAAGTATGCTGAAAGTAGACTATAGACCAAAATGATTGCCACTCAATGGCTCTTTTGCAAACCTCATCACCCAAAAGGAGAGAGAGAACAAAGGGGAATGTCCTGCCACAGAGGCAGGGTGGGATGGGGGAGGGGGGATGGGAGGGGGAGGGATACTGGGATCAGTGGTGGTGGAGAATGGGCACTGGTGGAGGGATGGGTATGCGATCATTGTATAACTGAAACCCAAGCACAAAAATTTGTAAGTCTACAACTGTGCCTCATGGCGTTTCACTAATAATTTTTTTTTAAATTATTAGTGAAATAATAATGGAGCGATAGCACAGCGGTAGGGCGTTTGCCTTACAAGCAGCCAACATGGCCGACCCGAGTTCGATTCCTCCGCCCCTCTCGGAGAGCCCGGCAAGCTACCGAGAGTATTCGATATGCCAGACACAGTAACAACAAAGTCTCCAATGGAGACGTTACTGGGCCCGCTCGAGCAAATCGACGATCAATGGGAGGGCCTTTACCTTTTTAAATGATAGAAAATGAATAAGACATTTCTGAAAGGGGCTTGATTAGTCATGGGAAAACGCAAGCTGAAACCACACTGTGATACCGGACACAAAACCACCAAGATGGAAACAATGGAACAGACAGGAAGAGACAATGTTCTCAAGGATTTGGAACCCCAGAAACATGCCGGAGCGGTGGAGGTGCCAAGGCCTTGACTCAGCAGACCAACACTTCCACGGCAACCCAGCAATTCTGCTCCGGGACCTGAGCCCCTCAGAAAGGGACCTTGTGTTTACCCAAAATGCTCTCTGTGATAGCGTCAAACCAGAAATGACGCAAAAATCCTTTCACAGCAGAAGGAAAGCAAATATGGTGTATTTACCCCAGAAACCGCCACATGGTAAAGAGGAAATATAACTGTTCTGACCCAGGCTGCAGCATCTCAGGGATGGACAAGGAGGGAAAGAAGCCAGAGAGGAAAAAATAACACCGCAACCATCCACTCAGGTCAGGAGCAAGCCAGCTGGCCTATAGTGTCACATGTAGTGGAGGGCATAGTGACTTCCCTCCCTTCTGGGGCGGTGGCTGGACGGCAGGCCGGGACTCTGGGCTTCGTTCCTTGGTCCAGGTGCTGCAGCCTTTATTCCTGGGAAATATCTATTGAGTTGTATTCCTGGGAGGTGCGTCCTTCTCTGGGTGTTATATTCTGTAGAGGGGGAATGGCGTGGTGAGTTATACAAAACTTAACAGGAGCCAGATCGGTAATACAGCAGGTAGGGCGCTTGCTTTGCGTGCAGCCGGCCTGGGTTTGATTCCCGGCACCACATATGATCCCCAAATCCCCGCCAGGAGTGATCCTTGAGAACAGAGCCAGGAGTATGCCCTGAGCACCATCGCGTGTGTCCCCCAAACAAAACCAGAAAAAAAAAAAGCAAATAATTGTCTTAGGACATGTTTGTTCAGTCCCTCTTCCTCTTCCTTCCTCTCCCTCCCCTGGGTCTACACTGTCGGTGGCTTCCCAGCTGCCAGCCTCCAGCTTGTTTGCATGATTCCTGCTCTCTCCTTCCTGATTCTGCTGCTGTAACTCCTGGGATCTGGGGCACCCCTGGGACCCCAAACGGAGACATCCTCTTCGCTTATACAGTTAGACCTGCAAAGTCCCTATTTCCAGATAGGTCCCGTTCTGAGTTCCTGCTGGGTCTGAACTGTGGGTGGAGTGGGAGTGGGGGGGGAGAGTGGGGGGAAGTGGGGAAGGTTGACCTTCTTGCGGTCTGGGTCACCGTTCCATGGTGACAGGGGTCCCTGGTGCGTTCAGTGGCTGATAGACGTTCCACGAGTGATAGAAACAGGTTGCAGACCCATCACCAGACAATAATCAGCATCCTTTATTTCCAGTTCCACAGACCAGATACAGAGAGGGCAACGGCTAGAGCATGGGGGATGGTGGGAAACAATGGGAACTGGGAAAGGATACAGGGGAAGTGTAGCACAGAGGAGAGTCTAACACAGGATCGGAGCACTACTGAGTACCCCTGGGGCGTCCACGAGCCAAGCAAGCCCTGCAATGGGCGAGACTAGGGAACAGGGAACTCAGCAACTGACCAGGTAACCTCCCAGGAAGCCGACGGGCCTGAGCCAGGCCGAACTCCTCATAATAGAGGAGCAATAATCACAAATTAGGGTAGGCAGCGCTGTCCTTTGCCTCTGAGGCAACAATGTCTCCAATGCTCTCTCCCCTCAAGAACCCTCGGATGTATCAACAGGGCAGCAGGGCCATCGGGGGATGCAACAGCGCCCCATACAGTTGTGCTGTGCAACTCCCTGCCAGCCCCGAAGCTCACCTTCCCATTTCCTTTGGTGCTGCCTTCCAAGGATCGTTCCAGGTGTTGCTATTGTCCCTTGAGTCCGTGCTCTTCTTCAGGGATTAGTCCCTCAGAGAACATGAACATCAGGGTCCCGCCAGCCAGGAAGCACGTCTAGAAAAGAATTTCTGCAGAATCTTTGCTCAAGGTCGGACCACCCCAGGGCCACGAATCCTGCTCCACGGACCAGCCTCTTCCCCGGCGACCGAGGCTTCGCCCTCACCCCTGAGAGCCGGGATTTTGCCGTCTAGCCACAGGACATTCCGAACCCCAAGTCCAAGGCATGGATGGTCCCCTGCATTTCATGCTGAGCCAAGCTTCCCAGGATGGAAACAACCCCCGTTGTCTTGTCCTGGGCACTGGGCGCAGGCAGCCTGGCCTGCTTGAGGACCACCAGTCAAGTGGGTCAGCCATGTCCCCCCCCCCCCTCATTCCTTTTCTCATTCTGGGCTTCATTGGGATCCCCCCGAGGTAACTATCTTTGGGGATGGAACCTTGAAGAGGTCATTAAGGTTAAATGAGGTCACAAGGCGGGGGCAGAGGTGGGAGGGCTGCTGGCCAGCAGAGAGGAAGAACCTGGGGAGACACACACAGGGGAAAAAGCCCGAGGGATGCAGAGAGCAGAGAGCTGTTGGCTGTCCATGCCACAGAGCAAGGCCTCGGGAGAAACCAGGGGTGTGTCTCCTGACCCTGGACTCTCTTGGTCACAGAGTGCGAGAGTAAGGTCCATCCTTATGTAATTTTATTTTTCTTTTTGGGTCACACTCAGTGATGCACAGGGCTTACTCCTGGCTCACGCACTCAGGAATCACTCCTGGCGGTGCTCGGGGGACCATAGGGGATGCTGGGAATCGAACCCGGGTTGGCCACGTGCAAGGCAAACACCCTACCCGCTGTGCTATCGCGCCAGCTCCCAACTTTATGTAATTTTTGCTTAAAATTTTTTGCTGCAGGGTCTGGAGCGATAGCACAGTGGGTAGGGCATTTGCCTTGCAAATAACCAACCTGGGTTTGATTCCCAGCATCCGCTATGGTCCCCTGAGCACCGCCTGGAGTAATTCCTGAGTGCTGAGCCAGGAGTTTGGGTCACACCCTGAGCATCGCGGGGTGTGACCCAAAAAGAAAAAAAATTGTTGCAGGGCCAGAGAGCTAGTACGGAGGGGAGGGCACTTGCCTTACATGTGGCCGGTTCGGGTTCAATTCCTGGAATCCCATAGGGCCCCCCTAAGCACCACGAGGAGTAATTCCTGAGCACAGATGGGTGTGGCACAAAAACAAAAAATTTAAAAAAAAATTGTTGTTGTTTTGGGGTCACACCTATAAATGCTCAGGGGTGGCTCCTGGTGGTGCTTGGGAAAACATGGGGGGTCAGGGAGGAAACCTGGTCCTCTGAGCTCAGCCCACCGAGTCTGGCCCCCAGCTCTGTCCTTGGATTTCCTTCCGCAGCCGGGCTGCCTCAAACAGCCACCCCACCCAAAGACTGGGTCTTTCCCTGACTCCCCTGGGTCTGGGGTTGATTCCCCAAGAAGTTGTTTTAGAGACAAGAATTTGAGTGGGAGGAGGGGTCCGAAAATACCCACAGAGGGGTGGGAAGAGAGGGCAGAAGCGAAGAGCAGGCAGCCAATCAAGAAGTGCCATGGGGCCCATGGGGGATTCAGTGGGAGCACAGGCTTTGCCTGTGGGGGACCAGGGTTCCATCTCTGGTCCCCCAAGCACCACTGGGTGTGCCCCCCAAACAAGCAAACAAACAAACAAAGATCCTCCTTGTGTAGGCTGCCCCCATGGCCAGCTGGGACTCATCCACTGGAAACCAAGAATTTGAATCAGCTGCACAGCTGAGGACCTGGGAATGGACATTCCGCCACCCTCATCATTGCCTCTGGCCAAGAGACCTGTCACCTGCCCTGTACATAGACGAGGAATCTCACACTCACCGCTCACCTCTCTGCCCTCCTTTCTGCACGAGTCCATTCATTCCCTCCCTGGCTCATTCATGCAACACGTCTGCGGGGAGTGGGGCGGCGGGGGGGGGGGGGTGGAGTGGGGGAACGGGGCACCGTGGACAGATGTGGGTGCTGACCAGGGCTGTGGCTACGCACAGAACCAGGCTGGACCTGGGTGAGCGCCCAGAGAAGCAGCCGTTTCTGGGGGTACTCACTGAAGGAGACTGGGGCGTTTTTATTTTTTCCTGGAAATAACGACCCCCGTGTTAACAGAAAGACACGCGGCCGCCAAGCGGGAATAAGCTGAGGCAGCGAGCAGGCACAGGAGCTGTCCCCAGCTCCAAGAGCGAGTGGGGCCTGCACCCCCAAATTCCCGAGCCAAGTCCCGAGGGGCTGGAGGGGGGGTCTTAGGGTATTTCCCCGAAGATGAGGGGACATTGGCGGGGATGGGGGCACGGCTCACTCTGCAAGCAGAGGAGCTGGAAGCCCCCACGGCCCGACACCGCAGATGAAGATCACGTAGTAGAGCGTGGGGCGGGGCCTGCCAGTGCCGAGGCCCCGCCCCTCTCAGGCCACGCCCCCGGCCTGCTAGGTCCTGGGGACGGCAGCAGGTCACCAAGATGTGATCGGAAAAGGTTTTTTTTTATTTTTGCTTTTTGGGTCACACCCGGTGATGCACAGGGGTTACTCCTGGCTCTGCACTCAGGAATCACTCCTGTCAGTGCTCGGGGGACCATATGGGATGCTGGGAATCGAATCCGGGTCGGCCACGTGCAAGGCAAACGCCCTTCCCGCTGTGCTGTTGCTCCGGCCCTGGAAAAGCTTCTCTTAAAAAAAAATATTTTCATTTTTTCATTTCATCATCCTGTTATTCGTCGATTGCCTCGAGCAGGCCCCAGTAACGTCTCTTTCATCCTAGCCCTGAGATTATATTCAAGGCTCTTTAGGAGAATGAGACCCATCATTGTTACTGGCATTTGGCATATTTGGTACGCCACGGGGAGTTTGCCAGACTCTGCCCTGTGGGCAGGCTACATTCGATAGCCTGCAAGTTTGTCCAAAGTAGGAATGAGATAATAAGATGTCATAAAAAGATGTCCTGATAAGATGTCGGGACGGGGAGGAAAGCTCAACCCGCTCCCCTCCAAGGGGCCCCAGCGAGGAACAGCCAGGCGCGGGGGCAGGAGACTGCCAGGAGACAGAACAGTGCAGTCTCCTGCCCCCGCGCCTGGCTGTTCCTCGCCGGGGCCCCTTGGAGGGGAGCGGGTTGAGCTTTCCTCCCCGCCCCGACCAGGGCTCCGGCAGCCGAAGACCTCCAGGACCAGCCACCACCATGCTGAGACCACTCTCCGCACACATGAAGGTACCAGCAGAGGGACAAATCCACGCGGGTTCCGGGGCCGAGATCTCCAAGCCTACTCGGATTGGAGTCGAGCATCCTCCACCCAGATCCTCCAAATTCCAGTAGGCGGGGGTCACACCCACCACCTGGCCCCCTGGCACCGTGTAATCCCATCAACGGCCACGACTCAGAGACTATAAAATCCAGCTCCCGGACGAGAAAAAATAAATAAATAAATAAAAAGCTTCTCTTGAGCTCCCGCAGCAGACAAAGCCAGGTTGGTCAGATAAGCGTCTCTCCATTTAGCTTCTCTTTCAAGATTAACTTGACCTGGGTCATTTCATATGCTCCTGGAAATCAAGCAATATTCTGTGTTTCCAACAATTGATAAGAAGCAACCATTAGGGGCTGGAGCAATAGCACAGCGGGTAGGGCGTTTGCCTTGCACATGACCAACCCGGGTTCGATTCCCAGCATCCCATACGGTCACTGAGCACGACCAGGGGTAATTCCTGAGTGCAGAGCCAGGAGTAACCTCTGTGCATTGCCGGGTGTGACCCAAAAAAGCCAAAAAAGAAAAAAAGAAAGAAACAACCATTAGCCTGTCCTGTGTCATTTAAGAAAGTTCTAATACTATAATCACTTTAAATAAACTACTGCCTTCCCACTAAGTAAACTGTTAGAACAGTGTTATCTTTCATCTTCCTTCCTTCCTTTTTCTTTTTTTTTTAATGGGGGATGATGGGGTTCTAAATAAGCTTCTCTTGATTATATTTGTTTTCAATGGAGCGCCATGCCTAGTGCTGCTTGAGGACTCCCAGCTCAGTGCTCCCTCCTAATGGCCGTGCCTACGGATAACAAAAGACAGGGCCGCTCAGTCCTTTCGGACACCACCCCATGTTCCCCAGTCTGGAACAGCCGTCCTTCGGAGACCCTAGCCAGAGGACAAGCCCTGGCGATTCTCCGATTCTCCGTTCTTATCCCTGCTGCTCCCACACTTCCTCATGCCTGGAGGTGGTCTTCGAATGACCTCAGGGCTGCCCTGGGGTGCATCTGCCAGCTTCCTGGCCCTCAGGCTGCCCTGTCTCCTGCTCATCCTGCTCTCTCCTCCCTGCCCTGTGATGGGTCAGTGCCATGCTTGCATGTAGTCTGGCTCCACATGTCCCAGTTCCAGCTGGCACAGGATTTCTGGCTGCTGTGGGCTCCCTCTTGCCCAGGTTCGACAGTCTCAAGGGGCCGCAGCTTCCTGCTGCCCCTAGTCATTCTGGAGGCCGGTGCTCACCTCCTTACATGCTTCCAAGTCTCCCCAGAGGGTGGTTTGCTTCCATAGATGTGGGCCTGCCCTCAGGGATCAAAAGGGTGAGAGATCTGGGCAGTGGCTGGTAACAGCCTGAAGATGAATGCATGGCCAGATGCCGGCCCTTGGGTATCACCTAGATCTTTGCCTCTGTCACGTTTTTTTCTTCTAGAGCCCTGAGCAGAAAACCAAAACAATTTCTGGAACTAGAGCAATAGTACCGCAAATGAGGTGTTTGCCTTGCATGCAGCTGACCCGGGTTTGATCCCCCGCATCCTGCAAGGTCCGCAAGTCCTTCCAGGAGTGATTCCTGAGTGCAGAGCCAGGAGTCAGCCCTGAGCACCACCGGGTGGGACCCAAAAAAACAAAAAAGAAAAAAAACAAAAAAAAAGAAAACTCCTCCCTTACAAAGGCTGGAGGACTGATCCTTGGTTGGTAGCTGCCACAAGTGTGGGGAGGGCAGTTAGGACAGAGAAGGGACCAACTGTGACAATGATGGTTGGAAATGGTCACTCTGGACAAGACCTGAGTGCTAAAAGGAGGTAAAGGGTTATACATGGTAACCTTTCAGTGGCTGTACTGCAAACCATAATGCGAGAGAGAGAGAGAGAGAGAGAGAGAGAGAGAGAGAGAGACAGAGAGACAGAGACAGAGAGACAGAGACAGACAGAGATGAGGGGGAGAGGAGAAAAGTTTCTGCGGTAGAGGTAGACTGCAGGTGGGGGTGGCAGAAGGGAAACTTGGGGACACTGGTGGTGGGAAACGTACAGTGGTGAAGGGACGGGTGTTGGAACACTGTGTGATTGAGAAATAATCAAGAACAATTTTGCAACAGTGTATCTCAGAGTGAGTTAATTAAAAAATAAAATTTAAAAAAAAGGCTGGAGAGAGGGGCTGGAGCGATAGCACAGCGGCTGACTCAGATTCGAGTCCCAACATCCCATATGGTCCCCTGAGCACCACCAGGAGAGATTCCTGAGTGCATGAGCCAGGAGTAACCCCTGTGCATCGCCGGGTGTGACCCCAAAAGCAAAAAATAAATTAAAAGGAAAGAAAAAAGGCTGGAGAGGAGCCTGGGCAGGGTCACCCCATGAGGAGGTGGTCATTAGTGCTGTCCGGGGGCAGGGGGTGGGGCACTGGTTCACAAGCATTAGGGGTTCGAGGAAGCTCCCTGTCCAGGGAGTGCAAGGTGGGTGAGCCCCATAGCCAGTGAATAAGCAGCGAGTCTCTTTGAGGGGTGAGGCCAAAGGAAACACAGGTGCTGAGAGTCTGCATGCCCAGGGGAGGGGGTGGGCACAGTGCGGGGGGGTGTGGGGAGGACACTGTCCAGGTCCGAGCACTAGAAAGCAGGGCGGAACCATAAAAAGGAAAAAAAATGGGGCCGGAGTAATAGCACAGCAGGGAGAGCGTCTGCCTTGCATATGGCTGACCCGGCTTCGATTCCCGACCTCCCACAGGGTCCCCTGAGCACTGCCAGCAGTCATTTCTGAACATCACTGGATGTGGTCCAAAAAGAAAAGGGGCAGGAGATGAGTCCAGGAACTGGGGTTTTCGGGAGCCCCAGGTTTGCTCCCCGTGCCACATGGTCTCCGGCATTGCTAGGAACAGGCCCTGGGCTGTGCTGGGAACAGCCCCAACCCCAGGGGTGTGGTGCAAAAAAAACAAAGAAAGGAAAGAGAAGGAAAACCACTTATCCTGACAGTGAAGGCCAGCGGCCGTTTCTGGCCTCCCCAGTTCTGGCCTCCCCAGGGTCTCCCTAGGCCCCCTTATGCCTGTCAGTTTAGAATTAGGCAGAGGATGGGGCTGGAGCAATAGCACAGCAGGTAGGGCGTTTGCCTTGCATGTGGCCCACCCGGGTTCGATTCCCAGGATCCCATATGGTCTCCTGAGCACCGCCAGGGGTGATTCCTGAGTGCAGAGCCAGGAGTAACCCCTGTGTATCGCCAGGTGTGACCCAGAAAGCAAAAAAAAAAAAAAAAAAAAAGAGAGATAGAGGAGGGGTCAGAGGGATAGTACGTTTGCCTTGCATGAGGCCGAACCAAGTTTGATCCGCGGCATCCCATATGGTCTCCCCAGCACTGCCAGGAGTAATTCCTGAGTGCAGAGCCAGGAGTAACCCCTACCGACCGCAGCATACTTCCCCCCTGAAATGAGAAAATGTCAAAATTCAAAGTCCTCATCTGCCTTTGTCAAAAAGAGGGGCTGGTCTGGGTGTATAGGATAACAATTGATTTGTCCTTTCTCCCTTGCCACAAGGACCTTAAGTTTATCAGGTTGCATCCATCACAGTGCTCCCAAGTCACTCCCATTCCTTTATCAGTAACCACTTCTCTATGCTCTCTTCCCCAACCAGTTAATCAGCTTTTCCTCCTATTCAGACTCTGTTAATTTGTAAGGTCAGATCCTTCTAAGACACTGAACTTGTATTGTAAGTTAATTTTGCCTTTCTCCTCTCCTTATGTCTTATGAATAGTTTACTTTAATGCAATGTCCTTTTTGTAGAGATACAGGAAGACAGTTAATATTATGCTTTGTAATTTAGGATTTAATTGGCTTTGAATATTATTCATTCCCGTGCATCTGCTTTCTCGACTTAAACCTCAGTTGCCCTTAGTTCCTAGCACCCCAAAAGCAGGGTCTCGATGAGGGACTGAATGGACCCAGGACAGGCTGTTAGCTACCCTGGCATTGAAATGGGCCAGGCCAAAGTGCCATGATTCTTAACTATAGGTTAAGAGCTTGGTCATAGACAAATGCTGTCATGATCCAAAAGTAGCAACGAGACTAGGACCCTGCTAGGGATAGGAAAGACTATCTGGCCTGAGCACTGTAGTCTGAGATCAAGATGGCCCTAGGAGAACAATTCTATAAGCTTAATGTATTTCTTACTGTATCCATACAAAATGATTAATATCATGAATGCTTATGTTTGTTGGACAAGGAGAGGAGAAACACACCTGGGGGATTCCGTTCTAGGGTGGGTCGACCTGCTAAATGAGAATCTGTCCTAGAAGTGGCTTTTCCCGAATTAAAGAACTTTACCCCTATTGATTGTGACCACACCTATGTGTAAGCCCCAACCCCTCATGCGTTGGGATATAACTAGACTGTAAGAGTGGGTGAGAGAATCGAGATCAGGATCCAGAAACCAGAAGGAGAAGGAGAAGGAGATCCAGATTCCAGATCCAGACTCCAGAAGGAGAAGGAGAAAGGGGATCCAGATTCCAGAGCCAGAAGGAGGATGAAGTGGGATCGAGGAGGAGAATGAAGTAGCATGAGGGAGGAAGAAGCAGGAGGAGAATCAGAGGAGAATGGAGATGGGAATGGAATAAACTGCAACTGACACCAACCAGCCTGGCCCTCGTTTCCTTCCTTGCCTGCCCATCGCCATTGACCTCCCTGGAGTGGGGGAAACGGCCTGAGACTACCGGATGCGGGCGGCGGAGAGAGATAGATCACTGCTGTCTTTTTGTGCTTACACAGGGTGGGAGCTGAGGGGAAGAGGGGGTGCCTGGGGTTCTCTCCCTGAATGTAAAGTTCACCTTTAAATTCCAGAGAATAAATCCACATATACGTGATGAACAGAATTCCTCCCTGCCTCTGCTGGGGCCGGGATGGAGCTGGGGAGATGGTCCTTAGTGGAGAGACCCACAGATACAGTTTCCTGGAGAAAAATACTTACGGGCTCCCAAGGGGCTTCTTGGAAAGGGCCGTGCCTGCAGTTCTGGGAAGTGATATTAACCCTGTTTAAGAGACAAAGCTGAGTGGGGAGGTGGCGGAGGGGCGGGGGAGGGACACTGGGACATTGGGTGGAAAATGTACACTGGTGGAGGGATGGGTGTTCCATCATTGTATGACTGAAACTCAAACATGTATCTGACTGTGATTCAATTTAAAACAATAAAAAAAAAAGCAAATCGGCTACATCAGACTGTTTCTGAGGTCGGAGTGATAGTTCAGAAGGGAGGGCGTTTGCTTTGCACAGCCAACCTGGTTCAATCCCCGGTATCCCATAAGGTTCGCCTGGGCACTGCCAGGAGTAATTCCTGAGTGCAGAGCCAGGAGTAACCCCTGAGCATTGCTGGGTGTGACCCAAAAAGCAAAAAACGAACCGAAACGAAACAAACTAAACAGTTTCTGTACTGCAAAATAAATGACTGCTAAATTTAAGAGAGAGAGAGAGAGAGAGAGAGAGAGAGAGAGACAAAGCTGGAAAAAGAGGTGGGGCAGGCAGAAGAAAGAACAGGAGTGAGGATGCAGGTTTTGGGTGGGAGGGAGACACCCAAGTTCAGTCCCCAGCATCACCTGGTCCCAAAGTGTGGCCAGGTACAGACTCCGAGGCCCCGGAGCACTGTGGGATGTGAAGTTGGTACACACCACAGGGCCTAAGTAACTTTGAATCCTCAAATGCTGCTTCCCTGGGAATTACCATGAGTGGCTAAGTACCCCTTTTGCCCACTTAACACCACTTGGAAGGAAGGGAGGAAAGGAGGGAGGAAGGAAGGAAAGAAGGGAGGGAGGAAGGAAGGAAGGGAGGGAGGGAGGAAAGAAGGAAGGAAGAAAAGAAGGAAAGAAGGAAGGAAGAAAGGGAGGGAGGAAGGGAGGGAAGAAGGAAAAAACAAAGTCCCAGAAGTCTCTGGAACAAACTTTGCAAAGGTTGAAATCAAGAACAAAAACAGGATTTCCACTGATCTGACAAGACACCTCCCTCATGCCCAGGCTTCCAGCAAGCCTGTTCCAGAGCAGATGTGGGTGCAGTGAAGAAAGAGGTGGTATATCAAAGAACAGGGGCTCCCTTTATCTGAGGGGGTCCAGCCCCCTCATTGGGTGGTAGTGACAAGGCAGGCAGGGATGGGAAGGAAGAAGGGCAGAAGAGAGCGAGGGAGGAGGAGGTTCTGAGAAGTTCCAAAGCTTCCAAGAAGGGGCTGGAGCGATAGTACAGTGGGGGAGTGTGTTTGCCTTCCACTCAGCCAACATGGACTTGATTCCCGGCATCCCATAGGGTCCCCTGCATGGGTTTGATTCCCGGCAGCACATAGGCTTCCCTGAGCACCATCAGGAGTGATTCCTGAGTGCAGAGCCAGAAGTAAATCTCTGACTCATCATCTTGGCCTGGTAATGCTATTCTTTTTTTTTTTCTCTTTTTTGTGATGCCCAGGACTGAGCCCAGAACATCGCTCTACTGCTGAACTACGACCCCAGAGTCCTGCTTTTTGTAGGATAACATTGATTTGTCCTTTCTCCCTTGCCACAGGAAGCTTAGGTTTATCGGGTTACTCCCATCACAGTGCTCCCGAGCCACTGCCATTCCTGTTTATCTGTAAACTCTTCTCTGTGCTCTCCTCCCCAGCCAGTTAATCAACTTTTTCCCTAATCAGATTCTGTAAGATCAGATCCTTTTAGGACATTGAACTTGAATTGTAAGTTAATATTGCTTTTCTTCGTCTTTTACATAGTTTACCTTGAAGTAATGTCCTTTCAACACCCAAGAATAGTAGAGATAAGGACCAGGAGGTTTGCTCCAAGACTTGGGAGCCGGCCTCAAATGCTGGGGGGAAAAGGCAGCTCAGATAGAGCAGGGAACACCAAGTAAAGGGTGTTTGGACCACGTGCTCAGATTGGGAGATGCTTGCCAAATGCAAACACAATGGCCACTTAGTGCCTCTATTGCAAATTACAACACCCAGAAGGAAAGAGAGAGCAAAAGGGAATGCCCTGCCACAGAGGTGGGGTGGGGTAGGGGGGGTTACTGGGATCATTGGTGGTGGAAAATGGGCACTGGTGGAGGGATGGGTACTTGATCATTGTATGACTGAAATGTAAACACACAAGTTTGTAAGTCTATAACTGTACTTCACGGTGATTCACTAATTTATAAATAAATAAATAAATAAAAAATAAAGTAATGACCTTTCTTTATGGACACAGGAAGACAGTTAATATTATACTTTGAAGTTGATTGAATCTGAATAATATTTACTGCTGGCTGGGCATCTGCTTCCTTGACTCAATTGCCCTAAGTTCCTAGCACCTCAGAAGCAAGGTCCCGACGAGGGACTGAATGGACCCAGGGCAAGTTGAGAGCTACTCTGGCATAGAAATGTCCCAGGCCAAAGCACCACGATACTCAACTATAAGTTGAGGGCATGATCATGGACAAATGCTGTCATGATCCAAAAGTAACAACAAGACTAGGACCCTGCTGGGGTTAAGAAAACTAACCTGGCCTGAGGGCTGCGAGATATCTATATCTATATCTATATCTATATCTATATCTATATCTCGATAATCCTGTTGTTCGTTGATTGCCTTGAGCAGGCACCAGTAATGTCTCCATCATCCTAACCCTGATATTTTAAAAAGTGCCATAATCAATGTTCTTTCAGGGTTAGGAGAATGAGACCCATCATTGTTACTGGTATTTAGCATATTGAGTACACCACGGGGAGTTTGCCAGACTCTGCCGTGCAGGCAAGATACTTTTGGTAGCCTGCTGCATTCTCCAAAGTAAGAATAATACGAGATAATAAGATGTCTCACAGTCGCAAATGCACTTCCGGGAGCTGGGTTTTATAGTCATATATATATTATTATTGTCATATATGTATATATTATATATATACTGCGGAATATAAAGTGAGATGTCCTCAGGAAGAACCAAACCTTAAGTTTATATCTTTTACTGTGCTCATACAGAATGACATTGCTAGAAATATTAGTAGATTTACTACAACCATTTAAGTGTCGCTGTTGTCCCAAAATTCCAAATGGGATTGGACCACCATCTCCTTCGTGCAAAATTTTACTTCACAGAGCAGGGAGAAAGGAATGCAAAGTTTAAGAAGAGAACTCCCAGAACGACCACCAACTGGGAGCTCTTTAGCTCTGTGGCGGCAACATGGGAAGATGCGGTCATTGACAACATTGATGAGGAATACAATCGACTGGTTCAGCACCTCCATGATTGTGCGAGGAACGCTGAGAGAGAGATAACCACAAAAAGACGCCTGTCTTCAAAAACTCTTGAGCTCATTTGCCAATATAGCTTGGCGCAAGCCTCACACAACAGCAAGCAAATGTCCAAGCTTGCAAAGCAGTACAGAGAAACGATAAAGGAAGACCTCAAAGAGACAAGAGCCAGCAGTGCTGGCAGATGCGGCAGAAGCCCGGAAAAGCATTCGCAATGCCCGCCTGTCCTTCGCCAACTACAAGACCAAGATGACTGCCCTCTGATGTCCTGATGGATCTATCACATCTTCCAGAAGGGCAATGGAGATTATCCATGACTTCTACTTGGATCTCTTCAATAGCCACGTCCACCTGCCAACATACCAAATTCCGCAGGATGGATATGTCGTTCCCAACATTCTCCCTTCCGAAATCCGACACGCCATTTCGTGAGTAAAGAAGCGAACAACACCTGACCCATACAAGGTTAGACCAGAACACCTGAAGAACCTACCGTCAGTACTCATCAATACACTGGTTCGGCTCTTCACATGCTACCAGTCTGAATGCAAGGTTCCGTCCCAATGGAAAACCAGCAGGACTGTTCTACTGTACAAGAAGGGAGACATCCACGACATTGGCAACTATTGCCCAATCTGCCTGTTGTCTGTCATCTACAAGCTGTTCACTCCAGTCATCCTGAATAGGATTGGCAGAACACTAGATGAAGGACAACCATGCAAACAAGCCAGGTTCCGAAAAGGATTCAGCATGATCGACCATATTCACATGATAACCAAGCTCATTGAGGTTTCTCGGGAGTTCAAGATGACACCCTGTCTAACGTTCATTGATTTAAAGAAGCCTTTGATTCTTTTGAGAAAGAAGCGGTCATCGAAGCCCTAGCCAAACAGGGTGTTCAGGATCTTCCGTGAGCTGTATTACGGATTCACTACCAGGATCTCACCATTCTACAAGGAAGTGATCATCGATGTCAAGAGAGGGATTCGGCAGGGTGATACCATTTCACCGAAACTCTTCAGTGCCACCCTTGAGAACGTCATGCAACAACTGGAATGGGAAAGAATGGGAGTGAAGATAAGACGGTCGGCAACTACACCACCTCCGCTTCGCTGATGGAATCATTCTAATAACACCAAACATTAGCCAAGCAGCACAAATGCTGGCCAACTTCGACTGTGAGTGTGGAAAAGTCGGACTACAGCTGAATCTCACGAAGACAATGTTTATGAGAAACGGTCTTGTTCCTAACTTTCCATTTGCTCTCAACGGAATGAACATCTCCAAATGCAACATTTATGTGTACTGTACCTAGGTAGAGAAGTCAACATGATGAATGACCTGGCACCTGAGTTGCACAGGAGGAAGAGAGCAGCTTGCAATGTCTTCAAGAGCGTCAAAGAAATAGCTGAGAAGACAAAGAGCCTCAGGCTCTGGGTACAACTCTTCGATTCCACTGTTCTTCCTGCATTAACATACGCCTCAGAGACCTGGGCCCTACGAAAACAGGATGAGAATGCTATTTGGGTCTCCCAAAGAGGGATTGAAAGAGCTATGCTTGGAGTATCATGCTTCACTCAAGTGAGAGAAAGAATTCAGAGTTCCGACCTCTGTCAATGCTCAAGAATCAGGGACACTGTCATGTTTGCCAAGGCATCGGAAATCAGATGGGCTGGACATGTAATGAGATTTGGAGATGACCGCTGGACTAGAGCCATTAATGACTGGATTCCACGGGACATCAAAAAATCGCTTGGCTTCCCAACTACGAAATGGTCAGACTTCTTCTTTAAGACCCTGAATGATCAGTTTGAGGCTCTTTGTGTTCCTAGAACGAGCAGACGCATTGGGCTACACTAGCATGCAACAGGGACAAATAGAGATGTTACTGGTGCATGCTCGAGCAAATCGATGAGTAATGGGATGTCAAGTGTCAAGTGGATTACTAGTTGAGGGAAGAAGAAAGCGACACACCCCACACCCTTGTTGGGATCCCACCCTTGAGTGGTTCTAGTTATCTGGAGTAATCACTCTTTTTTTTTTTTTTTTGCTTTTTGGATCACACCCAGCGATTCTCAGGGGTTACTCCTGGCTTTGCACTCAGGAATCACTCCTGGCGGTGCTCAGGGGACCATATGGGATGCTGGGAATTTAATCCGGGTCGGCAGCTTGCAAGGATAACACCCTACCCTCTGTGCTACTGCTCCAGCCCCCGGAGTAATCTCTTTAGATGAGATTTTATCCTTGAGTTAATCTCCTGGAGGAGTGGTTTTACCCCCCCTTTGTTGATTTGTCAACCCACCTTTGTGTCATCACCCTCGTGATTGCTACATAAACTAAGACTATGAGAGCGGAGGGGCAGAGTCAGATCCAGAGGCCAGAAGGAGAATGAGAGGGGAGCAAGAAGGAGAACGAAGGGGGCTCAGTCTTGAGAGAGAAAAGCAGAAGGGGAGTGGAGATTGGAATAAACTACAGTTGATACCGACCAGTCTGGCCCTTGTTCCTTCCTTCGCCTACCTCACCTTCGTCCTCCCCGGGGTGGAGTAAGTGGCCCGAGACCACTGAACGCAGGCGGCAAGAGAGATAGAGTGCTGCCGGCCTCTTGAAAACACACATCTGGTTCCCTTTTGAAAACTTTTAATTTTTCAGGGAACCTCCAAACAGTTTTCCACGGTGGCTCCCTCATGTGGACTTTTGCAAGAATGCAGATTTCTGGGCTCCTTGTTGGCCCACTACAGACGCTGTGTGTGGAGGGAGGGGCCCAGAAATACGTGTTTTTATTATTTAGAGGGATTTAGGGGTTCATATCTAGCAGTGCTCAGGGCTTCCTGATGACTCTGTGCTCAGGATCACTCCTGATGGGGCTTGGAGCACCCTCTGGTGCCAGTGATCAGATCCACATTGGCTACGTGCCAGACAAGCGCCTTCCCCGCTGTACTGTCTCTCCCGCCCCAAGAACCTATATTTTGTTTGTTAGTTTTGTTTTGAGGGGTCACAGTGTCAGTCCAGTTCTGTGGTCAGGGGTCATTCCCGGCAGTGCTCAGTGCTCAGGAGACCATATGGAGTGCAAGGGATCAAACCCTGGTCTGCCTCGTACAAGACAAATGCCTTAATTGCTATACTGTTGCTCTGGCCCCAGGACCTTTGTGTTTGGGGTGAGGGAGTTGGTTTGGGGGCCACACTGGTGATACTCAGGGCTTACTCCTGGCTCTGCATTCAAGAATTACTGTTGGCGGGTCTCAGGAGACCATATGGGAAGCTGGAGATCGAAGCTGGGTCAGCCACCACTAACCAGCACCCACTTGGATGAGTGCCCTACCCGTTGTAATGTCTCTCCAGCCCCCAGGAACCTGTATCTTAAGGCCCGTTTTGCAGGGTCAGATACGAAATTATTGTTGAATTGTTGCCTGACCACCCTAGACACTTGACCAAATACCTTTGTTCGGTTAACTAAGTAAGATTCTTTTTGAAACAATAAGGCATGTACTGCTTACATAATCAAAACCCTATGTAAACTGCTTGCTGCCTGAAGTCGGGGTTGCTAAGCAGAGACCACTCTGTGGGTGAGATAGTTGACCCCAGTATACTGGAATCAAACTTCTACTGCTTTTGTATTATCATGTTCGTGTCTCTGTCTGTCTGGCCGGTTGGGAACCCAGAATCCTGGGCTTAACACACTGTTTAGCATATTTAACGAAAGCCATCTCAGGTTCTCCAAGGAGGCAGCCCCAGCAGCAGGGGAAGGGACCCGTCTCCCATGCCAGGGACCTGCCACCCTCTGCACCTCCAGATGTGGGTTCCTGGTGGACATAAAGAAGTTAGCCCAGGTGAGAATTGACTCCAGGGCTGGGCAAAGAACACCCCCCCCCCAGACTGTGTTTGGGCAAAATCTTGGGGTTGACCGAAATGCATGCTGATAGGCCAGAGGGAAGACTCGAGGAGTTTGGGAAGGGGCATGGGCTTCATGCATGGGTTGAACAGAACAGGGGCCGGAGGTTATTTGCTTGCACACAGCTGACCTGGGTTCGATCCCCAGCACTCCACATGGTCCCTGAGTCCACCAGGAATGATCCCTGAGTGCAGAGCCAGGAGTCAGCCCTGAACACTGCTGGGTGTGGTCCCCAAACAAAAATAAACAGAAAGAAACAGTTTATGGGATTGACTTGGAAGCAAATTTAGCCTTGTCTGGGCGATTCCAAGAGGGAAGGGAGGGGGTGGGATCCCGGCAGTAGTGAAGTCAGTGGGCCCCCATGTGTGGTTTATGTGAGGCGGGGAGGAGAGAGACAGCCACTTTCTCCTGATCCGCCTCTGCTATCCTAGGACCCGCTGGGAAGATGAGGACTGATAAAATCTGTGATGAGCCCCTGCTCGGCATGGGCTTGGGCACCGCCAGCCCCACAAGGTGGCTGTCAGGCCATACCTGAAGTCTGCTTGGTCTTCTTGGCACGGGAGTCAATCCCCGCCACCCGATTTCTCAGGAAGCCACAGAGTCAGGTTGGAATGAGGAATTGCTCTTTGCAGGAAAGGAAGGTCAATCCTAGGTCTTACCCGAGGTTAAGGGCTTTTGTCTCACCTCTCAGAAAGTAATTTTAGGAGGGAGTATGATGCTGTCAGCAGGTCAACCTGTACCTGTGGAGCAAGTGCATCAATAGTCTGTTGGTGCCTTCAGACTTCCAGATACCCCAAAATTGCTGCTGTGCCTTTGGCCAGATCCCTACAACTTGGGGCCAAGTTTGCCAAGAAATTTAACAGTCAAGATTTAGGTATGTGCAAGCCACACCCACAAACCATCTCTGGCTCAGCTTAATAAGCTCATTTGTTGGCCTTATTTCACAGACCCATAAATCTCGAAAGAGATTGAAAGATGCAGCTAGGGCCGGTGGTGCTGGTGTGGAGGTAAGTGGGAACCCGTGACTGAGATCTCCAAGTCCACTTGGATCGGGACTGGGCCTCCTCCCCCCAGGTCCCCAGTTGTCCAGTAGCTTGGCAGTCACACACACAAACTGCCCCCAGCGCCATGTAATCTCATCAATGACCAAGACCCAAAGACTATAAACTAAACTCCCGGAAGAGAGCGACACAGAATTTTCTGGACATTATATTCTATCCATAACAAGCAATACAAAACAAATCATCTAGCATTGCCTTTTTGGCAGGTTTGAGTGGTGATGGGACTGGTGTTGAAATATCGAATGTCTCCAAAGTAGAGAGAGAGTATGGGGGAAATTGTCTACCACACAGGTAGGGGAAGGATTGGAACCGGAGGGTGGGAGTGGGGGGAATACTAAGGATTTTGGTGGTAGAAAATGTGAACTCGTGAAGGGAGGGGTGTTGCATGATTGTATGACCGAAGCTCAAACATGAAAGCTTTGTAACTGTATCTCACGGTGAATCAATTGAAAGGGGGAAAAAATTAAAAATTAAAAAAGAAAGAATTTTAGGAGTATACAGTGAAGTAAAACAGATTTTAGTTGGAGATTTTGGAAGGTGAGGAGGGAGGGAAAGAGAGAGAGAGAGAGAGAGAGAGAGAGAGAGACAGACAGACAGACAGACAGACAGACAGACACAGACAGACAGACGGAGAGACAGAGAGACACAGAGAGAGTGTAATGCGCTCAAGAGAGAACACAGGCTTTTCTAAAGGCGGAGAGAACTTTGAATGGGTTTTTAGTCTGGAATATTCTGGAGTTCTGAAATGTTCTGGAATGTTCTGGAGTCTTCTTTGGACTGAATTGCAAAGGTCAATCAGATTAAGGAAGGGGGTTAACGGTTTTGAGGATTTTCCTTCAGGGCCTTTCTGTGGGGAGGGATCTGCTGCTGCTGAAGGTCTTATTTGATCTTGTTTACTGTACCCACAAGATGGATCAGCCTTAGACTTCCCAGAAATGTCATTGGAAACCTAAGTGATTTTATTACCTAGAAAGATCATTGCCATGGGCCTTTCCCTATCTATCTGCCTACCTACATTCCTTGTAAATGCCAGCTCTGTGCTCAGGGATCACATCTGTGATCAGGTATGTCTGGTGCATGGCCAGGTGGTCTTAGAAGGGGGGTTCTAAACACTGTTGACCACAGGTGGTCTCTGCCTGCCTTTCACTCAGAGAAACAAAGTAACATATTTGTCTGCTTCTGAAGCAAGACTGGGATCCAACGGACCAGATGTGTGTGTAAATGAGTATGAGTGTGTGTGAGTGCAGGAATGTGAATGTCGCTGCTCAGGGATGTGTGAGTGTGTGTGCACAAATACAAACTACTCAGGGTCTGGAGCGGTAGGACGGCTGGGAGGATGCTTGCCTTGCACACAGCAGACCCGGGTTCAATATTTGGCATCTCACAGGGTCCCCCGAGCATCACCAGGAGTGATTCCTGAGTGCAGAGCCAGGAGGAAGCCCTGAGCACTGCCGGGTGTGGCCCCAAAATACAAGCTACTGTGTGTGTGTGTGAGTGTGTGTGTGTGTGTGTGTGTGTGTGTTTGTGCTTCAGCATAATTCTTTCAAACTGGAGACTCTCTTCTACACTTTCACAGACCCTTTTGCCAAGAATCATTCCTTCTGCAATAACATCTGTTACAATTCTTTTTTTTTTTTTTTTGCTTTTTGGGTCACACCCATCGATGATCAGGGGTTCCTCCTGGCTCATGCACTCAGGAATTACTCCTGGTGGTGCTTGGGAGACCATATGGGATGCTGGGAATCGAACCTGGGTCGGCCGTGTGCAAGGCAAACGCCCTAACCACTTTGCTATTGTTCCAACCCCACATCTGTTACAATTCTGAACCAATGATTTCCTTGGATTCAGCTCCACATGCTGTGAAACTGCATTTCTCGGCCATCACGATAGTTTCCTGGGAGCATCAGGGACCCCTCCCAGCTGCCGTGGGCCTCGTCCATCTCCCAGACTAGGGTGCTCGGGGCACATGTGTCTCAGTGAACCTGCCCAACCTTGCCCCCCTCCCCCCAAAGGGGGACAAGAACAGGCAAGGTCAACCTTCAAAGGAGCAATTCTCTTTTATTTGGGGTGCTATTTGAGAAGAGCAAACACACTCTTGTTGCGCTGCAGAGCCAGGGATGGAACCCAGGGCATCACTCGGGGTGAGCTCACAGGCTCCCCCCGCGGGGCTGCACCCCAGGCTCTACTGTTTATAGTCCTTACATTTAAATCACATCTCACGCAGAGGGAGAGAAAACAAAACAAAACTGGGCTCTTGGACCTAAACACCCTCACCCCATCTTCCTCTCACTTAAAATGGAGTGTGTGTGTAGGGGTGGGGTCCCAGCTTTCAAACCAGGACAGGTCTTTGTCACCATAGCAGCCTGGACTAAGCAGGGGTCAGGAAGCAGAACCTCCCCCCCAAACCCCAATGCCCTTACCCAGGAATTCAACACCCCATCAGCCCAGCCCAGCTCTGAACCAAAGCCCAGGAGCACCTGCAGTGTGCACTGTTTCCCAGAGGGTTCAAACCGAGTCGGAAACCCGCAGAAAGGCCCTCCAAGTTAGCTGGGTTTTATTCACTTATGGAGGGGCAGGGGTGGGGGTGGAGGTGGGCGGAGAATGGAGTTAGAGCAGATGGCTGAAAAGGGACCACCCTGGAGCATCCCTAGCTCCCCAGAGAGCACAGCTGTAGAAGGGTCCCACCTACAGACATGCAGAGAGAGCATGAGTGCTGGTGGCCGGCCCCAGGGCCTGCTGCGGTAGGGAGGGCCTGAAGAAGCAGGCACAGGCCAGGGAGCGTGAAGGGTGCGCCTGCAGCTGGAACACCATGGACCTGAGTCTGGAGAAGGCCCAAACCCAGCTCAGGAAGAGATTGTAGAGCTGGCCCAGATCCTTCCAGAACCTTCTTCAGTCCAGGGAAGGCCAGGAGCCCAGCTGCACGGGCAGACGTCCCTGACCGGCCTGTCCTCCATATAGAGACACTGAGAGCAGGAACGGGGCCTCTCGGGAGCAGACCCCAGTCAGGACAGGACAGCCTTGCTGGCAGGACGCCTGCGAGAGGGCCTTCTGGTGTCCACAGGCCTGGTCCTCGCGGCCACTTTTTTCTGCCTGGCATCCAGTTTCTTCATGTATTTCTGTACCCACGGAAGCTTGGGGTTAGCACAGAGCTTCTGGCCCTTCTTGTTGGTGAATCTGTTGGAGGGAGAACAGGCCGCCCTTGTGACCCCAGGACGGAGAGAGGGGGGGTGGATGTCCAAGGGACGCAAGTCTGTTTGCCCAATGGCAGAGGTCTGTCCCCCTATCGAATGGGAGAGGCCCTGTCATGGGCAAAGCTGGACAAGAAGGGAGAAGGCGGGGCTGGAGTGATAGCACAGTGGGTAGGGGTTTGCCTTGCACGTGGCCAACCCGGATTGATTCCCAGCATCCCATATGGTCCTCTGAGCACCGCTAGGAGTAACTCTGAGTGCAGAGCCAGGAGTAACCCCTGAGCATTGCCAGGTATGACCCAAAAAGCAAAAAAATTTTAAAAAAGAAGGGAGAAGGAACCCCTCAATCTCCAGCCCCCTGGGAAGAAGGGGTCATAGGAAAGGCATTAAGACCCCCAAGACTAAAAAGGAAAAACAGGTGGTTGCCTTCCGTTCAGGGGGTGTGGCCACAGGAATTCCCTGGGAGCTGGTTCTCACTGAGGGTGCCACGGCGGCCATGCTCACTCACCACGCAGCAAGAGGTGGCAAAAGGGGGCCTGGGAGGCTGGAGTGATAGCACAGCAGGTAGGGCATTTGCCTTGCACATGGTCAACCTGGGTTCGATTCACAGCATCCCATATGGTCCCCTGAGCCCCGCCAGGAGTAATTTCCGAGTGCAAAGCCAGGAATAACCCCTGAGCATTGCCGGGTGTGACCCAAAAAACAAAAAAAAAAGGGGGGGAGGGTCTGGGCCCTCAGTGTCCTGCCCTCTGATCTTTCCCAGCCCCTGTGGGCACACCGCCCTCACCCCCAACACTAAGCATGGCCTCTTGGCGAGAACCTGCACTGGAACTCGCCCAAGGAGGAGGAAAAAGAGGCAGAGGGCGGGGCAGTGGCTTCCCGGGAGCCGGGAGCTGGTCTGGGCAGTCCCAACCCTCCCCGAGGTTCCCGTAGGGTCTCACATCACGCCTTCCTTGGGACAGACGCTTCGGCTGACCAGCTGGTAACTTGCCACTTGGTTCTGCGGAATCTTCTTGGGAATGAAGGACAAGCAACAAGAAGAGGGAACCCTCAAGGTACCTAGGGTGGGTGTGAGAAGGGCAGTGTCCTTTCCCAGTTCCACCAGCACCGACCCCCGCCCAAGCACCCCTCCCGCCAGGCACCCACCCTGCAGAGCTGGCTCACCTGCAGGAACCGCGTGGAGGGCGCAGAAGGCCAGGAGCAGGAGGCCGGTGGCCAGGCTGCAGGGTCCCGCCATGTCTTCAAGCACAGGAGGCAACTCCCGGCTCTGCACTGGGGTGCAGAAGGAGAGGGTCCGGCTCCTACTGAGTCCCTCAACCTCCCTCTGCCCTTTATAGGGGTGGGGAGGCGGGAACGTGGGGTAACCACACCCCCGCCCAGGCTTCCTTGAAAGCCTCAAGCCTCTGAAAGGGGAAGTGCTTACTCAGCTGCCAGGATTCCCTGGACGCTCTAAGAGTGTGTGTGTGTGTGTGTGGGTGGGCGGGTGGGGGGGGGGGGACCCCTCCTGACCCAAAGCTCCAGCTCCCCTGGGGATCCCAGTTTCATCCCTTGCCTCTCTGAGACTCAGTGTTCAAGAGAAACGGTCATGTCCACGACCTCGTCCTCCACACATTCGCTCATCCATTTGTTCAACAATGTCTATTGGGGGCTGGAGGGTGGGAGGGAAATTGGAGACCCTGGTGGTGGGAAATGTTTGGATTTCAGCCAGGTAATGTCCTCCCAATGAAGGGACATTACCTGACTGAAACCCAATGCTGAACAACTCTGCAACGGTGTATCTCACCGGGATTCAGTGAAAAAAGCAAACCAAGGCTTCTGGGCCCTTGGGGAAGCCCATGCTTGTGTTACTAAACTCTCTTCCACTTTCTCTCCCTCCTTTCCCTTCCTAAAAAACTCCAAATAAAATCTGTTTTATCTCAAATTTAAAAAAAATAAATTTAGAGGGCTGGAGTGATAGTACAGAGGGTAGGGCGTTTGTCTTGCACGCGGCCGACCGGGGTTCGATTCCCATCATCCCATATGGTTCCCTGAGCACTGCTAGGAGTAATTCCTGAGTGCAGAGCCAGCAGGAACCCCTGTGCATCGCCAGGTGTGACCCAAAAAGCGAAAAAAAAATTTTTTTAAAAACAAAACCAATAGGGCTGGAGCGATAGCACAGCTGGTAGGGCATTTGCCTTGCATGCAGCCGTCCTGGGTTCGATTCCCTGCATCTTATATGGTCCCCCAAGGACCGCCAGGAGTAATTCCTGAGTGCATAAGCCAGGAGTAACCCCTATGCATGCCGGGTGTGAATCCCCCCCAAAAAAAGAAAAAAAATGTTTTGAAATAAGGAAACAAAACCAAAGCCCAATGTCTGCTGGCTTTGTTGGGGGCAGGGGGGTCACAGCTGAGGGAGTCTGGGGAGCACTCCCAGCCGAGTGCTCAGGGACTCGGTAGGTGGTAGGTCTTGGGGGGATCATGTGTATTGGGGATAGACCTGGGGGTCTCAGCTATGTCTCAGCCCTTGGATTCTCTCGTCAGCCTGTTCCTTGGACTGTTCTTATCTTGAATTGCCGTGCACCAAAATCCCAAGACAGGGTGAACATGAGTGGGTCCAGCTGCTATCACTGACTGTCCTTAACCATGACCCTGGGCCTGGGTGGCCTCGCATTACCCCCTGCCAGTCCCCAACCCCATGCTGGGACCTCTTCAGGCTCCAGGATAGTGGATAGAGCTGGTAGCAGACGCCTCCCCAGGACGCGCGCCTGGGCGCCCCGCAGGGTCCCGAGGCACCCTCTACCTGCTCGCTGGCGCCTCCTGGAGGCAGGTTTTGCTCACCCCGTTGCTTCTGCTCCTGGGACATCCCCTTTGGGAGCCGCAGACTTGTGGGGGCACGCTGCCCTGGAGCAGGGGTCCCATCTGTGGTTTGGGAGGGAGCTCATGGGTGCTTGCACAACACAGCGCTGGGGGACTGAGAGAACTCACAGGACAGAGCGAGACTGGGCACCCTGGAGTCCCCATTCAGAGACGCAGCCTTGGCCTCCCTGTGCCCTGCAAGCGCAGGCATCTCCCCGAAGACGGCCAGCGGGGTCTACGTCTCCCCACACGCAAACTCCAATGCCTGTCCCATGGCCAGTGTAAGGGACGATTCTAGAAGCGACCAACTCTCAACTCTGGGTCCCTCTCCTTGCACCAGGAACATCAGGGATCAAGATGTGCACGGAGGGCCCGTCAGTCAGTCCTCCAAGGCCAGAGAGGCCTGCGGACCCCGCCGCCCATAGTCCCTGCTCATCCTGCCTCTCACCACAAAGCAGAGCAAGTCTTTCACCCCTCTTTGCCCCTTAGAAGCAGCTTCTCCTTCACACAGACGTACAGAGGCCCGTGGCAGTGCAGGGGACCTGGAGAGAGATGCGAGTGGAAGGAAGTTCAGTGCAAAGAGGCCAGGCCTGGGACGCGTGCAGGAAAGTGGGGCTAGGCTTCGTCGGGAGCATGGCGCAAGGAGACACACTCGGCGTGTTGTAATTGGGCTGTGGGGGAGGCAAAGGTCACTGTGTGGGAGGGCTTGGAGTGAGGCATTCCCCGCCTTCCATTAGTAAGATTGTGGGAAGCTTCCCCAAAGCCCTTTAAGAAAACAGTCAAGAGACCGGAGAGGTACAGAGGTCAAGGCACTCGCCTTGCATGCAATAACCCGGGTTTAATCCTTAATGCATCATAGGGTACGTTGAGTGTTAATGGGAATGAACCTTGACATAAAGTCGGAGTAAGCCCTGAGACCCACTGGATGTGGGGGAGAGAGAGAGAGAGAGAGAGAGAGAGAGAGAGAGAGAGAGAGAGAGAGAGAAAGGAAAGAAAGGACAGAGTGATAGTGCAGTGAATAAAGAGCTAGTCTCGCATGTGGCCAACCCAGATTCGATCCCCAGCACCCCATATGGTGCCCTGAGCATCACCAGGAATGATCCCTGAGTGTAGAGCCAGGAGTAAGCCCTGAGCACCACCAGATGTGAGAGACAGACAGCAAGAGAGGCGGGGGCTGGCGGGAACAGAGGGAAAGAGGGGAGGGGGGAGACCCAGGTGATGCACCCCCTGGGGAAGAGGTAAAACAAGATTAGCAGCATTACACAAAGGAAAACTAAACCCTAAAACTAAACCCTACGAAGAATGACACGATTCTGAGCCAGAGCTCCTTATCCCAGCTCCCAAAATGGGATTCTGCCCCTCTCCGGTCTGGGAGGTTGTGGGGACTAGACTCACAGCCAGAGTGACCATTCAGAGTATGAGTAAAGGGACTCGATTGAAGCAATATGACAACTGGTAGGGCACTTGTCTTGGATATGTCCAGCCTGGGTTTTCATCCCTGGCACTCCATATGGTCTCCCAAGCCCCGCCAGGAGTGACCCCTGAACTTAGAACCAGAAATTGCCTCTGAGTAATGCCATAGGATGTGACCCCTAAACAGAACGAATGCAAAAACAAAAGAAGTAACTTCAAATATCTCGAGACATGTCACTGTCACTGTCCTCCCGTTGTTCATCAATTTTCTTGAGCGGGCCCAGTAATGTCTCCATTGTGAGACTTTGTTGTTACTGTGTTTGGCATATTGAATACATCATATCACGGGGAGCTTGCCAGGCTTTGCCGTGCGGGCGAGGTAGCTTGCCAGGCTCTCTGAGAGGGGCAGAGGAATCGAACCCGGCTCAGCCGGGCCGGCTGTGTGCAAGGCAAACGCCCTACCGCTGTGCTATCACTCCAGCCCATCTCAAGACATGGGCTGGAGATACAGTACAGCAGGTAGGGCACTTGCCTTGGATGCAGCCAAGCTGGATTTGATCTCCAGCACCCCGTATGGTCTTCCCAACCCTCCAGGAGTGATCCCTAAGCACAGAACCAGGAGTGAGCCCTGAGCACTGCTGGGTATGGACCAAACAAATAACTCAAGATTATTCCAGGGCTGGAGCGATAGTACAGCGGGTACAGCGTTTGCCTTGCACACAGACAACCTGGATTCAATCCCTGGCACCCCATATGGTCCCCCAAGTGCCACCAGGAGTGATCCTGAGTGCAGAGCCAGGAGTAACCCCTGAGCATCACCGGGTGGGACCCAAAAAGAAAAAAAAATAAGATATGTGATTCGTCAGCAGGTGTGATGGGAAGGGACCGGGGACAGGTCATTGACCCTGGGCTCAGCGTCAGGAAACTGGAGAGCTCAGCTGGACTTTACTGGGAACACTGGAAGAACAAAGAGCTGCAGCTTCTGAGGTGTCTTCCCTAGGGTTGGGAGTTGGGATCATCTGCAGGTTACCTAAGGTCACTGCTTTTGTTTTGTTTTGTTTTGAGGCCATACCTGGTGATGTTATGGGCTTATTCCTGGCTCTGTACTCAAGACTTACTCTGGGGGGCTTGGGGATCATATGGGATGCCAGAGATTGAACCTGGGGTTACTGTGTCCAAGGCCTTACCCGCTGTGTTATCGTTCTGGCCCTTAAGGTCACTTTTTTTTTTTTGCTTTTTGGGTCACACCCGGCGATGCACAGGGGTTACTCCTGGCTCTGCACTCAGGAATTACTCCTGGCAGTGCTCGGGGGACCATATGGGATGCTGGGAATCGAACCCGGGTCGGCCATGTTGGCTGCGTGCAAGGCAAACACCCTACCCGCTGTGCTGTTGCTCCAGCCCCCAAGGTCACTTCTTGATGGTCAGTCCTTTATCCATATTTGCCAGCCTCTCCCTAAAGCCTGAGATGACATGCTTGTAGCCGTAGCCCCATAAAATGGAGCATGGTCATAAGTGGGGAGAGTATCTGCTCGGCCCTCATCCACTCTCCCCACATCACTAGACACCCTGCCTTAGCGTCTGGGTCCTCCCCCAGGAGAAGAATGATGGCCACTGTCTCGGGGGCCACTGTTCACTTTGAGAAAAAAGATTCATGGCCAGAGCTTGGCTTATGACCTGCCACAGACAAGCCAAGGGACAAGCCCCCTCCCAACGAGACCTTTCATTCTTCGGTGGGTTATTTTTTTATATAACCAGTTGAGTTACTGAACCCCTGGATGAGTTGATTAAATGTGTTGCCTGTGACTTAAGTGTTGTAGAACCCCAAAGGAACTACTATTAATCCCATGGAACTGGTCGGTGAAGTAACGTCACACAGTTCCTGGCCCCCCCACCTCCAGCCTGCACCTCCAAACTGGAACCATTCTGCAGGATTTCTAAGATGGGGTTGAGGGGAGTGAGGAGAGAAAGGTGAGCAGAGGGCCTGGAGCAACAGTACAGCAGATGGGGTGCTTGCCTTGCACGTGCAGAACCCAGGTTCAATCCTGGTATCCCATAGGGTCCCTCGAGCACCACTAGGAGTGATCTTTGAGTGCAGAGCCTGACCCAAAAATGAAAGAAAGAGAGAGAGAGAGACAGAAAGAGAGAGAGACAGAGAGAAAGAGACAGAGACAGAGAAAAGAAGGAAGGGAGGGAGGGAGAGAGGGAAGAAGGAAGGAAGGAAGGAAGGAAGGAAGGAAGGAAGGAAGGAAGGAAGGAAGGAAGGAAGAAGAAAGGGAGAAAAAAAGGACAGAGAGAAAGGTATAAAGAGATCACAAATAGACAAGCACCTCCTAGGATTATGATGGCGATGCAAGGAACCCAGAATGAGCCCTCTCCCCCCAAACAAAACCCCAAATAAGGAGAAAAACTGAAAGACACACACTGCCTGATTTGATTTGACTTTTAAAAATTTATTGAGGGAGGAAGCCCACACCCAGCTGTGCTCGGGGCTTACTCCTAGTTCTGTACTCAGGGAACATCCTTGACTGTGCTCAGGGGACCCAACGTGGTGCCAGCGTTTGAATCGGGATCGGCTACATGCAAAGCAAGTGCTTTAAGCCTTTGCTGTCTCTGCTCCGCCCATGCCTGCACTGCCTAACTTCAAACTGAGGCACGAACTACAACCAAGCCGGTTGGGGCTGCCATCAGGACAGACGTAGAGACCGGTGGAGGAGAGCTGAGAAATAAACCCTCACAGGCACAGGCACTTGAGTTCTTGACAAAAGTGATCAAGGCAAAGAACTTAAGTCCTTTCAATTGAGGGTGCTGGACCCCAAGATACCCACATACAAATAAACAGAAGTGGACCCCTACCTCACACCTCATATAAATCTCACTCCACGTGGGTCCAAAACCTGCAGGTAGGAGCTAAAACTACAAAATGCCAAGAAAATGTCATTGTGCCCTTGGATGAAGAAAATTTCCCCAGGGTCAGAAGATAGCACAGGGGGAGGGCGCTTGCCTTACATGTGGCTGACCCCAGCACCCCACTTGGTCCCCCAAGACTGTCAGAATTGAGTCCTGAGCGCAGAGCCAAGAGTAAGTCCCGAGTGCCCACTTCATATGGCCCAAAATCAAAACAAAAAAGAAAAAGAAATTTCTCTGAACCTTGCATGCAGCTAACCCCAGTCAATCCCCAGCCCTGCAAAATGTCCTCCAGGCCCTGCCAGGGATCAACCCCGAGCACAGAGTCAGGAGTACCCCCCTGAGAAACTCAGGGTATGGCCTCAAACCAATGACCCCCCAAGAGAGAAAACTTCCTTGGTAATGCGCCAAAAATACAAGCAAAAGAAAAGTATCTGAGTTGGATTCCAAGAGCACTGAAGAGAAAGGAAAGTGAAGAGAGTCTATTTCTGAAACCAACATAACAAGAGAAAATATTCTAAAATCATCTGAAAATATTAGAAAATTATTATAGGCGCATATGCTGATATGCTGCCTGAGCCCTTGTGCTGCTTGCGCCCACATGGCCGAGCACATGTGGGCTGAGCACGTGTCGCCCGGATCTCCCCTCTTGAGATGTGTACTTTCATGCTTTTCTGTCTAATGCTAGGATGTGTATAGGGGCTCTCTCTCTGCCCTTGGAGAAGCCCATGTTCTTTCTTGAGTATGTTACTCTCTCACTCTCTTCCTCTCCAAAACCTCCAAATAAAATCTATTTATTTAAAAAAATTATTATATTGAAAAATAAAATCATAGAAAATATTCTAAAATCTACCAAAAATTCTTATAACTCTACAGTAGCAAAGACAAAAAGCCCCTCTGAAAAATAAACTAAGAGGGTCCAGAGCGATAGTACAGTGAGGAGGGCACTTGCCTTGCACACAGCTGCTAGAAGGTTCAATCCCTGGCCCCACATCTTCCCCCAAGCACAGCTAGGAGTAAATCCTGAATGAAGAGCCAGGAATAACCCCTAAGCATCACCAGGTGTGACTCAAAATCCCAAATTTTTAAAGCCCAAAACAAATATTTTTCCTTGATAACCCTTCAAAGAAATCAAACAAATAGTCAAGGGATCCCACGGAAAATTGTGCGGCATCATTAGTCATTGGGGAAATTCAAAAGCAAATCATGATGAGTTATGGTGAGACACCCACCAGAGAGATATAGAAAAAAATAATGGAAAATAGTAAGTGTTGGCAAGGAAATGGGATCGCCACGACATTGCTGATGGAATCCATGATGGTGTAATCCTGGCAGAAAGTGTCCCGGTTCCTCCAGAAGATAAACAGAGAGCTTGATGGGAGTGTGACCCAATAGTTCCACTAGGAGGGAGCAAAGTGAGAGAAGTGAAAGTATTGCATCTCACAGCAACTGGCTGAGAAGTGTTTGTAGCGGCGTGAGTCAGAGCAACCAGAGGGGACAGGACCTAACACGGCCGAGTAAAGGATAAATCCAGTGGGTTCGTCAACTGTACACAGGAATCAAGGGCTCTAGCTATTTACGGTGGAATTTTATGTTGTCACGAAAAGGAATGAAGTTCTGAATGAAGTACGGGCATGAAAAATTTGCAGTAGTAATATATTCCTTATGTGGAGTGGCAGAGATGAGATAGAATGGTTAATGGCAGGGGTATGGTGGTACCAGTAGGTCAACCTGTACCTGCGTGGCAAGTGCATCAGCAGCCTGATTAGTGCCTTCAGACTTCCTACTACCCCCAAATTGCCTCTGTGCCTTTGGCCAGACCCCAACAACTTGGGGCCAAGTTTACCAAGAAATTAAATGGCCAAAAGTTAGCTATGTGAGAGCCACACCCACAAACCACATCCAGCTTAGGTATATAAGCTCACTTATTGGCCTTATTCAGAGACCCATAAATCTCAAAGGAGATCAAAAGCCGTAGTTAGGGTCGGTGGAGCTGCGGGTGAGCGGGAGAGCCCTGCAGGACATATGCCAATACTTCATTTCTCTGGAAAAGATGGAAACAAGGGCCATGATCCAGTGACACACAAAAGAATCTCCAAACCGAGCAGCTCACTGCAGAGATTTCTCCAGACCCTAATTATCTGAAATTTTAGGATTCCAGGAGCACGCAGCCACTCTTGCGGCCGTGCGACATCTTTGTTTTAGTTGGTTTTTTTTTTTCTTTTTGGGTCACACCTGGTGATGCACAGGGGTTACTCCTGGCTCATGCACTCAGGAATTACTCCTGGCGGTGCTCAGGGGACCATATGAGATGCTGGGAATGGAACCCGGGTCAGCCATATGCAAGGCAAATACGCTACCAGCTGTGCTATCACTCCAGCCCACGACATCTTATACTATTCATAACAAATAATACAAAAGAGAGTATGGGAAGATTGTCTGCCATAGAGGCAGGGGAAGGGTGGGACGGGGGGAATACTGGGAACTTGGTGGTGGAAGATGTGCACTGGTGGTGGGTTGGGTGATCAATCATTGTGTGACTGAAACTCAAACAGGAAAGCTTTGTAACTGTATCTCACGGTGATTAAAATAATAATAATAATAATAAAATAAAATTAACATTCTGAATTTTAAAAAAGTAATGTGAAGTTTATACCCAATTCAATCAGTTTAATCTATGGCTGAATAAATAGCAGTACTCCTACATTAAAAAAGAATTCCCACATCCAAAAGGACAAAAGCAACCAGTGTTGGCCCAGATGTGGGGAGAAAGGGACTTTCCTTCACTGCTGGTGGGGATGCCAGCTTGTCCAGCCCTTTTGGAAAACAGTATGGACAATTCTCAAAAAATTAGAAACTGAGCTCCCATTTGACCCAGCAATACCACTCCTGGGAATATATCCCGGAGAGGCAAAAAAGTATAGTCAAAGTGACATCTGCATGTGTGTGTTCATTGCAGTACTGTTTTATTTTTTTTCTTTTTGGGTCATACCCGGCAATAATGCACAGGGGTTACTACTGGCTCTCCACTCAGGAATTACTCCTGGCAGTGCTCGGGGGACCATATGGGATGCTGGGAATCGAACCCGGGTCGGCTGCGTGCAAAGTAAACGCCCTACCCGCTGTGCTATTGCTCCAGCCCTGTTTGTTGTTTTTAAGTCACACCCAACAGTGCTCAGGCTTACTCTTGACTCTGTGTTCAAGGATCACTTCTGGTGGGCTCAGGGGACCATATGAGGTACTGGGGACTGAACTTAGGCTGACTGTACGCAAAGCAAGTGCCATAACCACTATACCATCACTTTGACCCTAAGATCATGTAGATTTTTACCTGCCTTTTAAAAATTCAAGATAAGAGAATAAAATTTGGGGCTGGAGTGATAACACAGCGTGTAGGGCATTTTCCTTACACACAGTTGACCCGGGTTTAATTCCCAGCATCCCATATGGTCCCCCGAGCACTGCCAGTAGTAATTCCTGAGTGCATGAGCCAGGAGTAACCCCTGTGCATCGCCGGGTGTGACCCAAAAAGAAAAAAAAAAGAATAAGAAGTTGAGGAAACGGGCTGGAGCAATAGCACAGCGGGTAGGGTGTTTGCCTTGCACGCGACCAACCCAAGTTTGATTCTCAGCATCCCATATGGTCCCCTGAGCACCGCTAGGAGTGGTTCCTGAGTGCAGAGCCAGGAGTAACCCCTGTGCATCGCCAAGTGTGACCCAAAAAGAAAAGAAAAAAAATAAGAAGTTGAGGAAACTTAAAGAGACTGCCTGTTCAAAAGCCCTCTCCAATCCCACAGGTTGGAGAGATAGTACAGTGGGGAGGGTGCTTGCAACTGACCTGGGTTCAATCCCCTGCATCCCATATGATTCCCTGAGCCCCAAAAGGAGTGATTCCTGAGCACAGATGAGTGTGCCCCACTCAAAAAAAAAAAAGTGTCCATGACTCTCCAGACCAGACAACCTGGTTTTATTAGGCTGGTTTATCAGATTGGAACCTGAACACGCTAAGACAGGCTGTGGGGTTTCCCCTGATTCTCCCCAGCCCAGTGCACCTTCAGGAACAGGAATCTTAGCTCGTGCGCCCTCAGAATGCATGGAGAACAAATCAGCAAGCTTCCTCTGCTTGCCTCCTCCCCTGTCTCTGGCTATCAAAACTGACCTTACAGAAGCACCCACCCTCGGGGCCATGTAGTCTAAGAGGTAAGCCGCGGGTCTTGCAGGGGTTGTGTCTGCCGCAATCCCAGTTCAAATTCCCAGCACCACATACGGTCCCTGAGTACCTGAGCGTCACTGGGTGTGGCCCCCGCCCCCTGCAACAAAACAAAACAAGGGCACCCACTTCCAACCTCCATGAGTGACACTAACATAAAACAGAGGCTACTTGTATTCTAGGTCTCTTGAAGTGGGAAGCACATTCCTTACTATCTGGCCTTTTACAGCAGACAACAAAGGGTGATGTGAGTGAGCCCAAGGACAGTGGCCTGGACACAGCAATAGGGGTATGTTTATACAAATCAACATGGTTAGCTGGAGTCACGCCATGTAAACTCAACTACTGGCTGTGCACCAGAGACTCATAATGAAACAGGGATCATTAGATGCTAAAGATAAGAAGGCAATCTTTTCAGCAGATGGGATTTTTTGGTTTGGTTTTCTGGGGTACCATTCAGCAGTGTTCAGGGCTGACTTCTGGCTCTGCACTCAGGAACAACTCCTGGTAAGCTCAGGGGACCCTATGCGTTGCTGGGGATTGAACCCAGGTGGGCCATGGGCAAGGCAAACGCCCTTCCCACTGTACTATCTCTCCAGCCCTTGGAGGAGATAGGATCCCTGCAGGTAAAATGAGGTCATACAGGTACCCGGGCAACTGTCCGGACATCAAAGGGGACATTTGAACACAGAAGCAGACACAGAGGGACTTTAATGCAAAGACACGGGGAGAAGTGGTGATTTACAAACCAAGGAGAGATGCTTTCCTTGCAACCCTGAGTGCCCTGGACCTTGGCCATTTAGCCTCCAGAAGGAAGACAAGATGTACATTTCTGCTTTTCCATGGCCTCATCTGCGGTCCTTCGTGGAATAGCCCAAGTGGACAGATAGGGAGAAAGGAAGTCTCTCCCTTAACACTGAATGCCAGCTAATACGCATAGGAGAAGTGATGGGTTAGGAAATCATGCACCAAGGCTAAAACTAGCCGGGGAAAGCACGATGAAAGATGGAAGATATTGTAGACCTTCTCAAAGTACCACCCCATAGGCTAAATGTTCATTACCAGAATCGAATTATTGATTTCCTAAAGAACCTAGAAGAGAATTTTAGCTGTAAAACATATCAGTTCTGGGCTGGAAAGATAGAACAGCAGGAGGTCAGGCACTTGCCTTGCATCTGACTAGATTCAATCACCAGCATCCAACCAGATTCAATCCCCAACATCACATATGGTTCTCTTCCTCTCTGAGTACCACCAGCAGTGATTCCTGAGCACAGAGTCAGGAATAAACACAGCTGCATGGGGCCAAAAACCAAAACTAAAAATCATATCCATCTTCTGAGTAAGGGTGGAAGATGAATGAGGAACCGATGAGTGGAACAGCTTGACAGATGCCAACTGCTGAAAACAAGTTGTCTGAACAAGTTGCTCATTTCTGCCAGGCTTTGATTGACCCATCTATAAAATGGGCAAAAAGGTACCTACTTGCCTCACCATGAAAAGGGGAATCAAGAAAATCCAGGAAAATGATGGATGGGGGTGTCTTAATAACTCTCAAAGCCTGGGGTTCCTAAGGTCTTTATTACCTAGCAGCAATTAGAGCCTGAAGCAGAGGAATGAGGTTCATTTCAGGCATTAGAGAACAGGTGAGCACTGTTGGGTCTTTTATGGTTCCTTAAAATTGGATCTCAACTTTCTGATTCTACTGGCTCTTGAATGGAGTTGAAGAAAAAGGAAAACAACTTGGAAGATAAGATCAATGATACTGCAGTTTTCCTTACGGGGAGCCAGGCAACAGCTGTTTTAAGACCCTTTCTAGAGTAGATGAAGGGGGTATGTTTTGAGGGGCTAGAAATATTTTTCTCCTCATCCTGTTTTTCTGAAACAGATAATTGACAAGTGACCTCCAAATAGTGTCCCATTAGTTAAAATGATAAGTGTTTCTTGATAGGAAGAAAAAAGATCCCTCATACTGACCAAGCTAATAAAATTTAATCAAACTAGTTATTCATCCAACCATCCACTCACTTGCCCATCAACTTACCCATCCACTATCCAACCAATACCCACTTGCCCATCCAATCATCCACTCACCCATCCAATCACCCATCATCCACTTATCCACTTACCCACCTATCTACTTACCCATTCATCTATCCATCGACTTATCTATTCATCCATTCATCCATCATTCACTCACCTCCCCATCCATCCATCCACCCACTCACCTGTCCATCCACCCACTCATCTTCCCATCCACACTCCTCCACTAACCCATCCAACCATCAACTCACCCATCCTATCACCCACTCACCCTTCCAACCAGGAAGTTCTTTGCAGAGTCTGGACTGGGCACGCTGGCCATTCTAACTCACAGTCTTCATGATTGGAGCAATCCCTTTGGGATCTCAGCTGTCGAAAATTGTGCAGATGGGAGCTGGAAGCTCCAAGAGATCTCACAGGCCCCTCAGATATGACCCCTGTTTACCGAATGTCTGGCGTGGGCTGGGAGGACCCTAAAAGGCAGCCCTGTCCAATGAGGCCAAACCTCAGGTCTGGAACCCATTTGCTCTATTGGTAGGTCCCAGCCACCTCGCTGTGAGAAGGGGCTAGGAAAGACCCCCTCCCCAGATTGCAGGGCTTCTTGTTTCTCTACGAGAGTCCCAGTGTGCCGCTGATGGATAAACCATAAGAGCATCCCCGGAATCCCTGCATGGCAGATGTGAACCCAAGTGATTCCCGTCTGCCCGAGGTGGGGAAACAGAGGCATGGAGAGATTAAATGATTTGCTTGAGACCCCACAGCCAGGCCACAGCAAGGCCACACATACACACACACACACACACACACACACACACACACACACACACCAGTCTTCCTGTCCTCCCCTTATCCGGGTGCTGCTGTCATTACACGGGAGCCAGTTCTCATCCACTGAATAAACACTCTGGTCAGCTGTGCCAGGAGCCATCACCCCTGGGGGCTGGACCACAGTGGCTGGAGGTTGAGGCTGGCAGACAGAAAGAAGGCACCAGAAGGCTGGAGAGGTGCTGGGATGGGGCACACAGGGTACTTCAGGGAGCAGCATGGAGACTGTCACTGAGACGCATGGCACCTGCCGTCCTGCTCACACATGCGCACACACACACACACGTCCCTAACCATAGAAACAGGGGGAGGTTCTGGGACCCACTTACCTGTTGGTTTTGAAGCTGCAGCCTCAGCACCAAGACAGAGTGTGTCCCCTCAGTGCTCAGATCTGGGGTGCAGAGATAGTAGGACAAACACAAATTTAGGAGCCCGGGGTGGTGGGGAGGTGGGGCAACAAGGACTTTGAGAAGTCGGCTCTGCAGCACCCACAGACTTTCAGGGTGCGGGGCCAGGCTGTGCTCGCTGGGGAACACAGTGCGTCCTCTGTACGATGAACTTCTCCCTCCCACACCCTTGTGGGTTCTGGAAGGGGTGAGGCCCTGGCGGCTGTGCCCTTTGTGATGCCGACAGCTCCCCGAGAACAGGAAGGGGAGATCCTGATAGTAGCTGAACCCTCGGGCATGGCAACTCGCCCAGCCCATGGTGAATGGAGGTGATGTGAGCCCAGACTGAGGGCCTCCTGGTATGTCTCAATGTTCATTGATGTCGGAAGCCTGAGGAGGCACTCAAAGGAAGAGGATGCTTGGGGTGGGCAAAACCATCCAGAAACAGAAGTGACCTTCCGGATGTTGGCAAGACCCCCACCTCCCCCAGGGAGGTCATACAAGCATCTCTTACTGCAGCGTCAGTGAGGGAGGCCCTCCCCAGCCCTGGGGTTCTGGGCTCTGGCTAGGTGCCCACTGTAGACTCAGCATTTGAGGAGGTCAGAATGCACCGAAAGACAAACACAACCAGTGACAACAGTATCAGCCTCATCTGGGTCATCGGCAGCTGCTCGGAAGAGGCATCGAGGCCTCGGTTTGTCTTCTGCTGGGGGCACGAAGTGCTTCTCTGCCGGGGTATTATGAGGACAGAGAGGACATCTGAGCCGCCGGCTCCTGGCGTGGTGCCTGGCCTGCAATCCGCGCTGATAAGGGGCAGCTGCTGCTCAGAGTGGGCACTGGGCAGATTCAAAGGGCTCTGGGAACACACAGGCCCGGCTCTTGGAGGACAGTTGGGGGGGGGAGGTGTGAGCTCCCGGGGCGCAGGGGGTGCAGGGGCAAGAGCAGCAGGAAGAAAGTTCTGGAAGGGGATGAAAGGAGTATGGGACAGGGTCCCGAGGTGGCTCAGGACCCCATGCCCTGTCCCCACTACACCTGGTTTGTCATTTCTTGCCATCCAGATGAGGGGCCACGCTGCCACATGGGCTGGATCAAACCAGCCTTGCCGATGGGGACACCCACCCAGCCTGTCTCTCTGCTCCTTCTCCATCCAGCCTCCCTCCAATCTGCTCTGTCCATGGGTGCCAGGGGCAGCTCAGCACTGCCCTGGAGACCAGCCCCAGGCTCCATCCCCAACATCCAAAAGGGAGGCACCAGCGCTTACAGAGGTTTTGCCCATCACTCTATCCATTTTTTATAACCTGAGTTCATCCAAAAATATCCAAGAAATCACAAGTTTAGAGTAGCGGTATATTTTTTCCCAATAACTTTCCTTCCTCTTCTTTTCTCCCTTTTAACCACTGTGAGATACTCAGTTACAAAGTTGTTCATGATTGGCGTTCAGTCATACAATGTTTCAATACCTGTGTTCCTTCACTGGTGTACATTTCCCACCCCGAAAAACCCCAGTTTCCCTCCTAGCACCCCCTTCGGACAGTTTTCCTCTCTCTCTGTCTCTCTCTCTCTGTCTCTGTCTCTGTCTCTCAGCACTGTGGCTTGCAATATAGGTATTGAAAGATTATTGTGCAGGTCACTTGGCCTCCTTTCAGTGCTCAGTTCTTATCCAGAGTGATCATTCCCAACTATCATTGTCATAGTGATGCCTTCTCTGTCCTAACTGCGCCCCCACCCCCCGCCAACTTGTGTTCTGTTCCAATATACTTTGAAATAGACCCATATGTATTAAATGGAAAAAATGAGAGAGAGGAAGGGAGAGAGGAGGAAGGGAGAGAGAGAGAAAGAGAGAGGAGGGAGAAAGAGGGAGAAGGAGAGAGAGGAGAGAGAGAGGCAACAACAGCGTTTTTCAGTAACCATGGTCAGCCCAGTAAACACCTGCAGTTCCTGGCAGAGAGCCCTGGGATATGGGCTGGGATATACCAGCAACAAACGTTTCACCACCTGCAATTTGGAGGAAGCTCAGCTTGACTGTAGCAGTAGATTCCCACAGAATCTGGGGGCACGCTTCCACCTGATCCCGTGCAACTGGAGTCAGTATTGGGGTCCCAATAACAGGCCAGCCAGGATAGAGGGGTTCGAGGTCAAGGTCTGGGAGAAACTCAGAGAACACAATAGAAATCACCTTCTACCCGAGACATGCGCCAGCGGCTGAGAGGCAGAAAGGACTCTGAGCTGCGCCCCAGCATTGTCCTGATGGCACCCCCCGAAGGAAACTGCAGCAGCCCAGGAGCGACTGGACAGACAGACCGACAAGAAGCCACTTTCTTTCTGTCTTTCCTCGAGACCTGGTTCGTCCTAGTAGAAATAACTCCCACTTGGAGCCCAACGAAGGATCAGATTCTGCTGATTCACAAAATCTGGTCACCCAAAAGAGAAGTGAAAGTGTTTTCTCAAAACAGATTTTTTTTTGTTCCTTTATTTTTATTTATTTATTTATTTATTTGCTCGAGCGGGCCCAGTAACGTCTCCATCATGAGACTTCTTGTTACTGTGTTTGGCATATCGAATACGTCATGGGGAGCTTGCCAGGCTCTGCCGTGTGGGCGAGAGACTCTCAGTAGCTTGCCCGGCCCTCCGAGGGGGCAGAGGAATCGAACTCGGGTCAGCCATGTTGGCTGCTTGTAAGGCAAACGCCCTACCACTGTGCTATGAGGTACAGTTGTAGACTTACAAATTTTTGTGCTTGGGTTTCAATTATACAATGATCAAATACCCATCCCTCCACCAGTGCCCATTTCCCACCACCACAGATCCCAGTATCCCTCCCACCCCCATTCTCCCTATCCCACCCCGCCTCTGTGGCAGGGCATTCCTTTTTTTTCTCTCTCTCTTATTGGGTGTTGTGGTTTGCAAAAGAGGCAATGGGTGACAATCATGTTTGGTCTATAGTCTACTTTCAACATGCTTCTCCCATCCTGGGAGGATCGTTCTAACACCCTTTATTTGGTGCTCCCTGAAAATCTTAATGTGCACATGAAAAAGAGAAAGAGAAAAAGAGAAAGAAAGAGAAAGAAAGAAAGTGTATTCTCCACTGGGGTCTGGTGCAACTGAACTTCTTCCCTAAGGTGGAAATAGAAGAAAAATCTGCTGCTGGCGGATGCCCAGAGGCCCAGTGGACAGCATCTCCCCAACACTCATGGAATTGTTAGACCTGGGGCTTCTGGTCTGATGACACCTACTCAATTCACATCCATCCGCAACATGCTGTCACCCTTGCAGAGGTCAGAGGTTGGCACCAGGCCACTAAGAGAGCTGGGGCCTCACCTTACAAGCAGCTGACCCAGTACAATCCCCACCAGGAAAGATCCCTCAGCAGAGACAGTCCTGAGCACCACCAGTGTGACCCAAAAAACAAAAATAAATAAGTAAATAACAACTACAACAATAGTGAAGAAATAGTACACAGGACTGGGACCATGGCTCAGTGGCAGAGCATCTGCCTTGTTGCACGTGTGAGGCCCTGGGTTCAACCCCCAGCACTGCAGACTTAATAAAAGTACACTAAGAAATCAGTAACTGACCCCAAAATGAAACACTCTGCAAAGGAAAGAGAACCTCTCCACCCCCCCAAGTCGGCCTTGAGCACGGAGAAAAGCAACACAGACCTCACTATCAGAGGTACTGGCTTAGCTCAGTCATCTGGCTCTAATTCCATCAACGGCCAAGACCCAGAGACTATAAAACCCAGCTCCCGGAAGCGCGCAGCCGCATTCGCAGCCGCGCGACATCTTTTTATCTCATTCTTACTTTGGACAAACTGGCAGGCGACCGAATGTTACCTGCCCACACGGCAGAGTCTGGCAAACTCCCCGTGGCGTACCCAATATGCCAAATACCAGTAACAATGATGGGTCTCATTCTCCTAACCCTGAAAGAGCCTTGAATATGGCACTTTAAAAAAAAAAATCTCAGGGCTAGGACGAAGGAGACGTTACTGGTGCCTGCTCGAGGCAATCGACGAACAATAGGATGGTCGTGATCGTCGTGGGGCTTCTGGTCAAGAAAATATAGGTGGCAGGGAAGCCTCAAGCTCTGGGTGCTGTCCATGCTCTGACTGCACCGTAGTAAAATGAACATGGACAGCTGGTTGCTCCTTCAGCCCCTGCCTGCCTGCACAACCCCTGGGAGCTCTCTATGAGAACATGGTGACAAAGGTACATTGCAAACTGCAAGCCTGGGGGGCTGGAGTGCTATAGGGCACTTGCTATAGGGCACAGCGAATAGGGCACTTGCCTTGCATGCCGCTGACCCTGGTTCGATTCTCAGCATCCCATATGGTCCCCCGAGCACCGCCAGGAGTAACTTCTGAGTGCATGAGCCAGGAGTAACCCCTGTGCACCGTTTGGTGTGACTCCCCCCAAAAAAAAAGCAAAAAAAAAAAGTACTGCAAGCCTGGTGCAGAAATGTGGAAGGAATGATAGCCGGGTCCCCACACAGCCCCCCTGGGGAACAGCCTGCTTTGCAACCGGGCCCTCAGGTCACCAGGGGTGAGCCGGACAATTTCCCAGCAAGTTGGGGAACCTTGGAAGAGCCGCGAAGAGTCCCAGGGGAGAAAGGAGGCACTAAAACAGACAACAGTGCTGAAAGAGGAACCGGAAGGAAGCAGTGTTGGTCCTGGGCAAACCCCGCGCCTCCTGCAGGCCCTCTCGCCCTGGCTTCTTGTGTGTTCCATCCCGTGTGGGTGGCAGGATCTCACAGGTCTCACAGAAGGAGCCGAGAAGCATTTCCTCCGCTTCTCTATTTCTGGAGCCATAGCACAGCGGGTAGGACATTTGCCTTTCACACAGCCGACCCGGGTTCAATTCCTCCATCCCTCTCGGAGAGCCCAGCAAGCTATCAAGAATATCCCGCCCGCACAGCAGAGCCTGGCAAGCTCCCCGTGGCATATTCGATATGCCAAAAATAGTAACAAGTGTCACAATGGAGACATTACTGGTGCCCGCTCGAGCAAATTGATGAACAACGGGAGGACAGTGCTGCAGTGCTACAGTGCTCTATTTTGGGAAGAGTTTGTGAGGGATTTGTGGTTCTTTCTTCATGAAATGTTCAGTAGAATTCAAAACTTACGTCGTCGGAGCCCATGCTTACCTTTGCGGGTGACTTTCAGTCTGTTTTGTTTGGGGGCTGTGTTCAGGGATCACTCCTGGCGGGGTTCTGGGGATCTTATGTGGGGCAGGGGATAGAAGCAAGGCCCAATCCCATGCAAGGCGAGCGTCTTCCCCACAGCACCTGCTGATGTCCATGAACAAGGCTGCTCTGTCTGCCAGCTCTCCACTCTGTGATTCCTGGCACTGTGAGGGGCATTGGGCCCTCCAGCTCCTAAAGAGATATGTGAGGGGCTGGAGCAATAGCACAGCGGGTAGGGCGTTTGCCTTACACGCGGTCAACCCGGGTTCGATTCCCAGCATCCCATATGGCCCCTGAGCACCGCCAGGGGTAATTCCTGAGTGCAGAGCCAGGAGTAACCCCTGAGCATGGCCAGGTGTGACCCAAAAAGCCAAAAAAAAAAAAAAAAGAGAGAGAGAGATGTGAGGGGCCAGAGTGACAATAGAGAAAGGAAAGCACTAGCCCTGCATGCTGCCAACCCTGGTTCAATCTCCAGCACCCCACATGGCTGCCCCGATCCCTGCCAGGAGTGATCCCCGAGTGCAGAAACAGGAGTCAGCCCTGAGCACCACCAGGTGTGGCCCAAGAGCAAACAAACAAAACAAAACAAAACAAAAAAAATAAATGCATGAGCTCCCGGGCTAGGAAACAGGGCCCCTGGTGAGCAAATGTGCAAGCTTTGCAGTCACCCTGAATAAACACCACAACTGCAGTCACCCCTAATAAACACTGCAACCATCCTGGATGCGTCTCGCACAAGAGCACGAGCACAGGGCTGGGGGGAAAGTACAGTGGAGAGGGCGTTTGCCTTGCACACAGGCAATCCGGGTTTGATCCTTGGCACCCCACATGGCCCCCTGAACATCGCCAGGAGTAATTCCTGAGCACAGAGCCAGGAGGAGCCCCTGAGCATCGCCGGGTGTGACCCCTCCCCTCCAAAAGCGCAAATGCTCCGTGAGCACATGTACGAGTGCTGAAAGAAAAGCCAACCTCGGTGAGCACCGTGGGTGAGAGTGTGAGCACCACAGCCGGCTGTGCGACCCCCAAAAGCACGACCACTGAGTGTGTGTGGAATTCACACCTGAAGCAGAGGAAGATCTAAGTCAGCAGAAAAATAACCCCAGGCAAAGGAACCGGAAACCAAGATCAAGTCTTGATGCCCCATGCCTCTGGGGCTCACAGCCCATAGCAGAGCTCCAGATGGTTTCTTTGCAGAAACTGACAAACTATGACACTGAGATGGAAGTCCTAGGACCCAGAATCCACCCTACACAATCGTGAAAAAGAAGAACAAAGTTGAAAGCCTGAAACTTCCTGATATCCAGATTTCCTCCTAACTCAGAAAAATCATGATCATTTGGGTTTGGTTTTGTTTTGTTTTGGCTTTTTTGGGTCCTACCCAGCGATGCACAGGAGTTATTTCTGGCTTTGCACTCAGAACTAGTCCTGGTGATGCTCGGGGGACCATATGGGATGCTGGGAATCGAACCTGAGTCGTCTGCAAGCAAGGCAAATGCCCTACCCGCTGACTGTTGCTTCAGCCCCTTATCATCTGTTGAGAGACACCGGAGTAGACACAGAGATCAAAGGGACAGAATTGAAAGTGCAGAAACAAGCCACACGTCTGTGACTAATAAATGCTTAGAGACGAGAGTGCCAAGGACACTCAGTAGGAATAAACAGGCTTTCAACGGATGATGTGGGACAATTGGATCTTTGTATACAAAAGGTCCAACAATTTCATTAGGAGTTTATCTAGAGAATGAGAACGTAACTTGTGAGATATATGAGCTCCAATATTCTTTTCACACTCTCCACCAGAGCCATGGCAGGAAAACAACCTACTGGGCTGTTTTAGGCCCACCAGATAAATAAAGATGTGATAGATATGCTCAATAATATGTCAACAAATATGACTCTGCTATTAAAAAATTGAAATCTTACGACTAGGAAGCTAAAGCTCATGTGGTAGAAGATTATCTAAAATGTATTCGGGGGGGGTGGGGGTGCTGGAGCAATAGCACAGCAGATAGGGCATTTGCCTTGCACGTGGCTGACCTGGGTTCGATTCCCAGCATCCCATATGGTCCCCTGAGCCCTGCCAGGAGTAATTCCTGAGTTCAGAGCCAGGAGTAACCCTGTGCATTGCCGGGTGTGACGCAAAAAGCAAAAAAAAAAAAAAAAGTAAGCTCTGAGAACCATCAGGTTTGACTTAAAATGTGTTCGGGGCCTGGATAGATAGTACAGTGGGTAGGGCTCTTGCCTTACCCCATGTAGTTTCTTAAGCATTTTCATGAGTCACCCCCAAGCACGGAGCCAGAAATATCTCCAGAGTACATATGAGTGTGACACCCCTCCCCCAAAACAGCAGCTTTATTAAAATTTTTTCCTTTCTTTCTTGTTTTTGTTTCTATTTTGGGTTCACACCTGGTGATGCTCAGGGCTTACTCCTAGCTCTGCACTCAGGGATCACTCCTGGCAAGCCCAGGGGACCATACAGGGTGCCAGGGATCCAATCCAGGTGAGCCGCGTGCAAGGCAAACACCCTAACCACTGTACTATCACTGCAGCCCAAGATGTGCTTCTTTCTTTCTTTTTTAAGTTTATTTTGGTTTGTTTTGTTTTGGGGCCACACCTGGCAATGCTCAGGGGTTATTCTTTAGCTCTGCGCTCAGGAGAATTGAGATGCCAGGGATCGAACAGAGTTAGATCAAATAGGCAAGGACACTTTCGACCACTGTACTATCATTCTGGCCCCAAGATTTATTTCTATATCATAGAATTCACCTATTTATTGTTTTGCTCCATTTTAAACAAAATGTTATTGGGTTGATATTGGAATACATTATATAAGGTATATGGCTTTGTGATTCAATAACATCTACAGATGTTTATCATAATCATCACCAAAAATTCTAATTTCCATTTGTCACGCACTGTAGGGAGGTGGAACTTTTCCTCACCTCAGTCCCAGACTTGGCATTCTTTGTGTTTTTGGTAGCAAACTTTATCACAGAATAAAATAATAGTTCATTTTTTTTTCTAAACATCTTTTCCTGGGGACAGCGGGTAGGGAGTTTTCCTTGCACAAGGCCGACCCAGGTTCGATTCCCAGCAACCCATATGGTCCCCTGAGCACCGCCAGGAGTGATTCCTGAGTGCAAAGCCAGGAGTAACCCCTGAGCATCGTCAGGTGTGACCCAAAAAGCAAAAAAAAATTAAAAAATTTAAAAAAAATCAACATCTTTTCCTGACCATCTATGTATCTTCTTTGAAAAAATAACAATCTCTATTCCAAACCTCTGTCCATTTTTAAAATTTAAACACAATGATGTGCTAAGTTGTTTCTGGTAGAGCTGTTTCAGGTAATCAATGTCCACACACCAATCCCACCATCCCTGTGACCTTCCCTCCACGACTGTCCCCAGTTTCCACCACGCACCCCCAAACCTGGCCCCTTAGCAGGCACAAACAAATTTACTTCATATTGTTTATTTCAACACAATGGCACATAAAATTATCAGAAAATGAGACACACAGAAGAATTTCGAACCGAGCAGCTCGCTGCAGAGATGCCCCCGGACTTTGCACCAGGCCACTTTCGCCAGGCTACTCTAGACGGGAACAGGTGCTGTCCCTCTGCCTGCCCCCTAGGAATACTGGTGGCCGTCATCTCCCAGAACCCAGTGAGACGGACAGTTATGTGGGAGCAGTAATGGCAAACGCCAGGCCTCACAGGATGGGGGCTGGGCTGGTCCCTCTCTTCCCTCCACCCCATGAGACCCTTGAGATGACACCTAAGAACTGCCTCCGGGGTTTGCTCCATGGCTTGGAGGCCAGCCACACATGCTGGCGGAAAAGGGAGCTCAGATAGAGAAGAGAGCACCAAATAAAGGGTGTTGGGAGAATCCTCCCAGGATGGGAGAAGCATGCTGAAAGTAGACTACAGACCAAACATGATGGCCACTTAATGCCTCTTTTGCAAACCACAATACCCAAAAGGAGAGAGAACAAAAGGGAATGCCCTGCCACAGAGGCAGGGTGGGATGGGGGGGCATGGGGGGTGGGAGGGATACTGGGACCCGTGGTGGTGGAAAATGGGCACTGGTGGAGGGATGGGTATTTGATCATTGTATAATTGAAATCCAAGCACAAAAATTTGTAAGTCTACAACTGTACCTCATGGTGTTTCACTAATAAAAATAAAAAAAAAAAACTGCCTCCAGCTACAATTTAAGCTCCTTAATGGCCATGATCCAGAGACACACAGAAGAATCTCGAACTGAGCAGCTCACTGCAGAGATCTCTCCAGACCCTAATTATCTAAAATTTTAGAATTCCAGGAGCTTGCGGCCACTCTTGTGGTCACATGACATCTTATGCTATTCATAACAAGGAATATGAAATAAATTGTCTAGCATTGCCTTTTTGGCAGGTTTGAGAGGAGGCGGGGAAATTCCAAATAATAATGGTGAGACTGGTGTCGAAACATTGAATTTAATCAAAGTAGAGACAAAGTATTGTGGAAATTGTCTGCCATACAGGCAGGGGAAGGGTTGTGATGGGAGGATACTGGGGATTTTGGTGGTGGAAAATGTGCACTGGTGGAAAGATGGGTGTTTGATCATTGTATGACCAAAACTCAAACATGAAAGCTGTAACTATATCTCATGGTGATTCAATTTAAAAAAAAAAAAGAAAGAAAGAAATTATCAGAAAAGACACCCATGAATGTCCATCTGTGACCATTGTTAAATCTCACGATGGCGTTGCTGAGGCGGTTGAGCATTTACTGAGCTGGTGGGTGCTGGTTGAACCTTCTGTGCCACAGTTTTTGCTAATTGAACTTGGTGGGCTTCTACACAATTTTCCCATCATATTTCCTGTGGTCCTACGGGACTGTCAGTACTGTGAGATTTGGGGGGGATTCCATAGCTAAGTATGTGGCCTCATGCTCCAAGAGCTGTAGAACTGGGCCATTGATCTGTCAGAGGAAATCGGGTGTTGCAACCCTTGGGCCTCTCTGGAAGGCAGGAGACTCTTTCCACTCCATTCCAAGAGAGTCATAGAGTTTTCAGCCTGAAGATCAATCTAGAGTGATTTGGCAGCTTGGGACTTGTTCAGAATTCACCTTATCTTCAACCCAGCAGCTTCTGGCAGAAATGTGAATGGACTATGCAGTAAGCTACGGCACTGTGCACCCGAACCCCTCCACCCAGGGAAAGGGTGTTTGTCTCTTCCACCATTTCCCCACCCCACCCCCTGGGCATAGTGGCCGCAGCCTCAGAGCTTATTAGACAGCCAAGTATGCACCAGAGGGCAACTGCCACCTCATGGGATGGGGGGTGGAAACGGCACGTCCTTCTTGCCCCACCGAGACCACGAGTTGCCCCCCACAAGCTGCTCTCCACTATGGCCATGGACCCAGAGGCACACAAACCAATCTCGGAACTATTTGGCTTTTGGCAGAAATCCCTCCAGACTTAGCAAAATATCAGAAATTGGGCACGCGACATGGTATGGTTTTCATAACCAGCAACAGAAAACAAATCATTTCATGATGCCTTTTCAGCAGGTTTGATTGTTGGGGGGAAATTCCAAATAAAAATGGTGCATCTTTTTGAAGTTATGAAATTTACATACAAGTGGTACTACATGGAAAGTATCATGTTAAGCGAAATGAGTCAGAAAGAGCGGGATAGACACAGAAAGATTGCATTCATCTGGGGAACATAAAGCAACAAAACAGGAGACTAACACCCAGGAATGGCTGAGATTAGTACCAGGAATTTTGCTCCATGACTTGAAGGCCAGCCACATGTGCTAGGTGAAAAGGAAGCTCAGATAGAGAAGAGAGCACCAAATAAAGGGTGTTGTGAAGACCCTCCCAGGGTGGGAGAGACATGCTGAAAGTAGTCTATAGACCGAACATGATTGCCACTCAATGACTCTCTTGCAGAACACAGAAGAGAGAGAGAACAAGGGGGAATACCCTGCCACAGCGGCAGGGTGGGACGGGGGGGATGGGGGGCGGGAGGGATGCTAGGACCTGTGGTGGGGGAGGATGGGCACTGGTGGAGGGATGGGTACTTGATCATTGTATAACTGAAACCTAAGCACAAAAATTTATAAGTCTATAACTGTACCTCATGGTGTTTCACTAATAAAAAAATGATAAAAAAATAAATAAAATTTAAAAAAATTTTAAAAAATGGTGCATCTTTTGTCAAAATAATGAATGTAATCAAAGTAGAGAGAGAGTTAAGTGGAAATCATCTGCCTCACAGGCACGGGGAGGGGTGGCATGGGGGTAAATTGAGATTCTTGTTGGTGGAAAATATGCACTGGTGAAGGGATGAGTGTTTGATCATTGTATGACCGAGACTTAAACTTAAAAGCTTTGTAACTGTTCTCATGGTGATTCAATAAATAAATTTAAAAAAAAAAAGAATTCATCTTATCTTACTTTATGGGATTTCTTTGTTTTGTTTTTGTGCCACACCCTGCCATGCTCAGGGGTTACTCCTGGCTCTTTGTTCAGGGATCACTCTGGTGGTGCTTGGAGATTGAACTCACGCAAGGCAAGCACCCCACCTGCTGAACTATGGCTCCAGCCCCAGGATTCGCCCAACTTAAAGACACAATGAAATAGTTTGAATTTGCTTATAAAGTTATATGAACATCATCACAATCTGTGGAAAATCTTCTGCTTAAAAAAAAAATCAGAGGGTAGGTATAGTCCCCTGGGTGAAACAAACTAGTTTGGCTAAGGGAGCTGCAGATTTCAGATGTCCTACGGAGCAAGAATAGGTCACTTTGACTTTAGATCACCCTAACTCTGATGCTGTGCGTGAAAGGTACCTGCTGGTGGCTGTCACCCTAAGGCCACAGATGTGTCAATTCCCCAGCTTGTACTGTATTTGCTGACTGTTCTCACTGTATCTGTTAACTCAAACAGTGATGCAAACCAAGAAGCCAGGGTTGAGGAGAAAAACTTGTACTCCACAAAAGGCCAGCCACCTCTGACGTCTGGGGATGCTGAGTTTAGCTTGCAACCTGGACAAGACACAACATCTGTCTGTCTCATTCTTTGTGACTGACCCTGCTGGACAGAAGTCGGGGGGTGCCAATACGATTGGCTTGATTGTGGTCAATCACCACACAATCAATTTTATCTTGGAGGAAGAATTCCCCAAGCACTGTTGAGGGCATCTAGGGGCCACTCCCCGTGATACTTGGCAGTGCCCGTATCCTGAAGAACTAAGAGCTACTGGGGCAACATTTGGTAGTGCTGGGGGGGGGGGTGGGTATAAGATGCCAGGAGTCGGATTCAGGGTTTCAAGGACACAAGGCAAGAACTATCTCCGAGGCCCTCACTCAATCCATTTTAGGGGGTTTTCATCTCCACAAGTTCCTACCTGCGGGCACACCCCTCTGCCCCCATTATCTTTCTTGATGCCCCCAAACCTGGACAACTATGAATGTACTTCCTGTCTACAGGTTTATCTACTTTGGACACTGAGTTATGTCTTCAATCTAATAAAGCTTATTAATGAAAAACACAATACAGTGGGCAGTTCTCACAAAAATCAAACAATTTAGATGAAGTGAACAAGTTAACTGAAAATAAAAATTGATGGTGCCAGGGAACTCTTCAAAGGGGACCCATGTCTGTGGCAGGTACAGGGGCCTGGATTTGGCCCTTGACGCCCCAAGACTCTAGTAAGTATGGCCAGCTGTGTCCTTGGACAAATGAAGTTAAAAAAAATAAACACACACTTTGCAGAGCTGGAGAGATAGCTTAGGGGATAGGGTGTTTTCCTTGCATGCAGTCACTCCTGGCTCCATCTCTGTCACTGCATATGACCCCCAAAATCCTCCCAGGAGTGATGCCTGAACACAGAGCCAGGAATAAGTCTTGTGCACTGCCAGGTGTGGCCCCAAGACCCCCCAAAATAAGATAAACATTTGCCAAAATAGATACAACAGGACTGGGATTATAGCTCAATGGTAGAGCACATGATCTGCAGGTCCTGGGTTCTAGCCCGTCACCCCAAAATAATAGAAATAATAGTAATTAATGATGATGATAATAATAGGGCTGAAGCTTGCAAGCTTCGAACACGGGTTCAATCCCAGCATCCCATCCATATGATCCCCCAGGCACTGCCAGGAGTAATTCCTGAGTGTAGAGCCAGAAGTAATCTGGGAGCACCTCGAGGTGTGGCCAACGGAACAAATGCAATAATGACAATAATGAATAATTATGTGTTGGCTTACAGCTGTGCCTGTGCAGGTGGTGGGGAAACCTTTGCTCCCTGTGGCACCAAAGGGGGCATTACCGGCCCAGTGGCTCCCCCTATGGTCTCTCAACGAGGTTCAGTGACTCTGTCGACAGCAGAGCGCTCTCCGCCAGACTCAACACCACCAACCAGCAGCTTGGCCCAGCGAGGGAACCACAGAGATCAAAGCCCGGTGTGCCAGCCACGTATCTGACTGCACCCCACTTCCTAATGCTCCCACCACCACCTTATTTCTTGGAGGCTCACACCCAGCAGGCTAGATCTTACATCCAGCTCTGTTCTGTGCTTTGGAATCATATATAGATATAGATATAGATATAGATATAGATATAGATATCATATTTATGATATATAAGACATTAGGGCATTTGCCTTGCACGCAGCCAACATGGTCGACCCGAGTTCGGTTCCTCCGCCCCTCTCGGAGAGCCCGGCAAGCTACTGAGAGTATCTCGCCCGCAGGGCAGAGCCTGGCAAGCTACCCGTGATGTATTCGATATGCCAAACACAGTAACACCAAAATCTCCAATGGAGACGTTACTGGGCCCGCTCGAGCAAATCGATGAACAACGGGAGGACAGTGACAGATACAAGACATACTATATATTATATACACATATATATATTTGCTTTTTGGGTAATATCTGGCAATGCTCAGGGGTTACCCCTGGCTCTGCACTCAGACAATTACTTGGGGGATCACATGGGATGCTGGGGATTGAACCCAGGTCGGCCATATGCAAGGTAAATGCCCTATCTGCTATACTATCGCTCCGACCCAGCTTTGGAATCATAGATGCTCAGGAGCCATATGGGGTGCTGGGATTTGAAAAAGGGCCCACTGTGTTCAAGGCAAGTCCCTTACTTCCCTTAGCTCTCCAACCCTTTAATGCTTCTTTGGTTCCAGACACACTTGTGGTCCAGGCCAGGGTTAGTTAGGCTTTGAATACCCAGAAACACAGTCACCTTCCAAGTAGCAGACCATGGGCCCCAGTGACAGTAGAGTGGGGAGGGTTTTTGCCTTGCATGAAGCTACCCCGGCTCAATCCCGACATCTCATATGGTCCCCAAGCCTGAGTGCAGAGGCTAGAGAAAGCCTGAGACTGCTGGGTATGGCCAAGTAGCAGTCTATTAGCGTCTTCTCTCTCTCTCTCTCTCTCTCTCTCTCTCTCCCTCTCTCTCTCCCTCTCTCTCTCTGTCTCTCTCTGTCTCTCTCTCTGTCTCTCTCTCCCTCTCCCTCTTCCTCTCTCTCTCTCTCTCTCTCTCTCTCTCTCTTCTTTTGAGCATTGTGGTTTGCAACACAGGTACTAAAAGATTATCATATATATCTCCGTCAGCACTCAGTTCTTGTCCAGAGTGATGACTTCCAACTATCATAGTGGTCCCTTTTCTGTCCTGTTTCACATGCAAATCTCACTCAAACTCTATAGTCAAGATGCCCTGATGTCCTCAGAGGCCTGGATCGCACCATCTAAACCCGACAAATGGGCTCAGGGCCCATACTGCTCAGTCTGAAGGTGGAAAGATAATATATATATATGTATATATATATATATATATATATATAGCTTGGAGCCAGAGATAGAGTAATGTAGGCAGGCAGATAAGGAAGGCCTCCTCCCAAGGCAATGGCAGTAAATCTCCTGGGAAGTCATAGCCCTGACCTCATGGAGAACTGGTGCCAGTCTGTAACAGACACTGAGGAGACTGGACCAAACCCCCAACGCCCCCCCATCAGAAGCTCCTTCAGAAACAAAAGTCAGGAGAGGAATTTCAAAGAAGACTATCACCACTCCCAACCCCCTTGGTAACCTTCCTAGCAAGGGACTTTTACGTAGGCAGAAGCCCCACATGGGGGCAGGTTGGAGAAACCCTATAAAGGCCACCTTGAACAAAGGAAGCGCGCACATATGCTGCCCTAGACCATGTGCTGCTTCTGCCCATGTGGCCGATCACATGCAGTGGTTGAGCACATGTGTCGCCCGCATCTCCCTTCTTGAGATGTGTACTCTCATGTTTTCCTGTCTAACGCTGGGATATGTGTAGGGGCTCTCTCCGCCCTTGGAGAAACCCGGGTTCTCTCTTGAGCATGTTACTCTCCACTCTCTCCCACTTCCTCTCCCTCCTTGCCTTCAAAACCTCCAAATAAAAACTGTGTCATTTCACTGCTTGTCTACTCCTGAAATTCCTTTCTGTGAGGCGAGACAAGAACCCAGTAACCTCAGGTCCCGGGTGGCAGAGGCCGATTGGGAGAAAGTGACCATCTTCCATCTCCTCATGAGCCACTGTTACTGACTTCAAGAGCAGCAGGTAAGGGACTTGCTCTGCACACGGCTGACCCTGGTTCTATCCCCAGCACACCATAGGGTCATCTGAACCTACCAGGAATGAGCCCTGAGCAGAGAGTCAGAAGCCCTGAGCACCATCAGATGTGACCCCAAATCCTAAAGGAAAAAGAAAAAACCCGTCTCTTCTCACAGTGAGACAGACAGGAAAAGGAAAAGACATAATCCTGAGGTTGCTGAGCTACTTCCGTCCTAGACACAGTTACCTTTGTTTGATAAAGTGGAAATTGGGTCATTCCATGCCCAAGCACTGTCCCCCGCCTCAGAGGAATTACTGACTGTCTCAGGTGCAAATGTGAGTGAAACTTTTTTTCTTTTATTGTTTTGTTTGGCAGCCACACCCAGCTGTGCTCAGGGCTGACTCCCAGCTCTGTGCTCAGGGATCTCACCCGGCAAAGTTCAGTACCTCCCCAAATAGGGTGCTAGCCCTGAGGCTGTGGGAGAGGGGGCGGTCCCTTCCTGAGCTTTCTGGAGAGGATGTTGTGGTTTGGGGAGTGGGGGGAGGCTTTGAGCCTGGGGGGCACTGCAACACAAGTCTTCCGGAGTCCAGATGTTTGTCTGCTGTTTGTCTGCTGCTCCTGTCCACCTGCTCTTTGTGAAAGGGGGCGGTGAGCTTAGTGACAGCCCCTGCACTCCAGTCCTCCTCAGGGAGGGTCAGCCAGGAGGGGGGCTTCCCCAGCCTGAGCGGGCAGGGACCCAGGTCACATCAGGGTGCTCTCTGCACACCCGCGGGTGCTTCCTCTGCAGCCTCGCTCAGGTCTCCCCAAGGGGGTTCACGTCTGTGAACCACCGCCCCCCAGTCTCCCAAACTGGGTTGGGCAGCCAGGGGACCCTGAGCAGACTCTCTGCTCCTGTATTCTGCCCCTTAGAGGGGGCCTCCTCAGGACTGATCCCCACGGGACTGGGCAGGGGTCCGACCCCACCCCCACTATCTCCAAACCCGCCCCCAGGTCTCAGATCACTGGAGCGTGACTCACTGCTGACTCCCACCCCCTCTGCATTTCCCCCCCTGCAATGTGTATGGGCTTCTCTCCCGTTGCCTAGGCAACCATGCCCCTTGGGGTCAGTTTTTCCAAGGAGTGTGCTCCTTCAATGTTGCCAGGAGCAGCAGCCATGCCCCCCCCCCCTTCTTCTCGCTCCTTCTTGGTCTCCATCACTCCTGCAAGCCTGTTGCCTGCCCTCACTCCCCAGAGCCTGGGTGTGTGCTCCCCGGTGGTCCTGCGGGAGGGTGCTGAGCCCCAGCTGTGGATGGGGGAGACTGATACAGAGCCCCTGGGGGTCAGTGATCCCCCATCTGCATTGTCACAGACCCCTGCTGGATTCCGCTGTCTCAGCTGTGGAAGCTCGTTCTCCTGAGGGGATCTGGGGTGAGGGTGCCCTGCACAGCTGAGAGGCTTGAAATGGAGGAGGAAGATGGGACCAAACTGTATCCTCACATCCAGCCTCCTCCCCTGCGTCCTTCCTCCCTCACTTTTGGGGTCCCCTGGTAGCCCCCAATCCAGGTACTCGGGTGCTGGGAGGAGGCAGGAGTCTTGGGGGGTGTCCTTTGGGGGAGGTTGCTGTGGGGGCCAAGACAGATGGAGAAACTGCGGGTTTCCATTCTCCAGACAGCACCCCACCTTCTCTGCCCTCAGTTTCCCTTTGGGGACCCCCAGGAGGCTCCCTGGTCCTTGGCTTGGGCACAGTCCTCCCCCCAGTCACCCCAGGTCCCTTAACCCGCTTGCACCCCGCCCCTGCTGCTTGCTTCAGAGCCTGTGGGAGAAACAGCTGCCCCAGTCTCGGGGGTTCACCCAGCGAAAGGTCAATTTTTAGTCGCAATGAGCCACGTGGCCATGCGGGGGGGGGTGTCTGTGTCCCCAGAAGGCGCTTAGGAAGTTGGGTCAGAACTTGGGAGAGGAAGTTGTGGGTGGAGGACGAACTGTCCCACCACAGGCCATTTCCCTGGAAATGGGGGGCCACCCTCCACTCAGCTCTTCTTGGGTCAGAAGGTCAGAATGTTCCAGGCACCCGGAAGGGGCCATGGGGGGCCAGGTGGGCGCCCCACCCCCACCCCGGTACTCCTGCTGCCAGAGAGACAACTCCATCCTGGGCAATGAGCCACACCGCAGGTCCTGGGGTAGAGTCAGACTCAGATAAAGGGTCTCCCCAACTTGAAACAAAGTTCAATTTCATCTTTCAATTCACACAGCAAAATTCTCTCTCTCAGGGCTGGAGCAATAGCACAGCGGGTAGGGCATTTGCCTTGCAGGCGGCCAACCCAGGTTCAATTCCCAGCATCCCATAGGGTGCCCCTGAGCACTGCCAGGAATAATTCCTGAATGCAGAGCCAGGAGGAACCCCTGTGCACCGCCAAGTGTGACACCCAAAAAGAAAAAGAATTCACTCTTTCTCTCTCTCTCTCTCTCTCTCTCTCTCTCTCTCTCTCTCTCTCATTTTTTTGGCCATATCCTGCAGTGCTCAGTGATCTCCACTCAAGAATCACTCCTGTAGGACACAGGGAATCATCTGGGGTGGCAGGGACTGAACCCAGGTTGGCTCCGTACGAGGCAAGTGCCCTCCTCTCTGTCCTATGGCCCAGGCCCAACTTCATTTGATCACTTGACTTCCTGTTAATCATCGATTTGCTCGAGCGGCCGCCAGTAACGTCTCCATTCATCCCTGTCGCCTGCTAGTGTAGCCCAATGGCATCTGTTCGTGCTAGGAACACGAAGAGCCTCAAACTGATGATTCAGGGTCTTGACGAAGAAGTTTGACCATCTTGTAGGTGGGCGGCCACACGGTCTTTTGATGTCCATTGGAGTCCAGTCGATAACAGCTCTAGTCCTGCGGTCATCTCCAAATCTCATTACGTGTCCAGCCCATCTGATTTTTGACGCCTTGGCAAACGAGACAGCGTCCCCGATTCTTGACCATCAACGGAGGTCGGAAAGCCGGATTCTTTCTCTTATTTGAGTGAAACATGATACTCCAAGCATAGCTCTTTCAATTCCTCTTTGGGAGACCCAAATAGCATTCTCATCCTGTTTTCGTAGGGCCCAGGCCAACTGTGCCAACATCACTACTTTCACTATTTTCTAACTCTAAGCCTGAGTATCTTTATTATGCAAGGCTTTCGTTCTTGGAAATATTGAAGAACCTGGGAACCGTGACAAACACAGAGCCCGAATCAGCACCCCATGGCGCCCTCCCCACCACAGCATGGCTGGAAGTGCCCCCCCACCATAAACACTAATAAGAAACACCAGAGGCCTGAGTGATAGGACAGTGGGGAGGGGGTTTGCTTTGCATTCAGCCGACCCGGGTTTGATCCACAGCACCCCCATATACTTTGCCAGGAGTGATCCCTGAGCACAAAGCCAGGAATAAGCCCTGCGTTCTGCCAGGTATGACCCATAAAAAAAAGAAAAAAAAAGAAACTTGACTCAGGAGGGCCCACTCCCCCGACCCCTCGCTACCCACCGGTGTATGTCAGTCTGGGAGACTAAGCCACACAACTTTAAGTTCCTTGTAGCTTCTCTGAGTGGCCTGTTCTCGGGACTCTGTGTTAGAGAAAGTTCCAGCACTTTTCCTCAGATCCTCTTCTTTGGGTGGGGAAGCCTCTCCCTTCCCCTGCTACTATTGTGATGGCTGTGATGCCCACACACGCCAGACTGCCCTGGGCTGTAGCTCACTGGACACCTCTGGCCTCAGTGCTGCTGGGCCAGGACAAGAGAGTCCAAGGGTCCTTCTGGCCAGGGTCCGCCCTGCCAGGCGCTCTGCCTCTGAGTTCTGCCTGGCCTGGGGCTTTGTTCGTTGGGATAACTAACTCTTCCACTGCATTCGTGGACTGCCCTGTTGGCGGGGGCCTGTCTCTGGCCTTCCTGGCGGTGGCCCGTGGGTTGTTCCTCCACTGTGCTCTGCAGACATGGGCCGCTCTGGACATTCCCAGACATGCTCTGATGTGGATTTCCCAAGTAGCTAATGATGCCGACCTTTTGATCACTTTTCCATCACCTTTGGAGAAAGATCTATTAAGTCCTTAGTCCAATTTTTTGGTGGGGAGGGGAGTTGCCAGGGGTCCCTCCCTTTCCAGCCAAGCAGGCTGAGGATTCAATGGGAGGATGCAGCGCTTCTTGGGCCCTGGGATACCAGGGATCACCCTGTTACTCTAATGGTGCCAGTGGACCTCCAGAGCTGCGCCCACTAGTGTTTGGGGGACCATGTGGTGCCGGGGATCAAACTAGGGTCAGCTGCATGCAAGGCATACGCTTTAACCCCTGGACTAGCTCTCTAGCCCCTGCCCAATATTTTTTGGGGAAGGGAGGTTAGGCCACACCTGGAAATGCTCAGGGATTACTCTTGACCCTGCAATCAAAAATTACTCCTGGCAGGGCTGGAGCGATAGCACAGCGGGTAGGGCGTTTGCCTTGTACGCAGCCAACATGGCCGACCCTGGTTTGATTCCCAGCATCCCATATGGTCCCCCGAGCACCGCCAGGAGTAATTCCTGAGTGCATGAGCCAGGAGTAACCCCTGAACATCGCCGGGTGTGACCCAAAAAGAAAAAAAATTACTCCTGGCAGTGCTAAGGGGACCATATGGAATACCAGGGATCAAACCAGAGTTGGTCGCATGCAAGGCAAGTGCCTTACCTGATGAACTATCACTCTGGCCTCAGTATTTTTTTAAAATACTAATATATTTTTATTAAAATAATTTAGATATCATGGTGTTTCACTAATAATTTTTTTTTATTGCTTAGTTCTGGAAGCCAGCAGTCTAAGATCAAGGCCTGTCCAACCATCTCCCTCTGGCCTCAGTATTTTTTAACTGGATTTCTTTTATTGCTGTTATGGGACCAGAGTACAGTGGGTAAGACATTTGTCTTGCACGTGGCTTACCCAGCAGGTTCAATTTCTGGCATCCCATATGAGTTCTTCCTATATTCTGGTTGCTAGACCATTATCAGATGGTGACTTACATTCGTTCTTCCATTCAGTAGGTTGTCACATGGGGTGTCAACCGATACACTCCCCATACCCAAGTGAAGCCAAAAGCACCAGCCAAGAGAAAGCAGGACGCCTGCGCAGAAGTCTGTGGGACCAGGCGGGACAGATACGGGACTAATTAGTGGGCTGGCAGCTCCGTGCTCTACCCTGAGTGTGGGAGGAGACACCTGGGGAGACACCTGGGGCTTAGCAAACGACCTTGGGGGTGCAAGGTGCAATCAGGGCTTGGTACCTAAGGGGCTACTTGTCAAGCGTCCCCCACCCAAGTTAAAGCGATCCGTCAAGATGCGCGCCACCTCCCTGCACGACCAGCAGAGGGCAGTATCCTCCACCAGAGCAGAGCGCTCCTGTCCTGCACCATTCGGCCGCCAGGGGTCGCTCAGTACAGGGCTGGGCTGCTGGAACCCGGACCTGGAGACCAAACGTTTACTCGCTGCTCTCCCATGCACGGAGCAGGCGAGAGAGAAGGAGCGCGCAAAAGGAGCTCCAACTGCCTAGTGAAGCTATGGCCGCGAGGCAAAGGGAGCGCTTTTGAGGGGTGGGATGGGAGATGCTGCTTGCTTAGAAGGTTTGGTGGGGAGAGGTCTCATCCCCATGTTCCCCCTGGCCCCGTGGGGATCCCTGCAGTGCCACATCCCTTGCCCAATGCGAACGCTACCCACATCCTGGTACCTCTAGGTTCCCCTGCCCACCAAGTGTGGGCCACATCGCTCCCAGACTTGCCACCTCTCAAACCTCTGGCCACCTGGCCTTTTCTTCCCCCCACTCGAGGTCCCATGGTATTGAGAGGGACGTGTCAGTATTTCCGGATTTCTGTCATCGGCGGGGCTGGACGACCCGCAGGCCTCAACCACACAGAGCACCCAGTCCAGCAGCAGTGACGGTCACCGGTGGAGGGTAGGGCTGTGGCTCAGACGCACAGTGCTTGTAGGTGTGAGACCCTGAATTGGATACCCCATACTGCAAAAAAAAAAAAAAAAAAAGACAACGTGTGGGGAACCCCCCAGACAGTGGAGAGGGTGTGAACCAGGGGGCTGGGATGGAAGCACCACGCAAAGAATAAGGCAGGGAATAGTTACAGCACCCGGGCAACACAGAGGGTGGCCCGAAGAACAATCGTGGCCAATTCCACGCCAGAGTGGCAAGAGAACCATAGTTCAATATTGCTTTGCCATATTAACATATTAACCAACTTACCCAGAAACCACCCCAGTGCTCAGTTTTCCCATTAGGATATCTCTCTAGTCCGGCAATAAATACTCTTCATTAAGTATCATGGGCGGAGGCGATGACATTTTGAGTCGCGGAGGTTGTGGCAGGCTGTAATGTAGCCTTGAGACCTTGGATTAAACCCCCAGCACTGCAAGACCCCACAGTACAGCTGCGTCACCCCGGTGGCCCCCAAGTACGGCCCCAGTAGCAAAAAAAAAGAAAAAAGAAGTTCGGAGGGGCCAGGAACGGAGCTCAGCATTTGCACACTTGACTTGCCCAAGAAGGTTCGCCGTAGGCCCACATCATTTCTTTGACACATTCTTACAGGGACCCAATCCCAGACCACACATTGGGCAGAGGGGCGGGCAGGTAGGCGCGACCGGATTGGGCAGCTCGGCGCGGGGCGGTGCGGAAAGGCGCGACCGGTTTGGGCAGCTCGGCGCGGGGCGGGGCGAAAGGGCACGATCGGATTGGGCTGCTCGGCGAGGGGCGGGGCTGAAAGACGCAACCGGATTGGGCTACCCGGCGCGGGGCGGGGCGGAAAGGCACGACCGGATTGGGTTACTCGGCGTGGGGCGGGGCCTCGTGGGGAGGCGGGGTCTCCGGAAGCCGGCGCCGCAGTTGCCAAGGGAGATGTCGCGGGGTGGCGGAAGGGGCCGCGCGGCCGCCGGGCCGACCGCGCTGGCGGCCCCCGAGCCCCGCTGTCGCGGCTGGTTCTTCATTCCCGAGGTGCCTTCCGCCACCTTCTTCACCGCGCTGGTCTCCCTCGTGGTGTCCGGGCCCCGCCTGCTCCTGATGTCGCGGCCCTTGGCGCCCTCGAACCTCTCGCTCAAGATCGAGGCGCTGCGCAACTGGCAAGGTGAGTGGGTGGGGGGCGGGACCTGGACCCCCAGGCCTCTGGGGCCAACCCGGGTTTCACCGCCGCCACCCCGCGCCCTCCGTCCGCATCATCGCCAGTGCCCCCTCCTCCAGGACCTCCCCAGAGCCCCAGACTCGTCATCCCTGGCATCCTTCTTGCGCCCGGTGTGCGCCCCCCACAGACCGGTGCATCGCTGGTCAGCCAGTTTCATGCGTCCAGCCTTCACCTCCCAGCCAGCCTTAGCACCAGCCGCCACTGAAAGAATTAGCTCCCTTGCCTTCCCCGGGGACACACTCACACCTCGGGACCTGGACATTTCGCATACGGACACGAGTCCCAGAGTCCCAGAGCCCCAGCAGGGCATCTGGGCTTTGCAGAGCCTTTTGCTTGCTCTGGGGGAAAGAAATGTTTCAGATCAATTCAATATAAACATCTGCTCAAGGAAGACTCCTAGTCACCGATTCTCTCCAGGGGAAGGGATGCGGGGGAGGGGGTAAGGGAAATTGGTAGCGTGGTTCCGGCATGACCTGTGCACACCTGCTGGGTGGCCTTTGATTAATGCCCATGAGGGAGAAGAAGCTGGGGCTGGATTAGGGGTGCTGGAAGGGGAGGCTATGAAATCCAGATTCTCTTTTCAATTGCATGATATTCCGGATTGGGGTGTATGTAACCCACGCTTCTAGAATGTTCTCAGAAGTCTTCACTTTAGGGAAGGAGTTAACCACTAGTGTCGTGAATGGAAAATATTGAGGCCTTGCAGAGAAGGCCTGATGAGGGGTGGCTGGCTCACAACCTGTGACCCTAACCCGAAGCTGCCCCCACCCCCACAGCCACCTTGAACTGACATACAGCTGCACATTGACTCAGGCTGATGCAAAATGCTTGTGGAAGGCCACAGCCACTCACAGACCCTTCAGTGACCTTGGGGAGGGAGATAATCCTGTTTCTTTCCACTGAGGAGGCCCCTTCCCCAGCCCTTTAGGTTGCTGAGTTCATAATTTCTGCCACCTCTCTCTTTCTCTCTCCCTCTCTCTCTCTCTGCACCCCCCCTCCCTCCATCCCTCCCTCCTTTCATATAGTGCCCTGACCGCACTGTAGCACTGTCCTCCCGTTGATCATCGATTTGCTCGAGCGGGCCCAGTAACATCTCCATTGTGAGACTTGTTGTTACTGTGTTTGGCATGTCAAATACATCACGTGTATCTTGCCAGGCTTTGCCGTATGGGCAAGATACTCTTGGTAGCTTGCCAGGCTCTCCGAGAGGGGTGGAGGAATCGAACTCAGGTTGGCCAAGTTGGCCGCATGCAAGGCAAACGCCCCCTCTGTGCTATCACTCCAGGGCCATAAAATATACATCAGAAATAACCACTTGAGAGGCTGGAGCGGCAATACATCACATAAACTGCCTGCCCTGTACATGGCTGACTGTGGCTCAATCCCTGGCACCCCATATTGTCCCCCAAGTCTGCCAGGAGTATGCCCTGAGCAATGCTAGGATGGCCCCCAAACAAAACAAAACAGAAAAGAAAAAGAAAAAAAAGAACCACTTGAGGGAAAAGACCATTTTCCGGTTTGAAAGGCCTGCCTCCACTTGGAGGTCTCACTAAGACTCAGGACATCTATCTGAGTTGCCTCTATGATTAGCCTCAGTTCTACTATCTGTAGAGTTGCAAGGTCATTAACAGTCCCTCTTTTCTGCTCCTGAACAGCCACTATGGAAGGAGGGGCCGGGATTACCGCCAAGGAGCCTGGCACACAAGACAGTTAAGTGACACCTCTCAGTGCAGCCCTGACGTGGTTAGTATTAATTAACACTCAGACTGCCAGGTGAAATAGGTTAGTATTCAGACCAGAAAGCCGCCGGGCCCGGCCATGGCTCGGTAGGTGCATGCCTTGGCCTGCCTTGCATGCATGCATGTCGCATGCAATGAGGCCCCAGGTTCAACCCTCAGCACCACAAAGAGTGGTGAATCTGCTTAATTTCACGAAGCAGATTCAGAAACCATGGCGTGCGCAGACCACCTCATCTGTTTTCCCCCTGGAAGTGGGCTCCGGGTCTGGGAAAAAGGGCTTAGACATTCAGGCCTCAGCACTGAGCCAGGAGTCCTCTGTGGCTGGCATCCCCTGCCAGTCCTACTGACTTCTGTCGGCGCCCAGCTCTGTCCCCTGGGCACCGCTGCAGGGTGACCTGGTCCTCTCCCCGAGCACCCACTGCTGCCCGCAGGCCTCTGACCAGTTCTTTCTGCAGTTTACAGGCTGGTCACCTACATCTTCGTCTATGAGAACCCGGTGTCCCTGTTCTGCGGGGCCGTGATCATCCTGCGCTTCGCCGGCAACTTCGAGAGAAGTGTGGGCACCGTCCGCCACTGCTTCTTCACAGTGGTCTTCACCCTCATGACTGCCATCATCTTCCTGTCCTGTGAGACCATCTTCTCCCTGGTCGAGCTGGGTGAGCTGGAGGCCGCCATCGGCTTCAGCCCAGTGGCCTTCGCCATGATGGGCGTCACTTCTGTCCGCAGCCGGATGCGGAGGACTGTGGTGTTGGGCGTCTTCGTGCCCACGGTGCTGATGCCGTGGCTGCTGCTGTGCGCCTGCGCCTTCATCCCCCAGACCTCCTTCATGGGGAACTTCTGTGGCCTCTGCGTCGGCATCGCCTGTATCCTTCCCCCCGCGGTGGCCCCAGAGGCCGGTCCGGCGCAGGGCACAGTAGACTGTGTGTAGGGCTGTGTGTAGGCTGGCCCGGTCACAGGTCACAGGGTGCCAACTTCTGATTTGACACCATCTGGGTGGGGTCTGCCCTTTTCTCTAGGCACAGATTCCCTCCTCTGGAAAAAATCGGCAGAGTGCTGGGGGCTGGAGCAATAGCACAGCGGGTAGGGCATTTGCCTTGCATGCGGCCGACCTGAGTTCAAGTCTCAGCATCCCATATGGTCCCCTGAGCACCGCCAGGAGTAATTCCTGAGTGCAGAGCCAGGAATGGCCCCTGTGCATTGCCGGGTGTGACCCAAAAAGCAAAAAAAAAAAAAAAAAAAAAAAAAATCGGCAGAATTCCAATATTCTGATGAGATTTCTTTTATTTTTTTCTTGTGGTCTAGAGTATGAACATTTGACTAATGACGATGAGTTTGTTGGAAGGCCCTGAAGTACCCATTAGCCAGTGATGTTCCCTGGAAACACTAGGAAGCAGACTGATTTGGTTATTGGTTTGGTTTCGTTTGATCTTTTTTATCAAGGTATTTTTTTTTTATATATATATATATACAATTGAGTCTGGCGCCTTAGACCATTCGGCCATCCTGACACCCTGGAGCGATAGCACAGCAGTGGGGCATTTGCCTTGCACACAGCCAACATGGCTGACCCGAGTTCAATTCCTTTACCCCTCGGAGAGCCTGGCAAGCTACCGAGAGTATCTCACCCACACGGCAGAGCCTGGCAAGCTCCCCGTGATGTATTCGACATGCCAAACACAGTAACAACAAAGTCTCCAATGGAGACGTTACTGGGCCCACTCGAGCAAATCGATGAACAACGGGAGGACAGTGAACAGAATATACAATTGAGGCCACAAAGGTAGGTTATAAACATAAATTTACCATCAGAGGCTTATCAACTCAGACTGGAGACTTTACACAGATTTGGGCGATTAGGAAAAATAATTCTAACATACAAAGTGGGTTATGTTTTTTCACTTTTCCTTTTTTTTTCTTTGCCTTAGGGGCCACATGTGGCAGTCCTCAGGGGTTACTTCCAGTTTGGTGCTCAGGGGTCACTCCTGGAAGTACTGAGGGGAACGTGTGGTGCTGGGCTTCACCTGAGCTGCCCACTTGCAAACCCTTTGAACCACTTTCCTGGTCTGCGGGTTACTTTTTTTTTTCTTTTTTGGCTTTTTTGGTCACACCCAGCGATGCTCGGGGCTTACTCCTGGCTCTGTGATCAGGAATTATTCCAGGCAGGGCTTGAGGGCCATTTGGGATGCTGGGGATTGAATCGGGGTTGGCCACGTGCAAGGCAGATGCCCTCCCCAGTGCACTATAGCTCCAGCCCAAGGATTACTTTATTAAACATCAGAATTGATAGTGTTGTTGGACAAGGTATAGTCCTAAATCTCTCCAGTAAGTGACCCTGATAAACTGTCAGAGTAGCTAGTAAATCAGTCACATAGCTCTGTGTATCTCATTTTAAATTTAATTGATTTCAAGCCTTTTTTGTTTTTTGTTTGTTTGTTTTTTGCTTTGTGGGTCACACCCAGCAGTGCCCAGGGGTTACTCCTGGCTCTGCGCTCAGGAATTGCTCAGGAATTACCCCAGCGGTGCTCAGGGGACCATATGGGATGCTGGGAATTGAACCCCGGTCGGCCACGTGCAAGGCAAATGCCTTACCCGCTGTGCTATTGCTCCAGCCCCCTCAAGCCTTTTTTGACTAATTAGAAAACTGAAAGCTCTTAACGTCCCCATGAGCAGACAGTTAAGCTGCTTCTTACATGTTTTGATAAGCTGTTTTCATTATCTGGCAAGCCACCCGTGATGTATTCGATATGCCAAACACAGTAACAACAAAATCTCCAATGGAGACGTTACTGATCACTCAGTTTAAAATGTTTTCTCGTTGTCATGGGATTTCATTTTTGATCCAAAGGTAATTCATAAATCACTTGCTTATTTTCCACATGCTTGGCGATTTCCCCATTTCTTTCCAGTTTTTAATTATCACCAATTTTATTGATGTGGGAGAGAGAAGATGGTAGCACTGCAGCACTGTCCTGTGGCACTGTCCTTCCATTGTTCATCGAGTTGCTCAAGTGGGCACCAGTAACGTCTCCATTGTGAGACTTGTGGTCACTATTTTGGCATATCGAATACACCACGGGGAGCTTGCCAGGCTCTGCCGTGTGGGCAGGATACTCTTTGTAGCTTGCCAGGCTCTCCGAGAAGAATCCAACCTGGGTTGGCCACGTGCAAGGCAAGAGAAGATGGTAGTCTTAGAAAAATAAATGTAGCAGGGCTACATGAGTGATAGTATAGCAGGTAGGGTCCTTGCCTTGTATGTGGTTGACTGGGATTTGATCCGCAGCACTATATATGGTCCCTCGAGCTGGCCTCTTAGTCTCAGGACTCTGGGGTGGGTGACAGGACCAGCCCCCCACTGCAGAGGGGAATTGGGGGCCCACGTTCTCTAGCTGTGCCTCATTTTACTTAACCCGCCCACCCCAGACGGCATCTCCTACTGCTACTCAATTGATGTCTCTGAGCGCATGGCCCTGAAGCTGGACCGGAAGTTTCCTTTCTGCCTGATGAGGAAACTGTCCATGTTCAAGTACATCTCCAGCAACTCAGCAGAGAGGAATGCCGACAACTGCAGGCGGTGAGTCCGGGGAAGCGACGTGGACAGGACCCTGAGTCCAGGCGAGCGGAGTGGGGAGTGGGGCAGCCGTCGGGGAGATGAGGGAAGGGGGGCTGAGCCTCCTGCGTCCCCCCACCTTTCCCTCCAGGCCACACGCATGGTCAGGGTCTCACTCCCTCCCGCACTGCCCTGGGCCTGGGCCCTACTGAACTTGGCCAAATGAGGGATGGAGTGTGGAGATGCAGACGCTGCATCTGGCCTGAAAATCACGAGCAGTCATTCCTGGAGATTCACTGTGTGGGCGACAGCCAGAGCTCAGGGGTATTGCGCCTGCCTGGCTCCGGACGGTGGTTCCCGGAACCCAGGGAGGGTCTCAGGGGCTCGCCAGCTCCTCAAAACGGATGGTGGGCATCACCCCAGCGCACGCCCTGGGGCACTGGGAGCCCCCTCTCCAAGGCTGGCAGCCTCACACCCACGTGCGGCTCGGGCGGTTGGGGGGGTCTTCCCTGCTGCCTGCCCCCTCAGACCCCACTGCCTACGGCAGGCACGTAAGACTGCCGGGGTGTTTCAGAGTAGGGAGGAGTGGGGGTCCTCAGTGGAGCAACCGTGCTTGCAGGGGCATCAAGAGGTCTGCCAGGCACTTCTGTCTCCTTGCAGCCTCTGGCCAATCTCCCAGGAGGCCCAACCCCCGCATTAAACCTAAAGATCCCCAGACGCACCTGACTTCAGTGTCTGGCCGTTCTTCCCCTGCAAGGCTACTTGGTGGTTGGCTTTTGCAGTGCTGGAGCCAGCCCAGACCCCACATCTGACAGGCAGGTGGTCCACACCCAGTCCCCCCCCCCCCCCGTGGCCAGGTGTGTCCGTCACCTAACACCAGGGCTCCTGCTGTCCTATGCGGAACGTGGTCCAGTGGCTTGGAAGAGAAAACACATAGATAAATGCGCCTGTTCTGGCACAGACACCCCCACAGCTGCAGGGGGGCTCGGGGCTTTGTGGGGAGCGTGTCGGAGCAGCTCAGGCTGGCCCGAGTCCGTTTCTCCTGCAGGTCCTGCCCACAGAGTGGCCGGGCTATGGGGTGTGACTGGCCACACACACCTGTTCTGTAGGGGTCTGGAGACCCCATGTGCAAAGCTGGGGAGAAAGCAGCCCTGGGGGGCGGGGCCCTCCACACAGCAGGCTCTTCCCCGGGTTGAGAGGACGCCCTGCCTTTCCCCGTTCCACGCAGGGGGCTGCATGCCTTGTGATCCCTGATTGACATTCTGTCTCTTGTTCTCTTGCAGGCTCAATCCCCCCCCTGGCTCCTACCCCACGCAGAGCAGCTGCTCCAGTGCGCCCCTTGGCTACCCGCTGCAGGCGCAACTCTCCAACGGGGCCAAGGCTGCCTCCCTTCCGGTCCCCGTTCCCGGGACCATGCCCAGCCTGCCTCCCTACCAGCCTGCCTCCAGCCTGTGCTATGTGCAGAACCATCTTGGCTCAGCCCATAACCCCTCGGGGGTCCACCCAGCTTCTGGCGGAGCCTCCCTGGGGGTGCAGCCCCCTGCCCCCCTCAACTGCCCTGGTGTGGTGCCTTCCCGGAATCCGGCTGCTGCAGGGGCTGCGCAGGCTCCAAGGAACATTCCAGGGCTGGCTGTGATCCCCTGAGCCACTCCCTGGGGCCCCCGCTGCGCCCCCTGGGGGTCCTTGACCGCGTTATTCTTGGGACACATCTGTGCCATGCCAGCCCCTCCTCCCCTGGTCCCCTCTGTCTCAGGACCACTCTCGTGGGGGACAGGGACACCTGGCACTGTGACTGTGGCTCGCGTCCCCTCTGTTGTGTGTTTGCACTGCTCAATTCTCTCTCTGTGCCTGTGTCTGTGCCGCCCGTGTGGTGTTTCTCCTGCACCAGCTGGGCCTGGTGTCTGAGACCTTTGTATAAAGAGACTGCGTCCTCCACTAATGTCCATGTCTGTGGCCGGCCACCACTGAGAGGGCCCTGGGAGGGGGCTGTGGGTGCTAAGGGGAGCCGCTGGGGTGCTTAGGGGTGCCCGGGCTGTGAGCACTGCCCAGTGGCCTGGAAGCAGGAGACGAGAGCAGCCCCAGCTCTGCCCGTCTGACCCCTGGACTGGGCTCACCAGGATCCCTGGGGCAGGTGAGCCCAAAAAGTATCGCCTGGGGTTCCCTCCCCCATACCATGGGCTCGACAGGAAACACCCCGAAGGTAGCCATAGCGCTGGACCTTCCTCTCCCCCAGAGTGGGGAGTCCCAGCCTGACTTTCTGGCGGGTCCCAGAGTTTGGAGATGCTGAGGGCCCCAGTACTTAGCACACCAGCCAGGTGGGCCGGAAGGGACAGAAATCCGGGGGGGTGTCTCACTGGGGCTGGGGATGAGGATGAAAGGGGGCCTCTCCCCGAGGTCCCCAAGTAGCCTGGCCTAGGGGTGCTCAGAGGAGAGTCAGCCCCGACACTTCCACCAGCATGACTCTGGGTTCCAGGGCATGGGATGAGTGTGGGGGGCCCTGCACCCTGAATCTGAGTCTTAGCCTATGTCCTGGATGTCCCTGGGTGGGTCCCCAGCTGGCCCGTGGAGCCCACTGAGGGGATGCTTTCTCCCAGCTGCAGTTCCCAGCCATGGCCCATGCACTTGTTCCCAGAGCCACCAGGTTCTCAGGCCCCGAGCCGGAGGAGCCAGCGGCTCCATGAGCTGGAAGCTGGTTCCCCATAAGTATCTGTCACATGAATAAAGGGACAGGTGTCCCCTGCCCCGGGGGTGAGGGACGGAGAACTGAACTTCATAAGCGCCACACAGTGCTTAGGGGGCGGCCAGCTGGGCTTGGAGAGTGAGCAAGCTGGGGGCAGTGCACAGCCGGAGCTCTGCCGGGATGGAAGGAGGAACAGACCAGTCGCATCCTCTGGACACAGCACGTGAGGCTGGAGGAAGAGCTCCACTTTCTCCCCACAGGCTTCGAGCCTCCCCTAAGTACCAGGCAGGCAGGAGCTGCTGGGCCAAAGAAGTTTCCAGAGCTGGGGCTGGAGCGATAGCACAGCGGGTAGGGCGTTTGCCTTGCACGCGGCCCACCCTGTTCGATTCCCAGCATCCCATATGGTCCCCCGAGCACCGCCAGGAGTGATTCCTAAGTGAAGAGCCAGGAGGAACCCCTGTGCATCGCTGGGTGTGACCCAAAAAGAAAAAAAAAAAGTTTCTAGAGCTATTCCCATTTCACGGTTTGGCCAGCAGGGGGCAGCAGAGACGCGGTATCGCGCAGCATTCCCCCTCATCCTTTGCACTAGCTGCGATGAGGAAGAGGAGGGAGCCCCAGCTCTGCTTGGGATGCCCTCAGGGGGCCTGGCGTGAAAGGGGCCCGCCTGGGAGAGCCAGAGGAGAAACGGGCTTCCTGGAAGGGCCAGGAGGAGGAGGAGGAGGAGTGGGCATCTGGGCCCAGGGGCCCACTGGGAGCACAGCAGGGAAAGAGGCGGCTGCTCCCAGGAGCGCAGGGTGGGAAGGGCAACCCTGCAGGATAAGGATCCAGAGGTGGGCTGGCCTGGGGGGCTGGCCCGGAGGCTCATCTAGGTTCTCCCTCCTGCCCCTGAAGCTTGGCTCCTTGGGGACCCGCACGTTACCCCCAGATCTCGCTGGGACCCGCTTCCTCCTGGGGGTCCAGTTCCAGCCGCAGAAGAGCCAGGGGCCTGGAATGGGCAAGTCCAAGCGGGAAAGCGGAGCCCAGCTGGCCCCGGGGAGCAGGAACCGCAGGTAAACCCACAGCTACCTGGCACAGGCAGCACTTGACGTTTCGGACTCACCGAGCTGGGTGCTCGCCTCCATATCCATGCAAGTTCACGCAGGCGACTCACCTCCAGGTCGCACTCGTGCGGGAGGAGGACACACGCCTACGTGCCTGTCTGCACACAGCCACGCGGTCGCACACACCTGCGCATGCGCACACACACCCCCACGCACCACGAGCGTGCGCAGCGAGCTGAGGCCGCCTCCCCTCTGACCCAGCCAATCTCACACCCCACCCCCTGCCTGCCTTTCCCCCAAACACAGTCCACATGTGGCCTCGGGAAGGGAGAGGTGCAAAGGGTCAGTCAGCAGCAGGTGGCTGGCCTGCTTGGCGGGTGAGAGGTGAAGGAAGCCCTCCGGGTCCGAACATGCCAGTGCAGGGACCCGCATGGGAGACAAAGTTGGAAGGGTGTGACCCTCCCGCATCGGACAGGGACGGCAGGGCCCGGTTGGCCTCTGGGTGGCCAAGTGGCGCTATCTCATGGTCAAAAGCCAGGAGCCCAAGGAGATCCTACCTCCACTTCCATCTCCCCAACCCCACCCATTGGCTGGCCCTCTCCCTGGTCAGCCCACCTGCAGCCCGATGCCCCGAGAGGAGAGCAGAGAGCATCCCTTCTATCAGCCTCCCCTCTGCCTCTCACCTTCGCACTCCTGCAGAAAACACGCCCTCTGCACGATTTCAGTGAAAGCTCACCCTTCCTCCCTCCTTTCCTTTTCCTTCCTTCCTTCCTTTCTTCCTTCCTTCCTTCCTTCCTTCCTTCCTTCCTTCCTTCCTCCCTTCACTCTTTTCTTCCTCCCTCCCTCCCTCCCTCCACTCCTTCCTCCCTTTCTTCCTCCCTCCTTCCTCCCTTCCTTCCTCCCTCCCTCCCTCCCTCCATCCCTTCACTCCTTCCTTCCTTTCTCCCTTTCTTCCTCCTTTGCTTCCTTCCTTGCTTCCTTCCCAAACTAAGGATCCAAACTATGGGCACAGAGGAATGGTCCCTCTCAGGAACCCCAGCCTGCTCCTGGCCTCACACATGCCAGGGCAGGCAGTCTGAGAGCCCAGGTGACCAGCCAAGTTCCAATCCCCCACCCCCACCCCCACTGCCCTGATCATCACAGCACCTCCCTGTGCCCTTTGATCAACAGACTAATGGGGCTTGCAGGGGTCACAACTGGGTGTTTTCATGTGCATGCAAGATAAGCAGCCCCAACCTCCAGGCTGTCTCCTCGGCCCCTGCAGAGATCCAGCCAGGCCTGGGTGGGTCTCCCCCTCCCAGAAGGCCACTTGCAGGGACCCAGGGACACAGGCAGGGAGAAGATGACCACAAGACAGAGACAGAGACGCAGGAGAAGTGGGACAATGATGCATCCACAAGCCAAGGACACGCTGAGCTCGGTGGAGGGCCCCGAAGGAAGGAGGGATGAGGATGGTCCTTCCCTCTTGTCCTCTGAGAGAGGAGGGCCCCCACCACACTTCAATTAACACTTCTGAGCCCCAGATCAAAGTAAGGATCAGCTGCCCCAGCATGGGGTGCCTTGTTCCAGAAGCTTCTCCCAGCAGTCGCATTCCATCAGTGCTGGAGCTCAGAGCAGGATGTGGAGAAGGGCGTTCTGGGGTCCCCAGACTGAGCCAGCAGGTGTGTGGCCTGGCCAGGTGTGAGTGGGGTACAGGAGTATGCAAGAGAGGGGCTGGAGCGATAGCACAGTGGGTAGGGTGTTTACCTTGCACGTGGCCAACCTGGGTTCGATTCCCAGCATTCCATATGGTCCCCCAAGCACCACCAGGAGTAATTCCTGAGTGCAGAGCCAGGAGTAACCCCTGTGCATCGCCGGGTATGACCCAAAAAGCAAGGAGTGTGCAGGAAAGGCTGAAGGGGCCCACTACAGGAGTTTGGACTCGATCCTGCAGACGGTGGACACATTTCCATGGGGTCCCTGCCCTTCTTACTGGCGGGGGGCCTGCAGGGAGTGAGCAGGGTGGAAGTGGGCCTCCCGGAGCCGCCCTGGACATCACCCGGACCTCCGTGTGCCTGAGGTGCATGTGGAGCAGGGGTGGCTGCCACGTGACAGGCTGGCTCGTGGCCGCACGCTGGGCCGGGGGCATTCCTGTGGTCAGCAGATTAGGAACCTGAAACTCCCCAGCCACCTGTTGGTACTTTGTTGTTCTCTGCCCCTGGGTGTGTGCTGGTGTCTCTGGCTCCAGGTGCACAGAAGGTTCCCTGCCAGGGGTGGGTGAACCCGACACTTTCACCCCAAGGATGCTGAGTCTGGGCTCCAGCTTGCCCCAAGGCCATGCCCCAAGGCTCTGCCATCTGGCCTTGAAGCCCAGCGCACCTCCCTGTCCTAACAAAGAAGGCTGCAGTCGTCACATCCCCTCCCCCCCACCCCCCCACCCCCCCATCCGCGTCCCCTCAACCCTGGGTTGCTGGTAGGAGGGAGAGGGATCAGGATTCCAGTGGGTTAGGGGAGCCCCCGAGGGATGAAGACTCACTGTTGGGGGAGGGGTGGGGAGGGGAGGGTGGTCTGTTCTTCCAATATGGGCATTAGGTGGGAAGCCTGGAGGGGCCACTCAGCATCAGCCAGAACAAAGGCCCTTCTGCAAGGTGGCGGACCTGACCCCTGAGACTGTCCTGGAACGGCCTCCTGGGGTACTGAGATGAGGGTGCCAGCCACGCCCTGCCAACCTCCAGTCCCCATGCAGCCCTGCACTGGTCTCTGTCCTTCCTGGCGTCCAGCAGGGCCCCGACAGGCTGGGGGAGCTGCCCACCGTGGGCCCACTCCCAGGCTTGCCGGAGGAAGTCTGCCCTCCCTTCACCTGCCCCCCCTCCCCCCCACCACACCTCCACCCGTCCCTCCTGGCAGGGGTGAGGCTGCTTCCCTGAGAACCAGGCTGGAGGGGTCGGGTTGCAGGGAGGGGGCTGGCTCAGGTTACCCCTGGCCCCGGGAAGTGGCTCAGGTTAGGTAACTGGCAGCAACCTCAGGGGACCAGCCCCAGGCCTGCTGCTATCCTGCTAAGCCACCTCAGGAACAAGGGGCCTTGTCCCCTCACTGCTCCCCTCCCCCCCCCCCCCACCTGGCTGTGTCCCCAGGCCTGTCATTCTGCCTGGGAGCCGCAGCACAGGATCAAGCACCTCCTTAGCCCCCTGCTCTGCCTGGGCCAGGCCTGTGTCCACGCGGCTGCCAGCAGAGCCACGTGTATCTGCGCCTGTGTGCTGGCGGGGCTGTGGCTCGCATGTGCAACTGTGTGTGTATACAGTACGTCAGTCCACACAGACCATGTGCACATGTGTGTGCCTGAATATGCGTACCTGCCCGTGTGTGCACGTAAGCCTGTGTCTATGCATGTGCACATGTTGTGTGTGCCTGTGTGTGCGTGTGTGTGTTCATCTGTGTGTGCATGTGACGATACGTTGGTGCAGTGTGTGCTGTTCCATGTATACCAGTCTGCACACATGTGATGCCGTGTGCATGCATCTACTGCCTGTTCATCCATGTGCACACATGAGTGCTTCCGTGTGAATGTTCATGTGTTTCTCCATCCATGCGTGTACATGTGTGCATGTGAGTATACTGTGTGTTGTCTGCGTGTTCACACGTGTGTGTGTCTGTGGGGTGAGGGCCGGGCTCCTTGTGGTCCCCAGGAACCCCGGCCTCCCTCTCCGCTGCACCCCTTCCCTTAGGAGGGGCCCTTCAGTCCAAGGAAGGGCCATACTCCACAGGTGCACATGTAAAACCACCGTCCCTGGCTGTCCTGGGGGCCACCAGCCCCCACCAGTGCCTGCCTGCCCCCAGCCTGGTCTATGGGGAGCATTTGTGCAAACTTCCCAGGAGCCAGACATCTGGTGACCCCTGTATTGTCACAGAAATGACTGCTGGGTCCCAGACAGGGCTGTTGGCTGCAGGACACTACCCAGGCCAGAGCGTCAGGGCCAGCCAATGTCCCCCAGGAGTGCTCACCTGCAGGTCCAGCTACAGAAGTGAACTCCCTTCTGCTCCTCTGTGAGCCCTCGTGAAGGCCTGATCAGGAGGGGACACACTCCTCAGGCCCCGGAAGGCACCTCCCAGCTGTCCCTGGAGTTCACCTCCTGCTTCCCTGTCCCCTCAGAGGTACCTACGGGGTCCCCCCAGGTGCAGAATGGCTCCCAGGCCCTTGTCCCTCCCTTCCTCTAGTCCTCACACCCCTTGTCAGCCACCGCCAGGCTTCCCCTTGTGCCCAGAGCGGCCCAGGTTCTTCATGCCCGGGCACAGGATAGGTGCCCAGCCTTGGTTGGTAAACCTCATGCCCAGACCCTGCTCCCACGCAGCTAGGCCGAGGCCAGGGAGCTAAGCAAAGATTCAACTCCAATTGGGAAGAGAGACCGAGGGTAGGAGCTATAGGACAGCGGGGAGGGCGTTTGCCTTGCCTTGAAGGCGGCCGACCCAGGTTCCATCCCTGGCATCCCACATGGTCCCCCAAGCACTGCCAGGAGTAATTCCTGAGCATCGCTGGGTGTGAGCCAACAAAAAAAAAAAACCTTTAAAAAAAGCTGTAGGTTGAGCCTGGCTGGCTGAGCCCCAAAGCCCCGGCTCCTGCCACAGCATCTCAGCTGTAGGCCCAGGAGCAGAATGGTCCTGGGCCCTGGGCAGACCTGCACAGCCATGGCCCCGGCCCCTATCTGGACTGGGTCACTTCCAGCCTCCTCCTCCCCGGGGAGCTCATGTGCACCTGTCTGCACACATGTGATGCCATGTGCCAGCATCTACTACCTGTTCATCCGTGTTTCTTCATCTTTGAAGATGAAAGATGAAACTTACTCGTTTCTAAGATGGGGGACTGGGCCCCAAGGGTGCACCCAGACAAAAGGAAAGGGCATGGGGAAATATCTCGAAAGCACCCCACACAGCTGTGGGAGGGAAAGGGCCAGTCAGGCCCAGGACAGAGGCAGGACACAAGCCCTGGTGCTTGACAGAAGCCCCCTCTCCCGCAGTGAGAGTGTGTGCATGTGTGTGGGTATGTGTACACATGTGTGTGAGTGCATGTGGGTCCATGTGCATGGGTATGTGTGCACGCATGCGAGGGTGCATGCATGTGGTATGTGAGCACGTGTGTCAGATGCATGTATGTGTGTCTGCATGGGTGCATATGTGTGCAGTGCCTGGTGCATACATATGTGCCCACCTGTTTACACATGCATGTGTGTGCACAGGTGTCTGTGTAGGTGTGCCCGCGCATGTATAGTGAGTGGAACCATGTGCATTGCTGTGCACGCAAGCATGCACATGTGTGTGCAGTGTGCACGTGTGCTCCCGGGAGTGCTGCCAGGAGGAGGCGGCTGAGCCCCAGGCACTGCAGTGGGGGGCACTCTGCTTCTCTGAGTGGTCTTGGCCTCCAGCCATCAGCTCAGCTCATGGGTGGCTCCAGGGTTTCTGCTGGCACCTCCATGGGCCTTCTAGAAGCTTCCCCCACTGCAGGGCAGAAGAGAGCAGCGGCAAGGGCGGAGGCCACATGGACCAACTGTCCATCCCTCTTCCTGGCACCCTACCCCAGTGTCAGGGACCCCAGTCCAAGACCTCTGGGGAGGCCACAGTCAAGGGGAATGAGGACTGCTCAGCTGGTGGACAGCTGCGGGAACCCCGTTTCAAAGATGAAGAAACTGAGGCCGGGAGGAGAAAGCGACTCCCTCAGGTTCACCACCCACAGTATGGGGGGGTTGACAGTGTGGGGGCCCGCTCAGGTCACCAGGGTCCAGCTGCCCCTTTGGAGCACCCTGACAGGCTGTCTGACCCTTCACAGGCTCCTCTTCGCGGGGCTGGTGTCCTGATAGTCCTGATTCCTCAGTCCCACGGGGAAAAGAGCTTCTGGGCCACTTCAGTCCAGGCCCACTCTTGGGCCCGGGGCCTGGCTTCCTCCTCCAGAAGCATTCCCTGGTCACTCTCTGCCCACAGCCCTCAAGGGTGTCTTCCTAGTTGAGCCCCTGCAGTATTGGGTGCCCAGACTCCATGTAAGGTTGGGGAGGGGGGTGCGATCCAGCATCCAGAACCAGCAGTGTCAGCGTCACCTAAGAGAAGTGGGAGACCCTGGGTAGAAGCAGAATGTTCTGTGGACAAGCCCCTAAGGCCAGTGCTCAGGTCAGAGGAACAACAGACTCCAGGCCCAGAAAATTCCCAAACTCTCTGAGTTGGGGCAGAATTTCAGCAGATCTCAAGTCTCCCTGGATCTCATCTTTGTCCTGGGCATCACCCCCAAGTGCTCAGCCCTGGGTCAGAGCAGTAGCATAGCAGGGAGGGCACTGGCCTTCCATGTGGCAGACCCAGGCTCAATACCCGGCACCACATAATATTCCCTGAGCATAGAGCTAGGAGTGAGCCCTGAGCACCAAAAATTCAAATCCAAGCAATCAGGAACTCTACCTTACCTTGGGCTGGAGCGATTGGATAGCGGGGAGGGTATTGCCTGGCATGCGGACAACTTGGTTTCAATATACAGTATCCAACAGGGTCCCCAGAGCCCACCGGGAGTCACTCCTTAGTGCAGAGCCAGGAGTGACCCCTGAGCATCGCTGGAAGTGGCCCCCAAACAAACCCCCACCCAAAAGAAAGAACGAAAAACTCTGCCTTATCCAGAAGGGAAGGCCATTCTCGGGGTCAAAGTTCTGTTAAAACAGGGGTCTTCTGGGGCTAGGGGAGCATCTCAGCTCTCTGGCCGCAGAATGGGGTGAGGGACCCTGTTCCCCAGGATCAATATCCTCTGCAGTGAGGGCTGCTGGAACCCCTGGAGGGGATGGGAGCAGGGACCAGGCTCTGGAAGGGGGGAACCGCAGCTCACACACCCCAACACCCCCCGCCCTTCTCCCCTGACCTTTGTGTCCCCTCAGGGTGCCCCAACCCTAGCCTAGCCTGGCATGAGGGCTGGAAGTGGGGGGTGGAAGCCTGAAGCCAGGCAAACCAGCCTCCCTGCCTGCCCCCTGTCATTTCCGGAGCTTTCTGGAAGCACAGGAGCAGCTCTGAACCACCAGGGACCCCCTCCGCCCCCCCTCCCCCCCTGCTCCCAGGCCGGGACTTGAGTCCCAGTAAGAGAAGCTGTTTCGGGACTAGATCGATAGCACAGCGGGTAGGGCGTTTGCCTTGCACGCCGCTGACCCGGGTTCGATTCCCAGCATCTCATATGGTCTCCCGAGCACTGCCAGGAGTAATTCCTGAGTGCATGAGCCAGGAATAACCCCGGTGCATGCCGGGTATGACCGCTGTGGGGAGTTCAGCCATCTGGCCGCCCTTGGGCTCAGCGCCTTTGTTCTGGCCAGACCCAGCAGTGAGTAGCCCTGGATCATTCCCCGCAAATGCCACGGCCGTGGCACATCCTTGATCTTTGCAGCTGCAGCACCATCTGGTGACCTGCCAGCAGCTGCCTCTTGGGAATCTCTCCCTGTGAGCTTGGCAGCCCCCTCGGACGGCTCCTACGCTGGGTCCCTCCCTCGAGTCCTCCCATGCTACGAGGGACGCCTGCTGGTTTAGAGCGCCCCCCCCCCAGTCCCACCACTGACAGACCACATTATCTTGAGCAAGTCACGCCCCCTCTGAGCCTCAGTTTCCCCTCCATAAAACTGGCTGTTTGCAACTATGGCCTGGACCTGTGAGCCACAGAGAGATGGGGCAGAGCATTTTGGGGTGGGATTTTTTTTTTTCCTGCAAAAAGTTTTACTTGTGGGGCTGGAGCGATAGTACAGTGGGCAAGGCGTTTGCCTTGCATGCGGCCGACCTGGATTCCATCCCCCGCATCCTATATGGTCCCCTAAACACTGCCAGGAGTAATTCCTGAGTGCAGAGCCAACAGTAACACCTGAGCATCGCCAGGTGGACCCAAAAAGAAAAAAAAAAAGTTTTACTTGTGTCCATTGGGCCTGTGAATGCAGAGGGGTTTGGGGTGGTTAAAGCACTGCTGGGGGGTGGGGGTGGGGGGAATGAGTGAATTAAGCAGAAACCCTGAGCCCAGGGGTGTCTTGAGAACACGCCCCTGCAGCCCCTGGGCTTGCCGAAGCCTGTCAGAGACCACCTTGCCCACCTGAGGTTTCTCCTGGGATCTCCAGTCAAAATGGGACAAATTCTGGGTCCCCTGCTTCGGGGACCTTCAGCTGCAGGAATGAAACTCCAAATCTAAGTGGCTTCCTGAGCGAGACTGTGACCTCCCCGGAAAGCAGAGGTGGGGGGGCTAAGCCTGGAGCCTCCAGAGTTGGGTATGGGGGGGCATACCATGCCCCCTGGGAGCTGGCACCTCTTAGGCGGGACCTTGCCCACTTGAGGTATTTCCTGTCCCTGCGCCCCTTCTCTGCTGCCATCCCCAGCCCTGGCCCTCACTCCTGTGGCCACATTTGGGATTTCAAGGCCATGGGGAACAGGGACTGTGAATCAGCCAGAGGGACTTAGGGACACGGGCTTACACGATGGGCCTGGAGACAGGACAGCCCTGGGGTTGTCTGGGTGAGGTAAGCAGAGCCCTGGGGGAAGGAAGGGCGGAAGGGCTAGTTGAACAGTCATCTTTCCGCTCGTTCACTCCCTCACCCATCCACCCATCCGTCTGTTCATCCATCCATCCACTCATTCATTTATTCATTCCTCTATCGTCTATCCATCAACCATCCATCTGTCCAACCTTCATCCATCCATTTATCCATTCGTTTTCATCCATCCCCCATCCATACCCCACCCATCCAACATCTTTCCATCCCCCATCCATTCATTCCCCCATCCATCCATCCCTCATCCATCCATCATCCTTGAATCATCCATCCATCCATCCATCCATCCATCCATTCATGAGCACCTGAGTCAATCTTGGAGCGAGGGTTAGGATTGTTACAAGGAAACTGAAGCACCCTGAACCGCTGTGCCTGAGTAAGTGGGGACTGTCCTCTGTCTGGCTTCCCCCACATCCCAATGCCCCAAAGAGAGGCCAGCTGGGGTGGCCCAGCATCCCAAATGGGCCTCACTCCCTGATCCTGACCAGGTCATCCCCTGTCCTTTCCCCTCTCCACCCCCTCTTTCGCTCCCCATTTCATCCTCTCACCCCCGGCCCCATCTTTCCCTGCCCTCTCTTCCTCAACCCTCCCCTCTTCACCCCTTCCCTCCCCTCCCCTCTTCTTCTTCTCTCTCTCTCTCTCCCCCAATCTCACCCTTTCTTTTCCTATTCTCCTGTCTTTCCCTTCCCTCTCCTCCCCTCCCTCTCTCCCCTCCCCACCCCTCCCCTGCCAATCACCCCCTCCTCCCCTCCCTTCTCCCCTGTTCTTTGACTGAGATGGGAAGTTCTGTGAGCCTTAGCCAGAGGCTTCTGTGGCAGCAGCTCCCAGCTCCCCTTCAGTGCTGGGGAGACGCCTCTCGCCTCTCGGACACCCCATGCACACCCCTAATCCCTCTCACCACGCCTCTTGGCTCCATAAAAGGCCACCATGGGGCTCCAGCCCTGCAGAGCCGGAACAGTCACCAGCACTGCTCCTGTCTGGGCACCCACACCCTAGCTGCTCAGGTGGGTGCCTCCTGAAACACGGGCGCAGGCGGGGGCAGGGGCCACAGCAGGCGGGACAGAGGGGAACAGCCGCTGCTCACACCAGCCAGCCAGGCCGAGCTGGACCCTGAGGGCAGCTGGGCCGGCAGGGGCTGGGAGGGCTCTGCCAGGCCACCAGGCCTCTCAGCTGCAGCCAGGGGTGGGGGAGGAAGCAGGAGCACCTGGAGGGGCAGTGAGAACCGTCACAGGAGAAGGGAATGGAAAGTGCTAGTCCCAGCCCTGCCCTCAATTTGCTGTGTGACCTTGGGAAAGTGTCTCAGCCTCTCCAGTTTGAGTAGTTCCTGGTAAAACGGGGTGCTTGTGGCTGCTGATCTGTTTCCTCTGTGCTGACAAACTCTGCTTCCAGCCCTTTGAAATGTTCTTCTCCACATTTGCCGCCTCTTACCACATCCTGCTATCATTTCTGACTTCTGCTTCCAAGCTCCCCAGTCAAGGACTGACCACCCTCCAGGGGCCTTGTGGGGGACATCCATCTTCCATCTGGCCTGGGGGCAGGTCAGACATGTGCTTTCTGAGAGAAGTGGAGTGTATGGCTAAGGCCAGGGGGCTCCGGCAGCTTATCACGGACAGTGGAGCCAGGGGCGGCTCCAGTCCACCCTTTCATTTCTCTGGCTCTGCACATCTTCCTGGTGCTTCCGCAGGGTGAGGATCTTTGTGAAAACGTGTTGGTTCCTGGAGGCCAGGGCGGGCACTCCAGAGCTAGGGGACAGACATGGCCGTTGGGAGCCCAGGATCGATCGTGGTACCTTCCTCTCCCCTGCGTCCCCAGGAACAGCCTTAGCAAAAGCAGAAACTAGTCAGACCCCAACATGACTGGGGTGGCCCCCATACAATGCAAGCCTAGGTTGGCTGCTCCTTGTTTCAGATTTATTTTGGGCTTGGGGGGCCACACCCAGTGATGCTCAGGGCTTACTCCTGGCTCTGCGCTCAGGGATCACTCCTGGCGGGGCTCTGGGGACCATATGGGATGCCGGGAATCGAACCCGGGTGAGTCTTCCCCTTTGCTCTCTCCCCAGCAGCCCTTTGTCTCTTGAGTGGACCCTGTGACACAGTGCTCAGGAGCTCCTCAGCTTAATGAGGCTTGGGGATAGGTGTAAGGGATCCCTTCTCCAGGGCAGGGGTGCAGAGGGGGGCAAGTCTTAGATGGTGGGCCGGCCGCCAGCAGCCACCTGCTGCCAAGAGTGAGGACCCAGGGGCTGGAGCGATAGTACAGTGGTGGGGGCAGGGGGTTACATTTGCCTTGCACGCAGCTGACCCGGGTTCGATCCTGGCATCCCATATGGTTCCCCCAAGTATCGCCAGGAGAAATTCCTGAGTGCAGAGCCAAGGGTAACCCCTGAGAATTGCTAGGTGTGATCCAAAAAGAAAAAAAAATTTAAAAAAGAGGGCAAGAGGGCGTAGCCAAGACTCTCAAGAGTGTCTCGGGAGGTGGCGGTGGGTCACGGGTGGGAGCCCAGAGTCAGGAGTAGGCACAGGGGTCACAGTCAGGGATTACTGATCCCTCCTGAAAAACATGTTCTGGGGAATGAGGCCAGAGTAGTTTCCTGTTGTGTGGCAGCCCTGGCTCCTGGCAAATCTGGCAGAGCCCGTGATGCCAACCATGATGCCAACACAATGAATTAATCCCTCCCCACCCATCTGCGTGGGGGGCCCGATTGGGTTTCCTTCCGTGTGGACTCTTCCCCAACCTGAAGCTAAGTCAAGTTCCTCCAACAATCCTCGGGGCACCGGGGGCCTGAAAATACTGTCCTGAAAGTCAAAAAGAAATTGAAGAGATCAGGGACCAATGTCTCCCACCAGGGTGCTGAGCTGGGCCTCCTGATCCACTTTCACACTTTTATTCAGCTTTGGCTGGAGACAGCTGAGCGGGGGTGCACTCTGCACCCCGCCCCTGTCAGAGCATTCCCCGCTCCCTCCCATCCCCACAATCTTCCTGCATTACCAGATTTGTTCATCTTTATTATTTTGCTTGGGCTGGAGCGATAGCACAGCGGGTAGGGCGTTTGCCTTGTAAGTGGCCAACATAGCCGACCCAAGTTCGATTCCTCTGCCCCTCTCGGAGAGCCTGGAAAACTAACGAGAGTATCTCGCCCGCATGGCAAAGCCTGGCAAACTCCCTGTGACGTATTCGATGTGCCAAATGTATTCGATATGCCAAACACAGTAACAATTGTCACAATGGAGACGTTACTGGGTCCGCTCAAGCAAATCGATGAACAACGGGAGGATAGTGACAATGATTATTTTGTTTGGGTTTTTTTGGGGGGGGGCACCCCCAGCAATGCTCAGGAATAGCTCCTGACTCTGCTCTTGGCTGCGTGCAAGGCACCCTCCCCACTGTCCTAGCGCCCCGCCCCAGATCTGTTCAGCTTTAGAACTCAGAGAATGTAAGAGCATCAAGGCAGACAGTTCCTCTCTTTGGTTCATTCAATCCTCAAACCACTATGTATGTTGGGGTTGTGGGGGGTGGAGGGTAGCTGGTGAGCTTTCCCCGATTCACAGACGAGAAACTGAGGCCCAGAGCTGGTATTGCCAGCTTGCGGTCAGTGGCCAATGACACAGGGTGGCAGAAGCCGTGGGATTTCCATTTTCTGCTCCCAGTCACTGGCATGTGGCCGTTCAGGTTAAACAACACGACAGTTTGGCCAGTACAAAAAAACAAGAACAGGGGCTGGAGCGATAGTACAGCGGGTAGGGCGTTTGCCTTGTACGCAGCCTACCTGAGTTCGATCCCCAGCACCCCATATGGTCCCCCAGCACCGCCAGGAGTAATGCCTGAGTGCAGAGCCAGGAGTAACTCCTGAGCATCGCTGGGTGTGCTCCCCCCGCGCGCCAAAAAAAAAAAAAAGGCAACAAAACAAGACCCCCCCCTCCTTCCTGCATAATCAGATTTGCAATATCAGATTTTTTTTTTCCTCCAAAAGGGTCTTGAGGCCCATCAACCCTCCCAAACCCTGTTTGGGTCCTGCCAGGGCTCCCTGGAAGTGCAAGGCCAGATGTGAGGCCACCCTTCATGATGCGATGTTTCTCCTTAGCCCCTCCTGGCTCTTTCTGCCCCAACAGGCCTTTGCCCCCACTCCTAGAGGTGACAGGTCGATAGGTTTGACCAGCTTGGCGTCTCTGTAAGTCGGGGGGGTGTGGGAAACGGTCGGCTTAGGCTGCCTGGCTCATTCCCTGCACATCAGTCTGATGTTTACTTCTGTTCAGGGTATCAGACTCAGTCCCGTTGCCCTGGGCACATGTCCGCTCCTTCAAAGCTGGTCAGAGATTTGGCACTGGCACGCATGCCCTGAAACCACAGTGGCATCCGCTGGGAGGAGGCCTGTGCAGGACCAGGAGCAGGCCCTGGGGAGAGGCAGGGCGCTGGAGTTGGGGCAGGGTGGCAGGAGAGAATCCAGAGCGCAAGACACTGGCCTTGTGTGTGGCACACCCCAGTGTCATCCCTGGCACCGTGGATGACTCCCGGAGTATTGAGCACAGAGCCAGGAGTCAGCCCTGAACGCCACCAGATATGGCTCCTATCCCCTTCCTCCCCGCTCAAAAGAGAATCTGATGTGGGTTGGGATGGCGCTCATCCATGCAGGTCACTTGCAAGTTATGATACCTCGGCTGCCAGCCCAGCACCATATATATCCCCAGATTAGAAGAAGACTTTGAGATGGGGGTGGGGGGGGAGGTGTTCAGGCAGAAGGTTCACAAGGTGGGAACCTGAGAATCTGTGGGGGTTCGGGATGGGGGCTGGGAGATTCGGGGGTTTTGCTTTACGTTTGGGCCACACCAGGTGGGGTTCAGGGCTTATTCCTGGCTCTGAGCTCAGGGATCATCACTTCTGGAGCCCTATGGGGGTCCTGGGGGGGATAGGAAGTCTGGGTGGGGCCACTGTGTCCACTCAGCACCTGATTCAGGGGTTCAGGGGTCCAGGGCAGGCACCCACCTCCTGCCCCCTGGCTCTGCACCCAGGTGTTCCTGTTCAGAGCCCCTCACATCTTCCTTAAGCCCCACACCCTGGGGCTGTAGGAGGGGGAGCTGGGAAGTCCCCTCCCCCCATGGGGAGCACTGTGACCAGGGGTCACGTTCTGCTGTTGGGCCCTGAGAGTGACCATCTCCTCATTTTATCACCAGGTTCGAGGGGACTCAGTCCCCAGAGTGACCTGTGGGTCCAGCTGGTACCCCCCCCTCCCTGTCGGTCAGTCCCTGCGTCAAAACAGGGCAGAGTCCAGGTCCCCACCCAGCGTGGGACCGTCACCCCTTGGAGGTGTCTGTGGGGCTGAAAGGGGTCCCTGGCCCTGGCCCCAGCCTCGTGCCTTCAGATTTCAGGGGGGTTGTCTCTCCCAAGAGCTTCCGGTTTGGATTTAGGGGCCTCGGGGAGGTAGGATGAGGGTAAAGTGCCTCCCTTGCTTGTGGCTGACCCGGCTTTGACCCTGGCACCCCGTGAGTGCCCTCCCCCAGCCCCCCCTGAGTGATCCCTGAGTGCAAAGCCAGATTCCCAGCACCCTGGGGTGCTCCCCAGAGACAAACTAAAGGAGATTTGGGGGAACCTGAACTTGGGCCTTGGCTCACTTACGCAGTCCTGGGGACACGGGGGAGATGCACTGTCCCAGCCCAGCTGGGCTCCAGAGACCATGGCGCCCCCAGGCCAGGGCAGGCACTCTCTGCTCCGTGCCCACCTGGAACAAGGGCACTGGGTCGGAGCTGCTCACGGGCGCTCCTGGCACCTAGCAATGGTGGCAGCTAAGTGGGTTTGTCCCCCACGCAGGGTCCTCCCTGCACACACAAGGGTTGGAAACAGGGCGGGTTGCCATGGCAACAGTGCAGCATCTGCGCCCAATGTGGTACTCTGCAGGTTCTCTGCAATTTTTTTTTTCAGGTCACACCCGGCGATGCACAGGGGTTACTCCTGGCTCATATACTCAGGAATTACTCCTAGCGGTGCTCAGGGGACCATATGGGGTGCTGGGAATTGAACCCTGGTCGACCGCGTGCAAGGCAAATGCCCTACCTGCTGTGCTGTCACTCCAGCCCTTCTCTGCAATCTTGAGGAGGGCAAAGGTCTGCATTTGGCAGTGCTTAGCTGGGTGTGTGGAAGGAGGGAGGGAGGGAGGGGAGGGCTTGCCTTCCCCGCCTGCTCCTTCGGACACGGACATGCTATTGGCCCTGGCAAAGCCAGAAAGAACTGAAATGTTGGTTGCATAACAGAGAAAAGGAACAAAGAAGGGGGTGGGGGTGTCCGGGTGATTCAGGGGACAGGAAAGAAGAAAGGATCAGGTCCCTAAACCCTCCTCAAGTGCATGAACCCCACAGACTCGCCACTTCCAAGGGCACATGGGACGCCCTCCAAGGTGACCCAGCTGGTGGGAGCTTGGCAGAGCCCAGATTGAAATTGTGAAGTGCAGTTACCAAAGGCCTTGCTGTGTTGAACTCCCGACGCAGTTCAAGAGGCGCAAGAGTCTGGCGGGGTGCCAGGGCAGGGGAGCGCCGGACGGTTTCGGACCCTCCTCTTCGTCTGCCTCTGAGCCAGGCTTCCAGGGCACTGGCCATACCCCACTTCGGGTCGCGTTCACCCCAGTCAGATGGGTGATGCTTCTGGAAACAGTTCAGTTGAATACTGAAGCTTTTGTTCGTTTCTTG